>NC_135891.1:97514695-98114695 GCF_964194155.1 Cetorhinus maximus | reverse complement strand
GGTGTCGGAGGACTGGAGAGTTGTAAACATTATACCTTTGTTCAAAAAAGTTGTAAGGATAAGCCCAGCAATTACAGACCAGTCAGTTTAACTTCGGTGGTGGAGAAGCTTCTAGAAACAATTATTCAGGATTAAAATTAATAGTCACATGGAAAAATGTGGGTTGATTAGGAAGAGCCAGCATGGATTGCTCAAGGGAAAATTATGTTTAACTAACTTGCTGGAGTTTTTTGAAGATGTAACAGAGAGGGTTGATGGGGGTAATGCTGTTGATGTGGTGTATGTGGACTTCCAAAAGGAATTTGATGCAGTGCTGCACAACAGACTTGTGAGAAAAGTTATAGCTCATGGAATCAGAGGGACAGTAGCAACGTGGATATAAAATTGGCTGAGTAATAGGAAACAGAGGGTAATGGCCAATGGATATTTTTCAGGCTGGAGGAAGGTTTGTAGTAGAGTTCCCCATGGATTGGTATTGGGACCCTTGCTTTTCCTGATATATATTAATAATCTAGATCCTGTTGTGCAGTGGAGCTTATTTGTTAGGCATGTCAGAGAAAAACAGGCCAATTAAAGGAACAAATGTACGATTGGAAAATTTCTCTCTTAACCCATTCAGGCAATTGAAACAAATCCAGGAGATTGCCTGGACCACATTTCATCTGTGAAATCACTTACATTCTACATTATGCCATCTCTGCACCAGTCAAGAACCAGCCCAGCTCAAGTTTTAAAGGGAAGCAGAGAGGCAGCAGCTTTCTTTTTCTTAGGCCGTCTTTTGGGATCAAGAGTGACTTGCTTCCACCCTGGTTCGATGGGTTCTGAGATGGCTGATAAGACCAATGTGCAATCTGCAGACTCTGCCATATGCAGGGTAGGTGGTACTTGAAGGCTCAGGCAGCTGAGATGTAAGTTCCCGTCACACCAGCCAATAAGGCAATCTTCTAGTTCTCCTGACAGTATTTATTTCTGCGAAAACGTTCCTTATGTGGTTTGATGGCCAAAACAAAAAAAAAATCAGGAAATAAAAATAAAATACGAAAAGCTAAGGAAATGGAAATAAAAATAAATCAGCCAATAAAGCCTGTAACCCATTACGAGCTCCATTGTGCAAGGAGCTTGACTTTACAGCCAGATGGAGTGCACAGCACTAGCCTCTCCTAACAAGAGGGAAGATTGCACTCACGCCCGTTATCATATTAAATGAAGCCCACACAAAATATGCCCTAAAAGGCAAGCTAGAAGATCACACACTGTCCCACTCAAATTCTTGGCTCTCACATACACACCTCACTCTGGCAGGTGGGTATGAGCCCATTGGCTTTAATATCTACCCTTTTTTATTCACAGATATTGAAATCTGAATTGTGAATCATAAAGAAATGAGGAATCACAATTTTAAAAAAAATGTGCTTCACCATTATTTTACTGTCTGCAGTGATTTTTCCTCATTCAAAACTGAAAGGAGTTAATGCCCAATCACCTGAGTGACACATGTGAAAAACAAAGTAAATCTTCCAACCTTCTCTGCTGCTTCTGCCAGCTTTAATGTTGCTGCTATTTGGGGGAGACAGTGGCAGAGTGGTATTCTCACTGGACTAGTAATCCAGAGACCCAGGGTAATCTTCTGGGGACCTGGTCTGAATCCCACCACAGCAGATGGTGGAATTTGAATTCAACGAAAAATCTGGAATTAAAAGTCTAATAGTGACTATGAAACCATTGCTGATTGTTGTAAAAACCCATCTGGTTCACTAATGTCCTTTAGAAAGGAAATCTGCTGTCCTTACCTGGTCTGGCCTACATGTGATTCCAGTCCAACAGCAATGTCTTAAATGCCCTCTAACTAGGGATGGGTAATAAATGCTGGCCTGGCCAGTGACACCCACATCCCTTAAACAAATTAAAAAAAAATATTTTTACTTGCAGAATTGTACCAAATTTATCCAAAATGCATCAGCCAGTGTGCAGGAATCATAATCCAATGAACGTTTCAGTTTCTATAGCCTTAATTGCCTGCCTACCTTTCCACAGTAAACATCTTTCAACATAAAGTTCACCTTGAGTGGGAGTACAAAACGATGAGCCATCAGTGACCCATTTACACTTTGCTCGATTGCCTTAAATTAAAAATTATTGTCATTTTGTGCCTGCGAGTACAAACTGAAATTTATCATTGAAGCTGCCATTAGCTCCACCAGGGCTGCCTGCTATTGCTTCCCTGATATTGCTGCCAATGATAACTATAACCTCAATAGTCACACCTGTACTTGCTGCACATTCTCAGAGATTGACCTTACAGACTGTATGTGGGCACAATGCTACTGCTCATCAATGCTTCTTTTCAGGCTCCTCAGTCTGTGCACATTCTCACTTATTTCTCTTGGTTCCCTCATGTTCTCTGAATCATCCTCAATAGTATTATCCAATTTCTCTCAGCTGGAGCTTTCAAGAACTGAATGATGCAGGGGCTGAAAAGTGAGAAACAAAGGCCCTGATATTTGTGGGGAGGGTAGTGGGGGGTGGGGCATGGAACTCATGGGCTGGAATTCTATACAGGAACTAATGGACAGGCTTCAGCCTGACCTCATCTCCCTCCATTATCATTTGCTACACCTTCCACATCATCATTCACAAGAAGGTAGTTATGCTTTTGTTGTTCTCCCTGCTCTCCAGTTCCTTCCTCTGTGCTCCCCACAGGTGGGGCTGATCTCAGAAGAGGGGAGAAGAAGAACAGGTGAGTATTACCCCTTGGGAGGTACGAGAGGAGGGGTTGGAACCTTGTGGCTGTTCAGTTCTTCACAGAGATATCAGGGCAAAAGGACAATCAGTAACATGATGCTTGCAATACACCCTGACCTCACCACTGCTCAAGAAAAGAGTACAATATGTGCCTGCAAGTTCCAAGATGTTCTCTGGTACTGGGGCTTGGAGGTGTGTGAGCTGTTTCAAGGAGAATATCCAACTGCTGGTGGGCTGTCTTTTGCAGCGGGTTTGTGTCCATTTCTCCTGTAAGAATAGGTGGCAGCTTTGGCTCATTGCTAGCATTCCAGAGACCTCAGCACAAAATCCAGGCTGACACTCAGTGCAGCACTGAGGGGCTACTGTATTGTTAAACCAAGGCCCCATCTGATTCTCAAGCGGGAGCAAAAGGTCCCACAGCACTATGCAAAGAACATCAAGAAAGTACTCCCTGATGTTCTGGCCAAAATTTATCTCTCAATCAACACAGCAACAGATTATCTAGACAGTCCCTACCACTGTCTTTGCTGTGCACAAATTGAATGCTGCAAATGTACAACAATGGCTACACTTCAAAAGCACTTTGGGATATCTTGAGGACTTGAATGCATATTCTTTCTTTCTAAGTGAGGGAAAGGTGAGCAGTTGAGGAGTGTATCCCAAATGGTATTGGAGAGCTGAGGTTGGAAATGTGAGGGTTTCAGCTTATTAAAGTGTCGGAAGGGACTTTACGGTTATGTGGGTTGGGAAATGCTGTTCGGGGAGTTGGATAGCCATTGTACAAAATACTGAGTTAGAGTCCCATTTAACCCAGTGTGCACTGTGAAGGGTGAGTAATATAAGTGTTCCTTTTAAAGGGTGAAGAGTGTGCTGGTGCCCAGGGAAACTGAAGCAGAAAAGGAAGTGTACACTGGCCCTCTATCCAGCTCTACCTGTCCCACCCCACCTTAAACCAGCTTATATTTCACCTCTTTTCTATTTTTCCTTAGTTCTGATAAAGAGTCATTCGGACTCGAAACGTTAACTGTGTTCCTCTCCACAGATGCTGTCAGACCTGCTGAGTTTTTCCAGGTATTTTTGTTTTTGTTAAGGATGTGTACCTGGTGTGCTAACTAGTCCGTCCTGGTGAAACCACTGAACTTTTTGTGGCACTGGTCTGCAGTCCTGGGTGGAAAAGGGTTGGCACTGACTGTCAGTGTATCCTTCCTGCACTTGACTCAAATTACATTTAGGCATGGGTTTGCAAACCTCTGCCCCAGAGTAAAATACAATGTTTTTTAAATATCATATTTGAGATATGTACTGAAGCTAATCCTATGATATATGAGTGTGACTTGGGCATCAACTAGTATATCAGCCAGAGGTAATTTAGCACCTAAATGTTGGGAAAAGGGTGCTGGGTGTTGATTGGGGAATGGGAAACAAGGATAAATTGTGAGATACAGGCTTGGATTTCTTGCTTTCGCAACCTAGGCAGTAATCTGGCAGAAAGGATCCCTGCCCTTTAACCCACAGGATATACATTCCAGTGAGTTTATGGAATCTATGAAAGGCAGTCACTCTGCTCCACTCCACCAGATTGCAGTCCATGCAACGCCGTGAAGACAAAATCTACATTCAACCACTTCCTTTTACCTGATCCTGGACCGGGCTGGTCACGGTTCAAGGAGAAGGTGTAATGTCAAGGGAGCTCAAATAGGAGAAAACAAAAGATTTTCATTTACTTGAAATGTGGAATGTCTGTTTCAAGATTCAAAGCAATTGATCAACTTCTGGGGTAAATCCAATCCCTGAAGTCACAGGAGGCTGTTAATTCCTGAGCCACTTGTAAATCTGTAATAAATTTACCCCAAAATGATGGCAACCACAGATTAAAAAGAGTAATTAGGTACTTTAAAATTACTTTTTGCAGCTAATTAGTGGCAGCAAATCAGAGCCGCTTTCATTCGGAGGTGAGAACTAATGGCCCCGGTGTTTCTAGGCAGGCAGAGAGGCTGAAAGTGGGTGAAGATCCCAGCAAGGCCAGAGATGCAGAGGTCCTGCTGATCTTATTGTCAAGACCTCATTATCATCTTGTAGCTCCTCCTCCCACCCAGCAGCCTGCCAAATGGACAACCTGGCTGGTGGGGGGTGGACATACAAGATGTTAATGAGCTGTGCATGGTGTGGGTATGGCAGCTTGGGGTTGCATTCCATGCATTTTACTTTTTAACACCTCCCTCTCCATTTCCCAGCCTGTGGCGGGAGGGGTGAATATCAAGATTAAAGATTACAACCCCTCAGCAAAGCAAATAAATACACAATTCAGAACCTACCAAAAAATCCATTTTGAATTTTTTATGTTAAAGATTGAGCATAAATTTTAATCTTGTTGAAAATCATCATTTTTACCAAGGGTAAAAAGTACCTTGGGAGGAGGAAGCTTAATAGATGAAGTAAGGGTGGAAATCTGAAATAGGTACTAAGTCATAACTCAGGGTAGAAATCGAATGTGCTGGGAGGCCAGAGAAGAAGGCAAGGCCCCAATGAAATTTCCAATATGTAGCCCTGCAATTTTAACCCTTGCGTCTGATTTTAATATGATTGATGAACTATCTTCCCGATTTCATCACAATATCTGGTACAACTCCTGGGGAGATGCTACTGGAAGAATGATAGAAAAGACCATGACAAAACTAGATGCATTGAAGGGCTTGTTTCCCTTTTTTTAAATTCCTCAGTGGAGGTCAGGGTTGAGGAAGGTGCAGGGCAACAATGAAACAGGCCTGGACAGAATTAGCTGAAAGAGTTAGTGCCACCAGCTTCACTCCCAGAACGTGTTCAATGTATAAAAGGGGACTTGACTATCAAGAGCAGCAAGAATGAATACTACACTTCACCTCGCTCAACGGCACTTGTCAGCACACACGTCATTCCAGCATTCAAATTCAGCTCTTTTTTGCTCTTAACACCACAGACTAGTGCGATTCTCATATCACACGCTACCACTTGCACTACTAACAACTCCTCCCAACACTCCTTTCCCACATTACATACACTTTCCTTTACACTCAACACATACCCTTCTATTTTGTTCCTTCTCCACCTCTCACCCACTTGTACTTTATGAACAAGTCCTACACATCTCCACTCACCTTCTCAAAAGCCACTCATTGATTCTCTCTTGCTCTTTCAATACTGCACATAATGTATAGAGAGGCAACAAGCTGGGAGGAGTTACCCACATCTTTGTCCTCACCCAAGCAGAGAATGCTGCCCTGGAGTTCAGTGGCCTGGGCAGAGCCAGGAGCTTGAGGGAAGGTGAGACTGTCAGTTTACCACCACAGGGTTTCTGCATCTTACTTGTATCCCTCCAAGCAACAGCAAACACGCAGCAGGCTTCACAATTTCAAGTTCCATTCTCAAGACTGCAGCTGAAGATCTCCAGCTTCTATCTGCTGTTCCACCTCTTACACCTTTTCCTTTTATTTTAGGTCAGCCCTGGCAGCAAGAGGTTCATTCAAAGCAAGGTACCACAGAGGAGGACAATTCTCCTGCAGATACACCCCAACTTGCTCCATCCATTAAACTCAGGGATTGTTACTCCATATGGGTTAGGCAGCGAATCAGAGGCTCTGCATGTGATGAAACATCCAACATCAGTGAGAAGAAATAGGTGCTGGGGGCAGTTTGGCAAAGTCCTCACGAAGCTCTCCTGAGGTCACAAGGGCATTTAGAGATGGGGAAATAAATGCTGGCCTAGCCAGCGACAACCACATCCCGTAAAAAAATAAAAAGAGATGAGAGATCAGAAGCCCAGCATGAAAACTACTAACCTTGCACAAAGTATTGGGAAGGCTGGTCAAGATTTTCAGCACAATGGCTTGGACTCTGCGGCGCTCTGCTTCCAGCCTCCAGCATTCTACTGTCCGCCATGGATAATATGGTCATGTTTTGGGACACTGCATCTAGCCCTCACAACAAATGGCCATCATGCACGATCTGGGATCCACCTTGGACAAATTTGTGGGCCAAATATGTAGTTACTCATCTTCTGTCGTCTGTGCTTCTGCAGATCGGTAATGAGCACCAGCCCCATGGGAGTGGTGGTGGCTTGGTGGGAACAGCACATTTTGATCGCTCTCAGGATGTCAGCACACTTGCTCCTTTGCTACCCCCTCAACCCATGTCCAGAATGATGCCAGCAAATCAGCTGGCCAAACATCCCTGAGAGCAGCTGGTGCAGCAGTCTATAGCCAGACCCTCACAGGCCCAAACACCCATAAGAGGGAAGCTACAGCCCTCTCAGAATCCCAACATAGGGAATAGCAGCTTTCCCTTACGCTACGAGGAGTAAGCAAAGCTAATGAGCCTTCTTTAGAGAAAAGCAATATTGGTTGATCATTTGGGTGAGAAATGGATGGAAGGCAATTTGGCACTTTGATCCACAGTTTGACTCAATAGCAGCTTGAGTCTGCACTATAAGAAGGTCATTGATACAGAAGCTGTTTGAATGGTTTCAATGTTCTTTAGTGCAGGATGAAAGGGGTCGGACTAGGTTCTGTTTTAAGTTCTTAGGGTGTGGAAATGAAGTCAATGGAATGCCCTCACATTTGATGCTACAAGTTCTTTATTTCTCACTGCTATTCACCAGCCCTGATGTCAGTCCTCAGAAGGTGACTATCCTACTTTATTTAAATAAGGCCCAGGAGTTAAATACCCAATGCCCCACACTGATCTTACTATGGGGGCTTCCTTCACCCTGTAAATCCCTGCCTGTTCTGAATGTGCCCCTCAGTAAAATTCCAGGCCAATGTATTTTTACCAAAAAGCCCCATTTTATTCATCTTAAATGTTGCTGTGCCACCTATAGCCAATAGCTGTTTGCTCCACCTGGGAACTCTGCTGGTGTGAGGTCTGCTTTTGTTCCCTGGGAAGGAGGAAAATATACAGATTGCTTACATCTCAGTGCAAGAAATATAAAACTTTTAAGTCCTTTTAACTTTTTAGGCTTGAGACATGTAATGGGTAGCACAGAGTATTGTCTCTATATTTTACCTGTGCTATTGTGGTCACTGCCACTTTGAACCATCTCTTTTAAGCTCAAAATATGCACACTTACATTTTCTTCTACTATAGTTTATTTTTGCTTACGATTCAAGACATAGAACTTTAACTCCCTGTTTTCTTTTGTATAATCACAATTTTAAAATCCAACTTTGGTGCCACTTGATCAAAATTCTTCAACTACTTCACCTCGCCATTTTTCAACCCGAGTGGTCAGGCCTATCACCTAAGATTCTCAGGAACATTTAGTGAAGAGTCTTTGGAACCAAGTTAAAGGCTTCGCTGTCAAGTTCTTTATTTTACATGGTTGCTCTGCAAAGAAAAAAATCTCTACAAAAATTAGAGTCTTCTGAGGATTACTGAATGACATGACACTAATGATAATGAAAAGTTTCAAAGAAAACACCAGAGTCAGAACTGTAGCATAGCTTGTTTATTTTTTTTAACTTTTTTGCATAGGGAAACATATTCACTTCCAGTAATTGTATGTAGTATGAGCAGCTGCTAACAGTAATGGCTGAATACAATGGTTATAATCAAATGTCAAGCTGAATTCACACCAGTTTAAAACGAGTGGTGATTTAGTTACATATATACTGTACATCTGTGTACAAAAACAGCAGGAAAGATGCTGGTCTTTGTACAAGTGTCCCTTTACATAATTAGCTAAAAATCAAAAAACAAATACAATCAAAATAAATGTTTTATTTTAGTTGTTGGAGTAGAACTGTGGTCATGAAAGATTTTATTTTGTCAGAAGTATGCAACTAGCAACTAAAGAGCCACAAGTTTGTCCTGGTGTGTAGTGTGTGTATGTCTGTGCAGCAAAGCAAGCGGTTAACTACTGTGGTAACTACCATAATATTCTAAAATATAATGAAAAACCCTCAGAAATAACACGGTCTCAATGTGTTCTCAGAGAAATATTCTCTTCCCAGAATATGTGCGATGTAATACATATGGAATTACAACAGTGATGTTCAAAGGACATTTGTAATAGAGCCTGTGCAACAAAGACTTAAAAAATGACAAACTGTGAAAAACCAGGCCTTGCAAAGCAAAATTAAATCCAGCAGTCGATTATCAGGCACTGCATTTATTAAAAATGTTTTTGGTACTTTTCTGCTGGCTTGTTAAAATTGTTATAAATAATTGCAGAGAATAATGCAACTGCTTATTGACCATTGCCCTTCAAAAGCCATAATCAACATCAAAGTTCAGATAAAAAAAAGAGGCTGGATCTATTCCTCCTTTTTTGTTGCTGCTGTCATGCTAATCAGCAGATCACTCCCTATTGGGCTATATGCAGCAGGAAATTGTGCTGCACTGATGGATTGTTTGCCTATTTTCCTGCTGTTTCATACAGTAAAGTTCGTTGCAGTTGAATCAAAGCACGCTAAGCATAACCTTGCTTACATGGAGTTGCTTCATTTGGGTTCTGTAGATGAATTAAGGCTTTTAAGCATTGGTGCATCCAAGCTAAATCCATATTTCCTTTGGTTGCTGGTTTGCAGTGAAACAGTGCGTGGAATAGGTTCACCATAGTGTGCAGACTGAGTTGTCATTATACATAAGTAATAAGCTTCATAATATTGGGATAATGAATCATTGAGTGTTATGCTTCAATGCAAAAAAAGATTCTGAACAATGCACCTCCACAGGTCTGCTGGTGCTGAAAGAATAGATCTGGAATATTAGAAATGCAATTTAAAGAAAACAGCATTAATTATTCACTTTTTGTATCCAAAATGTAATCAAAACTTTCTCATTTAAAAAAAAAATGAATTTCTACTGACACATTTGTGGCCCAGGATAAACAGAAAAGGGGTGTTTTCCCAGGAATTCAATCATTTTCAAAATTACATGCTGTCTGTGTAGTAGCCTCTCATTTTGCAAAGCAATTCCTTTCACCAGCATTTACTGATGTCTAGCAAAATGATTTTCAGAGAAGGCTAGTGCGTGAAACTACCTTCTGTTGATGTAATGGCATATTCTCTCTGAAAAAGTAACCAATTTGATTTGTATGAAATCTTAATTACTTAAGTCCAAAGACTGTACATGCATTGCTGGGATATTTAACAATTACTCGTTATCATGCAGGATCAAATTATTTTCTTCCAATGTGCCTGTCTTCCGAACTATTTTTTTTCCCTGGTACCAGGTAGATTAACATTGTTGAACTTTGCTTAAACTCCATCTACTGCCCTAATCCTCCTGGCCTCATCCTTTGCCGAGTTTGGTTCACATTAACAATAGCTGTTAGGTTTGGGACTCTGAACATTGGACTTTCCTACTGGAGTGGTCCAGGGTTTGGAATTGTATCCCTAATATTATCATTGGCGTGGGTGCAGTGTTTGTGTCAGTCAAAAACTGGGAAATATCTACTTGATTTTAGAAAAGAATCTTACATCAGATAATAATCTTAAATGTAAAAAAAGGTGTAGATGGGGGGCGGCTAATACAAACTGATTTTAGGAGGGAAACGATCCTGTTGGAGGTAATCTGAAAAGTCCAGTTAAATAAGTAAATAAATACTGGATCCTGATCAAAGATAGTCCATATCACACAGAACCCAATCAACATTCACCATCCATGTAAACAAGGCTGAGGAAGTAACTGCCTTCTCAACCTGATTGTCAGAGATGGAAAACTGAGTTTGCCAAACCAGCCTGAAAAATGCTTTTCGCATCAGCACATCAACAGAGACCTTCACAAACTTTCTTGCAATTCAGAGGTTTTGCACAGCCTGACTAAAATGCCTTTACGAGTGACAGGCAGTCAGGTGCTACTTTAACTGTCCTTGAGAACTTATCCATTTCCTTTTTCACTTACTGTCTTTCAAAGAGATTTCCAGAGACCCAGTTACAGATGCTTAGATGAGCTATGTGTGTGAAACAACAATACCAGTATATCTACTGCTTTCTACAAAATGTAATCTGGCTGCTTAACGTGTGTCATTGCGCGTTGCTGCAAAGGAGCTGCACAACAGAAAAAAAAAGAAATGGAAATTGTGATGGAATTTGCATATTCCCTTCAGGCTAACTGAAGCAACTGGCACATTTTGCAGGGGTTAGATAAAACCTTAGAAAAAATATATCTGTGGTGTAGACCTAAGAATGGTGTTGGCTTTACTAACGCTGTGACTAATGGCAATGACAATGGCAGCTTGTTCCGTTTCAGTCCCTGTCTCGAGTTATTGCAGAAACGGAAAAGGTGAAAGATGTGGAACAGTGCAAATTTGTCCAGGGTTTGAGAAGGGAAATGAATTTTGTCAGTTCTTGATTGGGTGGTCTTGACATCTAGTGCATGCCATCTTGCAACACAGGTTTTGCAGGTCTTTACTATGCAGACTGAATGGTGAGTTGAGCTGTTGGGGCACAACCACTATATCCTTGAGAGCATGGCATCAGTGGAATCAAAACGATAGCAGTTAGGCAGCATAAACCAACTAGAGCAGCAATGCTCTTTGTTAGAACAGCTTGTTTTAACACCCAGTGATTTCCAAAGCTCAAAATTCATAGGTATCTTCTAGATTTTTAAGACAAATTTCTGGAACTATGAGGTCTCCCTTTATTACCAATTTAGTTAGAAAATTCTTGCTTTAGCAAATTTGTTCACAGTGAACAAAACCATACTGTATTTTGGACTTTAATTGTATATTATATTATTTAGTGGTGCTTTACAAATCCACTAAAAATTCATTGGGAAGGCAAGAATACTGGGGCTGCGTTTATTGAAATTAAAAATAATTTGTGATCAGCACATTTCATTTGATTTAAAAAAAATGTTTTTCGGGCTGACAGGGAAAAGACTGAAGTACAGAAACTGGCAGGACTGAAAAATATTAATATTTGCCTTCACAAATTAAAAAAAATATGACTTGGAGATTAGAAATATCAGGAGACACATATTCCTTTGTTTCAGGGAAAACTGAAGGGAGTCTTGTGTATGGTGTAGTAAATGGGCTGGCAATCAACTGGAGAACGGAATGTTAGAGGAAAAGAAACACTGATGTGGTGACAATAAAAATTTAGAAGGGTTTATCAGATGTAGAAGAGCTGAGATGGACACTGAAGGGACATCAATTAAAGGGACATAGACCACCTCATAGTCTGCACCACATATACCTGAGCCTGCAGAACCTGCACTAGTGACAGTTTTCACCCTACATGTCCCAACAAAAGTTATCAACCAACTCATAACCCCTTTAGGAATAGTAAAAAGTCACATGTTTGACTGTGGCAGCATTCTATCCTGCTTGAGAGTCTGATGGATGGAAGAGAATTCCCTACAGGAATTCTCCTACAAGGATTTCACGGAGCATGCAGTCAGCCATTGCCAAGGGTTGGAATACACATGTAAACAATGTTTTCTGTCCTGCCTTAAAAATAAACTAGCTACCAGCATTGCATTGTCCTTTGCACAAACAATACTGTACATTGCATACAACAATTTGTTGGGCTCCCTTGCCCTACAAAGAGTACACATAATCTGTTCTACTCCCACCAGTTTAGCACTTGAAAGTCTACAGACTTTTTTCTTTAAAACAGTCAAAGAGACTACAATGACAACACTCCTTCTCAAAATTCCAAGTGTTTCTTACAAGTTTGACATAATTACTCTTCATAAAATAAAGCATTTTTTTCCATTTACAATGGCTCTTTTACACCAGAAGCCTATACTTTTAAAGTATAGGAATATGCAAAACCATAAAAATGAGGACAATTACTGTATTTAAATACAATAAGGGTAACAGGAGAGTTTAACTCAAATCCTATTCCCATGGAGGAAGAATACTCTACAAATGGTATATAATGCTGAACATTCTTAATAAGCCAGTGTAATGAAACTTTTTTTGTACTTTTCTCATTACAAAAGTCTTTGCCTTATAAAATAGGGTAGATTAAGTAAAACATACTTAATAAAACTATACAGCTTACAAATTACACAGTTTGCAAAGAAGGCAGCTAATGTCCAAGACAAGGATGTGACAAGGATCAAACTTGCTGGCTTTACCCTATTTCTTGTCCCCCTTGTGCAGCATCCCAGTTAGCATACCACCAAGTGTCAACCAAACACAAATTACTAAAGCTCAGAGACATTAGTAGGGTCTTAAAGCAGAGCTATATATGCCTTGGTTATCATTTATCAGTCCACCTTTGTGTAGATGGTCATTTTGTTGAACAAATGCTACCATGCCAAATTGACACCCCACAACTATTGCTTTGTGTTATTCTTTTTTTGATTCTTTATGTACAATTTTAATTCATGGTTTTCATGTTCTGACTAGAAGCTTCCCCTTAAAGTTCAGGCCAGTTGACAGTTTAGGCTGTGAAGCACTTAGGGCCTGGCAGAATAGTGCACATATCTATAGAAATGATGTGACCCATTTCCTGTTCTAACCAGATTCTGGTACAAAGGACAACAGAAGTACTGCTTACCAAGTGCTGTAATTAAATCAACAATTTTTTAAAAAAGTAGCGCAAAGGAATCCTATCTTCAGTCAAAATTAGAGATTAATGTACTGTTGAAATCCAATCCTCCTGAAACAACATGCAAGAAAAACATTTACTTGATTGAAAACAGTTTGACAATTTACAACTTACAGAGGCTTGTACCATACTAGGTCAAAAAATTGGGCCTAGTGGATTTACTACAATAATTGCCTGATCAGCTGCCACTGTATTTTGTGAAATGGAGCCTGTCCAGTTTGCTCTGATTAAGGAAATTATTTACTAGCATCCAATGTTTTAGCTACCAGGACACACAGAAAAACAAAACTAAACTTATTTTCATAATGTGTTGCCAGCATGGTGCTTCACAGCTGTACTGTAAATATACATTCCCCCTCTCCCCCCTCCCCACCCACCCCCTCCCCCAATGTTTAGCCTTCCCTAATCATGCATCAAGCATTACTCATAACAGGAGAAGGACCTATCTTTCTGTATAGAGAGCAGCACCAACTTTGGTCAATTAAAACAAAATTAATATTAAAAAAAATAGAAAAGTATGATGTTGTAGTTATCATGTGTGCTAACTCAAAATGATCAAACAAGCTAAATGCTCTATCTCTATAGACAAGACTGGTATTGCATATTTTCCAAAGATTCAAACTAAAAGGAGCTGGAAGACGCAAGTCGGGAGAATCAAAAGTGAAACACTTTCCATTAAAATATTAGTGACAAATACCGTCCAAAAGCAATGTTCCTACACGACCGCAAGATGAATATATTCTATATGAAAATCCACAGAATCACTGAAATACTGATAATTAGTGCTGTTACAATGTCCTATGAAGCAAAAATCATAAACCCTTACATTTTTACCAATGGCAATTTTTTTTTAATGACAAGCAACCATACATGCAGCAAAAAGATTGTGCAGTGATACCAAGGATTTTTTTTTTTGTTTTTTTTTTAAACATTTTTTCTCAAAGGCAAGGCACATAATGTGGTATAAAATTTCGTGCAAATTAGGAAAGGATTTTGTAGGGAAAAGAGTGAAGCCCGCACATAGTTGCCATGCACGTCAGAAATCAGCGGTTTAGCTGATCTTTTTTTTGCTGGATCACAAAGTTTACTATCAAAGCACCATGCATCACTCAGCACCTTTGATGAAAAAAAACATGTTAATATAAATACGTTTAGAGTTTTCCTCACTGTTTATGTTTACACTCTTGTGAGGTTTCAGATGCCAGCATTTTAGCTCAGGCAAGGCTTGTGTACCTAACCAAGAAATATAAGCGTACATGGACAGAAATTTGTTCAGATGCAGGCTACTTTCATCAAAAGCTCTCAGTTGTGAACAAAACTAAATTATGCCAAATATTGCTTTTGATATGTGTCAGTTTAATGAATGATATTGTGTGCACAAGTTCTGTCTTTTTTATTTTACGAGAGTGCAGCTGGCTACCCTCCGCTTAAAAAAATAAAATAACAAGTAACATACTGACTAAGGCATTTGTGTTCACCTGTGAAAGGTGGGTGGGGGAGGGGGTTTGGGGTGCACTTTTGTGCCACAGTCGCCTGGCGACAATTTTCCCCTGTTTACAGTCCTGGGATACAAGGACAAGTTACAAAGAATCACTAAGTTACAAATTTGTTTCCTTTCAATTGCACTTGCCTCTTAAATCTTTACAAAAGATTTTTTTTTCTGTTTAAACAGGCAGTTAACCTGTTCCTTTAAAATGCAGCAACCACTTCCTTTATTTCCCCAATTTAAAATTGATTACTGATTGGATGTTAGTTTCCAAAGTGTATCTTTGAAACCAAGTTAGGCCTTGTTCAATTCTGGTGCTGTTCTCCTGTGTAATAGCTACTGGCAGAAAGATGTGATTACCTAGGGGATAAACACATGGTGTTTAACTTTACAATTAAACAAAAAAAATCACAAAAATTATTGATTCTTGAAACAATTTTCTACCCTGCTCCCAAAATATAATCCACTAAACTAAAGATACTCTGAGTTTGCAGCCACTTGTATGTTTAATTTTGAAAATAAATGCAACCTGTAGCCAGGAGGGAACGGTAAGTATGTATGGCAGTGTGAGGCCCTGCACTTGCATTGCATACGAGGAACTTCCCCACACCGTATCTTTAGCCACCATTTGCCTCCCAATACTATCACCAAAAGCTAGGTATGTATCTTATGGTCTATGTCATGCACTAGTGAAGAAGCAATAATAACTAAAACCGATAAGTCTACTGCTCTGGTAGATGAACATCTGCATCTGTGCTATTAGCTACATGCAAAAACTAAATGATGCTTAGGGTGGGAAAATTGTAATTGAGAAATAGTAAGCTACATTACTGAATGATTTGCTTTGTGGTATGCTGTGGTTAAATAATTTTGAAAATGTGTTTAAAGTTTTAGGTAAATTAAATCATTCACTGACAAGCCTGTGGTGCAGGATTTTTCTGACATTGAATATTTTCAGCATCCTCCTTAGTTCATAAGCAAAAGAAGAGAAATTGCTTCATGATGTTCCCAATAATTGACAGGTTGAGACTCGGTAACCATCACCCTGGCTAATTTGACCTGCAATGTTGGTACGAAGGAAGTCTCTAATTTTAAATATGTCAGCCTCAACAATTTAATGGAATGATTTTATACCAGTGTATTAAACACATTTATTTGTATAGTAGAAAAATAATTTTTCTTGTGTTTAGTTTGCCCAAAGTTCTGAAACAGAAACAAGGAACATAACTTGATGTCAAGCTAATGAATTAGCCATATTGAAGTGATGGTCTCCAATGTGTAGGCTTCATTAGTGCATGTTTTTGTGATGTTTAAAACTTTCCAGTAAAGTTAGTAAAAAAAAACTGTTCACAACGATTATAATCAAGAATGATTTAAAAAAGTGTGAAGAATTGTCCTAAACTGTGATAACTTCTAATAGACCTGTCCTCAGGTACTCCAATGCATAGATACAGCTCATTCTGTGCATTTCAGCACTTGAAGGCTAGGTTTGGGTGGCTTTTAAATGGTTATGTACATTACTGTGCATCCATCCTTTGCGTAAATGATGCTACCTTTGTTTGTTAAAAGGAGAAATCAAAAAGAAAACCATAATGTAATTTTGAATTATGTTCAACTGATGAAGATTAATTTTCCCACCCTTTCAAAAGCAGATTTAGTAAACTTTGTTCTGTAATTTTTTTTAAGAAATATAAAGGCTTATTTGCATAAAACAGATGGGGAAACCTCAGGCTAAGCTTCAGCCAATGGAAGAAGTGAATTGCACCCATCTTCGGAACATGTTGGTAGGATGATAGTGTTTCTGACTTTTCATTTTCTTTTACAGGCGAGTCGATAAATAGTCTTCTCCCTTGTTTCTCTCTGTTTTAAACTTGAAACCAAAGTTGACGCTTGACCATGTTTCTTGAAACATGATTAAATAGCTTCTGTAATACTTGAAAGGGGACTTCAACTATCCCAGATACCAGGACTGTAAAAAAACGAAAATATAGGCATTAGTGACAATAATGGCTGCTGTAAAAAAAAAATAAACTTGAAAGCAACAGAATAAATCATAAGGCATACACTAACTATCAGCATGGAAAAACATTTCAAAAATTAATCCAACAGCAAATGATCACTATGCCAATTTAATATCAGTGTGTGAGCAGCCCAATAATGATTAGCCCCTCTCCAGTCACGCAGAGTATGTAATAAATTGGTAGTTTTAAGCTTCACAGCCTAACATTGTCCAAAATTGGGCCGTGGACCTTTTCTTAACAATTGCTGTGAGCTGCAGTACCTGCCGTTTTTCCAGTTTGCAGGTTTGGAACTCTTCAGATTCCTTGCTAGCAGTGGCCTCCAAGATAGATCCTTCACAAGGGTGGTTGGGGGGCAGAGAGGAAAATGGGAGGGGGCCCAACAGATGAGCAGTGGCCTCTGTAAGCTTGCTCTTCCCAGCTCCATATGAAAATAAGTTTTAAAACAACTTACTTTTCTGTTGGTAGCCTGCAACAGCCTCTTTAAAGACCTCGGATAAAGCCACCCCATTGAAGCAACTAAAAGCCGACAGATCCAGCCTGGCGTATGTGTGCACTGTGTTAACCAATATCTGGAACCTGTGCCCCTCATTAATTTGTGCTTTTGGGTAAGTACAGTTAAATAAAATGAAAAATGGGTTGGGCAAAGTTGGGTGAAACTGGTTAAATGTGTAAGAACAGTGATTGGGCCCCTCTTATAAGATGGCTGATTTAATACTGAAAGTTGTAATTTTCTGGAGTGTTACAGACCAGGCCACTAGCCTGGAACAGCTCTGCCCCCTACGTGCCTCTCCACTGTCCTGTACTGAATATCCACATCAGTGCCCAGTTTGATAGGGATAGAGGGTGCGGCAACAGTGGACAAACTAATGGATTATGCCATCCTGCTGGCCCGAATTCCTTGTACAATTCTAGGTCTCCGAGTGAACCTATGCCCTCATCGGAATTAAGACAAACAGATACACCGCTGGCCCTGAGAATATCTGTGATCAATATATCTATTGTCGATTTCAGGAGGGAAAATTAGTGTGTAAAAGTGTTAAACTGAACCAAGATTAGCTGCTAGATTTTGCAAACCACTGTAAATTTGCTGTTTGCCGTTGCTACTGTATTATTAACAATTCCTTGTTAACACATGTGCTTAATAACTTAGTACCTGTAGTCTAAGGCACCATCTGGTAGTCTTTACTCCACTGAATTCTTAAATCAAGGAGGCTAAATGAGGGCAAGTACTATGTCCAGAGAGTGGAGGCAGCTGGTGGTTTTTAATTGTTCACAATCTGAAACGTGAGGTGGAATTTTATGGCACCTCCCACCGGCAAGGTTTTCCAGTCCTGCCGAAGTCAATGGACTTTTGAACAGCTCGCCATATTTTACAGCCCCACCCCTGATGCGACAGGGCAGTAAAATTCCGCCCATGGTGGCACCAGACGAGTGTAAAGACCCAGAAAGACTCCAAGAGAGGACTGCAGACCTGAGAGACCTCTGAATCCTTGGAAAAGGACAGGAGAGAAGATTCAAGGCTCACCTGGAAATGAAGGGTCAAGGATGCAGCAGAAGCAAAATCTAGACAGCAACGAGTACAGATCATAATCAAATAGCCAAACCTCTGAAGCAACAACAGATCCAAAGCTTAGGATAAGCTTAGACTCCCAGAACCATTCCAAAGTGTGGAAGGCTCATGACAGTCTCAACACTGGGGCAATTGGAAGAAGAGATTCTCCAGATAGAGAGCAGCTTCATGTTTGCATAAGAAGGACCAGAATGATCAGTTCAATACTTGATGTAGTAGGGGCCGTAGCAGGTGATGTTATTGCAAGACAGGGCGTCAATGAGGTTTTGAGCTCATATGAGGGAGTCCTCCAGGCATTTGGTTCATATTTCAATTGATCATTGAGCAAGCAAAATTTACTAAGAGGAGGCAAAATCCAGTCAAATCCATGGACTCATTTATAAATGACTTGTACAGACTTGTGGAGAATTTGACTATGGGATTCTCAGAGATGAATTAATATGCAATTGTACAGTGGTTGTTTGAATCCTAATCAGATCTTTTGAAAAGGAAGGAAGATTTAACTCCCACATAGGCAGTGTAAATAGTGTGAAAGACTGATCCGAGAAAGCAAAACAGGGTGGTTGCTTGTGGGGAAATTGATGTCCTTTGGAGAAAAATAAGTGATTGCCCCAGTGTTCAATATGTCGGACAAAAAAGAGAAAGTACAGTGAAGCAAGAGCCCACAAAAATCAGGAAGATGAGCTCCAGCCACCACCTTGAGATGCTGTCGATGTGGCGGGAAAACCCTACACATGCGGGAAGAACGCCCAGCAGGGGGAGCTGAGTGCCACAACTGTGGGAAGTTAGGACATTTTAAAATAGTCTGCAGATCCAAAGTTCCTATAGCTCGTAGGAAGAAAGAGATAACAATGAAACCAAATAAAATCCAAGAAGTGGAAGGGCCACAGAAAAAAGTAAACAACTTTCTTAGAAGAAGTTAACAAAACAGAAAGTAATTATTGTAGCATTAAATTAGAAGTTGATGGTCACCCCACAGAATTCAAGCTAGTTATTGGGGCAGGTGTTTCAGTGTTATCTGATGAAGTGAAATGGCTTAAGAATATCACATTACAGCCATCCTCCATCCAGCTGCATAGACCAGTAGGGGCTACACTAAAAGTAATAGACCAACACTTGACAAGATTAAGACAGAAGGATAAAGAAATTGGGGAACCCATGTATGTGATAAAGAACCAGGAATCATCATTATTTTTTAAATTCATTCACAGGGTGCTGGTTGGGCCAGCGTTCATTGCCCATCTCTAGTTGCCCTTGAGAAGGTGATGGTGAGCTACTCATTGCTGAGCAGGAAAGTGTGTTTACAGCTGAGCCTCATTTACATGGGTTGATGAAATTGCTGAAGAGCAGCCCAGTGAGGTATTCAAGAATGAATTTCCATCCCTAATTTCAGGTTTCTGAAAGGTGAAAACAGAATATCACATAACCCTAAGAGTAGATGCTAAGCCTATATGACTCTTCACCGTGAGTATGGTCTCTCACCCACTCTTAGGCAAAGTCAAGAGTGAGATTAAATACATGTTACAAGGGGTCATCTCTGGACCTGGATTTACCATACCGATGAAGTAGTGTCACGGAATGGTCACAGTCCTAAAGCCTAATGGTTCAATTAGAAACTTGGGGACTCAATTAAACAAGTCAGTAGTGCATGAGGTCCACCCAATGGCATCAGTGAATGAAAGTCTCGCCAAATTAGCAAAGAGCACCCTCTTCACAAAATTGGATGCCATCAGTGACTTTTGCCTGTTGCCTCTGGAAAAAGAATTCCGGCTGTTAACTACCTTCATCACCCGATTTGATCATTTTTGTTTTAACAGGTTACCTAATTCAAAATTGCTTCTGCGCCTGAGATATTCCAAAGAACAATGTCTTAGATCCTGGTGGGCTTGGAAGGAGCAATATGCCAAATGGGTGACATTCTTGTATATGGTTCATCAAAGGAAGAACATGACCATCATGTAAGAACAGTCCTCAAAGTCCTACAAGAAGCAGGCTTGACATTAAAGCACAAATGTGAATTTGCAACACCTGTGATAAAATTCTTGGGTCATATTGTGCAAGTTTTGGGAATTATGGCTGGCCTGCATAAAACCAAGGTCATTACAGAGTTCCCACAGCCTAAAAAGATCACAGGATTACCAAGGTTCCTTGGCATGGTCAACCAAGTAGGCAAGTTTCTACCAAATTTGGCAGAAATCAACGAGCCATTATGACAACTGTTGAGACAAGGTCAACAGTGGTGCTGGAACGTGGACCAGCAAAATCTCCTAATTTCACCAGAAGTTCTAGCCTATTACGATCCAGAGTTGCTAACAGTTATAGCAGCGGATGCATCATCTACATGCTTGGGTGCAGTGCTGTTTCCAGTTCAAAAAATGGACAAAGAATACCAATGTATTATGCCTCGAGATCTCTTGTGGACACAGAGGAGAGGTGTGCAACTATTGAGAAAGAAGCATTAGTAGCCACATGGGCCTGCAAGGAGTTCTCTGATTATGTAATAGGATTAAAGTTTAAAATTGAAACCAACACAAACCTTTGGTTACCTTTCTTAACCTAAAGGAATTGCAAAAATGCCACCTAGAAGTCAACGATTTAGACTGAGACTCATGAGATATGATTCATTTACTGAGTAGGTTCTAGGGAAGTACAAGGCAATGGTGGATGCATTATCAGTGGAAAGAGTCAAACAGGAAGACTTAAATTTTATTGAGGAAGTGTGAGCATATAGTTTGCTCATTACCAAACACTTACCAGTCACTGGGAAGAGATTGCAAGAAATTAAGCAAGCACAACAGGATGACCAATGCATCAAAATAAAACCATGTTACCAGAACAGATGGCCAGATGCACTCCAAATAATCCAATACTTTGCCAATATTTCAAATAAAGAAAACACCTTAAAAACTAAGAAATTGTCGATGATTGTAATAACAGAAGAGTTATCCCTAAAATACTTCAACTTGATCTTCTTCAGAAAATCAACCTAGGTCACTTGGCAATAGTGAAATGCACAGCAAGAGCCAAACGGTCAGTTTGGTGGCCAGGCATTAGTCACTCCATTGAAGAGTTAATCACAAATTGCCTTATGTGTGCAGTGCGTAGCTAACAACAGAGCAAACTACTACCTTTCCTACGAGGCCATAAAAGTGCCTGGGAATGGATTTATTTGCATTCAAAAGCAAAGTTTCCATCATGGTCACTGATTATTACTCCAGATGATTTGAAGTGTAGACTATATAGTACCATGGCAGAGGTAGTCATTACATCACTAAGAAGAATCTTTGCAACACATGGCATCCTGAACGTTGTAGTGTCAGATAACGGTTCTCAGTTTCCTAATGAGCCATTCCATAACTTTGCACAAGAATATGTGTTTCACACATGTGACTAGTTCTTCTAGATACCCTCAGTCAAACGGAGAAGCAGAAAAAGGAGTTCGAACAATCAAGGAATTGATGAAAAAAAAGATATTAACTCAGCCCTTCTTAATTACGGAACCTCACCGCTAAAAAACTGGTTCTCGCCATCAGAACTATTGTTGGGAAGACGGCTGCAAACACAACTTCCAGCTCTACAACAAAAACTTCAATCTGACATTACCTCAGATGATTGTGAGAAAGTTAGGAAGCATGAGGAGCAGCAAACAGGCAGTCAAGCTCGTAATTTCAACATTAGGCACAGAGTATGAGACTTGAAGGTGCTACAGCTCGGGGTGGGAGTGTGGAAACGAGATCAACAGAAAGAAGGCATTGTAATAGAACGAGCTCCACAACCAAGATCTTTTAGAATGGAGGTGGACCAGGGAAATATCAGAAGGAACCGAAGAGCCTTGATAGCACTGGTAAGGAAGCCAATGGAACCTCGGACATGCTGTTTAAATCCAGATGGAGATAAGGAATCAGAAACAAGCAGAAATTCTACAACCACCTAGGTGGAAGACATTTCTATCGAATGAGAGATTATAGTTCGTCCTCAACCTTGAACGGGAATCAGGACCAGATCAGGGATATTGGTCAAGGCACCACAGGGACTAACCCTGTAAAGTCTGAAACTTTGAGGGGCGATGTAGGAGTATGTTTATAGTTGGGATAAAGACTTGGGGAGATGTAGAGTAAAGGGTTAACATCAGGAGCACCTGATACTGATATAACTGTTGATGTAACTATTATATAATGTCACATGATTAAGAGACAAATCTGGTGGGAAGCACAAGTAAAACCTTATGTAGAGTACTGGGATGTATGTATAGATCTGTAATTAAACAAGAATGTTTTTTACCAATAACAGTCTATGGTAGCATTCTTAGGGTAACAGGCAAATCCTAAAGAAACACCATTCAGACCCCGATCTCAAAACAAAACAGTAAACAATAAAATGGTAAGGGTTTCTGTCTGAACTCTTGGTACACTGCAACTACCCAGATACCTTGCTGTGTAAAGGCGCCTCTGGTTCACAGGTAGTGAGGGCTCACTGATAGGAACAATCTAAGCATGAGAAAAATATGAGGTAAAGATCAAAAAATGTAACAAGCATCGCATATTTAGGGGAGTGCTGACTAGCCTCACTCAGTCTCACCATTTGGGACTGATTGACAGGGAGCTCCGAGATCTGAACTCATACTACTTTAGTTGGAAATTGAATGCTTATCAACTGGAACAACTATATCATGTTACGCCTCGAGACTTTTGCTAAAGTCTAATCATTTGGCAGGAAAAGTATTTTTTTCTCCTTTACTGTCACATTCATTTTAATTTAAAAACTGAAATAAGTTGTACAATATAATCCTGGGAATTACAGTCAGTGATGATATTGTACAGATGCTTAAAATAAAAGAAATAATTTGCATCAACACGTTCATATCAAATCCCACTCCGCTGTTTTACTGGATAGATTTTCAGAGCAATGCTACAGAAACACTGGAAAAGAATTTGTTACAAGTACGTTGCATGGCAAAATCACTAACTACAAATTTGTAGTTTATAGTTTCTAAGTGAAATTCATTCTGAAATGGAAGATCCCAATTGTAACTTTCTTGGTATAAGGCTTTGTTGGACTGTGGCAATTCTTGCTGAAGAAGAGCACTCATAGTAAGGAGACTTTACATCACTCATTTTGAAATACTAAAAGTTCCATTTCATAATTTTAATACTTGCAGTAACAAAGTGAATTTTTGACTTCAGGAGCTGAATATTCTGTCAATGGATAAACAATGTAAACATTGTATGAAACACTCACAACAACTGTAATTTTTCTATCCACTTCATTTTTCACTAGCCGTACGTTTGATACTCCAGGAAATTTTTCTTTTTGAAGTTATGGATGATTTTGAACTAATGATCTGAGCTACACATAGCTCTCTGCATAACTGTTTATCTCCTTTTCACAGTAAACCTAATACATTTTAACACACTTGACAGATGGCACTGCCATCTGTCTGTCAATTGAGCAGCTTTGTTTCACTGCTGTAAGCAGGCAGCTGCACAGCAAGCAGTGCCAATTCCTGGATGTTTACTGTAGTATGTCTAAATTCAGCAGCCCAAGGCCATTGGGAGGGAATACCATTAGCAGAATGCTGTCATCTAAGTGGCACACAACATTCAACTACACAGAATCCAATTAACATAGGTAAATCTGGCGATTACTTAACAAGGATATAAAAACCTTTGATCTCTAACAGAGCCTTCCCCCATATTATAGGCCAAGACAGAAAGCCCACAGGACGAAGTTCATATCCTTGTTAACATTAACAATATACAATACACTGTTTCCATTGATCCATGTATATTCTTGACCAGTCACTACGCTGCAACAGATACTGCAATTCAGAAGTGCTTCCTTGGCTGTAAAGTGCTTTTGGGCTGGCACTATGTAAATTGAAATACTTTCCTTCTTTACCTGAGTTCTACTTCAACTAGAATTTGTCATGCTCTCAATCATTTTACCACAATGTCTGCGATATGAAGTACAGAGGAGATATACTAGAATGGTACCAGGAATGAAAGACTTCAATTATGTGGAGAGACTGGAGAAACTGGGGTTATTCTTCTGGGAGCAGAGAAGATTAAGGTGAGATTTGATAGAGGTTTTTCAAATCAGGAAGTGTTTTGGTACAGTAACTAAGGAGAAAAGTTTCAGTGATAAAGGGGACACAGATTTAAGATAATTGGTAAAAGAACCACAGCTGGCATGAGGAATGGTAAAAAGTATGTAGTAAGTTGTCAAGGGCTGAAATGCACTGCCTGAAAGGATAATGGAAGCTGATTCAGTAATAACTTAGAAAAGGGTGTTGGATAAAATAGTTGAAAGGGAGAAGTGTGCAGAGCTATGGGAGACAGCAGGGAGTGAGATTAATTAGATAGTTTTTGCAAAGAGCTGCTACATGAATGATGGACCAAATGACCTCTTTTTGTGCAGTATCTTTCTATATTTTTGAACATATTTTGCTGGTTTTTAAAAAACGCTGAATATAACTTGATAATAGTTCAAAGCAGTCCAGATAATTGTATGATGTGACAAATGTTCAACACCTAGGCCATGCCCACTGGCAAGTGATACGTTTTTAGGGAATATAGGCTGAGTTTCCAGCTCCTAGAATCTGATTTGTCCATTCTAATTTTAGAAGTCCAGAACTTTTCCCTAAGCCTAAGTACTATACCAATGATCCTGTCTTTTGCTTCAGCTGAATCATAGGCCCCAATATGTATGGCGAGGTGCAGAGGGAGCAAGGGTATGCGTCTGTGGCTAGGAACATCAGAAATGCCAGGAATGCAGAGATCCTGCTGAATTTAAAGGCAGGAACTTTATGAAGTTTTTTTTTTACTTTGTTTTAGTACGTTTTGACAAGGCCAAAGCCACTAACATCCATAGACTGCACCTACAGCCCGTGCAATCCACAACTACGCATTTGTCTAATCATACAAATGATGATTACAGATGCAAGGTATAAATCCATATTATCCAAACATGCCACTGGAAACAATCAGATCTAGGACTTTAACAGACTAGCTAAAGTGTTTCGAGAAAGCTAAACAAGGAAGTCTTTTTAGATAAAGGTTTTCTGCCTGTAAAATGCTACATGCATACATTTTTTGAGAAACATAATCAGTAGTTTGGAGATGTGAAAAGTAGAATTCAGTCATTTCAGATTTTGGCAGAGCTCTTATACTGACAAAAACTTGCCCCAACTGCATAAAAGGAATGCAGAGATTCTATCACATCAATGCAGTTGTATTGTTTACAAAGAATTATTGCTGCTTATCAACTCTAGATCTAAAGATTGCAGCACTTGCATATCTACAGAGTCAAATAGCAATTACTTGGTAGAGGTACTAACTGTGTAATTAGACACATGTATCGATAGTTAACCTGTATAGCCAATGATTTTGCTAAAAAGCAGAACCTTCCCAAGTTGAAATGATCAGAAACTATTCATAAGCCTGCACTACAGAGAAGAGACTTGGCAGAAATTTATCATTATCGACAGAAGCAACATAGAACTGTGTGTGACTGAGTGAGTTAAAACTACACCAATAACATGGGGAGGAATTTAGCATCCTCCCCGAATTGAGTTTTGGAGGCAGGGCCATTTAATTGAGCAGGATGGTGGCAAATGGTGCCCCAACTGCCTTGCCACCTCTACCCATTTAATTTGGCTTATGAACAGCCTTCATACCCCTCCGCCAATGGATGCCCTTAAGTGTGCCTACTTAAAGGCCTCATCCTGTCACCGCTGATACTCAATGCACAGAGGGCAGCTCACCATGCGGGAAGCCCAGAAATAAACCGTCAGGTTTGCTGCCAGGCTTCCGGGGGAGGGGGGCTGGGGCCTGTTCAAAGGCCCTCAGCGCCTGACCGAGGGACCTGGCATCGGGAAGGAAAGGGTCAGCGGAGGGCTACCCCATGTCCTTGCTGCTGATTCCACCACCCCCATCACTCACCTGTGGCCTGGGTTGCTCAGCGATCCTGGGTCTTGGGTAGGTGCATTGCCACCGCTGCTGCTGTCGCTGCCAAGCAACGCACAGATTCCATCCTCTGATTGGTTGGCAGCTCTCAGGGGGCTGGATTTCCACTCCCAGCAACCTTGATCCTGGGGAAGCCCTGCTGCTGCCCTGTAAAGTACCTGATTGATACTTCATTCAGCCGGCTTCCCCAAAGGAGGCATCGCAGGGCTCTTGCCAAATGACGAGACCCCTGTTGCCTCCATTAAATACCGTCTAGGTTGCAGTTGGAATCTTGGATTTATTATGCAGTAGGTAGTTGACTCTTTAATGCTGTGTGAATAATGCAATGATGGAAGTGTGGTCTTCAGAAGTTGGTACCAGGCATTATAGAGGAAACATTATTCCGCATCTACTGGTAATTATATTAAGCTAAGGATCCTACACTCACCTTCTACTATCTGACTGTGTTGCTGATCTTGCTGTACATAGATATAGGCCAGGAATCTGTGATCAGGCTCCACTGCTGATGGAGAAATTCTAATATGCTTTTGGCATCCAGCCCCCTTGCATTCAGTGCGGAATTTCTGGCTGAAAATCTGCCTAAATGGTGAAAGTCAGTAAAGCTCCACATTGCCACAGAGGCCAATATAATTACACTATCCTGAGTTAGTTTTGCCAACACTGTGCATCCAGGGCGTTTAAAGCCTAAGAAGCACTTTCAAATGATCCCTGCCTGCCTTTAATTGCAGGATCTCTCTCTGAGTTAGGAGCAGGTTAGGAATTGAATTAGTCTGATTAGCTAACTTAATTGGACCAGAAAAATACGTACAGAATGTAAATCACAGGGAAATACTGTAATCAGAATGTAGTAATCATTCTCATTCATATCATTGGCAGGCAGTTATTTCTTCTACAGAATTTCCAAGGTTTCATTTTAATCATACACTGTTGTAGAAATGTGTTTGATGTGGGATTGTTGAATGTTATCATTTATTTTGACTGATTTGAGCATACATATTTGGCTGTCAAAAAAAAAAAGCATCTCGCTCTTCTCCGGAGGAACCTTAACTCTGTGTTTGCCAGGTTCACTCTATCAACTCACGAGCAAGTTGCTGAACAATATACGGGGTCAGCGAGGGATGGATCATCCTCCAACTCTCATTCTTCCCGATATTCAGCTGAACCCACAAACACGCTGGAGGAAATTCTGAGCACAAACCAGTGCCTTTAAATTTGTTGGACAACAAGTTCTCACACAGTCAAACTGCAACATAAAGCTGTTCACAGGTTTTGAAAAATGGCAATTTATTTTAAGTGATCATCTGGGGGCTGAAAAGAAAAGTATTTGCCTTGGACTGGTTACAAATGTTGCGACTACATCCAACCTTCACCTCCTACCTCCTGCCTCCTCCATTTATTTAAAGGCTACATTTTCCTATTGCCAATCTGGTGTCAAAAGAAATAGAGAGAAAGCATTAATATAGCGCTGTTCACACCTCAGGATGTCCCAAAGAGCTTTACAGCCAACAAAGCACCTTTGAAGTGCAGTCACTGTTTTAATTTACAGACAGTAAGTTCCCATAAACAGCAATAAAATAAATGTCAGAATCAGAGAATGACACAGCACAGAACAAGACCATTCAGTCCAAATGTGCTGGCCCTTTAGTAGTGCTATTCAATTAATCCCACATCCCTGCTCTTTTCCCAGAGGCCTGTAAATTATTTTCCTTCAAGCATTTATCTAATTCTCTTTTGAATATTACTATGGAATCTGCTTCCATCGCTCTGTTAGGCAGTATATTCGAGATCACAACTCGCTACATAAAACGCTTCCTCAAGTCACCTCTGGTTCCACAGCCAATCATCTTAATTCTGAGTTCACTGGTTCTAACCTTTCTGCCACTAGAAACAGTTTCTCTTAATTTAACCTATCAAAAGCAGTCATGATTTTGAACACTTCTATCAAATCTCACCTTAACCTTCAGTGCTCTAAAGAGGGCAAGCACAGCTTCTTCATTCTCTCCACTTAACTGAAGATCCTCATCCCTGGTACCATCCTCTTAAATCTCTCCTGCGCCCTCCCCAAGACCTTGACATCCTTCCTAGTCCAGATCTGAACAAAATACTCCAGCTGAGGTCTAACCACTGTTTTATAAAGGTTTAGCATAACTTCCTTGCTTTTGTACTCTATTCCTCTATCAATAAAGCCAAGGATCCCATGTTCTTTTGTAAACAGGTTTCTCAACAGTTTAAAAATTCTTTCACAGGATGTGGGTGTTGCTGGCTAGGTCAGCATTTTTATTGCCCATATTTTATTGTCCTGCCACCTTCAAAGATTTGTGTAAGTACAACCTAAGGTCTTTCCATTCCTCCTCCCTCTTGAAAATTGTATCACTCAGTTCATATTGCCTCTTCTCATTCTTCATTCCAAAATGTATCACTTCATACTTCTCTGTGTTATATTTCATCTGCTATTTGTCTGCCCATTTTGCCAGTGTGTTTATGTACTCTTGTAGCTTGTTACTATCTCCCTCATTGTCTATTACATTCCCAAGTTTTGTGTCATCTGCAAACTTTTGTAATTGTGCCCTGTATACCCAAGTAATGGTAATTTATTTCAAAAAGAGCAGTGGTCCTAATACTGACCCCTGAGAAACTTCACTGTATCTCTCCCTCTAGTCTGAAAAACACTGGTCCACCACTCCTCTTCTTTCTGTCCCTCAGCTAATGTTATATTCATGCTGCCTCTCTCCCTTCAATCCCATGAGCTTAAATTTTGCCAACATGGTACTTTGGCAAATACCTTTCGAAAATCCAAATGCATAACATCAACCACATTACCCTCATTAACCCTCTCTGAAACTTCATCAAAGAACTTGATCAAGTTAGTCAAATACGATTTGCCTTTAACTTTCATTTATCAGCCTATACTTATCCAAATGCTAATTAATTTTGTCCCATATTATTGCCTATAAAGGGTTCCCAAAACCAAATTTAGGCTGACTGATCTATGGTTGCTGGGTTTATCCCTCTCTTCTTTTTTTTGAACAGGGGTGTAACATTTTCTGTTGTAGAGATTGTTTGAGGGATGAATTTTGGAAAGGGCGCCAGGAGCGCTTTCTGGCTCTTCTTTGAGCAGTGACATGAAATCTTTAACATCCAACTGAGGGGGACAAACAAAGCCTCGGTTCACCACCTTGGCTCAAATGATGCAGCACTCCCCCAGTACCGCACTGAATTGCCAGGCTAGATTTTGTGCTCAGGTCTCTGGAGTAGGACTTGAATCCATAACCTTCTTACTCAGAGGTGAGACTGCTCACCCTGAGCCATTGCAGACACGTCAACGTCTGGATGAGCTGAACATTTCCTCAGCTGAACTCCAGCCAAACTGAGGCCATTCATTTCAGTTTCTGCCAATTCCTACATGTCTCATCCCTCAATTGCATCACCGCTCTTTTTCATTCCCTCACCCACCTCTTTCTGTACCTCCAGGTTCCTACCTCAGGGTAAAACTGGAGGTCCAGAATTTCATGCTATTGTTTGATTCCAAGCCGGTTTCTTCTCCCATATCTGTTCGCAGTTTATGTCTTGTAACTGCCTGATTGCACTATAAAAGTGACAAGTCTGCTATCATTCTCCTTTTCTAAGTTTTCCTAATTTGATTCTATTCCATTTATAGTCATGTTGGATTTCGGAAACTAAATTGGCAATTGCTTGGGATCTAAATGACTACTTTGGGAAAAAGACATTCAGGGCTTCAAATGAGACAGAGATCGGGGAAACCTGACGTCAGATTTGAGGAAAGCTAAGTGCAGGATCAGGGGATTGTTGGCAGGTGAGATCAGGGATGGTGTGGGGGGTGGGTGTGTGGTGGCCATGGTTAAATCAGGGAAAGGTGATATCAAAGGTGATATCCAGAACCAGGAGTCACAGTCTGAGGATACGGGGTGGACCATTTAGGACTGAGATGAGGAGGAATTTCTTCACCCAGTGAGTGGTGAGCCTGTAGAATTCATTACCACAGAAAGTAGTTGAGACCAAAACATTGGATGTTTTCAAGAAGGAGTTAGATATAACTCTTGGGGTGAAAGGGATCAAAGAGTATGGGGAGAAAGCGGGATTAGGCTATTGAGTTGGATGATCAGCCATGATCAGAATGAATGGCGGAGCAGGCTCGAAGGGCCGAATGGCCTACTCCTGCTCCTAGTTTCTATGTTTCTCTGTGATGGGAAAACAGGATTGAAGTCTGAATAAACTGAGTATAGGGTGAGTGGAATTAGGCTGGAAAGACAGCATTAAACACCAAAATGCTAAATGAAATGTGTATATTATACATCAGTTCACTTTCCACAGCATTGCCCAATGACAACATAAATAACAATTGTACCTCTTTTCTTTTAGCTGTCTCTGAGGGAAATTTCAACCTGCCTTTGTGGAAACTAGGCAAGTGGGGATTTAAAATGAGCTGAGTATTTACCCACCAGTGTCTGACTGTTCCAAATTTTATTGGGCTGATGCCAGGGCCATCTGCCCAAAGTCAATGGAGTCCTTCTTTACCGAGGCACAGCAGGACCAGGTGGCACTATTGAGACCTAACTACAATTTTAATGGAAGGCCTGAGTGGAGAAGCCGCTCGGAAATGACAGCAGGAAGAGAAGACAATGCTGGAAAAGGCCCAAGTTAGTGTACCTCAGTGATGCCTTGATCCTCAGTGTTATGGGAGCTCTCATTTACTAAATGAGGAAACTAGAAACCTTGAAATGCTAAAGCTTTGGCAGTGAAAGGGTGAATGCCAGATTTTCCCATCACATAGACTTACACGCAGGATGTGGAGCACTGTACTCATCCTTTCCCAGAAGGGTTCTCTCACATACATGTTTTACTTAACCCACCACCCACTCAAATTAAATTTAAACCAGCTCTATTATGGATTTTTACGGGTCAATTATGGTCGGCCACAAGCCTGTAGCATTTTTCCCTGACTTTTAATTTTGGAGTTTTCATTACATTGCCCTCCTCCTGAGAAGAACAAACACATCCTGAAGCTCTGGTGAAATAAGCTCGTTTCTATTCAGAAACATTGTCGCCACGATCAGAACCAGGGTTGGTGAATCAGAGAGTTCTCACACACTTTCCATTTACCTAAGACAACAGACACTAAATTGGAAAGAGCATTTAAATTCAGGTAAAATGATAGTTTGATTGTAAGAAAGTTTTGGATGGAGGCTGTGTTAGCTGTAAATTATACTGTTACATCGCAGAGGAAATGGAACATGAGGAATGGAATGCTAGATTAAGGACTATAGATGTGGCAAGATAGTTCTTGGCTCAAGTTAAACATTAACCTCTGCTCCCCGCCCCACTGAATGAGAAGGATTGAGCAACCTAGAAATGTTGAGGCCGCAGTCGATTGCCAAGAAAGTTATGTGGCCTGAAACAACACGTGGCCAAGAAAGGAAACTTTAAAAGTTCACAAACATTTAGGAGCAGGAGAATGCCTGAGGTGTCAGAGTTAAGTTTATCACAAGCCCAAAGTCTTCTGTAAAAAAAAAAATGAACTGGGTTTGGAGACATAACAGCAGAAACAAAATGAAAGAAAAGGAAAAGGAAGATGTTAGTCGGTTGATGATGACAAGCCTGAAAGATTTTTGTTTGCTGCATAAAATTTCATTGGAAACTAGTAACTTCAGTTAGAAAGTACATTAAAAACACATGATTTCCTCTTACAGTATCTAAGAATGGGTTATTTGTTGCACGAAAATTCATTTTTATACAAGTCAGAGCGTTTGAGTGCATTATGCTGCTTGTACAATCTGAGTAGGTATGGTACAATTATTTTGCTGCATTTTAAAAATAATAACTAATGTAATGTATCCAGCACACTTCAAGAATATCAGAATTCCTTTGTGGTATGCATGTGTGTGAAGACAGGGAGAATAGGCATTTATAGAATGCACTAAAGAAGGAAATTTAATCCCTCTCTATCAAAGAAAGAATCCAACTCTATCAACAATCAATACCTAATGATATCAGAATGTACCAAACAGTGTGATTCTCCCACAGATTGACTGAACCATGTATTGGCACCTGTAATGAAACAAATCCCCAAGAGAACATGAACTTTGCTGAATTCAGTGCTCTTTAAAGAAGTCTAATGTTTTGAAATGCCTATAAAGTACACAAGGTGGCAGTGTTTTACATCGGTAAAATGACAAGCAGCCATAAACATAATTAAAGAGTGTTAATGCAATATATTAAACTGACATTTCAGACACTGGACCAATCAGAGCAATTTGGCAAGCGAGCACTTTCTCCTAATGGAGTCTGCTGTCTAAATGACGTTATATTTTATAGAAGAATAAAGCTGGCTGTCTACGTTATTGCTTCAGAAGCTTTTATACAATTATAGTCCAGCAGAGTATTCCGATTCTGTAAATGCTGCATTTCACCTTTATTGAGGCTATCCTCCTGAGAAAAGCTGAGCATCACAAAAAAAGAACCGTTACTCTTCAACTGACAGTGCCGGTAATCTCAGCTACAGAAATTCACCACAGCTTCTTCAAATAAGGGCACTTAGGGCTTTTTTTTGAACCTATGATTGATTAGCAGGATCGTTCTTGGGTGTTAACTGTGGCAGGGAATCTCAAACAGGCTGTCTACTGCTCTGTTCCTGATACAGTATCTTGTGTATACATTATTCTGATAGTAAAATTGAAATATTGCAAAAAGCAAGTCCTTATCAGCTCTTTATATTTTAGATAAATGTTAGAAGGCCAGGTAAGCAACAGTTCAACCATCTAGTGCAAACTTCACCCAGGCTATGATGCACTTCAAATTCCAACCATTCTGCATTTGCACTTTACATTGCTTTCCAACTTCCGTTCTCTATGCAGAGTCCAGCAGTCAAGAGAGTTGCAAGGTCTCATCACAGAGTCACATTCACCACAGGGAATGCCATTCCATAGTGTGTGCGATGTAGTACACTTCTGGTATGGAAGCCAGCGCAATTTTATTTTCCCCACCCTTCCCTCATAGTATTTTGTGCCTTCAAGTATCTCAGGTACTGGTTTTTCTGGCACAGGGACATTGAAACTGGAACGATACAAATACAAGTTGTTAGGTTGCTTTATCTTTGATTTATCAGTTGTATACAAAAAAAAATATTTTCACTGTGGGCAACTAAGGGTGGAATGAGAACACTTTTGCTTCTGAGTTCTGTTTTTTTATATATAGGTGAGAGTTTGTGAAAATGTCTAGTGATTATGACAGTCAAAAGAGGTGAGGAACTCACTCAATCACGACAGGCAGGCGCTGCTGGAACTGAAATTCATTGGCATCTCGTTGTAGGGGAGATTTTCTACCATCTGTACTAAGAGGTTGGCAGCAATGGTGACTCTCATTTAACAGTAGAGAATAGCAACAACTGCTTGGTTCACAGTCAGAACCCTTGTTTAGAAGTATCCAGTATGGTTGGACAGCTGATTCACATCCCTGGAAAGGATGTCCTTTGGAACAGCACCTGTTTAAACATGATGATTCCTACACATAAAATAAACGGCAGCAGAGGCAATACAAGAGTACAGTGGCTACAGTTTCCCACTCAGCACATTCCTGATCTTGGTTATGCCACCTGGCACCTTGTTGCATTGGGTGAGGGAAAAGTGGACAGTCAGCAACCATGACACATGACAGCACAGCTGCCTGAACTTCAAGCAGGAGGAGTAAATGACAGCAAAAGTTAACAATCACTTCCGCCTGGAGAAGAGGGAGAGCTGTATTAATGAAGACATCACTTGGTCATGTCTTATTTTTTGGTGGGGAAGGAGGCACTCCATGACTTGTACTAAAAGCGAGGTAAGCTGCACAGTGTAGCACTGATACCTCTTCCCCTGGTAATTCCTATTTTTATTGTTCCATTATTAATAAAAAGCATTTCCCTCCAACTGAATTAAAATAAAATATTTTTGTGTAATGATGAATCACCAGCATTATGACAGCAAGTTTAATTTCTGGTGGAACTCTGCATTCCATTTGCTTACCATATGAGCGATGGATTTTGGGAGCTCTCAGATAACCACTGATAGGAATAGCTCCACACACAAATAAATATGGGAAGTGTAAATGCTAAAAGCTATTAAAGCATGAAATAACAAATCCTGCAAAACCAAAGGTGGTGCTCTGAATTTATCCTGCAGTTATATTACTCATTACAGCAAGAAGTGAATGGTCTAATCCAGGAGAGAATGTGCACTCCGTTTGGAAAGGCAAATTCATTATAATATATTGGATACTGAAGGAAATACATGATTCCTTAATCTATGGAAAAAAAAGTTGAATGGTCTGATGATCTGATCTTTTATCCTGGTTCAACTCTATGTCTGACTTGAAATGAAGTAACAACTTCAAACTCTTCCTGGTTCACTGCTAATGTCTGGAGTGAAGCTGATTCAAGCCTTGGCGTCATTATTAACCTTAATCCAAAGGAAAGAGTACACATCTAAACCAATATATGCCCTCTGTTATGGCACAGCCAATGGTAAATGCTGAGTTGCTCAAATCCCAAAGGGAAACTTGAAACAACTACCACAACAGTTTGCAGTTTGTATATATTTTGAGATGTGTGCTTTGAATCGGTAGTAATAAGCCCATCAAGTCTTATAGGTTTCTTACAAAACTAAATTAAACCTTTATTAAATAGAAAAAAAATGATTTTAAGCACATACATAGGTTTACAAATTACTAATATGATAATTCCTAGCTCCCTAGTTAATCTAACTCCCAGTTAATCCTCCATTAAGGCAAAAGTAAAACTACATAGATTTAAACAGACCCAGGCAAAGCACACACCCTGGACAGTTGAATTCAAAATGAGTTTTTCTCAGCTTCGGTTCTTTGCAGACTGCAGCTTGAGGCTTAGATGCTGAAGGCTTTTCACACTTGTGGTAGATCTTAAAAATACCTTCCCTTACACACAACCTCCTCTCCTTAATATATGTTTTCCCCTTTGAATGCAAATTCCCATTATTTTACTATGTCTTTGGACTTTATCTCTTTAATAATAAAATCTATCATAGTACCAATTTTATCAGTAATCTTTGGCAAAAATAAACACACTGGTTCTTAACTTCTTCTGGCTAGGTGTAACATTTCACCCCCTCTTTTGAACTCAAGTTAGTCTGGTTTATTTAAAAATGCAATTGTTCCCTTTACACCTCACATTCTAATACTTTCCCCGTGTAAACCTACTTAACATTTCAAACCTAACTTGACTTCTGATACACCAAAGCCTTCAGACCAGCTGCCTTTAATTTAATTAAGACCCCCACCCCACACACACACACACATGCACACACACAGACCCATAGACACAGACCCCACTTTTACTGTACTTTACAATAAATTCCAAAAACATTATGAAAATTATTATATCTTCCTGACAACTCTTTATACTCAAATCCTACTGGCTAAATTGGACTTCGGTGAATGAATGTAAATGAGACATTGCTTATGTCACTGGAAGGGATGGGCAGACATCACTTCAAGGGATGGTGTTTATGTAATTCCCTAGATAAACAGCAATATATTTACTGCCATTTTTAAGTGGTCCTGGGTGGACCATACATTCAGCCCACCATCTATATTGCTGGCCAGTATGGAACTAACACAGACATAGGGAAGGGCCTCTTAGCCAGTATAGAATAGTATTGCTTCTGCTGAATGTAGCTCGCAACATAAAGCAGGTAACAATGTTGTATATTTTATATCTCTCAGAGCTAAGCAGAAATGACACAAGTTTCTATGTGTATAACAGGGTTTATTCGCAGTGCTTTACAATGTCTACTCCATACTACCACTCTGGTGTCCAGCTCTTTCTACAGCTTTCTTTACTTTTCCCTGAGTCCACACCCAGGCTTCATCAATCAAGCATAGTGCGTGTCAATAGTAAATAGACTCACCTAATCAAACACAGAACAATTGAACACTACATCAATTTCCTCTTTGGATTTTCTGGTATTGGGTTAACAAATGCCACCAAAGAGTCTCTAAAAGTTAATAAGTGAGTGCATGGGTCAAGTCAGAGCCATTAATTGGCACCTCAAATTTATGAATGGAACAGAGTCCTCATTAGCAAACAATAATGGTAATGAATGAAGCGTAAAAGCAGGAAGCAATGACAGCAATGAAATTAACAAAATGAAATTGCCAACAAATCTTGAAAGAATCCTAACAAAGGAACAACAAATCTGAAAAAAAAAGAATGGATTTAAGCCCTTTCGGCAGTTCCCAATTGTGGAAGTGAATTCTGTGGAATTCTGCAAGTTGAAGCACCAGAAATGGGAATGAACTCTCCAGAGATTTTGAAAGAGAATGGAAAGAAGTTTGGGCAAAGTTAAATCCAAACCTGCCAAATCCATTAACTTTGATTATGATAATCAGGTCTTAAAGATCACAATTTTGTCTGAGATTAATTGCTTCCTACAAATTAATTTTTGTAACCAAGCTAAATACAAATTGAAGCAAAGGCAAATACAATGGGAGGAATTTAATGCCTTGCCCTGTGGCGAGTTGAAAGGTGGTGGGGCATTTAATCGGGCAAGGTGGTGCTGTGTGGGGACTCCACAGTCTTCCCAATTCTTCCCCGATTAAGTCCGGGGTAGGAAGGCTTGTGGACGGGCTTCACACCCCATCGCCAATTGAGGCTCTTAAATGAGTAATTAATGTCCACTTAAGGGCCTCATCCCGCTCCTGCTGGTGCTTAACCAGCAGTGGCTGTTGCCATGCAGGTAGCCCAAAAGGTAAACCCTGTTATGTTTACTTCCAGTGGGTGAGGAAGGGGGAGGGGGATGGGGAGGGGGAGGGGGAGGGGGGAGGGGGGAGGGGGAGGGGGAGGGGGAAGGAAGGGGGAGGTGGAGGGGGAGATCACTGCAGGAGTTCCTCAGGGTAGTATCCTAGGACCAACCATTTTCAGTTGCTTAATCAATGATCTTCCCTTCATCATTAGGTCAGATGTGGGGACATTTGCTGATGATTGCATGACGTACAGAACAATTTGCAACTCCTTGGATACTGAAGCAGTCTGTCCCCATGTGCAGCAAGACCTGGACAACATTCAGGCTTGGGCTGATATGTGGCAAGTAACATTCATGCCACACAAGTGCCAGGCAATGACCATCTCCAACAAGAGAGAGCTTAACCACCACCTCTTGGTGAGTTGGGGGTGCCTCGGCCGGCAGCTCTCGGGATGGGAGGTGGAACCTTCTGTCCTGGGTTCTTGGTTTTGGGGAAGGCCGGCTGCTGTCCAGTTAAGTGTTTGACTGGCATTTAATATGGTGGAGCATCCCCAAAGGAGGCAGGGTGGGGCTCCCACTGGGTGTCTAGTCTCCAGGCAAGGCCCCCGTCATCAGGATTAAATACAGTACTATGTTTCAGATTTTCATCCGCTGAAGAACTAAGGATTACTGACGGACATTTTCAAACATTAAGTGGAAAATGGAGGAACCTTACAAAAAGTACTAAAATGTGGCAAAATTGGGAAGTATACTGTGTGTGGCATTTCCCTGTAATATATTTCTAATGATGTCACTAAGGATATAATACTCTTCTGTTAATGTTATGCCACACTGCGCTGAAATAATTCCAAAATATGTCAAAAGCCCTGGAATTTCCCCAAATACTGCAAATAATCTCCTAACATTGCGTACACGAATACAGATACATTAAGAGAAATATTTTTTAAAATAAAGAATTCTGGATCAAAGCCCATAATACAGGACACCACCAAGGTTGAAAAAGATGAATATTAATAGGAAGTAAATTCGGAATGAAACCTGACCTCGCATTCAAATAACGTGAGATTTGCTGTTGGGTATTGTGACATTGAACTTCTTAACTAGGCAACAGCCTCCTAACTTAAACCCACACATATCCTTATTAGATTTTACCTAATACTATATATATATATTCAGGCTGTCAATGATATAGACAATACAACGCAAGATAATTTATACTTTGGTTTCCAGCAAACCACCAGCAAGTTAGACTATAGGTCTTGAAATGGTAGCTTGTCTATTTTGTAGGCACTTTACTGAACTAAGTCAGCTGTGCCAAATAGTAATGCACTTTCATAAACAATTTATCAAAATCCTAGTTTATTTAAACCATTTTGAGCCATTGATTATATGGAACAATGAACTAGCATTCGAATAGAGCCTTTCACATCCTCAAACTGCTTTTCTTAAAGCGCCACTTAATTACCTCTGCAGTCATAAAGTAGGCAAATGCAACAGTGGCGAAATATATGCCCAAATAATCTGTTTTTGCTGATGTTCATTGAAGGATAATTGTTGGTCAGGATACCAGAAGAACAGAAGCAGTCTGTGTCCATATGCAACAAGACCTGGACAACATTCAGGCTTGGGCTCATAAACAGCAAATAACATTTGCACCATACAAGTGCCAGGTCACCATTACTGAGACTAGGTTTTCAATTCCAGGTTTATTAATTCAATTTAAATAAATTGGTGGGGTTTGAACACATGCCCCCAGAGTATTAGCGTAGATCTCTGGATTACTAGTCCAGTGACAATACCACTACGCAACTTCACCCTCACATAAGAGTTATATACTGCCTTTTACATACCAGATTGTCAAAGATACCTTACAGAAAAACAGTAACACAAACAGTGTTGGGACATCGCTGCAGGAGTTCCTCAGGGTAGTATCCTAGGACCAACCATTTTCAGTTGCTTAATCAATGATCTTCCCTTCATCATTAGGTCAGATATGGGGACATTTGCTGATGATTGCATGACGTACAGAACAATTTGCAACTCCTCGGATACTGAAGCAGTCTGTCCCCATGTGCAGAAAGACCTGGACAATATACAGGCTTGGGCTGATATGTGGCAAGTAACATTTATGCCACACAAGTGCCAGGCAATGACCATCTCCAACAAGAGAGAGCTTAACCACCACCTCTTGACACGCAATGGCATTACCATAGTTAAATCCCCCTCGATCAACATCCTGCGGGGTGGGGGGTTACCATTGACCAGAAACTGAACTGGACCAGCCGTATAAATACTGTGGCTACAAGAACAGATCAGAGGCTGGGAATCCTGTGGCGTGTAACTCACCTCCTGACTCCTCAAAGCCTGTCCACTATCTATGAGGCACAACTCAGGAGTGTGACTTTCCACTTGTCTGAATGAGTGCTGCTCCAACAACACTAAGGAAGCTTGACGCCAACCAGGACAAAGGAGCCTGCTTGATTTGCACCCCATCCACCACATTAAACATTCACTCCCTCCACTTGACGCACAGCTGCAGCATTGGGTACCATCTACAAGATGCACAGTAGCAACTCACTGAGGCTCCTTCGATAACACCTTCGAAACCCACAAGCTCTACCACCTCGAATGACAAGGACAACAGATGAACGGGAAAACCACCAAATGTAAGTTCTCTTCCAAGTCACTCACCATCCTGACTTGGAAATATACCGCCGTTCCTTCACTATCACTGGGTCAAAATCCTGGAACTGCTTTCCTAACAGCACTGTGGGTGTACATACACCACATGGTCTGCAGCAGTTCAAGAAGGCAGCTCACCATCACCTTCTCAAGGGCAGTTAGGGATGGGCAATAAATGGTGCCCTAGCCTGCAATGCCCATACCCTGTGAAAGAATAAAAACAAAGAACTCACCTATTCTACAACTACTGCTATGGGACCAGGCAAATGGAGTCTTGATTCAACATTTTATTCAGAAGATGGCACCTTCAAAATTGCTCCACTGGAAGGAGTTTTGAGCTGATCAACTCTTGTAGAGAGCATGTAAACTCTTGTAGAGTCTTGCCTCCTTCTAACTGAATCTTGGTGTCCATCCCATCTACCCTGTGCAGGGACATGCAGCTGAGGTGAAGGCTGTTTCCGCTCTTGCTGCTCCAGGTTTAAAAAGGCCCTTAATTGCCTTTTTAATTAGCTCAATTGCTTTCCTGCCAGATCCAAGCGGTTTTCCTGATGGGTTCAGAGCCTGCCTGTGGAAAGCTTGAAGAGAACGGGATGACATTGGGATGCCAGCATTAGTGGATTTAACTCCCAGCAGGCATTAAAGCCCACCTTGAATTGGCTAGGAAAATTCTGCCCAAGATTTTAGATCTGTGATCGTTCGTAAGAACTGGAAAATGTTACAGATGTAACAGGTTTTAGCTCCTTTCCCACAGATGAGGGGCCCAGTCACTTCTTCCAGATGAAACTGTAATTTCCTTGCACTTCCGAGAATTGAGTGTACTGTAACCACTGCTCACAATGTGTCTACGCTGCATTCGGGAGACCAAATGCAGATTGGGTGATTGCTTGGCTGGACACTTTCATTCAGATTGTATAGTCTACAAGGGTAACTTTAAACTTCCAGTTTCTTGCCATTTCAATACTCTGTTCCACTTTGACTTCTCTGTCCTTGGCCTCCTACACTGTTCTAATCAAGTTCAATGGAAGCTCAAGGAACAACATCTCAACCTTTGATTGGCACTTTACAGCCTTCTATCACCGAGTTGAACAATTTCAGATCATATCCACGGATTCTATTTTTTTCAGATAGCAGTTGCAATCTACTCTTGTCATTTACAATTCAACAAGGCCCATCTTTACTTCCATACTTGTCCCATTACTACCCCTATTTTGCCTTGCATGATCTGCGCTATCATCCCTCCGGCCTTCCAGTCAAACACGGACCTTCCCTATTGTTCTTTGTTTCCCCTGGCCCCACTTTCCCTGCCTCAGTAGTTGCCTAACACCTGTTACATCTCTAACATGTTCCAGTTTTGGCAAAGAGTCATTGACCCAAAACTCTTACTCTGTTTCTCACTCCACAGATGCTGATTGACTGATCAAATATTCCTAGCACTTTGTTTATATTTTAGATTTCCAGCACCTACAGTATTTTGTCCTGAAAAGAACAAAATTCATTACACAATATGATGTGTAGATTTAAGTACCAGTTAACCGAAATATGGTGTGAAGCTCTGCGTCTAAACTGTTCTTCCATTGGTGCTCTAGGCTTATGCTGTTTTTGTGTAAGGAGGTAAGTAGTAGATGATGTTTTTGGCACATTACCTTCTGACGATTGACTCATTTTCAATATTCAACAGTTTAAAGCCTGCCAAGAGTTGAGAAAGTTGCTTTCATTTAAAAGGTGACAGTTATAATCTCTTACATCAACAGTAATAAAAACAGAGCCTCACTTATTCAAACATGTCCAAACTAAATTACAGTGAATAGCATTTGACATGAAAGTAATAAATGCAGATGAAAGAATTTCTGATGCCTTCAAAACTCATGTGCATGGCACATATGACTGAGGCCATAAAACCCAAACTGTCTCTTTTTTTACATTCGGAGATATGTATGACTGAAACCATCAGGAAAATATAGCAAGATGCCTTCTGTGAGTTATTGCTTCACCTTTATTTTTTGCTTCAATAGCTTGGGTTGGGTGAAGGGAGAATGTGTTGACCCCTGGCACATCTAAATGTCTCTAGTGGTTTACTTGATGAGATGAATCTGAGATACTGGTCATGTAATGGAGATTATTTTACTACCTGGCAGCAAACTTTATAAACCGAACTTTGGCTGTGCAAAGTTTCGATTTACTGGAATGCTCATCCCTAATTCATACTATACTGATGGTAATGCAGTTTCGATTTGGGCTCCATTGTTCTGGTATTTGGTTTGACTGTATTTTAAATAATAATGGCCTAACTGTACATCATTGCATATGCTATTCATACAAGTTTTTATGTTTCTTTCAGAGAAAGATACAGTAAAATTTCCAGAATGTGAAAGGCAAATAACTCGGAATAATCTTAAGTATTATCCTCCATCCAGTGCCAGCCATGGCTCAGTTTATCGCCCGTTCACCTGGGTCAGAAGGCTGTGGGTTCAAGTCCCACTCCAGAGACCTGAGCATCTAAATCTAGGCTGTCATTTTAGTGGAGTACTGAGGGAGTGCTGCACTTTTGGAGATGCTGTTTTTCAGATGAGACATTGAACCAAGGTTCCGATTGCCCTCTCAGTTGGGCGTAAAAGACTCCATGGAACGAAGAGCAGGTAAGTTCTCCCTGATGTTCTAGTGAGTATTTATCCCTCAACCAACAGCATCAAAATAGATTATATGGTCCTTATCGCATTGCTGCTTGTGGGACATTGCTGTGCATAAATTGATTACTGCATTTCTTACTACAATGTCTACACTTCAAAACTACTTCATCGACTGTAATGCACTTTGGGACATCCTGAGGTCATGAAAGGTGCAAATATTTCTTTACAAGGTCAAATATTTCAATCATTGGGAGATGGCCTCTTGTTTCTGCATATTGCCAAACAACACACTATTGATTTTAGCCCTGAGCTTAAGCTTCCAACGCTTGAAGGACAGAATGAGTCTGTTGATCCTGTTGTACAAAGCTCTCTTGTGCAATGAATGTTTTCTCATCCACCTCTCCAGTGTAATGCATGTTTTTCTTTGACTCTCTCTTGTGTACTGAATGTTTTTCTATAAAGTTCTCCTGTGTAAAGATGTTTTTTTTTCCAAAGCCTGTGAAAGAGTACTGAACCCATTCTAGCTTTAGGTAGTTGTACAGCTGTGAGTATGGGCCTATAGGAGAACCCCCTATGAAGCAAGTGGCAAGAAGTTGATATTTGTGTTTGACTTTGCAACAGGTTTAGTTGGGTGTCTCAGGAATAATAACATGGGGAACATTTTCTAACAAATTCTATCAAAATGTTTTGCCGAGTCATGTGTGCCAAATTATTGCAAGTAGCTATTTCTGAGGAGTTCCTGGCTTGCAAGTCTTGAAAGATTCAGTCATTTCAGTTTTGATGACATCCTATCACTGCCGTGAGATTTGTGATGTAAAAATATTTTCTACCTTCAATGTGGAGTCTGCATTTGAAACCACAAAAGCCCCATCAAATTAGGTCACCAAGGCTCCTTCGTCATCACCTTCCAAACCCACGACCTGTATCACCTAGAATCACAAGGGCAGCAGATGCATGGGAACACCACCCCCTGGAAGTGTCATCGATAGTTTGAAGACATTGCCAATATGGGAGCAAGTTAAATCATTCAACACTATTCCCACTCATGTGCTGCCACTCCTCTCCATTGACAAGGTTCCATGGCAACTTCTTTACTAGAACTAAAAGCTTGTACAGCCAATAAAGCAATGTAATTTAAATATGTTAGTTATTGTACAATGCTGCCAGTGACACTCTACTGATGTGTTATTAGGTCTTGTGGCACACAAAGACAACAGATTACTGGTATATTGAGGGGATGATGGTCAATAATACTTACCGCCCTGGTGAATTCATCACCCACTGCCAAACTGGTGGTGTTTAAAAGATCGAAGTACATAAAGCCTCCTTAAGACTTCTTCCTCCCCCACCTCCTCCACAACAACTAGCCCTTCACTTCCCCTCAGCAGATGGGAAAATGTAATCCTTGAGGATGGCATTTTCTCCATTAGCTCTGCCTCTGGGAAGTATTCTGTCCCATGAAGTCTCTGTGAAATGAATGGACGTAATTAACCTAGTTGAGTTCCTCCCCAGTGGAAATATCAGGCATACCCTGCTTTGTTTGACAGATGCTATTTCTGGATGCTGTTACACTAGATGCGTGATGCTGGTACATGTTTGAGTGGCTGTGGTCAGATAGGCCGAACCTACACTCTCCAACTTCTTAGTTAAGGTTCTGCCACTGTGGAAACTATTGCTAGATGTAAGCAGTACAGGAGTGGATGGGATGTGCATTCATGTAACAAGCAGCTTATCTGTGGTAGAAAGTCGCAAAAAGGTAACTGTTTATAGGATAAGTGGGACTAAATTGTTTGCACGACCTACACCGGCACTGGGCTAATTCAGAAATTAATTTCAGGATGTTGATGTCAGAGTTCCAGAAGTCATCATGTTATAATATGACGCAGTCTTTGCGCAGGTTGATCTGCATCTGAACTCAGGCAGCTGATAAGTCAGAAAATCAGGACATTTAAAACCACTTGCAGTTGGGTGTTCCACTCTGCTAGGTATAATGCATTGAGGACAGCTAATTTGAAATGCAAACTTATACTTACGCTTTTGCCTTGGTGCACATCCAAAATTGGAAATGTGACAGTGTAAGGACAGACTGGGTGATGAGTGAACTTAACTGCACTGAATATATATTTTGTGCTTGTGTCCTGATAAGTGACTTGGGCGGGGGTGGGGGGGGAGCTATAGCTCTCCTGCAGTGCTGGTGCACTTGTGTCACACGGCCAAGACCGGGAGCTTGTACTGAAATAAATGCTGCTGACCACCTAGTTAAAGATGCACTACCTTTCGGAAAATGTTCCAGTGTGCAGCTGAGATAACATCAGCATGACAATGAACTGTGAATGCAGATAAAATCTCATGTGCGGGAATTTACGCCTAATTTTCTAACATTCGGTCATCAACCTGAGGAGAAGCATAGGTTAAAACAACTGAGCACTTGAATTTGCCAGTGAATTATTAAGGGACAAACCATCTCCTTAAACCCCTCTCCACTGCCTCCTCCACATACGTCAATATTAAGTGCTCATTGACTTCTTTGACACCAGATTGAGGCCATCCATTCAGTCACTTTCCCTTTTGCAACAAGCCAAGCTTCCATAAGGCACCGCCCTGCCCTAGGCATGTAACTTGGATCATTTTCTAGTTTCTCTTATCTCCTTTCATGCCCTCTCTGAGCTCATCTTATGCATGGAATTCAACTCCTGCTCTTTTGACCCTATTCCCACCAATCTGCTAACCACCCAATTTCCCTTCTTGGGCCTTATGCTAGTTGATATTGCAAACAGTTTCTCTCCTTGGGTGCTGCCCATCTGTTTCAAACCTTTTCCAAAAAAACATATCTGTCCTTGAAAACTACCATCCCAGCTCCAACTTCTTTTCCCCTCCAAAGTCCTTTAGTGTGTTCTTGCCTCCCAAATCTGTGCCCATCTTTCCCACAACTCTATCTATGAACCTCTTCAGTCAGGTTTCTGAGCCTGCCATTGTAATGAAATGGTCCTTTTCAAAGTCACAAATGACATCTGTTTGGATTATGATCAAAGTAGCTCTCCTCATCCTTCTCGTCCTATGTATACCCTGTGATTGGTTGACCACACCACCCTCTTCCAACATCTGTCTTCCGCTGTCAAACTGAGCGGGACTGCTCTTACCAGGTTCCACTCTTAGCTAACTAGTCATAGTCAGAAATCTTCGGCAAAGACTTCTCTTCCTACCCTCGCATTGTCCCTGTTGGAGTTCCCCAAGGACCAATCCTTCACCTCCTACTTTTTTAATTGAAAAGCTGTCCCATCCATTTCTTTTATTTTATTCCGAAATAAATTAATCGCATTAATGTATCATGATAAAATGACTTATGTGCTTCTGGCTCTTCCCTATCTTAAATAAAAATAAAAGCTTGACACAATCTTTGAAGATATTGACCTTCTTCATTGCACACACTTCACTCATATTCCATTATGCATTAGGTATCATTACAATGTTAAGGAATGTGTTATAAAAAAGGATACATTCACAGAATAAACACTCTCATTTAGTTGTTAGGGTTAATGTAAATGTAACATCATTAATGAGCTCTGTGTTTTAAATATGATTGACTTGTTATCAATTAGCGTTCACAACAGCCATTGCAAGCTTGAGACCTGGACAGCCTCACCACCACCACGTCTCTCTGTGTGTACATATGCAGGCAACACAGACTGATAAAAGCAACAATGTCTTGTTGACATGTTCAAAACTCTTGATATGATATTGGAGTTAAAAAGAAACCAACATGCTTACTTTAAAAGGACAGTCAACTGAGCCTATAAAAACCAGGGGCCAATTAATGACACTGATTATTGAAACAATTGGCATATTTACTGAGATTTGATTATCCATAGTTTGAATGGAAGAAAACTGAGTAGGGTGTTGGCAAAGAAAGAAAAGCAAATCCAAAACTCTCTAAAATGAAGGCACAGCAGGCTGAAATCAAAATGCTTTGAAAACTGTTAGTTTTATCCCAAGACAAAATGGGGAGGTTCTTCCAGTCGGCATGAGGGGGTGGGGCCCGCTCGCCAAAGCGTAAAATGACGTGGGCTGACGTCCGGTGGAACTCCCGACATCACCCCGCGTCATTTCCATTTTCAGGTCAGCGGGAGCGCAGCCTAGTCAGCTGTGTACCCGTCGACCTGTCAACAGCCCATTGAGGTCATTGAGAAACCAATTTAGGTCATTGACAGGGCTGCCTGTCCAACCTTAGGGTTGGCGGGCAGGCCGGTGCCCTGGCGGGTTTAAGAAAAAGCATGAAACCTCATCCACGGGCAGGATGAGGTTTCATGAGGGTTTTTAAATATTTAATAAAGGTTTCAGTAAAAGTGATGGACATGTCCCAACTCATGTGACAGTGTCACATGAGGAGACATGTCAGGGAAATCTTTTAAACATTTGTCTTAAAAGTTTTAATTCCAAGGCGATCTCCCTGAGGCAGCACTTAGCCTCAGGGAGATCAGTGCGCGAAAGAGTGCACTCTAGGCTGAGGGAATCCCCCCCCACCCCCGACCACATAGGGAGCGCATAGCGCTTCCTGGTGGATGTCACACTGGGGGGGGGGCCTTAATTGGCCTGCCCGTGTAAAATGGCAGTGCGCCCCCAATTGGGGGTGCTGATCGGAGGTGCGCCTGCCCACGCCTGCACCTGCACTTCCCTCCCTGATGGGGGGACAATTTTTCCCAATGGTAATTTGCAAAGATACTTCAGGCTCAGCACAAACTCTCAGAGGCTTAAACTTTCTTCTTCAAGGGGAAGCCTGTGGGAATGTGGCAAGGTGGGTTTTCCACCTATCGGTTTGGGCCTGAAGAGGCATTCATCATAACACTTCTGAAATATTCCCAATAAAGAAAAAAAAAGTCTTGCATTCAGGTAGTGCCTTTTACAGCCTCAGGGTGTCCCAAAGTGTGTTCCAGCCAATGAAGTACTTTCCAAGTGTAGTTGCTGTTGAATGGCATTCCTGCCATGCTAGATGGCTAACGATATTCCCATCTGCGATTGGATTCCCAGCTCTGTTTGGACATGTTCCTGGAGGTTTTATCACGTGACCTCACACTTCCGACACCCTACCCAGTCACACAGCTGTTTTCTCCCTATCTCCAATACTTTTATAATTAATAAGTAGAAGTGTTCAAAGAAAAGTAATGTCCTTATGATTTTTCTCCCAGCTTGCAGCAACGTCCAGCAGATTAATCGTTATGAATAGAAACTCCAGAACAAGCTTGGGAGGTTTGGAACCCCAGTCAGCGCTGGGTTTCCAACAGCATTCCCACCTGGATTGAGCTGTATAGTGATTCCAGCTGAAGAAGAGGCCCACTTGTTTTAAAAATGTTAAAATCTGGTGGGCCCTGTACCACAATAGATTACCCTGTGTTGCTGTGATCCTGGTATCCATAGCTGCTGAGGTAGCAATGATATGAAGCGTATATTGTATAGCACAATTCCATCAATACTGTGAGATTTGAATTTGTTCGGGTCAGAGTATGTCCTGTCCACAAAAAGCAGTACAAATCTAATCCAGCCAATTATCACCTCATCAGCCCACTCTCAATCATCAGCAAAATGATTGATCAGTGTACAGGAAGCAGAGGGGAGGGATAAATAGGTCATTTTTGGGTTGGCAAGTGGAGTGCCACAGGGATCAGTGTTGGGCCCTCAGCTATTTACAATCTATAGTGATGACTTAGATGAAGGGACTGACTGTATGGTAGCTAAATTTGCTGATGAGGTAGGTAGGAGAGTAAGCTGTGAAGAGGACAAAAAGAGTCTACAGAGGGATTTAGATAGGGTAAGTGAGTGGGCAAAAATTTGGCAGATGGAATATAATGTGGGAAAATGTCAAACTGTCCTCTTTGGCAGGAAGAATAAGAAAGCAGTATATTACTTAAATGGAGAGAAACTGCAGAACTCTATGGTACAGAGGCATTTGGGTGTTCTGGTACAAGGATCACAAAAAGTTGGTATGTAGGTACAGCAAATGATTAGGAAGGCAAATGGAATGTGGGCATTCATTGCAAGGGGAATCAAATATAAAAGTAAGGAAGTGTTGCTACAGCTGTACAGGGCCTTAGTGAGACTGCATCTGGATCATTTTGTACAATTTTGGTCTCCTTACTTAAGATAGGATATAATTGCATTAGAAGCTGTTCAGAGAAGATTCACTTGACTGGCTCCTGGGATGAAGGGGTTATCTTACGATCAAAGGTTGGACAGGTTGGGCGTGTGTCTGTTGGAGTTTAGAAGAATGAGAGGTGATCTTATTGAAACATATAAGACCCTGAAGGGATTTGATAGGGTGGATGCTGAAAGGATGTTTCCCTTTGTGGGAGAGACTAAAACTAGGGAACACAGTTTAAATTAAGGGGTCTGTCACTTAAGATGGAGGCGAGGAGAATTTTTTTTTCTCAGAGTCTGTGGAATTCTCTTCCCTAGAGAGCAGTGGAGGCAGGGTCATTGAATATTTTTAAAGCTGAGTTAGATTCTTGATTGACAAGGGAGTCGAAGGTTATAAGGGGTAGACAGGAAAACAGAGTTGAGGCCACAATCAGATCAGCCATGATCTTTTCAAATGGCAGAGCTGGCTCGAGGGGCTGAATGGCCTAGTCCTGCCCCTAACTCTTGTGTTCTTTTTTATTCTTATGGCGAAAGGGGTTGTTGACAGTGCTATCAAGCAACACTTACTCATCAATAACCTGCTCTTTGATGCTCAGCTTGGGTTCCACCAGAATCAGTTGGCTCCAGACCCCATTATAACGTTGGTCCAAACATGTTCAACAGAGCTGAAGGGGTGAGGTGAGAGTGACTGCCTTTGACATCAAGGTGGCATTTGACTGTGTGTAGCATCAAGGAGCCTTAGTAAAATTGAAGTCAATGGGAATCAGGGGGAAGCTCTCTATTGGTTGGAGTTATACCTATCACAAAGGAAAATAGTGTTGGTTGTTGGAGGCCAATCATCTCAGTCCCAGGACATCACTGTAGGAGTTCCTTAGGGTCTGTCCTAGACCCAACCATCTTCAACTGCTTCATCAATGACCTTCCCTCCAACATAAAGTCAGAAGTGAGGATATTCGCTGATGATTGCAGTGTTCAGTACCATTTGAGAGTGCTCAGGTACAGAAGCACGCAGACACTTAAATTTCACTAACAGAAATAGGCCATAATAATTAAGCTGAAACAGGTAAAATCTGGAGGTGATGCAGTTGCTTAGAAGAAAGGTACAAAACTGAGTTAGACCATGGAACAAAGGGACATAGGTTAGTTGCTGAGTTTCTACACACAACATGCTTCCTATTGTGGTGAAGCTTTTTGCAGCAAGGGGTGATGTACCTTTCCATTTTCCCTTAAATCCCATCAGGGGAGCTAAGTAAGGTCAACTAATCCCCCGCAAGGCACGAGGGAAAATGGAAGGCACATCACCTCCTTCTGCTCAGACCACCCACCTAGCCTTCATTTGGCATGTGAATCAGAAAGTCTAAATAGGTTATTTAAAAAAGACACACAGATCGCCTGTAACATCTCCTATTCAGTATACACACTGAAGAAAATTAATTTTAAAAAATCAGTAACTAATTCTGAAAAAAACACAAGTCTAAAGTGCTATATTATTTTTGAACGTGGCACTGGGAGTTGACTCTAAGCAACATTTTCCCATTGATGTTAGGATTCAGGACTATCACTCAACATTACATTCGTTACGCAGTTACTTCGTGTTTACTCTCAGTCACCGATATTCTTGACATCCTGTACATCATATTGCCAGAATTTATCCAGCAAAATTTATAGCAAGATGTTCGCCATCAGAGTTCGAAGAAATGCGCATAAATAAAATTTCCCTTTGCTTGGAAAAATACATTGGCTTCAAAGCTTTGCAAGGAGTAAATGTTTACAGTCAAGTGTTATTACATTTGACTTAAAGAAAATATACCCGGTTCCAATGAACTCAAGGAGGCTAATCTTACTGTTGATATAAATTTCTATCAGTAAGAAAATATATCCCAAGGACAGAGCTGTATTTGCCTTTGCACAGTTATCTTTTCTTCTGCAATTAAGAAAATGTCCTGTTGGTGCGAGATTACTTGAATAAAGCACGTTTCCAAGTGCTGTAGCTCAATCAGGACTTTAAATAGGGAGTGGACTTCAAACAGAGCTTTACAGTAGCCAGAACTCAGAGCTGACACTTTTCAGTAAAGTGGTATAGTGATGCAGACCACTCAAGTTCCAACACGCTGTGTCACACAGTGATAGGATGTGGCCATTGCTGTGTGATCCTCAACTCTCCCACGGCAATAGGGGGAGGTGATGAGTGGAATCTTGGTACTTTCTCATGTGGGCAGAAGTAAACTCAGGCTTCTCTAGTCCGCTTAAGTGCAGCCTAATCAAGTGCAGCATTAGCAAAGGCTTAAAGCCTACTCGCTCAGAGGTGTATGTGGGGCCAAAAGAAACAAAGAAAAGTATTATTAAAAACGAGAGAAGATGAAACCTTTCTGTAAACATGCAACTGGATACTGAAAGAGTTAAAAATGCAGCATCTGTGAATTTGGAATTTTGAAAAGAAATAAGATGTCATGATTATTAAAAATAAACGATCCAACAGTTCCAGCAAAATTCCCTTTTCTTTAGAAAATAGATTTGATCGAGATTTAAAATGTAAATTTACTTTAGCATATATTCCCAGCTCAACAGGAGCGGCTTTTAAGTCTTCAAACCCTGGCTGAAACAGGAAATGGAGATCAAAGTTCTAACTGCAAATCAGGGTGCAAGAGATTATATTGGAACGCCTCCACCGCTCACTGTTGCTAGGGCCCAGGCTCTCGCGAGTTAAGAGCAGGCTGAGCAGTCCATGCATCGATCCTCTCTCTCCAATCATTCAAATTAGTCTGTGAATGTTTCTACCACAAAAGGTATTACTAAGCATTAAAGATTTCATTTAAAAACACAAGGCAGATAGAATTGACATGAGGGCAGACATGCATACAGAGTTAGCAGAGCCATTTATCTTGAGGAATAGCAGACTGCATTGATTGCTTTGGTCTATTGTTCCATTTTGAAGTCCCTGAAGTTCAAGTTCATCCTGCAATTACATCATGTCTGGTTTCCCGTGGCAACCAGACAGCTCCAGACGTGACTTTACTCTGCAGGGCACAACACACTTTTCCTAACGCACTTTAAAATCACAATTCAAAATGTAGTCTGTTATTTAAGGAGCGCAGCTATTACTTATCTTCATTTTGATACTCGGGAAATCATACAGAAAAAATAATTTAAATTTCAAGGGTAAATGGAAATTTTTTAATTTGCCACAAAAATCAATCCTTTGTGAGCTAATATTTGCTAAAAGGAATGGGAACCATCAAAATCAATATAGAACATACCCCTCTGATAAAGAGGCAGGAATCCTTCACCTCTTAGCCTGTATTAAATATTTAAATATTAAAATGTGGATGCCTGAGGAAGGGATACAGTCCAATTGAGGGATGGAGGTGATGTCAGAAGATCGAGGCCTTTGTGGATGTTTTTTAAACCATAAGTGTAGCTTTAGCTTCCTCTGTTCTCACTTGTTATTTTGCGACATTATTTATTGTCTCTTTTTTGGTCCCCAAATGTTTCCATTCTCTCCTGAAAGTGATGATATAACCGGGTGGCCATGGGTGACAGCGAATGTTCAATGACTTATCCAATTGCTGAATCTTTGTGTTGGAGCCTTGGTGGAGATTGCCAGCAAGCTAGGGATTGGGGGTTGGCAGGGGCTGGGTGGGCAGCGGTGCGGCAGAGGGCACAGAAGATAAGTCACAGATGAACCGTGTCTTATCTCCAACCATCAGTAACATATATACACGTTCCAGTAAGGCCAACTAAATGGCAATCAGGGGCAGAATTCTAGCTGCTTTGTTTCATTTGGTCCCAAGGACACTAAGGCCAATGGGGCCTCACAGCTGCTAGGGCTGAGATGAACTAGTTCAGGAAAGAGAAGGAAATGAACCTGGGATCTTGCTGCTCTTGATACTGCACAAAGAGATGCAATTTTCCACTCAACCAACTGGAGAGCCATACCTGGTGGTTTACAATTTGTCCTATTATGAGAGCTGTGCATTATGGACTCATGAACAAGGAATCATGCTAAGGTTGCACAACTCATTTTCACAATGGGCCCAGAAGGAAAAAAACTTTGACCCCATCTATTTGGCCTGTGTTCAAATACAGGATTCAGTGTTGAAAGAGCATTCCAGAGCCAAAGTATCAAGTTATTTAAAGCAAATTAATCAAACAAGATATTTGCTGCTTTTCCTACATTCACAGCCATTGTTATCTCCAGTTCGAAAGATGCACATCAGGATTAATTTTTAAATGAACTATAAAAGACATTAGCTTTCATTTTATTGAACTGGAAGGAGTCTGGAACTTTGACATAGATAGTGGATTTCAGCTGTAGTTTGGGAAGCCAGCAGTTGACAAAGGACACCTGTTAAAAACATCTACAGTTCTCTTCTCAATGTGACAACAGTGGAGTGGTTCAGTGTCAATAAACGGAAAACCACACCCTAGTCCCTTTACATACAACATGCAAATGCCACCACACACAAAAACAAATTGAAAAGAAATTTCTTTTGGCTGAATGGGCCTACAAAATTGGAAAACATTTGAGTTCCATGCATATACATTTAAAAAAGGAAGATTATAAAAATACAGGACAGGGAATTTTTTGAGTTACCAATTGTTAAATGGAGCAACTCCTAGAATTAATATTTTAAACTGGACGGATTATAAGAGGATCAAAAGTATATTGCACTTATTGAAAGGATACAAAAGAGAGCAACCAGAATGATTGTGGAGATGGGGTGAACTGGGCTATGAGGAGTGATTATGTAAATTATGTTCTCACTGGAAAACAGAGGGCTGAGAGGTAATATAATGGCTGCTTTTAGGATTCAGAAAGAGCCAGGTACTGGAATCAGAGGATACAGCCTGTGCTTGATGTAGGGTAGAGTTAAAACTAATCTTTAGAAAACAAGGGCTGGATTTTCACTAAGGAGGAGGGAAATTCGAGTCAGGAGCACCCCTTTCAATCTGAGGAGTCAGGAGTGGGACTGAGTCAGGCCAGCCAACCCCAGAAGCGTTTCTGAAGTGGCCAAGGAGGTGAGCGAGTGCGAGGCAGGCTGGTTAGAAGGCCCCTGAATCGGTTCTCTGGGACTTCATCCCAGTTGCTTCAAAGGCTGTAATGTCCTCTAGTTCTCACCCCTCACCCACTCCCATGCCCCCTCCATTTCTCCCATGCCCCTGCATTTCCCCCATGCCCCTTTCATGCCCCTTTGAATCCTCTATGCTCACTCACCCAGTATGCACTATGTACAGAACCAATGAGCCATATAATAACAATGGCAAGTCTTGAAGTGCTCATGAAAAAAACACCCATCAGAAATTTGCTTTGAAAAAGACTGCTGCTCTTACAACCTTATAAAAGTGTCAATCAGACACTGCCATTCATAGTTTCAATAAAAGAAGCTTTACCCCACTTCACACGTCTTAATCTTGTCCAAATAAACATAGACATTGACAACAACAGATCAAAGAAAGAATACGAATATACATATGAACGTACAAATTAGGAGTAGGAGGAGGCCATTTGGCCCCTCGAGCCTCCTCTGCCATTCAATAAGATCATGGCTGATCTGATTGTGGCCTCAACTTCACATTCCGCCTACCCTTGGTAACTTTTGACTCCCTTGTTAGTCAAGAATCTACCTATTTCTGCCTTACAAATATTAACGAATAAAAACTTCATAAAGATGTCAGTCAATCAAAGCTAACACTCCACTTCAGCCTATGTATACAACCACTGCTGAACTGATCCATTAGTGAGTCTTAGAGTTCAGCCAAGCATTCATAATGAGGCCACCTGGCAACTGTATCAAGAACAGGTCGCCAGACAAAGCAGATCTCTGAATGTCTGAATGTTTCTCATGAGCATTATTATTATTATTATTATTATATGCTATTATTATACGGCTCATTGGTTCTATACATAGTAAATATTGATTGAATGGGCATGGGGAATGCAGGGGACATGGAAGGGGCATACAGGTGGCATGGGGGCATGGAGGTGGCATGAGGAGCATGGGGATAAAAGGCTCCTGAATCCAGACTCTGGTTCACGACTGTGAACCATGAGTCCTCGAGAAGTTGGGCTGACCACAAAAATTACGGTGCGGGGGGAGGTGGGTTCATGAGGGGAAGGGGGTGCAATGAGATACCTATCCTTGCAATGGAACCAGCCATGTTGGGAGTGTAGGGTGTGGCTTCACTGCCTGCACCCTTATCCCACCCCGCCAAAAACTGCCAGCGCTGGGAATGGGGCAGGAGACCCAGAACTAAGTCCCACCTGCCATTTTTAAAGGTTTCCAGAGTTGGCCTGAATCTGTGAAAATCCAAGCCATTATTTCAATAAGGGAGTGGTCAATTTATGGAGTAGGGGCCTTAGGTGTAAGTAGATAGTGTTGACTCATTCAAGTGAAGATTCATTACATTTCTTTTAGGCACAGATTATGAATAATTTGAAACATAACATAAGTGTAGAACGCTTGAAAGCAACTGGTAACTTTGAACCCAAAGCTTACCACTGCTGGGGCCTTCCTCAACTCATGTCAGTGTCTGTTGTAGATGAACTGATAGAAACTGAGTGCCATGATTAGTGAACAACTCCATTATTGTTGTTTCATACAACTAACAGGATGGTAGAAGATGAACCAGATGGATCTTGGTCTATTTCCATCTAGCAATTCCTACGTTACTACAAGAGTGAACTGAAGTGTTATTTCTGGCATAGTTCATATCAGTTTTCCAACTGGTGCTATTTGACTGCAGAAAATTTAGGCTAAAAGGTTCAATACTGCAGTTAAGCCACTTGTGGCTCCCTAGGAGACAACATGCAAAGCAGCCACAGGATCTTTAAAATGTAACATAAAGAACTATTGGTTTAATATAATGTTCCCAATATAATTATATGAATTGGCCAAGACCACTATATCGGGTGTCATGTTTCAATATTTCTGTTTGTGAAGGGACTGGCAGCATTGTCTTGATTTGGTGCAAGGCCACACACTCTGACTATTCTTGTCATGAAGCTAAAAGTAGTTCTGGAGTTCTCTATGGCTGATTATCCTTCTCCCTGATACTGATGTGACAGGGTTGCAAAGTCCACCTCCTCATCCTCGCCGCAGAACCCGGGCAATGAGTATGTAAGGGTCGATCAAAGTAGGGTGAAGTATGGTGGGACTGCTTATGTCCTGGGCCGCTTTGGTCACCATGAAGGCCTGTTAAAAACCCTAGAAATAGCAGGCAGGGCTCCGACAAACAAGTCCCTAATGGCAGAACAGGTGGAGGAGGATGTGCCATCTGGAATACCTCAACGGCAGTTCTGGTGAATGATGGCTGCAGCAGAATGAAACCTCCAATTGTCTCGGTTTCCTTGCCATTGGAACAAGATTTCGTTCTGTCAAAACACATGTGGAAGTTAGTATGCAATGGTTTTCCAGTGCTAAACGATGTCACGCACAGGCGTCATTCTTTCCCAGCACATCTCCCAAGCCCAGTGACCAGCAAATGGTGGTGGCAGCAGGATTGTGTCGTCTGGATGCTTCTAGTCATGACCTGACGTGGAAGTGGCAGCTACAAGATGGTCATCTAGCATTTGGGTGAAGTGAGGGTGCCTTTCAGCAGCTATAACTGTGACAGAGCGGCCCTCTTTAGGATCCAGTCTGTTCACTCCTTATTGGGGAAAGGTGCCCTAAATATAGTCTGCCTCACTTCTCCCGACTGGATAGCCATGTCCAGAGGGATCACCTTCTGTGGTAGAAACACATAAAAGACTGAAGTAGTAAAGTTTGGGACCTGGAACATCAGGCCCCTCATAGACACACCCGTGAGTGAAGGCCCAGAACGTCGCTCTGCATTTGTTGCCGGAGAACTCCTGCGATATGACATTGACATCGCCACTCTGAGTGGGACCTGGCAAGCACTGAACGGGGACAGTTCAAAGTGGCTATACTTTCTTCTGGAAAGGAAAATCAGAAGAAGAACGCAGAGTTCACAAGTTTGGATTTGCCATCAAGAATGAACTTGCGAAGCAGCTTCATGAGTTCCCTCTTGGAGCGAACCACATGGCGGCAGAGTCTATGCGAAGGATCCCAACATTTTGAGACCCAACGACGACAAAACGAAGAGGAAAAACAAAAGTGGTGAAAAGAACATGTCATGACCTGAACTGATAATACACGACCAGACATCGCAGATAACAACAAATGCCCTACATGCCATAAAGCCTGCAGTTCTGAACTGGCCTCATCAGCCATCTTCGAACTCTTGGAAGACAATCATCCTCGCTAGTGAGCAATAACCAATCATACTGATATGACTGGTATGAGGTATTTATCCTACAAATTTCACTAGGAATAATTCATACTCAGCACAGATCAGTTGACCTTCTACTGGTGAACTCTTATTCATACCCCCTCATATCCCCAAGCCCCACATGCCACCTCCATGCCCTCCATGTTACCTGTGTAGGGCTGGATTTTCATGGAGTCAGGGAGAGTTTGTTGAGGTGGAAAATGCCGATCGTATTCCCTGGGTTTCAAACTTTCATTGGTGTCATTTAAGGTTGTGGGCTGATTCGAGTTACAAGCCCACACCCTGCACCCCCGACCTGGCCAGCTCCATTGCGGGGATAGGCATCTCCTAGCCCTCTGTAATTTTCATGGAGTCAGACCAGCTTTTAAAGAACTCGTGGTTAACTGCACAAAGCCTTTTGAAAGGTAAGTTCAAAAAGTTATGCCAAGCTATGCCCCTCCACCCACTCCCCATGGCACTGCATACCCTCCATGTCAAGCTATGGCACTTCCATGCCCATTTACACACTATACACTCTGTATAGAACCAATTAGCCCCCAATAGTGACAATAGGATGTATTAAAAAAGCTTTAAAAAAATCATTCATAACTTTCTACTTTAAAAAACTTTTTTCACTACAACCCAATAAAAGTGTCAATCATCCAGACTCTTCAAAGTGTCAATAGCAGAAACTGCACACTTGAAATCTCTTTATCTTGAGCACATAAACTTTGTGAAATTGTCAGAATACAGAAGAGAGAAGAACTGTCAATCAAGCAATGTTTCTCCTGGGGCGCAACTGTTTCAGCACTCTAATGGATGTCTGGGCTCTCAGCCAAGCCTCATATGTATTGTTGGCTGAGAGCCCAGACATCCATTGGCATGCAGGGTATGAAAGGCCGTGGGGGGTGGGTGGAGGGTGAAGGGCATGGGGTGGCATGAATGGGGCATGAGGATTGTGTAGGGGATTGAGGGCCTTATTGTTTTTTTAATAACTGGGATGAAGTCCCAAAACACTAAGGCAAGCCTTTTAAACAGCCTACCTTGGCACAGAGCAGATCCTGTGGCTGCCTCTTGATTCTTTCTGGGGATGGCGGGCCCGACTCCTGGTAGCACCAGGAAATTCAGCCCTACCTACATTGGTTCTGTCTCTTTATTCATGCCCTCACCTATGGCTATTTGACACTATAATATTTAATATCAGCTCTCTGTAAAAAAAATTTAGATTCTAGAATAGTCAAAGTATATAGTTACTTCAATAAACAGTTTGGCATTTTAAATGATGTAAATTCCCTGATGCTGTATTCCTGATCAATGTTAGCTACTTTGAGTCTGCTGTTACCAAACACATGCAACAAATATCCTGGTAAATATCTAAGTTATACTTGGGGCTAAATATCAAATTCTTTCAAAGATAGACATATAATGGAAGGAGTCAGTTTTGTGAATAAATTCTGCTTATATTGCAAAAATACTTTATTGCTATCTTCTTATCTGGTTCCTGGGTCTGAATAAAAACATAGGGAAGTAATTTTGCTACAAAATAAGCTGAATTAATGCAAAGTTCTAAATAATATTCATTTATGCAGAACGTGTTCTAATTTTAACATAGGAAACATTTTTATGGATTGTAAGGTGAATAATACTGTGCTGATCAGCTATGATAGCTACTGCTTGGGTCAGTCATAACTTAAAATTCAAAAGTAGTGCGCATGCTAGTGCTACATATTAGTGGCTGACACCCTGCATTATAAAAGTAGTAGGAACTAGGGGTTGAATTTTACTGGGACGTCAGAAATCCCGCTGCTGAGGTCAAAAGTGAGAGGCAACCCTGCTTCAGTGGGCAGCAGGACCAAAGGAGTTATATTCCTGGTGGTGGCCACTTAAGTGGCCAGTCAGAGGACCAGTAGCTCAGCTACCTAAGCGGAGTCACTGCTAGCAATGGCCATTGCTAAGGATGCAGCTGCGCGGACAGCACACCTCAGAGGCCAGGCACCGTTAAAGAGGGATAAGTGGGGTTGGTGATGCTGGGGACAGGCAGACAGGTTCCAGTGATCAAGGTTTGCGGGGGGGAGTTTGTGGTGTACTGGGGGCACCGAACCACATGGGCAGCCATTGCCACTGAGGAAGTCCCTCCTTTGGCCATCGAGTGCCCAAAAAGGAGGGTCTCCCCTGGAGCGCACTGGGATTTCACTGGCCTCCCAGCAGGTGGCTAATCTGCCAGCTTTCCTGCCACAAAGCCATTTTGCAAAGCTGTTGAATAAGATATTAAACTTCTGAATTATGTAGTACAAATGCCTGCTGCCAGTGACTTATTGTTTAGCCTCGTTTTTTGCAAATCACTGAGGTACACCAATATAAATAACTGGCAGTCCTTTGACTTGAGCTTGATGATATCTGCTTGGCAGTAACTTATCATTGCTTTGAGTATTAAAATTATCAGCACTAACTTAACTGACTACAGTCTGACTCTTGACACAAGATGACACCAACCTACATGTACAAACAACTTACAGAAACTTTCAGTGCCCTCTAAAACAATGCATAAATAAAATATGTGTAGCTTAGCTGATTCAACTTGTAGGAAGTCAGCGAAAACACATCCATGTGTTTTTCCTCCTTTACCCACTAATTCTGCCCCTCCCCAAAACCTTCCCCATAATACGTGAGCCCAGGCTGCAGAATAGTTCCGCAGATACTTGCCACCTTTCAGTCCCTAACCCAAGCGACCATTCTTCACAAATCTTGGCCAAATCACATCACAGGGGCCATCACAGCTGAACTTGACCCATTTTCACACACCCACAATCTCAGTATCGGTGCACTGAATAGAAATCAGGAGTGTGAAGTTTCGTCATTTTCCCCCCTCTGGTCTAGGGACACTGAGGCGAATTGTAGAATCTCCAATGCTGTACCAATCAAGATAAGTTAGCACATATCTGGAATTGAAACTGAGATCTTTTTGATCAATATGGTTCAGCTCTCTTGATCAGCTGATACATCAGGGGAGAGACTGATGACATTTCAATAATATTCCTCAATGGAAATAAAAATCAGGAGAGATGTGAAACGGGCTGCTGATTTGTTATTACCCATCTTACACTCTTACAAAGTCCATCATGTTATATATGATGAGTTTATGACTCTTGGAATGGAGGTCTGGAGGAGTTGTGGTTGCTTTCCTGGAGAAGTATTTCACCTGCATCAATGTAAAATAAGCATTGACATGGCATGAGCTGTAGAAAAGAGGATTCAGTGGTAAATCCAGTAGATTTGTACTCTTGCAATCCAAATGTGGGTGCGAGATTGAGTAGGGCATTAAAGTAGTATTTTCAAGGGTGATTTGTGTTTTTAAAGTGCTAAAAATGTTTTAAGTATTTCTTTGAAGTCTTTCCCATTGAATGCATTCAGTTCTTTCAATTGTGCTTTCTTCTGAACTCACATCTGTGACATTTGCTGGAATCTAGACAACACAATGTATTGTGTGGGCTCAGTTTCATTCCCAATATGGCATCCTTTCTCTGTCTTATAATCTTAGCTGAAATAAAAGTAATTCCCATCTTTTCCAATGTATATTGATCCCTTTTCATATAAGCCCCAACAGGATATATGTTAGATCCAAGATATTCGAATTCCTTCCCCAGCCCCACCAATTTTCAACAGACTAGTTCCATTTATATCAGAAGGCAAGCCCTCACTACCATTGCATTTTTAAAAACTATTTTGAGGATGCAGGAACATTTCTGTATCAAGTTAATGGGTTGGGCTGCTGCAGTGCATACTGACCCTTCATGGACCCAATGACTCTTTCTGCATTCTCTTTCCTTTTCCATCTTGTTATGAGAGCCAACTTACCTTCTCATGGAGCGGGGGCCAAGAGCTTCAAGCCCCGGGGAAGTTTTGCACAGGCGTGGGCCAGGAGTGGGCAGCACTTGCGCAATCCGGTGTTTTTGAGGCTCTTTGGGCCAGGGACACCAGCCCAGTGTACCTTCACAAAAAGGAAACGGCATGGAAATCGGATCATGTGACTTGGGAGCAGAGCACATTGTCAAGGATGTCCCAGACAGGGGACAGGGAGAGGTCCCAGTTAAGAAGAAAGAGGAGCAGAGAAAGAATCTCCAAGCAGAAAAAGTGCTGCAGTTGACAGACTTAAAGCAGAGAGAGCTCAGTAGAAGCCCTGGCAATCGAGGGAGGCAGCAGAAGATTGGTGACTCCGTGCTGCAGTTTGGTGGGGTGAAGGTACCGCTTTGGAACAGTGGCATTTTGGTTGGTGCGGCTGAAGCGCTGAAGTTGTGCTTATGAGTCAGTGCTGGTAAGCAATCTCAGGAATCCAGGGGAATGAAGTCTCAAAAACACGAGATTGAAATCCTGCAAGGTGGGCAGTCATTGAGGCCATCTGAGTTGGAATGACTTTTGGAGAGAATTCCAAGGTTAGATCTTCAAAGGTAAAGACTGGAATCCCTTGAGAGAGAGACAGAGTTTCAGCAAGATTGGTTGACTCTCAATGTTTACTGACATCTGGGTGGGTTTTGGGAAATCCTTGGAATCTGTCTTTGTCGTATCTGTCATTTATTGTGCAGCGTGATGTGTTCAATCATTGTTTTGCTTGTTAATTCATACGTACCATGAATGTTAGAGCATAAGACAGAAATTGCAAATTGTTTTATCTTTCTCACCTTTTAAAGTTTATTTTTGTTTGTTCAAAATCTTGAATCTTAAACTTTGTCTACTTTAAACAAAAAGTTATTGGTCCTTAACCAGATCATACCAAGAACTTGGGGGTCTGGTTCAGGATGATAACAATCTCTGTCTGTGACCTGCAGTTCATGGGTCACCCAACAACAAACTCAATGAAAGCTACTCCCAATGTTACCACCGAGGCATTTAACAGATATTTTCAGTTTTGGTTGGAATGATTAGATGAAGAAAAGCCAGCAAAACCAATCTCATTTTTTCTGTTTTACACAAACTTCTTAGAGTTTTGAAACCAATTTTCAAAAAAAGTTGGCAGATAGTGGTCAGCACTTTCAAGCGTTCTAAGGATATTACAGATTTTGCAATCTAAAGTGTGGAGGCAACAGAAACATTTGTGTGCAGGCACTGTGTCCAATCAAGTTGGGATCAGGCCTCATTTAACATTCAAATCTAGATTTTCCACTTTATCGGTACAGGACATTTAGTCACCAGTAGATATGTCAATGACCTAGACCAATCTACTGATCTTTGAATCATTTAAATATTTGAAGTGGACTCTCCTGCCATCACCAGACAGTACAGATAGATTTGGAGTGGCATTTTATTGTAACACCCCTCTGAGGTCTGCCCACTGTAGAGTTGATGGCAACCCACGTGCTGCTTTAAAAGGGCTAAAATTTTTCTTACAACATTTTCCACTTTCCTCTTTGATCTCTACATGGAGAGGACAGTCACAAACACCACTGGTCAACCAGTTTAAACATCCTGGATGAGAAATTAGGCTCATGTGGGGAGAATTGCCTCAGGCACCATATAGGCGAGGTCATCAGTGCGTGTGCAGTAAACAGCTGCTGAAATTATGCAGAGCAGGTCATTCATGACATCAGTCAGAGTGCAATGCTGATCTGATGCCAGGCGCTCCAGCTAACACCCTCTCATAACATCGCACAGCTGAACATGCACTCAGTAGCAGGAAGGAACCCCACCAACACGATTTAAAGGAATCATAAATTACCTATAGGTTAATTGTTGATTGATTTTTTTTTCTGCCTGTTGCTGCAATTCTACAATTGTTTGGTTTTTTAGATCTTTATTTAAAGTTACATAAGTCTACAGGCAGTGGTTAGCAGGCGATGAAGGAGTTTTGATGACTTCAAAACTCCTGCACAAACCAGTTGTTCCCAGATATGGGTGCACTAGGAAGCATTCCTCTTGGAATACAACATGACTCGGAGAATGAACAGAAGAGACGTTGAGCAGGACAAGCTGTTGCAAAAGGGAGCAAGAGGATGGAGGGCTCTCAGCAAGAGATTAAAGCTGCTCAAGGGTGTTCAGAGAGGAATTCTCTTAACTGAACCTCAGTGAGGGGCAGTGTGTTCGATGACTGCACTTCAGTGAGGAGTCTTCGCTGAATTTCTGCCACTTGCTGCAGCCACAACTTCAAACTCAGAAAAGGGCAAGGACCTCATTGCCAGTGGGTCTGAAGGTGACTGTGGTGACGAATTTTTATGCGCCTGGCTCCTTTCAGGCTGGAGCTGGAGATATTTGGGGAAGTGATGGCGTAGTGGTATTGTCACTGGACTAGTAATCCAGAAACCCAGGGTAATGGTCTGGGGATCGGGGTTCGAATCCAGGGTTCGAATCCCACCACAGCAGATGGTGGAATTTGAATTCAATAAATAAAAAATCTGGAATTAAAAGTCTAATTGTTGTAAAAAACCCATTTGGTTTCCTTTAGAGAAGGAAATTTGCTTCTGCTGCCCTCACCTGGTCTGGCCTACATGTGACTCCAGACCCACAGCAATGTTACTGACTCTTAAATGGCCTTTGGTAATTAAGGATGGGCAATAAATGCTGGCCCAGCCAGTGATGCCCATGAATGAATAGAAAAAAAACTTTGTAATTTGTAGTTGACTGTTGAGTAAGTGAGATCTCTACTCAATGAGAGCTAATGATGTTTCATTCTCTCTTGCTGAAAAGGAGGTTTCCAAGCATGTGGCATCCCTTGAAGGCTTCCCTTCAGTGCAGGGTGCTACTGACTGCACTTTGTGGCCCATGTACCAGAACTGAAAGGAGTTCCACTCTCTCAATGTGCCAGTGTATAGACAATGGCAGCAAATAAAGCAAATTAATTTCCTGTATCCTGGCAGCAGTCATGATGCCTTCATTCTGTGACAATCCACTGTATGAGCTGCATTTGAGCCAGCATGGCAAACCAGTGGGTGGCTACTAGGTAACAAGGACTATCCACTGATAACATGGTCGATGACTCAGGTATGCAACCCACACACAGGTGGGCAGCATGAAATGAAAGCCATGCTGCAACAGAGAATCACTGAATCACACGGTGCAGAAGAGGCCCTTCGGCCCATCGAGTCTGCACCAACATGTGAGAAACACCTGACCCACCTACCTAACTCCATTTACCAGCACTTGGCCCATAGCCTTGAATGTATTGACGTGCCAAGTGCTCATTCAGGTACTTTTTAAAGGATGTGAGGCAACCCACCTCTGCCACCCTCCCAGGCAGCACATTCCGGACTGTCACCACCTTCTGGGTAAATAGGTTTTTCCTCACATCCCCCCCTAAACCTCCTGCCCCTCACCTTGAACTTATGTGTCCTCGTGACTGACCCTTCAACTAAGGGGAACAGCTGCTCCCTATCCACTCTGTCCATGCCCCTCATAATCTTGTACATCTCGATCAGGTCACCCCTCAATCTTCTCTGCTCCAACGAAAACAATCCAAGTCTATCCAACCTCTCTTCATAACGTAAATGTTTCATCCCAGGCAACATCCTGGTGAATATCCTCTGCACCCCCTCCAGTGCAATCACATCCTTCCTATAATGTGGCGACCAGAACCGCACACAGTACTCCAGCTGTGGCCTCACCAAGGTTCTATACAACTCCAACATGACCTCTCTACTTTTGTAATCTATGCCTAGATTGATAAAGGCAAGTGTCCCATATGCCTTTTTCACCACCCCACTAACATGCCCCTCCACCTTCAGAGATCTATGGACACACATGCCAAGGTCCCTTTGTTCCTCAGAACTTCCTAATGTCATGCCATTCACTGAATACTTCTTTGTCAAATGACTCCTTCCAAAGTGTATCACCTCACACTTTTCAGGGTTAAATTCCATCTGTCACTTATCTGCCCATTTGACCATCCTGCCTATATCTTCCTGTAGCCCAAGACACTCAACCTCACTGTTAACCACCCGGCCAATCTTTGGGTCATCTGTAAACTTACTAATCTTACCTCCCACATAGTCATCTATGTCATTTATATAAATGACAATAATAGGGGACCCAGCACAGACCCCTGTGGTATGCCACTGGACACTGGCTTCCAGTCACTAAAGCATCCTTCTGTCATCACCCTCTGTCTCCTACAACTAAGCCAATTTTGAATCGACCTTATCAAGTTACCCATGTGCATTTGTCTTCTTTATAAGTCTCCCATGTGGGACCTTGTCAAAGGCTTTGCTGAAATCCATATAAACTACATCAACTGCACTACCTTCATCTACACACCTGGTCACCACCTCAAAAAATTCAATCAAATTTGTTAGGCATGACCTCCCTCTGACAAAGCCATGCTGACTATCCCTGATCAAACCTTGCCTCTCCAAGTGGAGATAGATTCTCTCCTTCAGAATTTTCTCCAGTAGTTTCCCTACCACTGACATGATACTCACTGGCCTGTAGTTCCCTGGCTTATCTCTACAACCCTTCTTAAATAGCGGAACCACATTAGCTGTTCTCCAGTCCTCTGGCACCTCCCCCCGTGGCCAGAGAGGAATTAAAAATTTGGGTCAGAGCCCCTGTGATCTCCTCCCTTGCCTTCCTCAGCAGTCTGGGACACAAATCATCCAGACCTGGAGAATTGTCCACTTTTATGTGTTAGAGCAGACCATTGGCATGCTGAAATAACAGTTCTGCTGCTTGGACTGCTCTGGAGGAGCCCTGCAGCACAAGTCAAGGTTTGTGCTGGCCTGCTGGATGCTGCACACATCATCACCATGAGGGGACACCTCCTGCTGCCAGTTACGAGGTGAACAGCTGAGGAGCAGGAGAACGAAGAGGATGAAGAGGAAGGGAAGGGACAACCTAGACAGTCCATCTGGCTGGGCTGTCCATGCAGAACTTACCCAAGTGTAATACCAATAATCGCAATACCAATTTCCCAATCACCAACAGTCCCATATCTTTCCTCTGTCACTGAGCATCTCAGAGTCCACTTGTCCACGATACAAACACAAAATAAATATTCTGAACCAAATTTATAAATGAAATTATTGTATGTGGAAGTCAACCAATCAGCATTAGGACCCATCTTCTGTGTAGCTTTGTCTGTCCTAGTGCCCTTATGCAGTGCTCTCCCAGTGGCTGCAGCTCGGCTACTGGAAGGCTACTGACTTTGAGTGAGCGAGGCTGCAGTAATCTGTTAGAGGACAGGCTGTTGAACCTGCTATGACACCTGCAAGCCCCTTCGCACTTTGTAATCCACAGCCATGATGGCAGCCGGTGAGCTTACATAACAGCAAGCTGGGCTTCCACTGCAGCACTCAAACTGTTCTGATTCTGCTGCAGTGGAAGTTGTGATATCGGCCATTGGACACTGTATCACAGTTGGGTCCAAAAGTGTTCAAACAGAGTCAGCCACCACTTCCACATTGTAAAGGATGGGCTCCAAGCTCTGTGCAAAGCCCTGTGACAAATTGACATTGGACTCCTCCATGCGCTATGATGTTGAATGCAGCCTCTCTGGCAATTCACCAAGCATTTCCCAATGCACCAAGCATTTCATTGTGCACACCAATCAGCCTTCTTCTGTAGGCTGCCCCATCCAAGTGCTCACCTAAGTCCTGTGCATCTGAACTCATGTGTGGTCTCATCTTCCTACAAGCTGTGCCATCCTTTCCTGGCTGCACGCCACTCACACCCAATGTCTCACCACATGCAGATCCCGCCTCGATACTATCCTCCAAATTGCATGAAGTGCCAGTATTGAGTTGCTGGCTGTGAGTATGTAATTAAGTGATGGTGTGTCTTCATCATCACTGTATTGTTGCTGTTCCTCCACTGACCAGGCATCACTTCTTGGGTATTTGTCAGGAAAAAGGCATAAGTGTAAGGTTATGGTGTGGGGAGTGGGGAAGTAGTAGGCGAATGCCTACGTCATCTACAGCTAGTAAATCAGAGGAACATGGGATGAAGGGCGAGTGGCATGTGAGGAGTATTAGGTAGGTATGAGGATATCGTCATCTTTGATGTTGCAGCCCTACCAATGGCCACAATCTCAGCAACGGGCATCCCAATAATGTCCAGCACTGCCCCCTCAGTGGAAGTTAAGACATGGGGCAGAATTTTATGGCCCCATCGCAGCGGGGGCTGGGCAGTAAAATGAGGCGAGCTGTTCAAAAGTCCATTGACTTTGGCAGGACTGTAAAATCCCGCTGGCGTAAAATTCCGCCCCTTCAACTATACCTTCCCCCTCTGTTGTGTGCAATCTTCTCATGCAAGGGAGAGTGAGGTTTATCAGTTGAATGCGCTGCAATTGGATTGGTAATGTGGCTCTAATAGTTGAATAATTAGCAAGCTATGGGATGTGGTTGTGAGGCTTGCAGCAGTGCTTAGTGTGTGAGGGTCAGTGCAGCATATGAATGCTAGGTATGAGTCTTGAATGATAGAGATTGTTGATAGTTGACTGATGGATGATTTGAGCAGTGAGCAGTGTCTGAGGTCAGTAGTACAATTGGTAGGATATGGCATTTGAAGATGTCTTCACTGACCTTGACCACTCTTATGAGGCCATCAAACTTTTTGTGGGGCTTCATCCAGGTCCTTGGGGTTTGATGCCTGGCACGGATCTCTATGACCATCTGCTCCCACTGACTGCTGAGCATGTGTCTGGAGGGCTACTTGGCCCCCTTGCGGATACAGGACATCTCTCCTCCTTTTCACCCCCTCCAGCATTGTCTACAATGCAGCTTCCAAAACCCTTGGAGCCCTGCTGTTGTGGCATTCTTCAATGTTTCCCAGGTCAGAGCCTTGCCTGACTGTCAGTGCCTGTTTCCATCACAATGCACCTCCCCTTTAAGAGGTGCAAGCTAGTTTGAAATTGTTCTAGCCACTCACGATATTAGTCCCCTGCTGACGTCCTCACTAAATCCACAACACAGTTAGTGCTGTCTGGTCACACAAATCATTCAGATTAGTGGGCAGCAGGAAATTGGCCTGCTCCCTGTAATGTATTGACAGGGCATGGAATAACTGTGCATCGCGATCCTTATACCCGGTTACGGTGGGGGGAGGGGAGGGCAGGGGATCTATCCAATTTAGTCCCTCCTGCAATTTTGAGCAGGTGCATTTTTCAGAATTAGTCACATTTTATTTCTAGTTATATCATTATTCAATAAGTTTGAACACTGCGTGCAATCTGCACACTACTATTCTGATTTCACTTAGTACAGAGAACATCTACTCTGTACAGCTGTAATCATTATGCCACCTGGCATCTTTTGGGATCAAGGGCTGCAGTGGGAATCATGCCAAATATCATCTTTGGTCGTTAACAAGGCATATTAAAAATTTTGAACAGCTATAATAGAACATTCTGTCTACAAAAAAAGTCACAAGGAAACATTTTCCTTGGTATAACTGAGTTAAAAAGTTATTAATTCTAACTCAATAAGAGAGGCTTTAACTGCATATTCTAAAAGCAAGGTAGATTGACCTTTGAATGTCAAAATGATCAGATGTTTCACTATTCCTGACACCCTTCTTAGTCCTTTAACTTTGACCCTCATTTGCATTCTAACTTCCTGTCACAATGCAATGAATCTACTACTCTGAAGGAGGAAATACAGAAAATGATGGGCCAAGGCTATATTATGGGCCAAGGTTATTTCACTCAGTGACTCATGAATGAATCCTTTTCTTTTATACAGATCCAAAGGAGGTAATTATACTCCGAGCACTAATTTTAATAAATATATGTTATTTTAAAATTCAGTGTTAAAAAAGATGTAGATAAACTGAGCAGGGGCAGGGTGTGGGGTAGGGTATAGGAGGTCTTAGGTGTTCTTTATCCAGATGCCTAATAAATAATCATTACCGTTGACCATTGGAGAGCTCTGCAATCTGAATATCTTTCTCACTCAGAGCTTAGTCCAAGAAAACATGTTGGACTGAGATGAACAGTGGCACAGTCTTCATGTTCAAAATCCCAAATGAGCTGCGTATAATTTCAACCAGAAACTATGGTTTGCTGGACTCAAATAAAACTCATATTGGAATGTTTGACCTTTCAGCTTAGCCACAATTATAATTATGTAGCAGTTGTCCTTCAAAAACACCCCACTGTACTAACAAACTATTAACATCTAACCTCAGAATAAATCACCCTAAGCAGCTTTTCACAGCAAGTAACAAAAATACAAGTTTCTGGAAAAACACCAAAGCTGAAGGCTTCTAGTATGATTATTAATTAAACGTCTGCAAGCTGTTAATTTGCTAACTAAAGGAGAGATAAATTACAAGGGGAAGCAATGACTAAGTAGATCATTAGTATCCACATGGAGAAAACCACTGATGTGTCTTTTAGGAGACCAGTGTTTGTATCTAATTAGTCCGATTAATATAACACTGACAGAACTATACTCAACAGGAGTACTCAGTTGAAAACGTACAGTTAAGATCACAGAAAACGATTTGGTGGATATAGAGAATGGATTGAATTTTTATGCTGTGCAGGATGAATGAAATATATCTGTTAGTTTGCTGCATTCTCAGCTGTTTCAAGGCTGCTAGAAGAAAGGTTAATGAATTTTATGCTCATGCAGAATGTATTCCTTGATCAAAGACAAGACTATATGTCAAAGTCCTTCCTGACTGCAAATTGTCTCCTGCCATGACAAGTCCGTGTCAGGAAAAATCCATACATGCACTCAGGAATAAGCCATAAAGCCGGAAGCAATGTTTGAGCACAAAATGTAGGCAACAGAAACAGCTAGGCTTAACCCTTTGAAAACTACAACAGTACTTCTGTTCCAAAATAAAACCTTTTACTAGTTAGAGTTCTAGCAATATAATGAGTAGCACTTGTGTTTCACTAATAATTAAAATGTCTATTTTAGGAGATAATTTTATCAGGCTGAAGCGGGTTTTTAAATGGTTTGAAAGAGACCCTTAAGTCGACAAGGAGATTCAAACACATTATTTAAAAACACTTTTGGCTGTTGTGTGCATATAATCTTTTGATCGTAATTCAGTTTTGCTTAATTCTATATTTTTTTGATTTGCATTACAATCATGGAAAAAGCCTCTCGTGACGCTTTATTGAAATTGTGCAATTTAGTTTTTTTGGAGCAAAACAGGTTTCAAGACGTTGGGCAGAATTTTCTGTGCCCGCTGGCGTCTAGCATGTTTGATGGCCTGAGTGGACAATATGGCAAGTAGGCCAAAAATCAGTTTCATGATGTCGTGAAACCAGTTTACAATCATCCGCTTTATCCAACAATGGCAGGCCGCGTTTCCCGACTTCGGATGCCGGGAACCTCATTGTAATACATCTGCATATCATTATAAGCCCTGCTTGCTGGAATCATCCCCCCTCGCTGGATCATCTGAGCACGTGTTTCACAACATTACACAAGCGACGTACAACTGGCGAGCTGCACTTCGATTGGGACTTGGAGGTTTGTTTGCCGACCTTGTTGTGGGCAGCTAACGTCCACAGTCATCAAAGCTAGGCTTCACACTCAGCACCACCATTTCTGGGGGGGCTCTGGGGCGGGTCTCTTTCTACCAGACCAGTCAAAAGGCAGGGATAGCTTCTCAATGGCTGCAGGGCTAGGGCTTGCTTGCGGAAGGGGGAGAAGTGGCCTCAAGCAAGGGAAGAGACTGCAGGGTGAGGGCTGTACTGGGGGAGTGGGGTATCCCAGGGTGTGTTTGAGGGCAGAAGTTGATCTGTGCAAGTGGCCTCAAGATGGTGAGGGCTGAGAAGGCAGTTTCCAGAGGTGAGGCTAGATGGAAGTGTGAGGGTGTGTGTGAGAATGGGTGGTGAAGCCCCTTGCAGTGAGTGAGATGCCAGTGAATGTGTGATGGGCTTGAGTGAGTTTAGAGTGATGAGATGGTTGCCTTACCCTGGTGGCAGAGATGAGATCATTCATCCTCTTTCTGAATTGGATGGCCAACCTCTTCTGTGCAGCATTGGCACTGATCACCACTGCCATTGCCTACCAAGCTGCAGTGGTAATGTTGCTGCCCCTCCTGCAGCCAGACTGGGGGGGTAGAGGACATCACAGTGGGCCTCTGTGGCACTTGAGGGACCAGTCACTAAACCGGGGCGGGGCGGGGGGGTTGTGGGCAAGGGGAGGGCTGCAGTCTTCTTGAATTTTGGAGCCATGTCTTCTGTGCAGCCATCCTGGGCTGGAAGCTCTGAGAGGTGTGCGCACGGCTACACTTTAAATGTGGCGCCCGGCACAATGAAGTGGTGAGATGACGGCTTGGCAGGCAAATCGGAGCCTGCCTACCATCGAAACGGCAAGTTTCCCGGGAATGCATGATCACTGATGGGGGGATGGGCCAATTCGGCGTGAATGCTGCTATTACAGCCGGCAGATAAAATGTCCTTTTTCCCACCCGCTACTGTACTTAGTGCAAATTTGGGACGATTCCGCCCATTATGTTAATAGTAATATAATTCATGTACATTTTTAAAATTTAATAATTGTACGAGCCTGAAATAGCAGAAAATATCCTTCTAATAACTAAATTCCACTCATTGTATAAATAAATAAAATATATACACTATACCATAGTACTCTTCACATGCCACATTCAGTCATATCTCAAATCTTTATTTTATTCATTGGATGTGGGCATCGCTGGCTAGGCCAGGATTTATTGCCCTTATTTAGAGTCAACCATACTGCTGTGGGTCTGGAGTCACATGTAGGCCGCACCAGGTAAGAATTTCCTTCCCTAAAGGACATTAGTGAACCAGATGGGTTTTTACAACAATCATTTTATGGTCATCATTAGACTTTTAATTCCAGATTTTTATTGAATTCAAATTCCATCATCTGCTGTAGTGGGATTTGAACCAGGTCCCCAGAGCTTTACCCTGGGCCTCTGGATTACTAGTTTAGCGACAATACCACTGCACCATCACCTCCCCACCTGTGACCATCTTTCCTGCAAGTCCATGTTTGAACCTCTCCAATCAGATTTCCACCATTACAACAGTAGTGAACTGGCCTTAATCAGTCACAAATGACATTGTAGGAGGATGGTATGGCTGATTGTATCAAAAACTGCAGAGAGGCTGAGGAGGGATGTGGGTGTGACCACAGTGGCCCTCCCCGATAACCTCTGCTTGACCTACTCCTCTTCCTCATCAACATGATACCCAGCAGTAGCATCAGCTAAAGACAAGAAATCAGGTTCCATAAATAAGCTGACAACACTAGCTCTACTGTTCCAACATCTCCCTCAAATTTTCCACGGCCTATGTTGTTAGATTGCTTGTCTGACATCCAATTGTTAATGAGCCATAAATACCTGCAATTAACTACTGGGATCACTGAAGCTGTTGTGTTCAATGCCTGCCACAAAATCCATACCCTTGCCTCTAATACAACTTCTTCCCATCTCCTCAGCTGAACCTCCTGTTCACAAATTCGGCGATCTATTAGGCGCAGAGCTGAACTTCTGACCCCATATCCTCCATCTTAAAGGCCACCTACTATATCCCCATAATATTGTCTGTCTCCATCACTGCCTCAAAATATCTTTCTATGATTCTATTGACTAAACCCTCAACCATGCCTTTGTCAACTTCAGAGTTGACTATTCCAATACTCTCCAAGCAAACCTCTCATTCTCCACTCTCTTTACACTTCAGTTTATCCAAATTGCTGCTGTCTCTATCCTTTCTCGCATCATTATCCTTTCGTCCAAATCTTTTTATGGCCTTGCCTTCCCTATCTCTGAAACCCTCGTCAGCCCCGTAGCCCTTTGACAATGCAACATCCTTCCAACTATGACGTCTTGTGCTTCTCTTTGCCCCACTATTGGGCTATCATCAGCTATTTAGGGCCTAAGCTCCGGAATTTCTTCCTTAAGTTTTGCTTTCCCTTCAGCTCCTATATTTAAGGCCCTCCTTACCACTCATCTCTTTCACCAGCTTTTTAGTCAACATTTTCTTTTTTGTTTGCTGCAATGTTAATATTAAATTTCTATTCCTGTTGAATTACCACCCAAAAGTTCTAAAGGAAAACAGATGTATGGGGTCTTGTAACCAAGGTAGAAAAGTGCCTAAAGATTTGTTTGGTATTTTGTTTCTGATGGAATAAAATCAATGTAGAAGAGCCTTTAGAGTGTTGCTGTGAAGAATGGCAATCAGCAATACTGGGATTATAAGTCAATCTTCAGAGAATTTAGTAGCTTGTTACTAAACTTAATATTCTATCAGGTTTGAAGTCACAATACAGCAGTTTCCACAAATGGGCTGCAACTATACTGCAGGGTTGCAATAGATGGGCTGTATAGTCATGGACACTCATTGGGGGGGCATTTTTTTTAGGTGAGACGTGGTGTGCAGGGTGACTTATCTATGTAGGATGTGAAATTCCGATTTCCCGATGGTGGGTTGAGATGCAAAGATAAAGTCAACGGCGTGTTTGAAGCATATCAAGCCTCACACCGGCTTATGGCAGGTTCCTACTTGTAATACATTTGCATTACATGAATATTCATCAGTGTGAAATATTTTTTAATAAAGTTTTACACTTGGGATAAAGTTAGCATGTCATGAGAATCTTGTGGCCTGGTCCATTTTTGCCTAGAGATGGGGTACACCAGTTGGCTTTGTATGCTTGGGTCAGTATGAGTTTTCCTTGCTTAACTCTGCAGCACAGGGGAGGGGAGCAGGAGAATGGCAACTTACATGGAGGCACGGAACCGGAAAGCGTGAGTCAGTGTGGGGGGAGGTGGGGTGCATGGGGAGATGTGGTGAGGAGTGGGACAGCGGTGTGCACGGGGGAGTGGACGAGGGATCCAGAGGAGGACAATGGATGGGGTCGGCAGCATAGAGGAGTGAAAAGGGAAGTGCTTGTTGTCCTGTTAGCCAAGGTAAGAAAATGAGTGGTCCAAAGGGTGGCATCAGCGCTGTCCAAATGTATGTCTATCTCAGGGTGTTGGCTGGCAGAGTCCCTACAGGACTTTGAGTTCACCTACAACATTTCAATTATCCCTGCTGAGAGTGATCTCAGACAATGTCCTTTACAATGCATAGAAAGGAGGACCAGCTGAGCCTGCAAGTTCAGCCCCCGTCCCACAGAGTGGCGAGTACAACACTGGACGCTAACATGAACAATAAATAAAGGGTGGGAAAAAAAACACAACATTTCTTCCACAATAATTCCCATGTAGCCATCAATGCATGCCAACCACAAGGCATTCCAGTACATTTAGCTCTCTGACCAAACTTGTCTCAACAAATAATGTGCACAAATGAATAAAGTAAAAGCAACATAAAGTGAAATATTTACACGTGAAATTTAATTTTGAAAAACACACCTTTGCGCTCTCAAGTCTTTTGTTAATAGCAATGGAGTTGGGCAGAAAGATTTTGGCTGTGATGCAGAGCTTCCTACTTTGACCAGGAGGCTCTTTCATAGCCCACCCATAGCTGCAGCATTGTCAGCTGTTGGTGGGTTTCACGACTGAAAAGCAACCTCCGCTGTTTCCCCTGCTCGCCACCAGAATTTAAAATTTTCATTATAATCACATGGGAAACAGCAAAAAGAGAGAGCAAAGTGGCTCACTCTTCTGGTTATGCTGTCAGGAGCAGCATACTGTTGATAAAACCCCTCCCATAAGCACCGATTTATTCCATATTTCCACATTTTGAGCATTGATAATATACACTCCTTTCAGTTGACATTTGGTAGTAAATATAGTGAATTTCTATGCCTATTGGCATTAGCCTTTGAGCGGCCTAACCATCAGTAAAGGAAACGTGGAGCCAAGAATAGCAGGAATGCTTTTCCAGATGACACAAAGATACTGTGCCTCTCCTCACTCATTTTTACAGCTTGCTTCTGGCTTATGTTTGCTATGGAGCCGTCAGTTTGGCAACTTCCCGCCAGCAATCATGGAGTACTCAGTAATTCACCAGCTCAATACAAATGAGGTCTGAATTCAAAAATGCCTCAGGCCTCACACTCTGATTATTGGGTAGCAGTGCGGTCATTCTGCCCACTCTGTATCCGCCTGATATGGGCAAATGTCTAAAATTACCCCTGCAGTGTACATAGCCCGTTTTCTTTCTAAAGTACGATGAAAACCAGATGTTTATTGATCAAAGGAAAGGGAGAGTAGACAGGAAGGGCTGGCAAAGTCAATGGTCATCACCTGAAAACCTCTACGTTTGCCAGATCTGGCAGGGACAAAGCGTTGTGAGCAGGTCACAGGCCTTCATTTTACAATGTCAAACTTTCTGGTTGTGTAGCTTGATTAATTATTTGTCAGCAGCTTATACTTTATGTACAGCAGCGATGCAGCTTTGTGGCAGAGAATTAAAATGCAGACTCCTGCACACTGCCCACTGCCCACACCTCTGTCAGGCCCAAAAGTGGAGCAACCCTGAGATTACTTATTAACATGCAGATGACTGTACAGTACCTACATTATTATCATGCATAAACTATGAATGCCTCATAAAAAATTACTGAGTTCTTGTGTAAGACTATGTGAGAGTGTTGTAGAGGACACAGATGGTTAATCTCTGTGTTGTGAGCCCAATGTTGTTGGATGCAGCTGGTGCCTGAAGGTTTATTCCCTACATATCCACAAAATACATTGTGCAACCGGCATGGTGAATTCCTCACATTTCTTCATCAATTTTCTTGGCTTGTAATAAATAAAGGTCTAGTGGATTTGAAACTGAAGAAAATTAACCTTCCAACAATTCTTACGATTATTGTATATAACTGTGTTTCTTTCTTTTGCAACGGACTTTGGGGAAAGATAACTCTATCCTGATTAATTGTCCTATTGAAATATTGTAAGATTAAGGTTTCACTTCTCTCATTTTACTTCTGATTCCCCTCATATAAGGCACTTACTATTCTGAAACTTCCTTCAGCTGGGAGGTTGCAATGACTTTGGCAGTGGGTTTCAAACCCACTGTCTGTGCTGCCGTGTGATGAGAAAATGTGCGTGCACAACCAGCACTGTCAGATGACGGCTTCCTTTGGTCTAGTCTAGAACTCTGTCTGTTCACCTTATCACGAACTGTTAACACTCAATTCTGACTGTGAGAAAACACTCTGGTAATAGACAACCCCGAAAGGTAAACCAACAGTTATCTGAAAGGTATACATCTCTACTGCTATCTGTACAATATTCAATAGGTTAATCTTTATGATAGAGGCAGCAGCTTTTTTCACTGGTTGTATATAATACTAATCCAATTATATTAGTCCCTTTTTAATTAACTGAATGTTCTCCTTAAGTTCACAACATTTCTTGTATGGTTTGAGCATCCTGAAACCACTGTAGAACAAGACTGCCTGACGATTTTAAAGTTGAAACCATTAGCAAGCTTGGAACATTAAAGCAGCTTCAGTAGCTAGTAGTAGACCACCTGGTAGCACAGATTAAAGAGTATTGGGCTCCTCATTTAGGGTCTGTGGCTTTGTGTCACAGGCCCTGTTTATCACTTGGATACACAGCCACTTGATGTGTTTCATTATGGCAGAGTGCCGCAATTTTAAGTGGTGGAAGAAAAGCTCATTCCTCTAAAGTTTACCTTTGGATTGCCTGATTATGTAACCTACAATAACCTGCTGTCCTAGCTGAAAAAGGCTCAGTCTGAGTGACTTTTACATTTGGAAAAAACAGATTTGAAAGATCAAGAATAGATTAGATGTGTCATTGTGCCTAATTCAACAAAATGATTATGGCTTTTAATGCATAGAGGATTTTCTCTAATCATTTATATTTATTAAATTAACAAATCCTCTGCCACCATTGTGCATTATATTTCTGTGCTATCTCCATATAGAATTTGAAGTTGTGTGGAACTTTTTTATATGGAGAGTAGATGCTACAAGTAAGCATTTGGCCTCCATCATTGTGAAGTCTTGAGATTAAAGGGAGTCCAGGTGACAGGTGAAAGTTAGCCCTAAGGTCTCACAACTTCAGTCTGTATCTCCGAACAGAACAACTTAACAATGTTGATAGCGGGAATCATATTCAACATCAGACATCGAGTTGGTAAACTGTTTCAGAGGATATTGTGAACTGTAACAAATTCAGTCTACCCTATTTAGATTTTGCATTCAGAGGGCAAGGTTGGTTACTGCATTTTCAGAACAGGTTTTCTCCTTGGCTCAGTAGTTAATGCAGTAAGCATGGTTAGTCCTACTTGCTATTCATAAGAAAGATGACATGGACCTGCCTTTAGTTGGTTTAGATGAGGCGAGCAACAAATTGAAATCACGGCACTGTGTACGGCCCGAAGAAATTTTAATTCCTGGGCGTTATCTCCATGCTGGATATCGAATTCTGTAACTGGTGGAAATCACAATGTAGCCAGCAAGAGGGAACAGGAATTCGAGTGGCCGGAAGTACTGCTAGAGACTGAGCCAACAGTCCCTGGCATTAAGGTAGATAGTTATGGGAGAAGATCTGGAGGGGACTGTGGTCACGGGAGACATCATGGGAGTCCCAAGATGCCCCTGTGGGACCAGGGACGAGTAATGTCGTGGAGGTAAAACTAATCACCCTTAGTGATGGATAGGAAGCAGGGTTTAATGCTCAGCTACAGAGAATTCACAAAATGCCGTTCAATGGCCAAACATCACGTTATTTTTTGATAATATTTTGGATGAGTTTGGTGCTCATTGACGTGAAGGTTGGCAATTCTGGGAATGAAACAGTTTTGTAATAGGATGTACTAGGATGTAATAGGATGCACAGTACAGGTCTGGCACAGAACATCAAACTGCAAAGAAAGCTTGCTTTACCTAATCAACAATAAAGTCTCAACTGTATCTGTGCAGCATTTGCTACTACTTACATCAATCATTTTTATGGCTTCTCACAGATACATTGCCCATGTTTGTGCTAATTCGTAACATTTTTTCCCCCTTCTGGGTTCAGAATGCCCAAACTCATTTTATGTAGAACCCTATTGGCTCATAACAGTGATTTCTTTACCTCATCAATTTGAGCTGCTTTCTAATCCTAGCCCTACAAGTGTGTAGAACCATTGTTCTCCCAGTCCCCAGTGATCTTATTAGCCTAAATCTTCCGATCAGTATCGGAGCTGCTGGGTCTGCTGCTGATGAGACAGAAAACTACCCACTTACGTGGATACGTTGAAAAAGTGCCAAGCTTCTGATCTATGATGCATAAGAACTCCTTCAGTGCAGAAATCCACGCAGAGAGCAGCGAACAGAATCAGCGCAGAAGACACAACTCTTTTTAATGGCACTAGCTGCCATAGGTAAGTGTAAATGTGCAGTGACAGCATTAGTGAAGGGTGAGTGGATGAATGAGAGGTAGGGTGGTGAGTTAAGTGGGTAAGGTGGGTGAGATATGTGGGTAAGTGGATAGGGTGGCAGTTGGGTAAGGTGGCAAATGGGTGAGGTAAGTAGGTGGGTAAGGGAGCAGTTGGGTGGTGGGGGTAATCAGGCCAGGTCTGGTTGGGGTGTAGTCGGCTGGTTGGGGCCAGTCAGGCCAGGTCAGGGAGGGAAGTTGGGCCAGGTCAAACGGTGAGTTGAGGGGGGCGGTGGGTCAAAGGGGAGTTGGCGGGTCAGTGTGAGTAATTGGCTGGGCAGGGTGGGGGGTGGTGTGGTCAGTTCTGTAGTTACCCAGGAATTTGACTAGGATTCTTTTGTCTAACATTTCCTGGGTAATTATCCAGGTAAGTAAATTGGAACTGTCTAAAGTCTCTGACTCTAACTCAGAGTTGGGGATGTTTACAGAGGGTCCTGGAGAGCAGGGGAATTGCCCATTGGAAGTTCAAACGTCCTGGGTGATTCTCATGGAGTCAGTACAACAGGACTTCCGTAGGGCCTGATGTGCATCTTGGGTCATAAGTCTGGTTTCAGACAATCCAAAGGCTAGAAGATCTGGGCCAATGTTTCTAGTTTACTGTAAACTCCTCACACATTCAAATGGAGATGCAAACTTATGAAACTTATTAGAGACAGATATTAATCATTCATATTGAGGCAGCGGTCCAGGAATGAGTATTCCTGAGCTATTCATTAAATCTGCTGATCTGCAAAGTGACACTTTGTAGAGATTTCAATTACCAGAGCTTCAATCTCCTGTTATTGACCACAAACAATACAAGTACTGCACTGCAATGCTATTGATTGCAGCTTTTACGACATGGCTCCTCTACAGAAGATAGTAAAAAAGTGGGAAACACTCAGCAGAAGATGTTTCTTCTTAGATTGTTTCCAAAATTACATATAGGCCAACCATCTTCAGCTGCTTCATTGATAACCTTCCCTCCATCATAAGGTCAGAAGTGGGGATGTTCGCTGATGATTACACAATGTTCAGCACCATTCACGACTCCTCAGATACTGAAGCAGTCCATGTCCAAATGGAGCAAGGCCTGGACAATATCCAGGCTTGGGCTCACAAGTGGCAAGTAACATTCGCACCACACAAGTGCCAGGCAATGACCATCTCCAACAATAGAGAATCCAACCACCGTCCCTGACGTTCAATGGCATTACCATCACTGAATCCCCCACGATCAACATCCTGGGAGTTACCATTGACCAGAAACTGAACTGGACTAGCCAGATAAATACTGTGGCTGCAAGTGCAGGTCAGAAGCTAGGAATCCTGCAGCGAGTAACTCACATCCCGATTCCCCAAAGCCTGTCCGCTATCTACAAGGCATAAGTCAGGAATGTGATGGAATACTCCTCACTTGCCTGGATGAATGCAGCTCCCACAACACTCAAGAAGCTTGACACCATCTAGGACGAAGCAGCCCACTTGATTGGCACCACAGACACAAACATTCACTCCCTCCACCACCGACGCACAGTAGCAGCAGTGTGTACCATCTACAAGATGCACTGCAGGAATTCACCAAGGCTCCCTTGGCAGCACCTTCCACAGCCACTACTATCCAGAAGGACAAGGGCAGCAGATCGATGGGAACACCATCACCTGGAAGTTCTTCTCCAAGCCACTCACCATCCTGACTTGGAAATATATCGCTGTTCCTTCACTGTCGCTGGGTCAAAATCCTGGAACTCCCTCTCTAACAGCACTGTGGGTGTACCTACACCAGAGAGGCTGCAGCAGTTCAAGACGGCAGCTCACCACTGCCTTCTCAAGGGCAATTAGGGATGGGCAATAAATGCTGGCCTAGCCAGCGAAGCCCACATCCTGTAAAAGAATAAAAAAACTTCCAAAAGATTGGGATCAATTTCTATGGAATGATATAACTCTGAGATGAACTCAAAAGGGAATCCAGAGTCCACCACTGTCAGAAAACATGCTCCAACTGTCTCTTTTGTTCATTCTGGGTGGGTAAAACTCCTCCCCAGGCCTCTGCTGTAAAATGATTGCCTTACCTCTTCTGTGTGTCTCAGGTCATCCTGTCATTGGTTGGTTGCTTTTGATCATGTTTGTTCATTTTCTATCTGTACTTCATAGGACAGCTTGAGGTGAGCATAATACAGCAGATGTTCTTGGTACATGACAACCTCAGAAATGTATATTTCTTGCTTCATAAATAGACAATGTCATGACATGTTGTGACACTAAACACTAATACTCCATAATGGGATTTTGTTTCTTGTTTTTCTGTATTTGTGGCAGGCCCACAGGACCTTGTCAGAGGCAGTTCTTATGGACATAATGGCAATCAATCTCTATCTGTTCATTTACAACAGACCCAAATATGAGATGAGGAAAAACCCCCAGTGGTGTTGAGTTTTGGAAACTAAAGATCCAATGTGTCCTGTTCCTCCCAGACAGGCAACACTTCGTATACGTCAAGTCGCAAATTACTCACATACGTTAAGTCAAAATATTATTTTCTGAAAGGAATCTATCTAATTTGCATTTGAATGAATCAATGCTATCTGCTTCCACCATCTCCCTAGAGAGTCTATTCCCTAGATCTACTAGTGGCTCACTGAAATAAGAGGCTGGATTTTACAGCCCCTGCCAGGTGTGTTTACAGCAGTTGGGGTGGGGGTGGGTCACGTGAAATATGAGAGATGGTTAGCTCACCAATTTCACACCCACCCCTGAGCTTTTCCCTTTAATATGGGGGGGGGGTGGGTGGGTGCGTGCTGAATTTGGCAGCCTGTCAACCACGTGTAAGTAAATAATTAAGGGTCAATCGAGCTTATTTACAAGCCAATTGACCCCAATATTATAAAAGTAAAATACTGCGGATGTTGGAAATCTGAAATAAAAACAGGAAATGCCAGAAAAGCTCAGCAGGTCTGGCAGAACCTGTGGAGAGGGAAAAAAAACAGGGTTAACGTTTCAAACCCAAAGGACTCTTCTTCCGAGCTCTGAAATGGACTCGAAAAGCTTACCCCAATATTATGCTGTCCATGCCGTAACATGGTTGGCATTGGGTAGGCAGGCTGGAGTGGACAGACCATTCTTTCAAATAAGTTTTTAAAGGGCGGGAAGGAAGTGGGGTACAACCTTCAGGGGGGTGCCCTTTGTGCAACAGGGGCATCCACACCGCCGAAGATAGTACCCCTCCTTCCTTCCTGCCTACACTACAAAACCCACACCCCACCCCCCTGTGAGGGGCGGAAGTCCCACAGTTTCCTTGTTGTTGCCGACTGACTTTTTAGTTGTTGATGGGGGAGGGGGTGGTGAGCAACATGTGCCCCCGTAAAATCCCGCCCAAAGTTACCACAGGTAAGTTTTGAATGGAACCCTTTTCAAGCAGACGCAGCGTCCTCTGGTTCTACAATTTCAGACAAGGCAAAACAACTTGCTATGACCTACACTATCTAGCCTGTTTAGAATCCTTAACACGGCAATCTTACCATCTCTCAACCTTCTTTTTCTCAGTGGGAACATGTTCAATTTACATAATTGCTCATCATAATCTAATCTTTCCATCCTCTCAATCGCTTCTGTATCCTTTCCTGTAGTATTCATTTATACTGCAACACCCAGATCTATACACTGCATTCTAAGTACAGCTGCACCAATGAGTTATCAGGTGGCAGGATTACCTCACTATTTTGGCTCCAATATTGATTTTTTAATACATTCTAATATTTGATCAGCTCTACTTTAAAGATTTCTTATTGCCTAAAGGCACCTTTACCTTTGGAGTTTTCCCAACAACAGTGATATTCCCAAATGTAAATAGCTCCTTCTCCAGAAGACTGAACCCAAAATTTTGCCTGCGCCCCAAATTTGTGGATATTTCAAGATGCCATTGGATTATCTCATTTTCTAATGATCTCAGAAAACATACGGATTGTTTTGGGAGTTTTAATATGTTAGGAATAGTTTAGAAAGATTTAGCTTATCATTTGTAAATTTTAACAACCACTTTTCAAAACGAGGTAAGGTGGACCCGTCCAAGTGAAGCAGCCTATCCTTGGCAATCCAACTATTTTTAGATTGAAAATCAAATTATGCACTTTGTCGAGGAGTGACACAGTCTGCTGACAGGTGTCCACTTACAAAGGATCAGCAAGCTAATCTAATTTGCTATTAACCATCATGCCACTGAAGCAACCTATCATGTCTTGTGACAAGGCTATGGGGCTGTTGGAAAAGTCACTGCTTCTGTATTTATTTACCATGCCATTTTTTAAATCATTTATGGGATGTAGGCAATGCTGATAAGGCCAGCATTTATTGCCCATCCCTACTTGCACTTCAGAAGGTGGTGGAGAGCCACCTTCTTGAACCGCTGCAGTCCATGTGGTGGTAGGTACTCCCACAGTGCTGTTAGGGAGGGAGTTCCAGGATTTTGACCCAGGGTTAGCAATATGTTTTCAAGTCAGGATGGTGCGTGACAGGGAGGGGAACTTGCAGGCGGTGGTGTTCCAAAGAACTTGCAGCTATTGTCCTTCTAGGTGGTACAAGGCGTGGGTTTGGGAGGGGAGAGGATATAATATTCAGTATCAATATCACTCAATAAAACTATGATAGCTGACTGGGATTTTAGTTGAGATTAAAAGCCTCTGCTTAAAAAGGAGGTTGTGTTAAGATTAATTGTGTATATATATTCACAACATACCAAACTGGGATTTTATTTGAGATTAAAAGCCTGTGTTTAAAAAAGACGTTATGTTAATATTAACTGTATATATATATTCACAACATACCAAAGTCTATGACTGAGGCAATGACTAGTTAGAATGTTGTTCTGGGTTACAAGTGGATGAACTCCAGTATCCCAGTTAACTCCAGTTATTGCCTGCAAAAGCCTTTTCTATTCATTTACAGGATGTGGGCTTCTCTGGCTGGGCCAGAATTTATTGCCCATCCCTAGTTGCCCTGAAGAAGGTGGTGGTGAGCTGCCTTCTTGGACTGCTGCAGTCCCTGTGGTGTAGGTACATGTAGGGGAGATTTAGTCTAATATTTAAAGATCTCTGTCACTCTTGTGAATGAATGAATGCACTATTGTTGCAGGGATAAATCTGTGTGCATGGCTTTATGTATCAGTGTGAATAGTTCTGTTATATAATCAGTAAAGAAATGTGTATTTGATGATGTAAGAATATCTTTACAGAACAATCAGTCCCAGCCTGATGATAAAAGGCAGCTGTAGGCCACTGGCTGCACTGTAACATGAAGTGACAGGTTGTAGGTGTGAGACCAGAAAATCACTCATGATGAGCTCCTGATCACAGAGCACGGGTGCTCATCCTTATGAGGAAAGGTTGAGCAGGTTGGATCTACACTTGTTGGAATTTAGAAGAATGCCAGGAGATCTTATTAAAACATATAAGATTCTGAGGGTAGATGCTAAGAGGATGTTTTCCCTCGTGGGAGAATTTAGAACTGGGGGCACAGTTTAAATTAAGGATCTCCCATTTAAAATGGCAATAGGGATTAACTTCTTCTCTCAGAGTGTCATTTGTCTTTGGAATTTTCTTCCACAGACAGCAGTAGAGGTTGGCCATCGGATATATCCAAGGCTGAGTTAGACAGATTATTGATCTACAAGGGAGTCATGGGCTATAGGGGTAGGCAGGAAAGTGGAGTTAAGGCCACAATCAGATCAGCTATGATCTTATTCAGTGGCCGAGGAGGCTCGATGGGCTGAGTGTCCGACTCCTGCTCCTATTTCTTCTGCTCGAATGATTTTTCTCAGCTGGGTGTAAGAAAAATGGAGAACAAGGCAACTTGAGCAAAATTATTTCCCCTGTACTTATGCGGCAACCAAAATGCAGTTTGTTCTTCTCCACCTCTGACATCTCGTATTTACGTCAGTTTAAAAGATCACATTTCACAAATGCTCCACCTGCTCTGATTGGCTATGTTTCACTTGAATGTTTACAAAAACATGATGTGTCACCGTCACTCCACCTGCAAGTTCATTTAAACTTTGAAAAATTACAACAAAAGCTGAGGAAAGCTTATTTCACCTGATATTTAGATTGAGTCAGACAACATTTTCAAAAAAATATAACTCTTTGGGCCAGAAATGGAAATTAAATTAAAAATAATGTGGTTTAATAAATCTGTTAAAATGATGGGGGTGGTTATTTGGTACAAGGGCTTTAAACATTAGTGAGACAACAATGCTGAATGTATTTTCCATTCTTACTAAGATGCACATCACAGCGATTTAAGCATCACAATAAAGTTAAGTTGCCTTTAGTCTAGTGTTTATTTATATTGCAGACGTGCCATCTTTCAATCCTTATAAGGATGAAATCATGCATCTAGATAAACAAGCAAAGAACTCTGATTGTTAATCTGATCAATGGAAAGTGATCTTGGGTAATTACAACATGCATTGGAAATTTTCGAATATTCCTGCGACTGAGTTCACTTTGCACAAAATCACCTATTATTTTAATTGTTAGTCATAAAAATCTACAGGATAAGGGGCTTTAACCTCCTGCGCAACAAGACCCACCTCCGCTTTCTGTCCTCCTGCCTGCAGGTGTTAGTGCCTTCTATGCATCATCGCTTTTCTGATCTTCTGTGCCTTCCTGCTGTTCTTCACTTGCAGCAAACTAGTACAAGTTTTCAACTTTCACCCAGCGTGTTGCAAAGCCCCTGTCCACCACCTCACCCCTCCCACTCTCCTCACTGATCAAACAGCTATGGCATTGCTTTAACATTAAATATGTCCGTTCAGTAAAGGTCATATTTCTTATGCACGTGCACTGGTGTGTCTGATCTCTACTTGTGTAGGGGGAACGTGTAAATATATGCTGTCAACCTTGCTTGCACTTCATAGCCCATATTTTCAAGCAGTGAGTTATCCACTTTCCTTTCTTCAAAAAACTGCGTCATGCCTGACTGCTGAGAATTAAAGCAAGATATGTAGTTCCTGGTTTGCAATCATAATTAGGTATATCCTGTCACATACCTGACTACAAAAGGATTTTATTCCATTAATGTGTAAATGACATGTGACTACGCCACAAATAAGACAGAACAATTCTCGCGAGTTCAGTTTTTATCTTTATCGCTCTGCGTTCTTGCGCAATTTCTCACGATCTTATCCTGACTGGAATTTAACAGAACCTGAATAAGCAATTCTCCTGACTAATTTTTTTCAAATGCACATTTTACCACTGGAGCAAGACTGAGAGTAACAGGAATAATGGGTGAAAAGTCAATTATTCCTGCCTACCAGTTTTGCTGCCCTGTTCAGTCTAATTTTTGGGTAAACTTAACATCCAGAGGAAAATATGGTCCTACGCAATTTGCATTCTCTCATCATTTACAGACACTCAATACTGTGACAGAGGCTGGAACTTTCCAGCATAGTTGGCCTTGGACGTTCATGGTCGGCAGGGGGGACAATTCGCCATGAGGGCCAGAGATCGGTTTCACGCTGGTGGGAAAGCACAGCGGGATCATCCGATGGTGGAATGCGAATCCCGATGGAGGCTGGCGTGAACCGGATTTGCATCCTGGAAATGGGATGCAAGGTGAGGCCCGACTGGAATTATCCCCCCCTAAGCCAGATTTTCTGTTACGCCAGCGAGAAAACATGCCGGCCCAGAGCACACCTGGACTTAGCGTTAGGACCTTGCTCAGATTGCGGGCATCTGAGGAGATGATGCTGGAGCCCTACAGCTACCGGGCCCTGAAGGTGCACATACGTTGCATGCTGGGTGGATTCTCACGCACATGACTCTGCTGCAAAGCAGCTCATGGTAGGTGGGAGGTCTCCGTTGATGCTTCGGGTCTGCTTTGGAACATCACTGTCTTGACCAGGGGCTGCCACAGATGATCAGCGGGCAGGGGGAGTGGAAGGCCTAACTGTGATTGGGAGAGGAAGGTGTACCGGGAGGGGTGGGGGTTGGGAGGAGGAGAACTTACAGTTGCGTTGAGTGAGGGATGATGTGGTGCAGGATCCTCATGTGGGTGTCCGCCACCATCCTCACAGTTGCTGCACACACGGTCCACGTCCTCACCAGTCAGCGTGGAGTAAGCTGCGCTCTGGTGCGCTTTAAATATGGCGCCCAGAGCGAGGAATCGCTGAGGTCACAGCGTGGTGGGCGAATCCCAGCCCGAACACCAGCGATCCGGAGGTTTTCCTGTGAATGCATTATTAATGAGGCAGGGACGCGCCAGGAATGGGACGATGCAGCGTGAAAACCCGCCATTGCGGACGGCAGGTAAAGTGTCATTTTTCATGCCTGCTCCCGCACTTAGTGCAAATCTGGGATGGTTCCGCCCACAATCTCTGAGAGTCTAATTGTGGAGAGAGAGAGACAGCTTTGGCTCTACCACCAGGGGCTGAGTTTAATTTCCATTTCTATTATCAATCAGCAATTGGGAATGTCAGAAGACAGTGCTTTGAGACAATAAGATAACCACCACAAACAACAACAGCTTGCATTCATATACTGCCTGTAATGTAGTAAAACATGTCAAGACGCTTCACAGAAGTGTTCTCAAATGAAATTTAACACTGAGCCACCTAAGGACATCTCTTGGTTTCCCTCAGATCCTAACATACAACATTCATTTTATTTACCTCAGGAGTTGAAAGGCTCCTCATGATCCCACTGCAGTATTCAACCAACTGGTCACTCATATCCGTTCCTAAATTAAAAAGTCTACTTCCTTAATGATGTAACACTTCAGTTTTACACAATATTTTTATCAAATTTAAAATTCTGATTTATCTCTTTAATCTGTTTCTCTTTTGTGTCCTCACATTCTTTATTCTTTTTGAAGATCACAATTTGTTTTCCTCAATTCCTTCTTGAGTTTGTGGGATTAAGAAAGGTTTTGGGATGATAAATAACAAAAGAAAATGTTCCATAGAATCAATGGGGCATCTTCAGGATTATCAACTATCAAAGGAAGATGAAAAAAATCTTTTTTCACACGCTTTGCTTTAAACAGAGACTATAACATCAATTAAAAGTGAACTGGGTAAACATTTGAAATGTACTAATTTAAAGGATATGGGTAGAGGGCAGGGAGATGGGATTAGAGTAGAGAGCTCCAGTTGAAGATCGAACACCGGGACAGCCACAATTGGCTGAATGTGATTTCTATGATTCCCTCAATCTTTTCTCCAGTTTTTTTTCTTCTTTCCTTTTATATATCCAGGCTAACAGATCCCTAATTCAGACGTTCAAAGAAACAGTCTGAGAGATACCTAATTGTTGGCAGATAAGGCCCAAACTTCTTTTAAGGTCTGCTGACATTACAGTTGCTTACTTAACCCCGTCCCTAACCCTTTGAATATTTTTAAGGCACAGCTACATGGATTCTTGATTAACAAGGGGGTGAAAGGTTACCGGGGGTAGGCAGGAATGTGGGGTTGAGGTTACAATCACATCAGCCATGATCGTACTGAATGGCAGAGCAGGCCGAAGGGGCCGAGTGGCCTACTCCTGCTCCTAATTCATATGTTTGTATGTAAATTAAATAATTTGCCTTGGCCTGATTGAAGTGGCAGGCCAAAGTATGAGCAGGGCAATTAACATAAATCTTTAACAGGGACAATTAGTAGAAAACCTTCACTCCAGAGAATTAGAAACACATAGGTAATTAGCTATGATGGAGGATCGCTCACATTTAAAAACTAGAGAAGGAAGGCAGTTGCCAGAGACTATAAACGCTGTTCAGTCTGTGTCTATAGACCTTTGGTAAAAAAGAAATCAGTAAGAAAATGAAAAAAAAGAGACCTGGGGATTTCCTAGACCTGAAAACCTAACCCTTGTGAAGGGGTCAATGTACAAATTATGTACCTATTGTTGCTGTTTTCCCTTTGTTAATACTGAAAGTATTAACTCCTGCTTAGGTACAATTCCATAAACAGCAGGCACTTCCGTGTGCAAGCCTTCATAGTAAGTGTTCACAGGCTATTCTGTAGCACATGTCACTACAATTGAGTGGGAACCCAACATCCACACTTCCAACTGGGTCCATTCCAATTTCTTTAGAGGAAGGTTGATATTTATTCAGGAACATCTCTATTTCTAATGCACATCGACCTATATACACAGCTTGATGGGTTCATTTGTCAATCTATGTTTCCACATCCTGAAAGATTTTGTTCTTGTTTTCAAATGTTGGATTGCTAAACAACTAGGATTGAAACAAAGGGTGATAAAATGGTACCTTACTACCTTAGAAACATGTGCATACTTAGATATATTGCACTGCATTCATATCAAGAAGCTTATTCTATACTTCATTAATGAGGAAATTTAATATACCTAATAATACACAGCATATCAATGTATTTAAAGACTAGATAAAGAGGTCACTTTGCAAGACTTTGTTTTTGTGGTAAGTGTTGTTTGACTGCAGCATAGGTCAGATAAAGGGTACAGTATATAGGGTATAACATTAGAGGGCCGACTCTGTGACCTATGTTCTCATCAAAGGAAGCTTCATGCTGGAAGCAGTCTTCTGTAAAATTACCCTTAAATACATGCTGTAAAAGTTGTTTCAAATGTTATTTTAATTAGTATTGCAGAAAGTTTGTCATAGCCAAGGAAGTATTCTAGATTCTTAGGATGAGAAAAAATATTGAAAAAGAACTTGCTAGGGCTACAAACAGGTATCTTACGAACTATATAACTTTCAAGTAAACTATTCAGACAAGCTGCAATGTGAGTTTTTCTAAGGGTCTACACATTTTACCAAATCATGCTTAAAAACACCAGGTTCCACTTTCACGTGAACGGAATCAGGTTCTTTGAATGGTTTGTGGCATGTCCTCAGTGACCTGTGTCACTGTAATCACTTATACACACAATACATCGAATTAACATTCAAGATATTTTTTGCAAAAGCAAACAGATAATAAATCGGCTAGAGGTCTACTGGGCCAAGAAAAATGAACTTATTCTCTAAAGACCCACATGGACAGATTAGAGAGTAATTCCTCGAATGTTGCATTTTCTTCACATAAACAGTTTATCATGATTTTGAAAAATGTTTTCAAAGCTGAAATGATCTACCTGTGAAAGGGAGACTAACTAATTACATAAAAACTATCAATGAAAGTAGACCTGCTACAATACCTGTGGCTGATAAAGGCTGCCAGGGTCTCTTGGTCCTATTCCCACAAAGGAACGATTAGCTGGGGGGGTACCAGGTGTCGTGTAGGCTGAAATGAAATAACAATGTTAGAAGCAATGGATAGACCCACAATAGTGCCTTAATATGGGCTACATTGCTTTAATGAAAATAGTTGAGCTTAAAGGAATAATTGAACTGTATTGATATGCACAACCAAATAAAGATATACAGAATCACACAGTGCAGAAGAGGCCCTTCGGCCCATCGAGTCTGCACCAACACGTGAGAAACACCTAACCTACCTACCTAATCCCATTTACCAGCACTTGGCCCATAGCCTTGAATGTTATGACATGCCAAGTGCTCATCCAAGTACTTTTTAAAGGATGTGAGGCAACCTGCCTCCACCACCCTCCTAGGCAGCGCATTCCAGACCATCACCACCCTCTGGGTAAAAACGTTTTTCCTCACATCCCCCCTAAACCTCCTGCTCCTCACCTTGAACTTATGTCCCCTTGTGACTGACCCTTCAACTAAGGGGAACAGCTGCTCCCTATCCACCCTGTCCATGCCCCTCATAATCTTGTATGCCTCGATCAGGTCGCCCCTCAATCTTCTCTGCTCCAACGAAAACAACCCAAGTCTATCCAACCTCTCTTCATAACGTAAATGTTTCATCCCAGGCAACACCCTGGTGAATCTCCTCTGCACTCCCTCCAGTGCAATCACATTCTTCCTATAATGTGGCGACCAGAACTACACACAGTACTCCAGCTGTGGCTTCACTAAGGTTCTATACAACTCCAACATGAGCTCCCTACTTTTGTAATCTATGCCTCGATTGATAAAGGCAAGTGTCCTATATGCCTTTTTCACCACCCCACTAACATGCCTCTCTGCCTTCAGAGATCTATGGACACACATGCCAAGGTCCCTTTGTTCCTCAGAACTTCCTAGTGTCATGCCGCTCATTGAATACTTCCTTGTCAAATTACTCCTTCCAAAGTGTATCACCTCACACTTTTAAGGGTTAAATTCCATCTGCCACTTATCTGCCCATATGACCATCCCGTCTATATCTTCCTGTAGCCCAATTCACTCAACCTCACTGTTAACCACCCGGCCAATCTTTGTGTCATCCGCAAACTTACTAATCCTACCCCTCACATAGCCATCTATGTCGTTTATATAAATGACAAATAATAGGGGACCCGGCACAGATCCCTGGGGTACGCCACTGGACGCTGGCTTCCAGTCACTAAAGCATTCTTCTGTCATCACCCTCTGTCTCCTACAACTAAGCCAATTTTGAATCCACCTTATCAAATTACCCTGTATCCCATGTGCATTTGCCTTCTTTATAAGTCTCCCATGTGGAACCTTGTCAAACGCTTTGCTGAAATCCATATAGACTACATCAACTGCACTACCATTTAGAAATGATTTACATTTCAAAAATTTAAAGAGTTGAGATTTTGACTCCCTGTTCTTGCCATCATAAACACTGCTTATGTCCACCTCCAAGACCCCTCCTCTGCTTCTATTCCAACCTCAGTCCACCGACTGCCAAAACCATCATCCATGCCATTTGTCACCTCCAGACTCAACTCTTCTAATGCTGCCACTGCTGGCCTGCCAACCACTCTCTGCAAGATTTAGCTAATCCAAAGGTTTGCTGCCCATATGTTATACTGCGCCAACCTTTACTCACTTCTCTCCATCATCCACACTGAACAACATTGGCTCCTGTTCCCTGAAACATCAAATCCTCTTTCCTGTGTTTCGATTCCTTCATGGCCCCACTGTTCTGTTTCTGTCACCTCCTCTAGCCTGACAATTCTATGCCCTAAACTCTCCACTTCTCAAACTCAGGCCTGATTTACATCTGGCTCTTTGCTCCACTACAGCCAGCTTGGGCTTCAGCTTTCCAAGTTCCACGCTCTAGAATTTCCTTCCTAAATCTTTTGATCTCTCCACCTCCCTTTCTTCCTTTCAGTCTCTCTCTAAAGCCCAGCTCTTTGGCTCAATGGGGAGAATTTTCTCCCTGTCGGGTGGGTCGGTCAGGAACGGGAATGGGCCTGCATGGAGCTGATCGCCGCCCACGATCGGCTGGGCGCCGCCATTTTACGTGGGTGGGCCAATTAAGGCCCGCCCAGCGTGACGCACGCCCAGTAGCGCTCAGCGTTACCTGTGCGGGCGGCGGGAGGAGGGAGAGCTGGGGCCTGTGCTCTTTCACGCACAGAAATCTCCCTGAGGCATGGGGCTGCCTCAGGGAGATTCAGTTCAGTTTCAAAATTTAAAATAAAAAAAGATAAAAAGCATTTACACATGTCCCCTCGTGTGACAGCGCCACATGAGCTGGGACATGTTTATCAAACGTTTAAAAAATATTTATTAGTTTAGTAAACCCTTCATGAAACCTCATCCCGCCCGTGGATGAGGTTTCATGATAAATGCGAAGGCCGCCTGGGCTCTTCACCTGCCCCCCCGACAGCCTTAAGGCCGGACGGGCATCCCTGTCAAATTGCTTAATTCATTTATTAATGACCTTAACAGGCCTTTGACAGTTCGGTGGGCGCCCAGCCGACTCCAGTGCATGCCCACCGAATGAAAGATTGGAATGATGCGCCATGACACACACTCGATGTCACCACGCATCATTTTACATGTCGGCATGCTCACCGAACAGGAAATCCTGGCCAATTTTTTGGTTATTCTTCCTAATACCTTCTTTGGCTTGGCAATTATTTTTGAATGTACCCGTGTCAAGTGTTCGGGACATTGTCTAATCATAGGTGCTACATAAATGCAATTACTTATTGTATTTAAAACTAAACAAGGTTGAGCCATTTTATGGAACTTTTTTGAAATTAAGTATTGTTCTCATATCTCATTACTGACATTCACAAAAACAAAAAGGCCCTAAATTTCCATGGGGGTTAACCCACTGTACCTTTGTCCAAAGCAGAATCCCCAGATGCTATAAACAGGTAAAAACTGTTCATGAATAGCACTTCCCTGGGGTTCCACTGGTTTCACACCAAAATTACAACAGGAGATTGGGAGATATCCTATAGAATTTCAGGGCCAAAGACTAGTATAAATTTTCAAAGTGAAATGTTTAATGAGCAATGTAGCTGTGGGGAAAAAAAAGGTAATTTCTTGCTTTAGTTTTATATCATTTCATGCAGGTGTTAAAATGGGATTTGTTCTCAGCTGTAAATATAAAATTGAAGGCAGAAAGCAGGCAGACTGGGAGAAAATCAGAAATTATTTAAGGCAAAGCAACCTTTAAGGGCAGGGCAACATGTTTAAAGTGTTAATGTCTGTAGTTTTGTCAGCTGAAATATTGTTTCTTATTATTGTGTGGCTTCAAATTGAGCAGGATTTAACAATGGGGAAGTTGATAGTTAGTTATATGTTGTGTACACCCGTCAATAAAGGTAAAATTGTTAGTCCTTTGTTTGCTTGAATGTTTTAAAAGAAAATGACTTTACTTCTGAGTTTAACGGACACTTTTAAATTTTGTTTGTCTCAATCATTTATGAAAAGTGTTTCTCAGCTAGATAAACTCTGTGGACGGGTTATAACAAACTATAATGTAGATCAATATTCAGGGAACTTGTGGCCTGTGTGCCTCACAGTGCAGTTAAGCTTAGCAAACAACTTATTTTCTATTTTCAGAAGATAGATAGCTAATCTTGCAACTACTTTAAAGCTGCAATGTCTTTGCTTCTGTTCACTTATCCATTTACCGTAATAACAAATCTAGCAGTATTTCGCCAAGTACTGGTGACTGTCCAATAAAGTTGTCTTGCTGATGTGACAAGTCCTAAGGACGTAAATTGAATCTAACTGAAGTTTCGATAAGATGTTTCCCAGTTTGTTGGATAAATCACTGGAAGCATCTTAATCAAAGATTTTTCATTAAAGCTTTCAAGCTTGGTTAGCCTTCTGAAGTAACCACTTGCAACATTCATAACATGTATTTTAACACCACTTTCATCTGGAGAAGAATTTGGGCTTTCAGTATTGATATAATCAGATGAGCACACTTTTCCCTGAAAATCCTTCTCCATCCTCCAAACACCACTTCCTACTTTGCCAAAATGCCAATTTATATCTTGACAACTAATTATCTTTGTGACCAATGTAAATGAGAATTCCAAGAATAATTGCTACATAGGTTGTCATGGTCACGTTCTATGCTTATTAGGAAGGTGGATATTTTACCTTTTTTATTTAAAAAAAATGAATGGAATGAACAATTTACCTTAACAAATAGACTCCTGGATAGTGGCATGTACATTTAAAACACTGGCCTGGAATTTCACAGTACCCACTCTAGCTCCACCATCACTGAAGGTGGCGATAACTCCTCTTGCCCACTCAAATAGAGTTTCTGCTATACTTCTGTTATGATGTTAGTATTTAGCAGTTCTAAAAAATGCCTGGCACTTCTTTGTCCTCTTCGGGTACCTGCAGCTCCACCTGTTCAGCTTTGTCTTCATCTCCTAAAAGACTGATTCGAACCAGTCCAGCAGCCTGCTGAAGGCAGCCAGCAGCTTCCCAGATTTGTCTTCCTACCCATCCATTTGTGTTTCACGTAGACTGTTGCTGCTTTGTCACAGCTGGGTGCATCTCAGTGCCGGTAGGACCAGAGTGTTTGCATGATCACAGTTAATTTCAGCTCCAAATCTTTTGCAATTTACTAACAGAGGCTCAATAATTACTGGAGCTGCCTGAAAATCAGCATGAGGGGTCCGCTCTCCAGTACATTTGCTGAGAAGTACAAGCCTGAGCACCTGTGCTTGCAGGACCTGGAGAAGGAGGTCATTTCTTCTGCCCTTTCCTCCAATGCTTTATCCTCATGTTCATCCACTGTCCACTAATATGCCACCATTGGCAAACAACAACAGAAAAATCCTTTTATCCCAAAGGAGGCGTTTTTCGGCAGGAAAAAAGTCTTGGGAAAATAAATATCTTAGGCAGCCTCCTGCTTCAGTTTGAGCTCTTGTGACTAATTGAATGATTACCTTGTTGTTTACTTTATATTTTTGTATTAAATATGGTCTCCTTTTGTGAAACAAATTGGCCGCTTCAAGTTGAAACAGGAAAGTGAAAAGAGTGTACATACTCTTAGATTAACCCCATATTTTCCCCTTACCAGTTTACTTGCTTAGGGATGGACATGAGCAATATATAAATGTTTCATAAATAAATCATGAGTCACAATAAATGATTTAAATCAATCACTGTCTAGGTAAAAATTGCCCTTTTCAGATGATTACCATGCCCATTTATGAGATTTGTAATGTAAATTATTCAGCATGTTCAAGTTGAGTCTTTAAGTAAAAGGTGTTGACCAAGAATTGCAGCCAAATTGTTAACTGCTTAAATTTTAACCTCATACTGAGGGCAAACTAAAATTAGACCATTTTTGTTCTGTCTGTTTGTGCTGTTATTTGAAGGCGTGTACCTCAGATGTTCTCACCAACAGAAATGTCTTGTTTTGAAATGTTTGTTATTACTTATTCATTAAACCTACCAGTAGCAACGTTGGGCTTGATCTGACTATGTGCATATTAATTATGGCCTCCTGGCTTTTAACATTATTTGTTTTGTCTCAGAAGGGTCCCAGTGGGAGAATGGAAAAACAAAACTATATGGCGCCTTTCATAACATCAGGAGGTTCTAAAGCACTTTACAATCAATGAAGTGTTTCTGAAGTGTAGTCACTGTTGTCATGGAAATAGGAAACCGTGGCAGCCAATTTGTGCACAGCAAGATCCGATAAACAGCAATGAGATAATGATCAGATAATCTGCTTCAGTGATGCTTACTGAGGGATAAATATTCGCAAAAACACCAGGAGGACTCCTTCACTGTTCTTCAAATAGTGTAATTCCATCTTTTAAATCCACCTGAGAAGGCAGCTTGGCATCAGATTAATGGCTCATCAGCTTAGATGACACCCCCACAGCACAGCCCTCAGTCTAAATATGAGCTCACAGCTGTAGAGTGGGGTTCAAACCTATGATCTGCTGATTCAGAGGGGAGAGTGTTCCATGCTGTCAAAGCTGACACTTTATTAGATTGGATAAGCTGATTAGATTTTGGAGATTTGTGCAGTATTTAGATTCAGCAATTTATGTGTGAAATTTGAATACTTCAATTTAAAATAGAATCAAATAAGGATCTGGAACACAGCAATACATACAGCAACTATAGAACCCCGTCACCTCAATGAAAGTGAGATGAAAATCTTAAAGCCAATTTGCTGCATGGAAGCCAATGTGGTAATTTTTCTTCTTCTTAAGCATGTACAATCTGCAAAGCTATGAATTTAAATGAAAAGTCCCATATTTTTATGGACTTGAAGGAGAAATCTATTCTGCTAAACTGTCACAAAATCCTATATATTAAATAGGAGATACCTGTACATTTATCACAATCTGTCAGTTGCTCCTCATTACTGCAAATTGTGCTTTAAAATTGCATGTTAAAAGCAGACTGGAAGCATTTTGCTCCTGATCGTCTTTAGTCCCTGCCATAAACTCAGTTCCCTAGCCACAAACTCACTCCCATCCCTGGCCACTCTCTGAATCAGGCTGTTCACAATCTTGGCGTCCTATTTAGCCTAAACTGAGTTTCCGACTGTACATCCTGTCCATCACCATGACACCTACTTTCATCTCCGCATTATCACCTGTCTCCAACCTTGCGTTAGTCCTTGTGCTGCTGAAACTCTCATCCATGCTTCTGTTACCTTCACAGTCAACAATTCAAGTGCTCCCTTGTCCAGCCTCCCACCTTCAACTCTTAAGAAACGTTAGCTTAGCTCATGCAAAACATTTCTGCCTGTATCCTAACTCGCACCAAGTCCTGTTCACTTATCACTTCTGTGCTCCTTATATTGGCTTTCAGTCTGGCAAAGCCTCAAATTTAAAATTCTCTTCCTTGTTTTCTAATCCCTCCATGACCACACCCCTCTCTATCTCTGTGCTGTCCTCCAGCCCTACAACTCTCCACGAACCCTGCATTCCTCTGACAATGTTGTGCATCCCTAATTTTCCTCATTCCACCACTGGTGGTCATGCCTTCAGCAATCTAGGTCCTATAGCTCTGCAATTCTCTCCCTAAACCTATTGCTCCTTTAAGGTGCTCCTGCACACCTACCTCTTTGACCAAGCTGTAGATCACATATCCTCATATCTTTCTATGTGGCTTGTTATCAAATTTTGTCTGATAACACTCCTGTGAAGCACCTGGGGAAGTTTTATTATGTTAAAGGCACAATGCAATTGCAAGTTGTTGTTGTTGATGTGATATCATTATGGTTCTCTCCGGTGACACCATCTTGTCACATTAGGGATAGAACTGTATAAAATGCCTGCTCGAATACCATATCTGACGAGCAACTGCAAATTATAAAGCATAGTTAACATGTGGCCAAGAAAGGTTAAACCAAGGCAAGGTTCTGCCTGCTCAGGTTGGTGTAAAAGATCCCAGGGCATTATTTGAAAACGAGTTCTCTCAGTGCATACAAAGCAACACTGGTAAAGGTAATTAACTGGCTCAATTGCACGTCCTGAGAATGGGAAATGTGGTACAATATTAAAAGCACAATTGAGTTACATTCATGGAACTCTTTTCATAATCCATCCATTCATCTGCATGTAGTTTATAATGTGGTCACGTAAAAACAAACCAATGTTTGCTGTAGACTGAGTAAAGTTGTGCATGTTGGTTCATAAATTCATTGATTTATTATTTATTTTGATAGGCTTTTAATATGGCTATCTTTACATTCAGATTGAAGTGATGTCCTGGGGGGATTTTGTGATTATCAGCTATAGATTTTTACAAGTATTAAACTTCACCCGAAAGGCTCTGCATGAAAGTCCCAGATCAGGTTACAATGCAACTCAGTGAAATCCAGGTCAAGATGTCTGAAGCTGTCCTTTTGTGTCAATTTCACAGTCCTGGATAATGAGAGGGCTCACACGCCTTCATAAATTGTTCTTAGGGCCAGCTAAGATTTACACTTGTTTTAATAATGTGAATCCAAATTATTCAACACGTTATTCAATTTGATAAGAAAACAATCAAAGCACTTCTTCTTATCGTGTCCACGGACAGTCTATACATGGCCCAGCCAGAACTAGACACATTTTTGTGCCTTGTTGTTGAATTCGGCAAGATCTGCAACAGTGCAGGATTCCTCTAGCGATAGACATTGCAGGAGATGTTGCATAGTCTGTGGCTCAGTTCCACATTCACAAGTTTCGGTCTGGTTGTATATCCCCATTTGCTTAGTGACACCTTTGAACGACCTACACCAGTCCTAAGTCTGTTAAGGCACTTCCAGGTTGCCCAGTTGCAATTAGCTCCTGGGGGAAGGCTTTCATCCGGTAGAATTCCCATCGCTGGGGGTTGTTCGAGACTGGCGAGCCGGTCTTTCCACAAGGCGATGCGGGCTTCAGATGGGGTTGATTGTAATGGAACAACACTGTTCATGAAGCTTTTCCTTGACTTTAGGCGGCTGGGTGTAGGTGTATGACCATGTAGAGGGTGCCTCTCATCTGATGTTTGATGGAGTCGCTCTTTCTTGCTGGCTACCGTTCTTCTTATACTCTTATACCACCACGCACAGCAAGTAGTGTATACATCATTTTCAAAGCACTAAATCATTCTAATTCTGCAATTATCTCAGTGAGAACTAGAATCACTCAAACGCAGAGTTAAATTTCATACTACTCTCTCTCGATACTCTTAAACTATTAACCTCTATCACCATTTTCATCAAGTAACACTTGTGTGTTTATACTACAACTATATGTTGCATTTGGAGGAATAAAATAATTATTGAATTTCAGGCTCCACTGTGCCTATGAAATGTTATTACTTAATTTCCTGTGTCTCTATCAGCAATTTTCCTGGTCTTATAATTTTACAAAGAAATTACGCCCACCCTGTGAAACTTCCAAGACAAAAGCCAGCAACTTTAACGTTTAATCCCTATGATGAACTGTTCAGTGATAATGCACTAGGATTCCACAGATGGCAAGACTGGATTTAATTAAGCCAAATGTTGAAAAATGTGTTTGGTTTTTGTCAACAACGCATCAAATAAAAGCAGTATTTTCAATAAATTACGCACAGAATTATACAAATTTGGATGCATTATTTAAGCAGTTGACACATAGCCTGTGAAAAAATCTTTTCTATTTTTATTTGCCCTTACAGAGTGTTAGAAAAGGCAGGAAACTCAGCTGTTAATCACATCGTTGAAAGGGGTTCAATGCCAAATTTTGATCCTGTTTCTAACTAACTCTCTACTCTTTTCTGTTCAGATCTTTTGTGATTTCAATGGACAAAAAAGGTGTAAAACATTGGGCTAGGGTAAATAACCTTCTGAATTTTTTCTTCTCTCCATAGAAACATCTGGCAATGCATGATTGAGATTTGAATCTCAACATATGGAACATCATAGCATCAAGCCAGTTTTCCAGCAGTCCAACAGATGATGTACGGTAAGCATAGATATCAACAGCAACCTTCTTTTTCCCTTCATTCTCTCATGGAGTGAGGGCGCCTTCGGCAAGGTCAGCTGTTGATGCCCATCCCTAATTGCCCTTGAACTGAGTAGCTCACTAGGCCATTTCAGAGGTCAGTTAAGAGTAAACCACATTGTTGTGGGTCTGGCACATTTCCTTCCATAAAGGCTAATAATGAACCAGATGGATTTTTACAAAAACCATTACTGAGACTAGATTTTCAATTCCAGATTTATTAATTCAATTTAAATAACACCAGCTGGCTGGGATTTGAACACAAGCCCCCAGGGTTTTAGCCCAGGCCTCTGGATTACTAGTCCAGTGACATCACCACTCCACCACCTTCACCCTCACTTAAGAGTTATATATAGCCTTTAACATTCCAGATTGTCGAAGGTGCCTTTACAGAAAAACAGTAACACAAACAGTGCCGGGACATTATAGCAGGGGTTCCTCAGGGTTGTGTCCTAGGCCCAACTATTTTCAGCTGCTTAATCAATGACCTTTCCACCATCATAAGGTCAGAAATTGGGATGTTTGCTGAAGATTGCACGAGGTTCAGCACCGTTCGCAACTCCTCAGATACTGAAGTAGTCCATGTCCAAATGCAGCAAGACCTGGACAAGATTCAGGCTGGGCTGATAAGTGGCAAGTAACCTTTACACCACACAAGTGCCATCTCCGTTAAGAGAGAATATAACCATCGCCCCATGACATTCAATGGCATTACCATCGCTGAATCCCTCACGATCAACATCCTAGTAGTTACCATTGACCAGAAAATGAACTGGACCAGCCATATAAATTCTGTGCTACAAGAACAGATCAAAGGCTGGGAATTCTATGGCGCATAACTCACCTCCTGACTCCCCATAGCCTGTCTACCATTTATAAGACACAATTCAGGAGTCTGAGTGAATACTTTCCACTTGCCTGGATTAGTGCAGCTCCAACTGCACTCAAGAAGCTTGACATCATCCAGGACAAAGCAGCCTGCTTGATTGGCACCCCATCCACCACCTTAAACAGCCAGTCTCTCCGCCACCGATATATAGTGCTAACGGTGTGTACCACCTACACGATGCACTCAACAACTCACCCGGGCTCTTATAATAGCACGTTCCAAACCTGTGACTTCCACCACATAAAGGATAAGGGCAGCAAGTGCATGCTACCACCATGGAATGCCACCACCTTGAAAGTTCCCCTCCAAGGAACTCACCATCCTGACTTGAAACTATATCGCCATTCCCTCACTGTCACTGGGTCAAAATCCTGAAAGGCCCTGCCTAACAGCACTATGCGTTTACCTACAACACATGGCCTGCAATGGTTTAAGTAGGTGGCTCACTAACATCTTCTCAAGGGCATTTCGAGATGGACAATGAATGCTGGCCCAGCCAAGGACGCCCACATTCCATGAACCACTTTTTGAAAAGAAGCCCAGCCAAGGGAATGATATCAGGATGGTTGACTGAAGACTAGATCAAAAAGATGTAAGATCTTTAAAGAATGTGAGAAATAAATGATTGGCTAGGGAAAGGGACTGCAACAATTGGTGAAGAATTGGAGCAACATTGGGCACCAAAAACAGTGGCTGTGGTCTTCCCAATGTTCAACCAAAGGAAGTTGTGATTCAACCAAGATCAGTCTTGACAGGATACAATCATCAACATACATTTAGAAGTGATCCATGGCTGTAGTTATGGCACCTTCTCAGTATGGCCAGTGAAATTATATTGTGTGCTTGGGCAATATGGGCAACACATGATTACAGCCATGATGTGAAATGATAACAAGACAATGTGACAATCAAAACCAAACACATAACAAAGCCTCTCTGGGGTGGATTGTAGGTTGGTAAAACATATATTAGAGCAACTTCAGCTTGTTGAAACCGGGTATAGCTGCTCAGAGAAACTGGGCTGGAGAGGGACGGTGAATAATTTGGATCTGGAACCAAATTCAAATTTCAGTTTCAGATTCTCCTGAGGTGAATTAACCTTTTTTTTTCTCCTATGTGAAAATAAATGCTGGAAATACAAGATTTGACTTTAGGATTATTGAAAAAGAAAACTGATGTTGAAGATTGAAAAAAAGAGTTACAGATTGGTAATGGCGGAGATTTAGTAGATCAGTACAGATACAATAAGTGCCTCCTGACAAGCAATATGCTTGAGCTCAGTAACCAGAATTCCTGCTATTTAGCTCAGTCACAATCTAACAACTAGAAAAGAAAATGCATAAATTGGTCACCTTAATTCTTACAATAAGCAATGTATTCAAGTCTTTGAAAGGCTTTTTGTGAGGTAAAATACTGCACAGCCCATTTCATGATGCAGTTGAGAAATGATTGGTCCCATATGTACTTTTCATACAAAAATTATGGATACATTTTCATTTCTACTAATTGAATCATAATATAGCTGATAAATCTGAAAGCTTTATATGAACATTTAGGCTCCAGGAAAGCAGTCTCAAGATACCATATACAGGAGGTTATGTCTACTATGGTCAGTGACGTGGTTAAACTGAACAATAAAGTCTAATTACAAATAGGCACCTTGCCTTTTTGTGGTCATTCTGTGCATTTTATGAAAGGCATTTTTCTAGTTTCTGTAGAAAATCCCAAGTCTTTTCAGTCTGTATTTAAGCAAACAGAAAATGCTTACTGGGTGATGTTGGTGATGTTGCTCCACCCTCTGTGGTTGTTGTGGTTGTTTTGGTGTCTGGTGGCATTGCCAATGTTACTGATCTGGCCATGGATGGGGGAGGTGGCGGCGCCAGCATCTGTGTAGAAATGTAGTGGCTCGGGACTTTGCTTACCACTTGACCACTGCCATTCAGCTGTAAAGAAAACACCACACTTAATGATTATAATCAAAGAGATTCATGATCTTCACTGTGGAATTCAAACCAGAGCAAACTGTACTTTACTGTGATTTGGGTTGGATTGGTAAGACTGCTGTTTACATGGGGAATCAAACCTAATTTGGATTACTCTTACGTTGAATAAATATGCTGCAGTTCAATAGTTCTCCTGTTATGCAGCAGGAGGCCGCTGCTTTCTTGAATAACAACATGGCTGCACCAGCAGTCAAATGTATCCTCGTGGATGCAGGCTGCATAATGGACATCCTGAGCCAAACCTACCTTAAACTAGGTCTCTTGATTGGGGTTGAATACAAATCAAAAACAGCCTTAGAGTCGCACATACCTAGAGCATATATATACATTCAACTGGCATAAAACAAATGTGGGGCGGTATTTAACGGGGGTGATGGGAGTCTTGGCCACCTGCCTGAGTACTGGTGAGAGCCCCATGTCACTTCCTTTGGGGAAACCCTGTCAAATTAAGTGACATCGGGCACTTAACTGGGCAGCAGTGGGCCTTCCCAGGATTAAGTACCCTGGGGGTGGATAGCCCGCCCTTCAAGAGCTGCCAGTCAATCAGAGGCCAGCAGTTATGCATTGCTCGGCAGCACCACTGGAGAGGTGGTGGCTCCTGTCAGTAACGCACCCCACCAAGGCTCAGGATCACCAAGGGACCCAGGCCACATTTGAGTGATGGGGGCTGGGTGAGAGGGGTTGAAGTTGGTTAATAGTAAGGGCAGGGGGTTGGGTCTCAGCAGGCACCCCCCTTCCTGATGCCAGGTCCCTCGATCAAGCACCAAGTGCCTTTGAACAAGGGACCCTGCTCCCCTCCCCACCACCTGGGAGCTTGCAAGCAACCCAACAGGGTTTGTTTTTCGGGCTTCCTGCATGGTGGTCCCCCGTCTGCCTCTGGGTGGAATGAGGTCCTTAATTGGGCATTAATTCCTACTTAAGAGCCTTCATTGGCGCCAGGGCAGCTAAGCCAACCATGAGACTTCCCACCCCAGACTCAACTGGGGCAGTGGTGGGAAAGTGGCGGGGTCCCCACCTGTCACCCTCCTGCCCGATTCCTGTTTTGCACCCCCACCACCAAGGGGCAGGGCATCAAATTCCACCCATTCACTCAATACTTTTTTTAAAAAATGGGCTGGCTGAGTGTCTGGTTCCCTTCTCTCAAAGACATTCATTAAAAATTGGCTTTTACAACAAATAGATTGTTGAAACAGCTGCACCCAGGGAAACCATTGCTTGATTGACAGCTCAGGCTCTCTGATTTATTCTGTCAATATCACAATGTTTATTTACACAAGATAAAGAGGTTTCAAGTGCTTGCAGTTTCTGTTTTTGATACTTTAAAGGTTCTGGATGATTGATACTTTTATTGGGCTGTAGTAAAAGCAATATTTATGATTGAATGATTTTAAAAACTTTTTTAAACATCCTATTGTCAATAAAGGGTTCATTGGTTCTAAACAGGGTATATTGTGGGTGGATGTGTATGGAAGTGCCATAGCTAGTCATAGGGTGCACAAGAGGCCATGGGGTGGATGGAAGGACATAGCTTGGCATGGACAGTATAAAGGGCCATGGGTGGGTGGTTTGGGGCATAGCTTGGCACGGAGGGTATGAAGGGCCATTGGGGTTGCTGGGGGTCATAGCTTGGCACGGAGGGTATGAGGGGCCATGGGGTAGGGTGGGTGGGGGCATGAGTTGGCATGGATGGGGCATGAGGTATGTGTGGAGGGTGAGGGAGTGTGAGAGCTGAGGGCTAGAGGACCTTATTGTTATTATTATTGGGGTGCAGGCCAAAAGCGCTTAGCCAGACCTTTTAAACAGCCCGCCTTTGTACCCGGCAATCCCTGTGGCTGCCTCTGAATGTGGCCTCTGAACTCTTTCCGGGGGCGGAGAGCACAACTCCTGTTAGCACCGGCCCCAAGAATGAAATTCCCTTCTTTGCAGGCACTTTCTCTTGAGGTGGGCGTGCCATGCCGGACAATCTCCCAACTCCCCTCAGCCACCTCAAGGATGAAAATCCGGCCCATTGCACGTGCAATATGTTTTCAACAAAAGATAGGAATTAGAGCTCAGGCAGCATTGCCCATCATTTTTTAAGAGTCAAAAAAGTCCCAACAATGAACATTGCTTTCAGTGCTCCCTATCACTTGATATCGTGAAGCTTGATGAGCAACAGCAGAGAAAAATTGTCTGACGGCTGTACCTGAAGCCAAGATCAAACTACTTGGCTGTGACTTATTTTGGAAACTCAGGTTCAGTCGGCAAGTAGTAAGAGAATGACGCTATCTGTTTCAAGCAGACCTCCAGACAACCTGGGACTCAGGAATAGCAATTTTAAGAACTACCATGATGACCATGGTCTTTAGTTTTTCCTCAGGTTCCTTATTCAGAGGAAATCAGCCAATTTGTTGTCCTCTTTTGCACCAAAGTAATACCTTCCTCAACAGGACCAACACCTCATCTTATTCTCCCAAAAGAACAACAACAGGGCTGTGCCACCATTGCCATTTTCATTGAATAGTTGCATTTTCGAGGACAAAGTTGGTGATTTCCAGCATGAGCAATGGGTAAGATTTCTGGGTGGCACAATGAGCTGGACACTGTCCTGCCTTCCTCTAGCTTCTAGATCCAAACGCAACAATATTGTTGAATGAAAATCTTAACATTGTCTAGCACTTGAAGTTCTCACTTTGATGAGAGGAAAAATGGATTTCTTTTACATTAGCCAATGATTAATAACACCATGTCGTACAGACAGCAACCATGGGCAGAATTTTACATCCCGTGGGCAGGCACATGTCTGACCTAATCGGGCATAAAATCGCGCGGGAAGACATCAGGCAAGTGCCCCAATGTCATCCCACACTCACCCGACGTGGACGTGCGCAGAAGTCAGAAGCACACCCGCTGACAATTAAGACGGCAATTAAGCCCATTAACAGTGCAACTGTCTCCGATTTTTCATGGCCTGTCCAACCTTATGGTTGGTGGATGGGCCAATCAGCCAGGCGGCCTTTACATTTTTCATCAAACGTCATCCAGGGGCGGAATGAGGGTTCCAGCAATAAATAAAATAAAAATAAAAATCTGTGGGCATCATTTTTATCAGCTATATGTTCAGGTGCCTGATTGTGATGTTTGGACATTTTTTTTTCTGAATTTCAAAACTTTATTTCATAGGTTTCGGGCTTCAGCTCCCTGAGGTAGCTCTTTGCCTTCAGCGAGCTTTCTCTCAGTGCTCCCCAAGCCCATGTTGACGTCATCGCCCACCCTCCTCCCGGCAGCACTGAGCTTTTCAGTACCCGCTTCATGCTGGCTGGCCGTTAATTGACCAGCCAGTGTGAAACCCTGGTCGTGGACTGATCATGGTCGGCGGTCTGTTTCCCAGCCAATAGCGGTCCATAATTCAGGCCCATGATTTAAATTTAAGAGAATCATCTGCATTTTGCTGAAAAAAGACATTTTGTCAAAGCTTTTCGTCAGTCGCCATTAATTGGTGCATTCTCCATGGCAACGTCTCTATCATTCAGAATCCACTTGCTAACCAGTCAGCGCTCTCTTCTCATACAGTATAAAGCTGTTGCTTCCCCTGACATTGGTATTGTTATGATTGTCCTGATGAGTGCAAGACAAAAAGCTTCAACAAAATGTCTTTTTTCAACAATATTCAAGTTCTGTAGTACCAAATGGCTATTAGAATCATCTGTACCAGCCTTATTTGAAGATGAAGGCAGATTTGAAAGGTGGCTCTTCAGAAATTAAAGCTACCCTCTTGCAGTCCTGCCTAATGATACCCTTTCAGCAACCAGTAACAGAGCGCAGACAAAACAAAGCCCATGCGTCACCAAGATCATTACTGCGCATTCCACAGCCATCCTGTTGTAATGCTTTAGATATCTACAAACTGCTACAAAGTCTACAGAAAGGAACGAAAGACCACCCAGCATCAACCTGGGCACCAGGAATGCCAATGGCAAACCCAACCTGCTGACCCTGCAAAGTCCTCCTTAGGCTTGTGCCAAAGTTGGGAGAGCTGTCCCACAGACTAGTCAAGCAACAGCCTGACATAGTCATACGCACGGAATCATACCTTACAGATAATGTCTCAGACACCACCATCACCATCCCTTGGATGTCCTGTCCCACTGACAAGACAGAACCATGAGAAGTGGTGGCATATTGATATACAGTCAAGAGGGAATTGCCCTGGGAGTTCTCAACATTGATTCTGGACCCCATGAAGTTTCATGGCGTCAGGTAAAACATGGGCAAGGAAACCTCCTGCTGGTTATCACCTACTGCCATGCCCCAAGCCTCCCAAGCTGATGAATCAGTACTGCTCCATGTTGAATACCACTTGGAGGAGTACTGAAGGTGGAAAGGGCACAGAATGTACTCTGGGCGGGGGACTTCAATGTCCATCACCAAGAGTGGCTCGGTAGCACTACTACAGACTGAACTGGCCGAGTCTTGAAGGATATAGCTGCTAGACTAGGTCAGCAGCAGGTGGTGAGTGGACCAACAAAGGGAAAAACCTATTTGACCTTGTTTTCACCAATCTACCTGTAGCAGATACACCTGTCCATGACAATATTGGTTGGAGTGACCACCGCACAGTCCTTGTGGAGGCAAAGTCCTGTCTTCACAATGAGGATATTCCCCCATCATGTTGTGCGGCACTACCACCGTGTTAAATGAGATGGATTCTGAACAAATCTAGCAATTCAGAACTAGGCATCCATGAGGCACAGTGGGCCATCAGCAGCACCAGCAGAATTGCATACAACCACAATCTGTAACATGGCCTGGCATATCCTCCCACCCTACCATTACCATCACGCTGGGGTATCAATCCTGGTTCAATGAAGAGTGCAGGAGAGCTATGCACCAGGCATAGCTAAAAATGAGGTGTCAACCTGGTGAAGTTACAGCAAAATAAGCATGCGATAGACAGAGCTAAACAATTCCACAATCAATGGGTCAGATCTAATTTCTGCAGTCCTGCCACATTCAGCCATGAAAAGTGGTGGATAATTAAATAACTCACTGGAGGAGGCGGCTCCACAGATATCCCCATCCTCAATGATGGGGGAGCCCAGTGCATCAGTGCAAAAGATAAGGCTGTAGCATTTGCAACAATCTTCAGCCAGAAGTGCCGGGTGGATGATACATCTCAGCCTCCTCCTGAGGTTCCCAGCATCAGCAATAGTATTGAAGACTTTTGTGTTCCATATTAGCTGAGCCCTCAGCCAAGCTGTTCCAGTACAGCTACAACACAGGCAACTACCCAGCAATGTGGAAAACTGCCCAGGCATGTCCTAACCACAAAAAGCAGGACAAATCCAATACGGCCAATTACCACCCCATCAGTCTATTGTCAAGCATCAGTAAAGTAATGGAAAGTGTCGCTGACAGTGCTTTCAAGCGGAATTTACTCCGCAATAACCTGCTCACTCTCAGTAGTTTGGGTTCCACCAGGGCCACTCAGCTTCTGACCTCATTACAGCCTTAGTCCAAACATGGACAAAAGAGCTGAACTCAAGAGGTGAGGTGAATGTGACTGCCCTTGACATCAAGGCCGCATTTGACTGAGTGTGGCATCAAGGAGCCTGAGCAAAACCGAAGAAATGGGAATCAGGGGGAAAACTCTCCGCTGTTTGGAGTCATAACTAGCACAAAGAAAGATGGCTGTGGTTGTTAGAGCTCAATCATCTCGGTTCGAGGACATCATTGCAGGAATTCCTCAGGGTAGTGTCCTAGGCCCAACCATCTTCAGCTGCTTCATCAATAGCCTTCCCTCCATCATAAGTCAGAAGTGGGGATGTTCACTGATGATTGCACAATGTTCAGCACCATTCGCGACTCATCAGATACTGAAGCAGTTCGTACCCATATGCAGCAAGACCTGGACAAAATTCAGGCTTTGGCTGATAACTGGCAAGTAACATTTGTGCTACACAAGTGCCAGGCAACAATCATCTCCAACAAGAGAGAATCCAAACCATCTCCCTTGACATTCAATGCATTACCATCACTGAATTCCCCACTATCGACATCCTGGGGGTTACCATTGACCAGAAACTGAACTGATACAGTTATACAAATACTGTGGCTACAAGAACAGGTCAGAGGCTGGGAATTGTGAGGAGAGTAACTCACCTCCTAACTCCCCAAAGTCTGTCCACCATCTACAAGGCACAAGTCAGGAGCGTGATGGAATACTCTCCACTTACCTGGATGAGTGCAGTTCCAAACACTCAGAAAGCTCGACACCATCCTGGACAAAGCAGTCGCTTGATTGGCACCCCATCCACCACATTCAACATCCACTCCCTCCACCATCAGTGCATCTTGTCAGCAGTGTGTACCATGTACAAGATGCACTGCAGAAACTCACCAGGGCTCCTTTAACAGCACCTTTCAAGCCCGTGACCTCTACCACCTAGAAGGGCAAGGGCAGCAGATGCAAGGGAACACCACCAGCTGGAAGTTCCCTTCCAAGCCACACACCATCCTGTCCTGGAACAAAATCACCGTTCCTTCACTGTCGCTGGGTCAAAATCCTGTAACTCCCTCCCTAACAGCACTGTGGGTGTACCTACACCACATGGACTGCAACAATTCAAGAACGCAGCTCACCCCCACCTTCTCAAGGGCAATTAGGGATGGGTATTAAATGCTGACCTAGCCAGTGACACCCACAACCCTTGAAAGACTATTTTTAAAAATCTGGACAGATGAGGAGGTACCTTACCGTACAATTTCCACAATACTCTGCAAGATTATCATTACCCACTGCCTACTTCACAATTTTGATATACAAAGATGTCTAACTATAGAACTGTGGAGGAGGAGAACTATGACAAGAATCGAGAATCAATAGAACATATGCACTATGAGATGAATGTAGCTGAACAAATGTCAGTACAGTCTGGAGGATTGGTGCACTTGGCACTCATTCGACATGCATTGTATGAAATGTCTGAGTTTACTTTTTAAATAATTCTCCTGTTGGCAAATTAGAAGAAAAAGTGGCTCAAAATGCCACCTGCAACACTGTCCTCTGAATCTTTGGAACTACACCAATGCCCTTTGATGTACTGCTACTCTGTTTTACACAAAAAAAACCTCTCAGATCAAAGCTCAAATAAAATGCGACCAACTTACTTCTTTACTTTTTATAATGTGTGCGTGACGCCAGTGAGTTTTACTACTGAATACCCACTTAGTTTACATTGTGTGCACTGACTAGCATTTGGGAAGAGTAGCTATTCTGGCTGGCCGCAGGATTTCAGTGGGAGGCAAGTGGGATTTAGGTAGCCCTGCAGTTGCCCTGATTTCTAAGGTGCCCTTGAACCTGATTCACACTGTGGCTTTCTGGTCCTGTCAGTTCTTTGGTGTAACTGTCACTTGCACAGAAATATTGAATGGCTTAGATGTGGCATTGCCTCAGAGAGAGATAGAGACCTCATCCATGCCTACTCCAGCCTCACGCCTACTGCCAGGTGCTTCTTCAGGAGATCCACTGATTTGCACGGGAGCATCACTCTATTCATACTGGAAAGTTATCACATAAATGTGCTTCTGATGTTTTTCATTTACTGGCACTCAGCAGCCTACAATACTGCACCTGTAACTGCTGTTTCCTGCAAATTTGTAACACATTTATTAAATTGTTTAACATTTCCACGTCGCTTAGAATTCTATCCCATTGAGGAAAAAAATCATCAATAATATTTTCAAACATTTTAGTTTGTGCTTATCATGAGGACTCAGGGACCAGCAGGAAAGTAGCTACAGTCCCCAGGAATTAATAAATTAACAAATTAGAGGCTGCAGAATAACAGACAGCGCCCAAATATGTACTCAATAGCAGTTGTGGTGTAATTGGCAGAAGGAGCTCTTTGCCTATGAATGTGCTGTCGTCTAAAGTAAGGATAATGGCCTGGGTTGACCTGCCAGCGGGTTTCTGGTAGGGGGCTGTGCTGGTGAGTTAACTTCCCGCCTGCTCACGGTAGAATTTGGCCTGGCCAATTTTAAAGTATCCCTCATTTAAAGCCTATTCATTGCCTTCCCATTTGGAACAGGCTAGAAGTTGGCGTGATGTGGCAGAAAATCATGTGGCCTGGCGACTGTCTATGGGACAAGCTGGGTAGGTGGTATCTGCTTCTGGTGGAGTTTTGCCATGGAAGGGAGGCATGGTGGGATGAGTCCAGGGCTGGGGAGATCTAAACTTTTCTCGTCCTGCTCGTTCTGGCCCCACAAAGGCAAGAAAAATATTTACATTCATTGGCCTTTCCAGCCTCGATTGCCACGGTGGGAAAGCTGTGGGCTGGAGTTAAAACTAAGTCGATTTTCGATGATGTGCATATGTAAAAAAGGCCATGCATGTTGGTGTGGTTCATTGACACCTTTAAGCAGGTTAAAATCGTGAACTGTGAGAGCCTTAACAGTTCCAGTGTGGTTAGCTAACTCGGAGCATTTGACCTGCCAACTTGCCTAGTTTCTACCAGGTCGTGATGGTTAATTACACCCTCATACATGGAAAATTTCTAAAATTGACCTTTTTAAAGTTTGTCTATGGTTGCCAGTAACTGTGTTTCATATTGATTTGCTACAATTATAAACAAATCTATCACCATGTAACTATGCAACACTCCTTAGGTTCATTAGTTAGCAGTCTGACATACAACTTCAAAAAATCCACTGCAACACTATTGTAAATATTGTTGCCACATTAATAACGGTTATAAATTCCCACATCCTGACGCAAAATATTCATTATAAATATTCATTAAAGCACAAGGGGGTGGAAGTTCCTCAATCTCCTACCATAGAAATCCTGGAGAAACAGCATAAATGACCAGGCTAGTGCGACATGTAGGAAATAAAACTCTTTACCCATGAACTGGAAGCCAGACAGCCACTCAGCTCCAGGGGAACGGGAGTTTTTGCAGTCAATGCAAAAAACATATATACTATGGTAATGATCTTCACTGTCATCAGGTTCAAAAAGCATATATTGAACTCCATCATGGGACACAGCATGCATAGCTTGCTCATCTCTGCCCATTTTTGCTTTTTAATAAAAGAGGAGCAAGGTGGAGAGGAGGAAGCTGGTGGAGCAGGACTGGCAATCTCACTTCAGTATTTTGGAGCACACACGCCTGATAAAGTGGACATTGACACTTTAGCGGGTTTGACGAGACTACACAGGGTGAGTCAATGCAGGGCAAGTTATCAATCACAATTAAGGAATGGGTAGATGTGGTCAGTGAAGGAGGCCAAGCTATTACACCTGCCGACTCATTTAACTCCTAAGAAATAATAGCAAGGATACCACATACCCTCAGCACTGTTCACCTTTTTTCTTGTTGGCGGTACAATATTAACATTGAAGCACAGAAGTTTCAGCAGAAAGAACACCATTTGTCTCACAGCGCTGTGTCAATGCTAACTTCTCTCAGGACCCTCAAATCCTAGTTTCCTTCTTTTCCTCATTTTAACTTGTTCATCTAATGCTTCTCGAATGCTGTCATTAACTCAACTTTAACATCTGATTTGCCTAAATGCTATTAAAATTAGAATGCATTCCATATTCTAAAAACCTTTCTCATAAAAACATTTTTTCCAACTTCCCTCTTTATCCTTCTGTGCTAATCTTGTGTTCAAGTTTCCATGTTAAAAATAATTTTTCACCATTTCCTTTCTCAAAGCCTTTCAAAATTTTGACAATTCTATTTTTTCTCCCTTAACCTTGTCCGCTCTTGTGAACATAAACCTAGTTTTTAAAAAAAAAGTTTTTCATTATAATGGTTTCCTTTCATCGATGGTAATGTAGTATAGAAATACTTTGCCCCTTTACTGTGGTTCCGTTACCCTTTCTATAACGGAGTGCCCAAAATCATACGTAACACTTCAACATATATGACAAATAAATTAACCCATGCTGCAGCTATTGGATATGCCAAAAGATTTGAACCTGTGAGGCTGAATTAATTTCCTCTATCCAAAGAGTCCCTGGGCTAAATTCCATTACATATGTCGCAGTAGAAATGTATTTTCTCTGCATTTTCCACTGCAAATGAGATCAGCCTTGGTGCAAATTTACAGTTTAATTTTGCACTCTAATTTTGCAAAGAGCTTATAATGTTAGTGTAATGCTTGGAACAATGCCACTTGTATTTTATTCTGTTTCAGGCAGTAAAACCATTGTCACTACAATACTTCACATGCTCCATCTGCCAAGGAACACTGCAATAAAGTCACAAAACAATCATTTCTAAATATCTGGTGAATGTACATCCTCATGTGGCACTGTATTGCCAGTTAAATTAGATAAACACCAATGATGAGGCACTGATGCACTAGCAGAAAACCAACGCAGTCCCGGTTAGTTCATTACAAATAGGTATTTCATTAACATCTGCAAGCACAATTTACAACCATTAAGTCAAACATTTGTTAATGATGAAAATGTAATTCTTTTTGGAACCTCTTGGGCCCGATTTTAACACTGTGTCAGTGAGTGGGTTTTGAGCGAGTTCGTGTTTCACACTGAACAAACGAGTACACAGATATTCAAAAGTCAGTTTTAACCAGAGGTGGAAGTTATGTGAGTGATGGCCAAGACGAACAGCAAAGCCATTCAGACCTCTGCACTGTGAGGCCCAGGAAATTTTAAATCCCAGGCATCAACTGCATAGGCTCTGTTAGTCCCAGCCGAACCTGGCTCCTGCCTCTACCTGCTGCCAGGTCAGTCCGCTGGGAAGGCCACAACATTTTCCACACGCAGGCCATGGCTTATAATGACAGTCAGGACCTGGTGACATCATCATAGCTTAATCTGCAGATTCAGAGAAGGATTCTGCTGGACAGGAGAGCAGGTTAAGGGGGGAACTTAAGGGATTGCAGTTGGATAGATGTGAATGTATCCCATAGGCCATTTTAACTGTCTGTTCCTTTGGCGGAAACTGGTTGACAGCCTTAAAATTGGTGGTCAAAGCCACCTGATCCAATTAGAAACAAAGATTTACGGAACAGAAGGAGACCATTTGGCCTTTTATACACTGGAGTGTTTAGACGTCTCTGTCCCTTTCAAAGTAGGGTCTTTTGCAAAGTCAGCAGAGTTTGGGAATCACTGGAGACTGATCAGCAGAAACAGCAAAAGTAATTTCTCTAATGGGTTAGTAATAATTCCACTCCCAATTCCATTAGTAGTCACCACACTATAACACACAGCACAGGTTACCAGAAGTGTAATCATTAGTGGCAGTAAAACTTAAAATTGAGACTGGAGTTAATTAACCTGTGGAATCACTCATTGTGTGGTACACTTTTCAGAATAACTTTAAATTCTAAGCTATGTAAAGAGTCAACTCTTACATGCTGTCAGTGATTAATGAGTGATCTTTCACACATGTGGAAGACTGTACATATTGTCACATTGTTCATATAAAGTCACATATTATATTTTAAAAGATGTTTTCATGAAGTTCAGCGAATGGCTTTTTGAATCTAAAATTTTAACTGACTGGCCAGAAATGACATTAATGACAAGTATACTTCAAGAACACATCATAAAAAAAATCCATTTGATGAACCATCTACCGGGTAAGGCAATGGAATATAATGTACTCTGTAAAGGAGACTGTCTCCTATGGCCTGCAGCTGACACAGCAATGCAGGGAAGCCCTAGGAAGCACCAAAGAAACTGAAGGTGCAGGCGACAGAAAGATACTGCTCAAGCTTCTCACAGTGATTATCTGAGGTAAATAAACTTTACTGAGCCACACTATAGAAGTGTCCTGTGGTAAAATTTTTCCAACAAAATATTCTTACTATAAAAACTGAATCTGAAATGTTCATTATCTCTTTGATCTTAACTTCTAAGATTTCCCACTTTTGAGCTTGATGCTCAGATACAGCACACTATGGTACTGAATGTTTCCAGAACTGTGTGTGTTTTCTATGTAAAGATTTCTCCTTATAGGCTCTGCTCAGATGTCATGACTGAAGATATTTTCATGCAACATCAAAGATGCAGACACATCTTTTGAACAAAGGCTGTTGGGAGACTGGGGATTTCTGAACAGAGAGCACAGCGGGAGACTGATTCAACGAGCACAAAAATACAAAGCTGGTTTCATTAAAGAACTGCCAATCCCTGTCAGTGAACAGAAAGAATGTACAGCAGGTATGGCAACACTGAAGAACAGTTTGTTTTATATCTGTATTCGAGGACAGCATTGAGTACTCTTAAATTAGCTTCAGAAATTCAAATGGGATTTCCATCTGAAAATGTTAAAAAAACTGTACTCTAAAGTAAATAGTTCCTTTGCAATGTACTTTACAACATATGCAAAAATGTTCAAATATATAAAACTCAATATCATTTAAAATAAGACTCAATATTTATGGAAACACCATTTAAATACAGTTGTAACTTCAGAGGTAAATACTGCATTGACAATGCAGTTTCTTTCCTGTCTTCCCACACTGCAATTCCTCAGGTATAAATTGTAAATGCTTTTGTTTTGGAAGGCAAGGTGTATGATGCCAGTCTCACACTGGAAGCAATGATTGCCTTTGAAGCTAAAAATGTGCCCCTTATCACCCATCCTTTGAATACTGCTACAGAGCGGAATCAGGACTAAAGCAAAGAAAGAGAGCGGTCATGCCTATTACAACATTGGACTGGCACCAAGTAATAATTACAGAAAAACTGAATTTGTGCTATAATCAGACCACCAATTTATAGAGCTGAATTTAGTGGTCTTTTACCTTAGGCTAATTCAACAGCAATGGACTGAAGACTAAGGCTGCAAAGAGTTCCTGTCAGATACGGTATTTGCAACAAAACTCACTCAGGAAACCAGAATCTAAAATGGTTAAGTGGAAAAATGCAGTTTTTAACAATTGTTTCATACAACAGGGTCACCTTCACCAGAAGAGAATAGATAGAAATTGCTGACTGAAGAATCCAGGGGATGTTTGAAGGAAAAAACAAAATGTTTGGGTCAAATTGGAGTTGTGGGCAGAAGATCACAAAGAAAGCTAGTTAAATTAAATAAAACACAACTTAACTTTTCAGCTTTTTCCACTTGAGTAATTTAAAAATGGTAATTCTACGTTAATCTAATAATAATGGAGGACAGATTGCACTTAGATTCCTCACCAGAGCCACAAAATTATTGAACACCTCCCTGACCATAATTATAACTTGATGACAATAATTCTGAGGGAGATTTCCTTCAGTTTCTGGTAAAATTAGAAACATTCTATTAAAACATTTTGCAATTGCACGAGAAATAACAAATAGGGCATATCTCTCTATGTTTACAATGTTTCTAACACCATGATCAAAAGAAACTTTCCCTTTTGCCATTGTTACATATTGGACCTTTTCAAACATTTTCTCACAGAAAGATGTTGGAAAATAGTTACATTTAAGTGGTGCATTCACACAGGGTAAGGTTTTCTTCATAGTCATGAAGAAAAGAAACGACTTGCATTTATGTAGCACCTTTCACAGCCTCAGTATTTTCCTCTCTCTCTTCAGGCACCATCCCCTAAAAGGACATTGGCAGCCATGGACTTACACATTTTGGGCCAAGGTCATACTTGGCAAAGTACTTTTGCCATTGCTTTCTGCAGTTTCTGGCTGGCCAGGAGACTCTCCTGCTTTTATTACCTGCTATAGGCATATTGGAAGGATTTTCAGGTTGATAATCAACCTGTCTGGCCAGGTTATGAACACACCTTCTATCAAGTCCTGAAGTGGAACTTGAACCCGGAGCTTCTGGCTCAGAGGTAGGGACACTACCCACTGCACCACAAGACTTCCCAAAGCGCTTTACAGCAAATTAATTACTCTTGAAGTTCAGTCACTGCAGTAATCTAGGAAATGCAACAGCTCATATGTGCATAGCAAGATCCCATAAACAGCAATTTGATAATGGCCAGATAATCTGCGTTATTGACATTGGTTGAACAACAAATATTGGTCAGAACACTTGGGCGAATTCCCCTGCTCTTTTTCAAAATAGTGCCATCGGATCTTTTGCGTTCAACTCACCTGAGGGATGTCGAGCTGAATTAAAATATAAATTGCTTTTCTTTTAGAAACATCTGAGGGTGCAGACGGCGCCTTGGTTTAACATCCATCCGAATGACAGCACCCAACAGTGCATCACGTCCTCAGTACTGCACTGGAAATGTCAGCCTAGCTTTGGCACTCAAGTCTCTGGAGTTGGACTTGAATCCACAGCTGTCTGAGTCAGAGGTGAGAGTGCTACCACTGAGCCAAGGCTAACATCTGCTGCAGCCATCTGCTAAGACAAGGACTTTATTCCTTGATGGGTCAGGCACTAAAAGTGTGTATTAAAACTACGTGGAATGCCACTGATTCCAGACCACTTCGAATTCAGACAGTAAGGAGGTGAAATTGATCTTCGTCCGTAGTGCAAAATGACCAATTGCAATTCCGACAGCTGGGGCAGAATTTGCCCCCATTTAGGGGGGAAGTTCAGGAGCGGGCGCGCCTCCAATCAGCACCCTTGATCGGGGGCACGCTGCCATTTTACATGGGCGGGCCAATCAAGCTATGCGCTCCCTGTGCAGGGGGGGATTCCCTCAACCGAGAGTGCGCTCTTGCGCGCATGCGAGGGAAGGAGCGCGCTCATCTCCCTGAGGCTAAGTGCTGCCTCAGGGAGAACGGCGCCAAATTTAAAAATGGTCAATGTAGAGAAATAAAATTTCCCTGACATGTCCCCTCATGTGACACTGTCACATGAGGGGACATGTCCATCACTTTCATTTAAACCTTTATTAAATTTTTAAAAACCTACATGAAACCTCATCCCACCCGTGGATAATTGCATTTAAGGGGAAGCTAGACAAGTTTTTGGGGGAGAATGGTGTAGATGGTTACAATGCTAGATGAGAATAGGCGGGAGGAGGTTCGAATTGAGCAAAATACATCAGCTTGAACTGGTTGAGCCGAAAGCATGTTTCAGTGTCATATATCCTAGGTAATCTATTTGACTGTGCTTTTCCAGGACAACGTACAAACTTAATATGGACCATCTAGTGAAGACCAATAGAACACCTACATCTTGGAATATTTATTTCAACAACTGCTTTCCAAATGCATCAAATATACTGGATAACCATTACCAGCCAAAAGAACATTTCTGAACTGGATTTACATTACTACACCACGAGTAATTGCAGTTTTGACTTCAGTCCTTTGGCTGATCAGAGTAACATTTTGACCAAATCAGTCCACACTACAGCTTTGTTTTGGGTTATGCCTCTAAAACTGGGAAATGTCTACAACCAGAGAATGAAAAATTGCAATATACGTTACAACTGTACATGCACAATCGTTTCAATATTCAGGATTCTGCGTTCCACATTGTAAATTATAAAGGACAGTCAGATGAAGAAAAAGAACTGCTTCTTTGTGTGTGGCATTGGCCAGGATTCCAACAGGCCAATGGGGGCCTCGGCCACCAGTCAAAGAAATGGCGGGGAACCCCCATCAGTTCCCAGGGAAGCCAGAAGGAATTGTGCCTTTCAGGAGCAGGAGTGGTGACAGCTGATGCCAATGCACCCACCTGAAACCCAGGATCATTGTAGGGTTCTAGGCCAAAGGTGAGTGAAGGCGCGATGGGGATCGTAGGGTGGCGCGGGGTGGGGGGAGGGTCAGAGGCAAGGGCAGGGAGATGGCTTTCAGTGACCACTCCCCTGCACAATGCCGGGTCCCTTGATCGGGCACAGAGTACCTGATGGCAAGAGACCGCCTCCAGGAGGCCACTGGCAACTCCAACAGGGTTTGCTGCACGGACCTCAGAGGGTGGGGGAAATCTGTGCCCTCTCCATTTAGTCCCTGAACCACCACTAAATTGTGGTGGGCTCAGTAATAATGGCTGTCAGTTGGCTCATTACTGAGCCGAATTGACATCCTGTCGCCGTGGTTGGGAATCCTGCATCAGCCCCTTTGGCCCTCCGACTTAATCGGGGGAAGTTTTGCCACCGCCGGGAGACAGGCACAGGGCCTCTCCCAAGACTATGCGGCCTCCATCGCCATGTTTCCTGTTGCTGACAGGCTGCTTTAAATCCAGCTCATGATGATAAGACATTAGTAACATGGTTCTCCAATTATGTTTTTCCTTTAAGCCTGCACAGGTTTACTCTTCCCTCATCCTCAATTCAGTTTTATTAGATGCTGTGAGATTGGAAATATTTCGGACAGTTTAGGAGTAGGAAGACAGGTTGCTAGACTTTTCACGTGTCCTTGATTTCACAGGACGGTTAGGCAGTTTTTTAAAAGTTGGTACTATTTCTGGATTACAGGTCTGACTTCTTGCCCCTGTACTTCTGTCAGGTGGGTCTCCTCTGTCTCTAGGGACAGCACTTGACATTAGCAGCCAAGGAGGTCAGATTGACTCAAAAGGTGAGATGCATTTTCTTGTGCTAATGGATTTGTACCTGCAGCATTATAAGTGAACCACTGTGGATTTCATACCACAGTTCTGTTGTCCTGCATTGCCTTGAGAGGTGTTTTATGTAACCAAGCATAACATTTAATAGTATATGTTTGAGAGTGGTCCAAGCAGTTAAAATGACTGAAGGTGGTTCAGTGGTAAATAGTGGTGCGGCACTGAGCCATATATATTATGAAGGTTTGAAATTTGTCCACTGACACATGTAAGTTACTGGAAGAAACAGTCATGGTGCATGAATGACATAGACACCAAACAGGAAGAATTTGTCAGTTTGATATTTGTAGCAAATAGTAAAAAAAATCCACCCAGATAGGGAGAGAACCTGTGCTGAGCTGGGCTGTTTTCCATGTTCACATAGCCCATATTGTCCGACTTTAGACATGAAGAGTGCCTCTTAGACCAATACTGAGAGACCAGCACTGCTTCTGCATGTCTCATTGCCTTCACAAAGAGGAAGGGTACAGGGGGTAAATTGAGGAATGGGAAACAATTGGATGTGGAAACATTAATATCATGGAAGTGACTTTCTTTCGCCTTCCTACAGTACAGCTGTAAAACCCTAATTACACTTAGCCCTCAACATAGAAGCTGCTACCCATATCAGAAAGTTCAGTATAGAAAAATACTTCCCAACTAAAAGTTTTATTTTAAAAGACAGCAATTAAATGAACACATTGTTACTAATTTAATTAGTTTAGTATAGCATCTTCTAAATTAAATAAATTGGAAGGCCTTTTTTTGTCAGAAGACTGGGAAAAACAATTATACAATTTAATGCGTACCATGAGCACCTTTTTTACATTAAGCAGAATACCAAGAACTCTAATTACCCCCAAAATAATTCAGTAAACGACGCAGTGCCAACTGTGATGTGGGAATGATAATAAGCCACTAACATCTTCATGGCTCAGTGAATAAGATCTACCTCCAGGGTATTTCCTCAAATTGTAGGCCTTGATTGCTAAATACAACCAATAAAAATGGTTTGTTTAATTACTGTCTGGAGAAGACTTAAGACTGCTGCACTATATAAAGCACTCTTAAAGCTATTTGTTGTAATTATTGTTGAACGAGCAATTGGAATGCATTATGGGGTTATAGCTTTACATTTCTGCAGTGCCCTGTTTTATAATAAGACAGTCAGACTTCTGGGACATCAACTCTTATTTCTTATTGTTGTAGTTCTGTCCCTGGGACCTTACTATTGGCCAATGTGATTTTGTTTATTTAGTTCTAAATAAAATGTAATATATATACATATATATAAGTTTCATACAATTAATAACTTCCATATTGGAAGGGTCCATAATTCCTGCTTAAAAAGATACTAATGTAAATAAAAGCACAGTAAGTAGTCACTTTCACTATAGGGTTTATAAGTGCAATGTCACCTTCACATGAGGATAACACTCCCCAGGGCCTGGGGAGTAGAACAACTGACACAGGGTGTCTCGCTCCGCAGGAAGCATGCGTCCTCTCATTTGAGCACGAAGTGGCATTGTCACTGAAGTCATGGAGTAGTCCGTGGCTCGCTCTCCCTCCCTCCCAGGCTGTGTGGAGGCAAAGGGCCCATGAATGGGAAAAAAATGGGGATAAATTGGGAAAAAAAGTAAATGAAAAATGAAAACATTTTGCAACACAATGCCTAGATAGATAATGTACACTTTACATTCTACAGTTAACTACTGAACAGGTTTTCTAATTACTCACTTGATTATACTTCCAATTCTATCATTGCTGGTGGCAAATACATTTTACTACAAGATGTCTAATTATAGTCTGACAACTTAAACCAATAAATTGCAGACAGAATGTAAATACTTATTCAAATTGGCCAGCTAAATTAATGCAATTCAAGTGAAGGTCACTTATGTCTACAATGCAATACATGTAATTATAATATATGTTTAAACATGGGGCATGTGCATAACCTGGGGAGAATTTATACATTTTCAACTTTACTTACTACACAGTTACAAAAGATAGGTGATGAGAGACAATTAATTGTGCATAACATTTTTAAAAACGGGAAGCTTTGATGAGGTGCCAGCACATACAACGTAAAGCACCATCAATGATGAAAAAGGGTGGGGAAGAATACGAGGTAAATCAAGTAGTGGTGACTAGGTGACATTGAACTTGGGTTCTAAAAGGTTGGGTGAGGAAGGGAAGGCTGAGGGAGATAAGGAGGTCCTAGAAAAGATTAAAGTTCAGTTTGCAATGTGGTGAGATAATGTACAGGCAAGGAACGGGTTGAATGTGGTACAACAAAATGGAGATTTGAATGCTATAATATGGGGACTGCAAAGATTAAGATAACATTTCAGCAGACTTTGCTACTGTTAATCATTATTATTTTATATTATAAATTTCCAAAATTCATTGGATACCCCAAAAATACACAACTGAACCCAGTCGTTATATCTGCCTTTTGAAGCAGGAGTCACTGAATAACAATCAGGAACGGAATCCCTGATTACTTCTTCGCCACCACCATTCCCTTTTTCTCTCTCTGGGGACACTGAGACCAATTGTACCTCCTAACTGTTGGCCAGACTAAACTCACTACAAAGCAGGTACTGCACTTGGAATACTTCTGGTCCACACGTCTCAGCATCACTTCATGTAGTGCATGTATTCATCGAGCCACCAGGGAGGCGGTACTATACTTCTTAAAATAGCTTTCTAAATGTATCTTAAAACCTGGATGAGTCAGTGTATTGGCTATATATACATGATTTTGCCACTTCACACTCACATCATCCAATTTAAAATTTCAATCTGGTCCTGATGATGTCATCAGGACTCGACATGTGTATATTAAAAATGACTCCCTGATGATGGACAGGTTGCCCTTGCTGCCTGCTTAGTTGAAGAAGTTAAAATGGCAGAAAGTAAGCTAAATGACCTGGTCAATTTTAACTGCCCACCTGCCCAGTTTCTCCTGGTTGGGTAGGGTTAAAACTGTCCCCTGTTCCAGTTTACTCTGAAAATCGTTCCAAAAACTGACTCTTTAATAGGATGAGAGCATTAATTAACTCATTGCATCTGAAAAGTCCAAGAACTCTTTTGTATTAGTGAGTATGTTGATCCTCTAGCTAGTCATGTTAATCCTTTAACCAGTAAACAGAGAAGAACAGCACAGGAGTATAATTTCCATTTTGAGCACTGACTGTTCCTTGTGGCTTTTAAAATTGACACCTGTCCATACACATGGACAGACAGATGATTTTCTGTGAACTGAACTTTCTACACTAATTGAAGATATCTGCACAACAACGATTTGTGAATTCAGAAAAGCTGTTGCAGTTTGCAAATAGTTGGCAAATCTGTTCATCAACCTCTGTGAAATAGTGTTCACAGAGCTAATTCTGTTTTAAGCAGCAAGTTTCCCTCAAATTAGCAGTGGCATTAAGGATTTATTCTGAACGTTTTTCCTTGGTTATCTGGTGACTAATGAGGCAATTAAAGTGCGTTTTATTGACTAGTCACAATTCTGTGTCAGTGATTGACAGTGTTGATGTGCCCTTTGGGACATAACAATAAGCGATGTGACAAAGTCCTTGTTCCGTTAACGCACTTGCACCCTGGTGACAGCCAACACTTGTGCCAAGTCGACTTGTGTGATAGTGTTTGGTACTAAGCTGGACATCCTGCCTATACGGGGAGCAAAGGCAGCCGCCCCTCCATCTCATCCCATGGTAAGAATCTCTGCTCAGTTGAGCTACATGACGCAAATCTCGGAGGAGTTTGCTTGCCTCCTTGGCCTCTCAGTTGAAGCAGGATATACAAAAGAAAAAGCACTCAAATGGGTCAGACTCAATAAAAAGTTGTTCAAATTGAGAAGGCAACCCAGGAAAAAGGCATGCAATATCAAACGATACATGCAGATTCTAAGCAATGTTTCAGTTCCCCATATCTTAAAATTTTACATAAATTTATTGGGAATGAATGTTGCAATAGCGACAAAAAGTTCTCTTGTAACATTCTATTAGGGCACAAGAGGATGCGTTGTTAAAGTTATACCTCCCAGTACAACTTTAAACTCGGCGATATCAATAAATTGTGCAAAATGGATTTAAACACAGGAGGCTTCCACAGATATTAAATTGCAGAATGATAATCCTAATCTTATTGAAGTGCTTATTAAAATTGCAAAAACCAGCTTTTAAAACAGATTTCTGCCAGCAGTTTAGCTTATAAAATTCTTTGATAATGACAGTAAATTATATACATTCATTCTATTAGTTTAATGCACGACTAGACTAAATGTATATGTAGAATAAGAATAACAAATTTTCCAGCAAACTGATTGTTCTCAGGTAGTGAGAGCAAAGTTGCACAGCTGGAAACAATTAATGGATTTGAACGGATTAGTGGAATTCTTATTCAAAGAACAGTAAAGAACTGGGCTTAAAACTGAACTAGGATGGCCCACATTATAGTTATGTGCTAAACAGTTTTATTTTTCCTACTTATCAGTGGCAAATGGAAGCATAATATGAATTAGATGTTTCAATATTGTGAAACGTGGTTAAATTAGAATGGAGCATCCCTCCTGCTGTGGGCTTCTGCATCGACCAGTCACTTGGGCATAACTGCTATGACTATCCTTTTCCAGTGAACAGTAAGTCACATGCAGATCCCAGAGCAATATTAAGGCCTCTGGGAGCAAACACTCTCTTCTCACCAAGTGGATTGATGAACAACCGGAATCTTGTATCATTTTTGGAAGGTCTAACAACTGAGTTGGCTCCTGAGATCACGAGCTGAACACGGGATTTTCTGTGGCGCCACATAATAACCTCTTTAAGAAAAGAAAAAAAACTTGCATTTATATAGCGCCATTCATGACCTCAGGGTGTCACAAAGCACTTTAACGCAAATGAAGTACTTTTGAAGTGTAGTTACTGTTGTAATGTATGCAAATTTGACAGCCAACTTGGGCACAGCAAGATCCCACAGCAATAAAACAAATGGTGTAGTTCATCACAGGTTACATGTTGGCCAGCACTCCAGAGGAGCCCCTCTGCTCTTTAAATGGTGCCATTGGATCTTGTAAATCCACCTGAACAGGCCCCAGTTCAACATTTTACTCAAAAGATGACACCTCTGACTATGAAGCATTCCCTCAGTACTGCATTGAAGTGTCAGCTTAGATTAATTGCTCAATTTCTTGAGAGGGGCTTGAATTCGCAACCTCCTGGTTTAGAAATGACAATGCCACCCCTGATTCAAGCTGACGTTTAAAGGCAACTAAGTTCAAAGAGCGACAAGGAAAATAAAGTTTATTTTATTCAAGTTGTTCGGCCACTTGAAAGTAAAAGTGATAAATGGAAGGCTGGAAGCTACAATGAACAAAAGCATCATGCCCTACCATTTTAATACATAACAAACAAGATGAAATAAGGGAATATTTGACCCGCAACTTTCATTGAAACTTGCATTTGTAAACTTGTTTCGGGCATCAGTTTTGCAAGTACATATCACATTACAATCTTTCAAAAACTCAGCCTATTTACAAACTGTGATCTCCTGAGATGAATAATTGTTGCAACCAAACATATTATAAATTGTATTGCAATCTAGTATTCTGTTGTTTGACCAATTTGATGCCCTGTATAGATGAGCAAAACAGATGAAAGCAAGAATGACAATAGTGCAGTGTGCTTGATCAGTGGTTAGAAACCTAGTTCATGTAGCACACCCAACATCCAAAACAAGCGTTTACATAAATTCACATCCAAGCCTGGACTTATATTTGGACTTGAACTTTGTTAATATGAGGGAAACATTTTGCTGTTACAGACCGGCTGAATTCCATTTTGGTGAGGGATGTTGAGGATGGGATAGGTACCCACACTACATCAACACAGGATTCCAAACATCCCATTTGACGAGAGTCACTCAATTCCAGATCACACTATCTCAGGTTTCTGTTTCAGAATTACAATTTCATTGACAGTGTTGGAAAGTCCCAGTGTTATTCTTGCCTTCCTCTGTTCTGTAGTGAGAGGAGAGAATGCTGTGAATGCAGAAATATCCCACTATCCATAGTAAAAGTGGAACAGAGGACAAGGGGCTAACTGAAAAACAGACAGAAAAGATGAAGTTCACTTAGTTTCTGTAAAGAATGCAGTGTCACTTCTGGTGTCATGGTACTGCAATGTGACAAGAGTATTTTCACTGCTTGGTTTGCATTGTTGTGAAGCTGAAGATGATACTGGATGCTGCAAGGTACTCAAGTGCATTCACAAAGCACTATTTCGACCTCCCACTGCCAGTGTGATTGTTAATGATCGAAAACAGCTGAGAAGGTTTAGCTTTTTTCAGTAATTAAAGTGTGAATGTTGTTACAGCAGGCATTGGAGTTTGTTTAATTGTGACAGCTTATCTGTTTTTGATGGGGCTTTGTTCCAGTTTGCTTTTACACTACATCAGACATCCATCCTTCCTGGCATGGGTACAGTTCTTCCAGGAAACAGGTGATGGACTGAAAGTGCTTCTCCCTCCAGAAAACAACTCAGTTGCTCTATATAAAAAAAGATGACTCTATGAGTTAGCAGAGCAGCGGTAACAGGACTTCATCTGTGACCCTTTGATGGACCCTTATAACAAGCAAAGTAAAACTGCAAAGGCAGGAATCTGAAATAAATGACAAAATTCTGGAAATACACCTGAAAAGTTAACCTTCCTTTTTACTTGACAAATTCTGCCAGACCTATTGTGTATTTCTAATGCTTTTGGTTGCTGTTTTTATCTCCGTTTATGTTTTCATTGTTATGACACCACAAGCATGTGGCTGACTTCCAACTGAAAACTTCACACCTGGAATTTACTTGGCGTTGACAGCTCTGGTCAAACATGCCTCTATGGAGTCTGATTTAGAAGTTGCATTGAAAGATTTGTAGAGGTCTCGGGGCTGCATCGTCCTGTTCTCCAGTCCCAGGTGGATGGAAGAAGTGAACAACAAAGACATGCCTTTAGTTTGCATTAATATATGTAACATGATAGCACACTGTATATCACAGAGAGATGCTTAACAAGTGGGCTGAATGGTAATCAATAATTATACATGTATTTACAATGCACTCTGGATTCTAATAAGTAAACATGGAGACCAAAATATCTGTATGAACCACAATAGCTGGCAAACATCTACATCAAAACAGCCACAGCTGGAATCTGTCTCGAAATTGTCCATTTAATGGTCACCTACTGGCATTGAGGAATACACTTCAATCTGACAGGTAAATTCAGTCTACACCCATCTAGTCTCATTTACTTCTCTTCCTAGTGTCATTGAAGGGATCTGTACATTTCCCATGGTATATTAAGTGGCCTAAAACACTTTAGACATTTGCAGCCCAGATTCTAGTTTACAGAAAGATGTGACAAAAGATAAAGGGCTTCCAATGGCATTTTTAATACCAAAGATATTTTACTCAATTACCATTTCAGCTTGGTTATTTGGCAACATGTATACTGCTGACTTAGAAGTTTGAGACTTTGAGTCCCCATACATTGTTTGAGAATGGAATCTATGATGATAAACTTGCAGGCTGAGGGTGTGCTATATGGTTGGATTAGCTATCTTTCAGATGAGGTGTTAAACCGAAGACTCATCTGCCTGTTCACATGGACATGAAAGATGCCATGGCACCACTTCAAGAAGAGCAAGGAATTCTGGAATCCGGGCTCTATGTTTCCCCTTCCAAATCATCACCAAAAAATAATTCAACTGGTTAGTCATCTCATTTGCCATACTTGAGACCATGCTGTGTGCAGATTTGTTGCTGCATTTGTGTGCGTAACAATGGTAATGACACTTTAGAAAGTAATTCATTAGATGTGAAATGCTTTGGAACCTGGTAAGACGCTATATAAATGCAAGTTCTTTCTTCCTCACCCATAGCTGTATCCATCAATGTACTTAGCCACACACAAATTGTACTGACAAGTAAAAATAAAATACTGAATCAGGTCAATGTACAGAGATATAAAGCAAGAAACTGCAGTATATCTTTTACACTTGATTCAACCATGTTGAGTTATGAAGGAGGAATAGAAAAATCATATCCCACTATCTCTTTGTTTTTTGAAGGTGATGGGACTATCTCCATTGATACTGGTGAAGATCTGTGCCATCCCAGTTTCAAATGCCATCTCAGTTCTAGAAACTTTGCAGATCATTGGGAAGAGCTACAGCAAGGAAATGATACTACACAGAGCAAGATGCATTGACACTTTGTGGACCATGAAGGGGTGGTGACTAATGCACCTGCTAATTTGTTTTGGATTGCGCAGCCCCTTTAAATACTTTTGCACAGCTGCGTACGCAGTAGCTTAAAGAGGCTGACTTGTGTACAGCCACTCACAGGTTGCTGCGCAGCTTAGAGGGAACATTGGTGATGACACTTAATGGACCAAGAAGGGATGATGATACTTCATGGACCAAGAGGAGGAGTTGATACTGCATTGCATTTTCCTTTGAGAGGGAACATCTGAAGCAAAATTACATTGATGCAGCAAATTATCCCAAACAGGATTTTTCAGTACCTACCTTACCAGCACTCAGCTGGCTCCAAAGATGACTCCACAAGCCCACAGAATGCATGTCTCTTTAAACTCACAAGTCTCACCACTAGTGATATAAACATTACAATTGTTCAGTCTATTTACATAACGTCACTAAATCTCACTATTTAAGGTCTTGGTCAAGGAGCTGGGTCATTCAACCCTACTGTGAAATTTTGCATTAATAATTTGACAAAAAGTAGGACAGGAATGTAGATGCTGACAGGACATTGCCAAGATTCATGAAGATAAACTGCTAAAACACTGAGCTCCCATACAGAGCTAAATTGATCAGAAAACTTTGTCAGACTGCATGAATAGCAGAATGTTTGAAACATTGACTTTTGGTAACCTTTATATAATCTCTTTATATCTGAGAATGTGGGATATTTTTGGGATATATTCAGACAAATTCTCTGACACCAGGGAGAAAATGGGAAATCCTAACAATCAGCATGGAAGGATTTTTCAGTAAAAGGCTAATGTTTTCTCTTATACCATAAATTTTTTATTCATCCCTCATATCCTTTTATGACACAGAATTAGGCTTCATTTCCCCTTTCACAACTGTGAATTAGGGACTTCTGTAAGAAAGTTTCCTCTTACCGGGCCTGGTTGCTGATTAGATGAGTCACAGGCAAGTGAGACCAGATCCTTGAGAGGGTCCGGTGGATTGAGGTGTGGTGGGAACCGGATCGTTGTGTGAGGGAAGTAACCTGAAGCACTCTGGGGAAGGATGGAGGTTGTTGGAAAATGCAAAGATGAAGAGGCATGGGGACTTCGTGATGTAAGACCTGCAAATGCATAAAAGAACAAAGACCACTCTATGTTATACAGAATCAGATCTTACATTTATTTATATTTTTGTGTATTGAAGATATTTTTTGCTCACACTTATATTGCTCTTGGCACAAGCATGCCACAGAAAACGTTTTTGCTATGACAATTTTTTCCTGCCTACCATTGGCACAAATCATTTTTAATGAGATTTTAATCAAATCTTAAAAAATCTTCCATTTTTAAAAATTTGCTGACTGCATGGGCTAGATGGAGTAGTTTTTCACACGGTACTTGTACTATGCTCTATTTTTGTGAATCATATATACTAACTGCATCTGAACTCCTGTCTAACAGAAAATGGGAGCATTTTACAACAAGACTGGTAGGTTTTGTTTAAATTAATGTTTTTACAATCTAGCTTTCCACACAGACCAGTCCCATATCAAACTTGGGAGCTCACTATGGCAGCAGTTCTAATGAAAGTCACAGTACTGAAATGCCATCAGACCTCCTGAGTATTTCCAGTATTTTCCGTTTTTCTTTCATGGAAAAGTGAGTGTTATTACAAGATAAAGTGCATCCTCATTCTGATAAATATAATGTCCAATGCATCAGTCCGGATGTTGGCAGTACATTTCCCCATCAATGGGGGAGAAATATATTTGTGTTGGCACAGGCAGTTGAGCATCAATGGATCAAAATGAACATTAATTTCTATTCAAAACAAGATTAGTCCAAATTATATGCACATAATTCAGTACTACAACATCAACTTGTACTTATATAGTAGCATTAACATAGTAAAATGTCCCAAGGTGCTTCACAGGAGAGATATTGAACAAAATCTGACACCAAGTCACATAAAATGATATTAGGGAAGATGACTGAAAGCGTGGTCAAAGAGGGGTCTAAGGAACATCTTAAAGGAGGAAAGAGTGGAAGAGAGGTGAAGAGGTTTATGGAGGGAATTCCTGAGCCTAGGGCCTTGGCAGACAAAGGCAAGGCCACCAATGGAGGAGTGATTAAAACTGGGGATGCTTAAAAAGATCCAGAATTCGATGAGTGCAAATATTTTGGTAGGCATTAGGGCTGGGTGAGACTAAAATGAGTAAGTGGTGAGAGAGATAGAGATTTGAAAGCAAGGATGAGAATTTTAAAACTTGAGGCATTGCTTGACCTGGAGCCAATGTAGTGAGCACAAGGGTGATGGGTGAACAGGACTTGGTGTGAGTTATGGCACTGGCAGCAGAGTTTTGGATGACTAGAAGTTTACAGAGGGTAGAAGGAGGAACACTGGCCAACAGTGCATTGGAATAGTCAAGTGTAGAGGTAACAAGGGGATGGATGAGGGTTTCAGCAGCAGATGAGTTGAGGCAAGGGCAGAGTCGGGCGACATTACAGAGATAAAATAGGTGGTCTTAGTGATAAGTATTCCTGAATTAATAGTAGGAAGACAATAGGAGTATGAAGCAGTAGGATGGCCTGGAGCTATCAGTCAGATATGAATAGTAAAAAGGTCAGTAGAATGCAAGATCCCGTAAGTAATAAAATACATGAAGCATAACGTTTAAGAAATAAAATTTTCTTTGAATTCTTTTACATCGCTCAATGGGCTGTTTTCTACATGGAAATACACTTCATGGTCTGAACTTTCACGAGGACGGAGGTGGTCTCCAGCTTAGCCAAAATGGCACTGGAGCCCCAATTCTGGAGGTCCTGCCACCAAAACTGCCCACCGTGCCCCCCCATCTTTGCTGGAGGTGGGGGGTGGTAACAGGGGCAGGTTGTATTTTGCATCTCAGTAACTCATGGAGGCAGCTGCAGATGCAGAAATGTAAAAGTGAAGTTGCTCTTCAGTCAGGTGGGAATTTCATCACCTGGATTTCTGAAAAAAGAATCGCGGACTTTACACTTTTCAGGAACAGGTCTAAACTTCCCGGAGTCCTCGGAAGGACTATCACAGTGGAATGCCTGTCAGTTCACAAGTTTGAGTGACAGCACTAAGTGGTTATAAAGTATTTGATTTGGGGCTATAAATTAAAAGTAGTTGAAGGGATTTAAATGTAATGAATGAGCTTTTATCAATGAGAATGTCATTTTATAAATGGTGAAGTCATCAATAGACATTTAGAACTTTATTTTATTTCATTTCAGCATGGCTCCTGTGGTCTGCCTATGGTGGACACTAAGTGAGTTGGGATGGAGGATGTAAAAGCAAAGGGTGGTTGGTGGGGTCATGGATTGGCATGAGTCAGCATAGGGGCTATAAAGGGTGATGGGGTAGGTAAAGGGACATAGGTTAGCATGGGGGTATAAGCGGCCGTAGGAGTGGGTGAAGGCATGAGGTGGCATGACTTAGCATTAATGAGGCATGGGGTGTGTGAGGAGTGAGGCCTAGAGGGCTATTTTATGTTTTATCCTTTTTCTTACACGTCCCGGGCCACTGAGGCTGGCCTTTCACATAGTCCATTTCCATACACAGCAGCCCTTGGCTGCCTCTGCACTGTTTCTGGGAAACTGGGCCCGACTCCCGTCAACACCTGACCCCCGGAACGAAAACTAGAATGTCCGGGACACTTTCCCCCAAGTCAAGTTTTGGAGTTGGGAATTTTCCTGACTCTGCACTCCTGATTAGAAAGCAAGGATTCTGCCCTTTGTTATATAATTACAACCAGAAAGATGCTTAAAAGAGTGCGGTCTTTTTAAATATTTCTACATTTATTGTATTTTTCCTCAAAACGTAAACATTCTCTTTCGTTAACATTCAGATTTATATGGCCAATACGATAACCAAAGTTCAGTCAATGGAAAGGAACGTTAGCTGGGGTATAAATCGGGCTATTGATGAACTATCGCCCAGTGTGTCCTACTGCCCAAGTTGGATTTTACCCTGAGTACTGCATCACTGTTCAAATATGCTGGAAGTAATGCTTATTTGATGTTTTACAAAGTGTCTGGAGTAATGACATTGGAAATTACACCAGAATGTTACTGTGTTTCTGGTTCATTTCTTAATAATTCCCTTAAGCGTATGATTCATCTTTCGCAAGTTTTTACATATACGCTAAAATAAAGAACTGAAAGCATGCCACAGTTACAAAGACTAATTCAGCTTGAGGAACGATCTTTTACATTGACAAAAACAGGATGATTAAGACACCTCAAACTGCCTGAAATCCAACTGTTTGTCAATTCCAAACGTGTTAAACAAACCCATCTGTATGAACAATGAATCAGTATTCATAAGGCATTCTGAGATCCACACTCAGTGCCATGCGCCGCCATATGAACACACTCGACCTCTCCCTCCAGCAGCACCGCTGCACCCTTTTTCAAAGCTGCGCATGCCCCCAGTTTCATTTTATTCTTCGCCTCATCCGTCGCCTCAACAAGAAACTTTTTCTCTTTCTCTCAAGTGCTAAGGAACGCAAGCTCCAACAACTCATCGACACCAACACCCATCTGGGACCCTCCACCCCTGCTTGTCCCTCCGTCCCCACCCCATCTTCCAATCCCAGCCCCAGCCGCGTATTCACTATACCCCCTGACCTTCCCCTCTCCGATGCTGAACGTTCAGTGCTCAGCAAAGGACTTAGTTTCATACCCTTACGCCCTCATCTCAATGAATTTCGGGCTCGGCATGATGCTGAACTCTTCTTCCGCTGTCTTCGTCTCCGTGCTCACTTCTTTGGGCAGGAGTCCTCTCCACGTTCAACGGATCCTTTTACCCACCTCCAATATTCTCCCTCCACTTGGACCCCTCCCTCTGGATTCTTACCTTCTCTTGATCTTTTCATTGAGAACTGTCGGCGTGACATTAGCCGTCTCAATTTCTCTGCTCCTCTCACCCATTCTAATCTGTCTCTCTCTGAACTCACTGCACTCCGTTCTCTCAGGTCCAACCCCAACATTGTCATCAAACCCGCTGACAAGGGTGGTACTGTTGTTGTCTGGCGCATTGACCTCTACCTCGCGGAGGCTGAGCGTCAACTCGCAGACATTTCCTCCTACCTCTCCCTGGACCATCACCCCACCACAGAACATCAAGCCATTGTTTCCAGGACTGTCACTGACCTCATCTCCTCTGGAGATCTTCCTCCCACAGCTTCCAACTTGATAGTCGCCCAACCTCGGACGGCCCGCTTCTACCTCCTACCCAAAATCCACAAACAGAACTGTCCTGGCAGACCGATCATGTCAGCCTGTTCCTGCCCCACAGAACTCATTTCTCGTTATCTTGACTCCCTTCTCTCTCCCCTTGTCCAGTCCCTTCCCACCTACATCCGTGATTCCTCTGACACCTTACGTCACATCAACAATTTCCAGTTCCCTGGCCCCAACCGCTTCCTCTTCACCATGGATGTCCAATCCCTCTACACCTCCATCCCCCACCAGGATGGTCTGAGGGCCCTTAGCTTCTTCCTTGAACAGAGGCCCCAACAATCCCCATCCACCACTACTCTCCTCCGTCTGGCTGAACTTGTTCTCACACTGAACAATTTCTCCTTTAACTCCTCTCACTTCCTCCAAATAAAAGGTGTGGCTATGGGTACCCGCATGGGCCCCAGCTATGCCTGTCTCTTTATGGGGTACGTGGAACATTCCTTGTTCCAGTCCTACTCCGGCCCCCTCCCACAACTCTTTCTCTGGTACATCGATGATTACTTCGGTGCTGCTTCATGCTCTCGTCGGGACCTGGAAAAATTTATTAATTTTGCTTCCAATCTCCACCCCTCCATCATTTTCACATGGTCCATCTCTGACACTTCTCTTCCCTTCCTTGACCTCTCTGTCTCAATTTCTGATGATAGACTGTCCACCAATATCCATTACAAGCCTACCGACTCCCACAGCTACCTCGACTACAGCTCCTCACACCCCGCTTCCTGTAAAGACTCCATCCCATTCTCTCAGTTCCTTCGCCTCCGTCGCATCTGTTCTGATGACGCTACCTTCAAAAACAGTTCCTCTGACATGTCCTCCTTCTTCCTTAACTGAGGTTTTCCATCCACGGTCGTTGACAGGGCCCTCAACCGTGTCCGGTCCATATCCCGCGCATCCTCCCTCACGCCTTCTCCTCCTTCCCAGAAACATGATAGGGTCCCCCTTGTCCTCACTTATCACCCCACCAGCCTCCGCATTCAAAGGATCATCCTCCGCCATTTCTGCCAACTCCAGCATGATGCCACCACCAAACACACCTTCCCTTCAGCCCCCTGACGGCATTCCGTAGGGATCGTTCCCTCCGGGACACCCTGGTCCACTCCTCCATCACCCCCTACTCCTCAACCCCCACCTATGGCACCTCCCCATGCCCACGCAGAAGATGCAACACCTGCCCCTTCACTTCCTCTCTCCTCACCGTCCAAGGGCCCAAACACTCCTTTCAAGTGAAGCAGCATTTCACTTGCATTTCCCCTAACTTAGTCTACTGCATTCGTTGCTCCCAATGCGGTCTCCTCTACATTGGAGAGACCAAACGCAAACTGGGCGACCGTTTTGCAGAACACCTGCGGTCTGTCCGCAAGAAAGACCCAAACCTCCCTGTCGCTTGCCATTTTAACACTCCACCCTGTTCTCTTGCCCACATGTCTGTCCTTGGCTTGCTGCATTGTTCCAGTGAAGCCCAACGCAAACTGGAGGAACAGCACCTCTTCTTCCGACTAGGCACTTTACAGCCTTCCGGGCCGAATATTGAATTCAACAACTTTAGATCTTAAACTCCCCCTCCCCCCATCCCCACCCCGTTTCTCCCCCCTCCCCTTTTTTTTCAATAATTTATATAGATTCTTCTTTCCCCACCTATTTCCATTATTTTTAAATCTAAAACTAAAACCTTGTTAGTCTTTCCACCCCATCCCCACTAGAGCTGTACTTTGAGTGTCCTGTCTTCCATTCTTAAATAGCACTTTCCTTAGACAAATATCATCACCTTCAACACCTCTTTGATCCTTTTGTCTGTGACATCTTTTGATTATCTGCTCCTATTACTGCTTGCTTATCTCCACAATCACCACACCCTCAACTTCTCTCTCCCCCCGCCCCCCGACCTTAAACCAGCTTATATTTCTCCTTTCTCCTAACTATGCTTCAGTTCTGCCGAAGGGTCGTGAAGGCTCGAAACGTTAATTGATTTCTTCTCCACCGATGCTGCCAGACCTGCTGAGTTTTTCCAGGTAATTCTGTTTTTGTTTCACAAGGCATCGTCAGTTTTATAATATTGCTAGGTTTGAACTTGACTCTGGCAAGCCAGCATCCAGGAGTCAGTTTGTTGCACTTCCATTGATCAACCTGACTCTTTCTTCCTGGCACCAGGGTGATAAATTTGTGGAAATCTCTACCCCCAGAACAAGTAAACAGGATTTAAGCACAAGGAGGTGACACAAGGACCAGAATGCAAACAAAAGTTGTGGCTGCACAAGTACAGCTTTAGAATCTGGTGTTTAGATATTTATTTGTTTTTGGACTAGGAAACAATACTGTTCAGGAAAATAAGCCCATTATTTCTAACAGGCCCATAAATAAACCCATAAAAGAGCATTACTATTCAAATTTTCTGGCTTCGGGCTTCATTGCTAAAGGAAATTTCAACACCCTACTGGTGTGGAGTGACTTTGGGCTGATAAGTCATGATATCCAAATTAAAATGGTGATGGGGATAAAAGTGATATTCGAGGAGACCATCAGGACTCACAAGAAAGTAATCCAAAATTGTCTTCAGAATTAGAATTTTCTGTACTGAGCTCAAATATGAAATAGTTGTTAGTTTAGTATGTGATAGCTTTTGACTTGCAGTAAGCAGAGCAGCAACAGTTATTTTCATTAAATCCCTTCTTTTTAGCGTGATTTATAAACTTATTTTGGAATATTGAATACACTAGCACCAAACATTCATTTTTCATTCAGCAGTGAGGTTTGCGTGACATAATGGACTGGTTATTTATTTCAAAGTATGAGTGTCCTAGTTATCCTGCGAATGCTAAAGTCTATGATCAATGCTACATCTCAAGGCCCACTTGATGGCTCCATGGGTAAAGGTGCCACTGGATACTGACTGATACAGACTGGGGTACTCCAAGGCTGAGTTGTGTTACAGTTTGCTTCTGTGCAAAGGGAGAGGAAAAATAGCAGGGTGGGGGTGGTGGGGGTTGGGGGGCCAGAACACTAACTACATTGGTGGCATTGTCATCACTGCTTCCTGATGACAACCAAAGAAAGTGGCTGCTACATTAGAATACTGCAACTTTATTACAGCAGAGGAAAAATAAAGAATGGAATGGTTTTAGATTTATTCCCAGTAAACCAATGAGTGGATATTATGGAGGAAATCATAACCATGATGCACAAAAGCTGGTCAAATGGTCCACCGCAAATATTTGTCAGTAGAACAATTGCTTGGATTTTTCAGTTTCAATGACAGTGAAACTATCAGTGTTCGCCACCATTAATCTTGCAAAACAGCCAGCAACTTCTGGCATCCGCACATGCTTAGTTAAACATCAAAATCCGGAAGTTGCTGTTAGCGATTCCACATTCCTGCACAGTGTGCACTGTTGAATTCCTTGCAGATGGATATCAATTAGAAATCACTGATTGATGTGAAGTTTCACCTTTTATGCTATAATTCTCATGGTAAAACCCCCTGATAAAAATATAATTTTGTTGAATGAGGTGTAACTAAGTTTTTAATGATATACTAAGTCACAAATGCTACTGAACAAACTCTTTGGCCTTGAAAAACTAATTTTATGTTGTGGAATGTCAATTATTTCTATTCCATGATAAAAGTTCCATAGGTTTTTAAAATAATTTTAATAAATGAAGTTTATCATATTTCAGCTTCCACCTTAATCCCAATCTTTATTTTCCTTTCTGTAAAATTATAAAAAGTGAATGATAAAACTCCTTGTTATCTGCTGGTTTGCTGTGTGTGAGAATTCATCAATATGATTGGCTGCTTAGCCAACCTGATGACATCACTGTTGTTGGACGCCAGGAAGCCCCTATAGCTGGTGTAAGAGTGCAATGGTCAGAGCTTGCCAGATTTTTGTGAGCAGCTTTCTTTGGGCTCAGTGGTGAACACTTTCACGTTATTGGGCCAGCTTTATAATTTCATACGTTTATTCCCTCTACAGACATTTTGTAAAAGTGGGCTAGGAGGCTTTGGGACAATTAAAAATGTTTACAGTTACACAAAATGGAGCATATGACAGGGCTCTTTGGTTTCAAGAGTTGTATTTCTGACAGTAACTTTAGCAGAGCTCTTTTCTTACCGCTGTGCACAGCGATCACAGGACGGTGGTGCTGTGTGAAGCTACTCAATCGTGAAGAGGAATCCTGTGGAGATGGGCTGTTAAATGGAGATTTGTCCATCTCAGTCTTCTTCACTGTAGGGGAGATACCTAACAGGAGATACAAGCAGCACAGGTGTCAATGCCTTACATTCACTCAATCCTTTCTTCACTAGTGTTCCCCTCTGCTGGTAAAGCAGAATAAACTCACAATGCTGCAGGATTATCTACAGAAACAGCTGCAGAATGGAGGTTTACAAAATGAATAATTACAACGGATTAATCCTGTTCATGAATAGGAGCGGGGTGTTGGGCGGGGGCTGGGGGTGGGGGGGTGGGGTGGGGGTGGTGCCCTACTTCGGAAAAGTCTATCGACATCAAGAAACTGGAAAGAAGCAATTAGAAAGTCAATAATGAATTTCCCTTCAGTTTGCAAAATGTGAAGAGGGTTTTGTTCACCAGATAAAAGCTGATTCATTTGCAATGTTGAATATGCTGAAGTACAATTAAGGAATTACCTGAAGTGCTTCATTTGGGCTACTCGTTAGTTGTAGACTTGTTATCTATTACAGTTTGCCCTGAAAAATCATTCGCAGTCTTCAATTCCAATGATTATTATAATTGCTTCCCTCGTGCCAAAGTAATTTAATAATGTCAGGATGCCACTCCTGTCCTTGTCCTGAAGGTAGTCAAGGATTTTTTTTTACACAAAAAGAGGCTAAGGAGTGCAATTTTTACTTTTGTTCAATCACCAATCAAAAGATGCTCCTTGAAAATAAAGGCTGGGATTGTTGTTTTAAATAAATTATGCTAAGTTTTCAACTGCTCACAGGGAAGTCACAACCCACCCTGTGCACATACATTTCAGAACCCAAATGTTTCATTCAATTTTCCTTCCCACCCCAGAACCACCCCCAAATCCTTCAAAATCCCTTGAGGGATGTTGATAGGGCTGTGGCATGCCAAATTAAAAATATGGCTACTCCCTACGCATAATTTGCATGCATTTCAGATTTAGGAAAGCCCAGGCCTAAATAGGCACGAGTAGTTTCTCCAGTAGACAAATGAACAATATAAATTGCTGCTGCCCACATTGGCAAATGGCTTATCCACATTCACTTTCTCATGTGTGCTGCATCCATGGAGCGGCAAAGTAGGTCAAGATGTCAGCAAGTTTATTGAAGGCCATCAGCGACTTACAATAAACATGATTCACTTTCTACACAGTGAATCATTAACAGATGACTGATATTGTCTACTGTCCTCCAATCACAGCTAAATTTTCTCCCTACAGCTAGTTTCACAGCTAAATCTGACTATTGCATTACAAAGAAGCACTGGAAATTTCCTTTTGGGGGTTCTCCTCATTGGTAGGGAGGGAGGGGTACTATTCATCTTCACCATCTGAGCAGTAATTTAGCAGAGAAGATTGTCCACCCATTGTAGGACCTGCACAATTTTCATCACATTGATAGTCATAGATTTGAAAATCAGGCAGTCTTTACAATGGCTGAGCAATTTGCTCAATGTATAGTGATGGTATGTTTAAAAACACGTCTGTTTAAAATTGATCACAAGCAAACAATTCCTGGTACCTGGCTAGAACTGTCGTTGTGAATGCAGCACCCAACTTTACAATCGATCTTCCTTGCCAAGCAACGAATGTTACAGTGACAAAAGTTATGGCTCACTATCATTTCTACCACCTTACTCTAGAGACAGATATAAATTTCAGACAGCAGTCTGGCTGGGTTAAAGTGCACTTATGCAATTATTTATTTGAAAAGCATAAATAAGTAACAAATAATTCTGCAGAATACTCTCCAGGGGAAGGACAACATGTTACAATCTGGATCTAAAAGCCTGCAACTTTCTCTCGGCAGTCAGATGGTATATGAATCACTGAACTCAAATACAAATATCTCAGCCCTCCCAAGGCTACATGCCTGAAGCTCATTTTTACCACCTGTATTAATATAAAGACTACTTATGTCGGCCCTGTCAGCACCAGATCTACACAACACGGTGACACAAAGAAGTTTCTTTGTGTACAGTAGTATTGATATGGCCCCATTCCACACACAGCAATGGACTACACAAATCTTACTAGACCAACAACTGCAGCTACAAAGCAAGTTTAATGGTTTGTAGGCAATTAAGCAGCTTTAGAGGCAGGAGATCATAAACAGTACTTAACCCACAATCTTGTATTTTTAACCATGTACATTAAGATATTTAAATATCTCCCAGCTATATATTAAAATTTTCAATCTAGTGGACGTGCTATGTCTCAGTGGAGTTGACGCCGATTGGTTAAGGTGATGGATTTGAAATTCACTGGGGTTTCAGTGTGAAGGTTTGAACCCTGCTGACTACGCTTCTCATCATTCCTGATTTTAACCAACTGCCCACAGAATTAATTATCAGTTAAATGGAATAAAAACCTTCCAAACTATCCCGCATGTGGGGGAGATGGTGACATAGTGGAAACGTCAATGCACTAGTAATCCAGAGGCCCAAGTTAATGTCCAGGGAATAGAGGGTTCAAATCCCACCATGAGAGCTGGGGCAGGAATTTGGTCTGAGCAGGTGGGCGTACACCTGACCCGCTCGAGCGTAAGATGACGCACGATGAAGTCGGGCAAGCGTTCCATCGTCATCACGCACTCGCACAATATTTCAGTCAGCAGGCGCGCGTGGGAGTTGGCAGCCCACGCGCCGACAATTAACAGGCCAGTTAAGGACATTAGAGTTCTAACTGAAGGAAAGTTTTTGCTGCCCGTCCAACCTTATAGTTGGCAGGCAGGTGGCCTTTGGATTTTTTAGGAAACCCCATCCACAAGGGGGAAGAGGTTTCCAACAGCAGTTAACAATTAAATAAAAATTGTAAAAATTCATTCATAACATGTCCTTGCTCATGTGACAGAATCACATGAGGGGACATGTTTTTAACATTGCTAACTTTTTCATTTTTAATATTATAAATCTTCAGCTCCCCCACCCCCACCCCACTGAGCGCTGCAGTGCGCGTTTCACGCTGGATGGCCGTTAATTGGCCGGCCAGCATGAAATCGATGTCAGGGCCCAATCGCGGGCAGTGATCGGCTTCCCGGCTGCTCTTGGGCCCACCTACCATGCCCGCCCGACAAGGTAAAAATCCTGGCCCTGGTGTATTTTAAATTAAGTTAATAAATCTGGAATTGAAAGCTAGCATCAATGATGGTGACCATGAAATTATCATCTTTTGCCATAAAAACCCATCTAGTTCACTAATGTCCTTCAGGGAAGGAAATCTGTCATCCTTACCCGGTCTGGCCTATGTGTGACTCCACTTCCACAGCCATGTGGTTGACTCTTAACTGCCCTCTGAAATGGCCAAGCTAGCCACTCAGTTCAAAGGTGAGTAGGAATGGGCAACAAATGCTGACCTTGCCAGCGACATCCACATCCCAAGTACGAGAAAAAAAAATCTCCAAACAATTTATTACATTGTGTGCCTTCTTTCGTGGGTGTAGCATTTAAACAACAAATATAGGAGGATCTGTTATGAAGAGATATCTTGGAATGAATCTCATCAAATGACCTGTAACATAGTCAGTGGAAGTGGGAACTCCTTCCAAAGAAACTCAGGGTGAGGAGTAGCAAGTGAAACAGATAGAAGTAAAAATTGTTGATGCGATCAATAGCATTTACAATAAGAGCTCTCTTCTATGAAAGTCACAGGAACATTGGGGGTAGGGAGAGGGGTGGAATTGTAAGCTGTACAGTGCTGACATAGAGGGTGGATTTTAACAGTTTTTGAAAATTTTATACAATTGGCAATCAACATGGTTCCCAACCCCAATGGTGCCGGTTGGCCACACAGCTCCACAAACTAATGGGAGGCGGCTCATTTAGAGGCCACATCGCATTCGCCGTTCAATGGTGGGTAGGTTCCCGAGGAAGGTGATCCAATCAGTGGGCCCGAAGCGCTGGATAGATGGTAGCCCCACCGGGAAAGGTAGGCGCTACTAACACATAAAAGAGATCATGAAGGCACCTCAAAATGGAGAGAATCCCTTTAAAAAATGGCTTGTGGCCGTGGCTTTGGCACTATCATCCCAGCAGCTCCTTGCTGGGGTGATTCAGAGAAGGTGCTGATGACATCCTGACCTGTTGCCCGGAGACCTCCTGCATTTACCTGCTGGGCTCCACTCTCATCGGCGGGGGGCGAGGGGGGTGCAATTCTGCCACTGGAACAATGCTGGTGGCATCATGACCATTGTCCCTTAACGGGCTTAGTTGACTACCCATAGCTGTCAGGTGGTTAGCTGCCGCTGTGTTAACTTCACCTCTGGCAAGAGGCGGGAACACATTTGGCCAGATGGACTAATTCCCAAGTTTCTTTCCAATCCGGCCTCCTAATCCACCTTAACGGGCCAGGAAGATTCTACCCCTTTTTACAGCAGTCACGTTCTGGGAATATGAATGTAAGCCTCAGGCAACAAAAGACACAGCTTTCCTAACTAAATCAATGTTTTTTTTTGTATCACATATGGTTTCATCAGCAGCTCCTCTTGGTGAGGAGAGACAAAATTTTGCAAACAAATGATTTTGATGATAACGTCATAACAAAGCCAAACAAAAATGAGTTGAGTTATGTTATCCTTAATAAAAGGTTATGAGTGAAATGCACATGTACTGAGAGAAGAGCACAGACAAATAAAAAGAGTTTTAAAGCAGAACAGCTGCTCAGGAGATATTAATAATGACTGCAGTTTATGGTGGCTTACAAGAGATATCCATCATGTAATGCCAGGTCTAACTGACTGCAGAGGTTATGAGCTATCAAGCCTGATGCCACTTAGTAAGATACTTAATTGTAAATTGCTATTCAGAGAGTCTTGTTTGATTTGTTTAATTTTAAATCTGCAACAAAAAGGCCACAAAGTTGAAATATCAGCATCTTGTGTGCACGCAACACACCCATCTGGATCTCCTTGAGTGCAAACAAAACATCAGATACTTGAATACTCCCAATACTGTACTGCCAGAAAGAATTACCATACTAATGCTCTTCAGTTGCATGTTAAAACTATAGTAAATTGGAATTCCACCGGAATATTGGTGGCATGATTTTTGTACCATGCTGTGGAAGGTCAGGGACAAAAACTTAATCTGATGCCAGCAGAATTTTGTGCAAACCCATGGGCATCATCTCGTTGCCACAATGCCACTAATTACATAAATTTAACAACAAGTGGCAACTACAGACTTTTCCCTTGTCAGGCCATGAAACTGTATTTTTTGACCATCAATTGGATGGAGGGGATAGTGCTAATATAACCCTTCAAGGTCATATGCCACGTAAAGCCATTCCTTGTTGCTCTGTCAAATTTTCTACAAACCAGTAATGCATTGGTAATATTAATTTCCATTATGCAGCAAATAAAATGGGTTTACTCTTGTGAGTGGGGGTTCTGAGAAGTAAAGTGTACATGTAACACAAACAAATTCCTCCCATTGAGACAACTTTACAGTTTTTTGAATGCTTATCATGCATACACATTGTACAGCAAGCTACACTATGCAGGAGCAATTTATACCTCTAACCCATTTTGTTCATCTGTCCTAGCATCTTCTTAAGTTGTTTATTGCCAAATTTTATTTCGTAATGCATCTGTGAAGCGCTTTGGGGCATTTGACGATATTAAAGGTACTAAATAAATGCAAGTTGCTGTTGCTGTTAATGCCTGTTAGGGTGGGAGAAAGAGTGATAGAACATACTTACGAAACAAGATTTATGTTCACAACTAATAGGAACAAATAATACAGGCATATAGCCAAACCAGAAAATACTGATGGAGGAGTTTCCAGTGCTGACCAGTGGTGGAAATGATCGGTGCCCAATTTCTCAGTATTTTTTGTCCAAGTCCCACAAGTATGTCACTGGTCAGAAATAATAACTTTACACGTACAAAATTCTCAGGAATGTCATTAATGATCACTAAGAGCAGCAGGTGCTCTCTAATTGGTAACTTCGGCTTGTCCCCACCATTCAGCTAGAACTATAATCATTGGTAACTACTCTCCATCTCTTATTATCTAGCCAGTTAATTAACAACATCCCCTTTGAACCTGTGAGCTTTCCTTTGTCAAATCAAGATACCTTATCAAATGATTTTTAAATGTCAAGATCGATATGTATATAACAATGATATTACCAAATCACTGAGTCTACTACATCCTCAAGGAATTCTAATGAAATAGTGAGGCAATTTTTCAAATCTTCATGTTGAAATTATTGAAGTAGAGTTTCCACATAGGGTGCAATTGGCAATCCAGGAGCAAAATCCATCATGTTTCTGAAGTTATGGCTCAAGCTCAAACTCATTTGAAAAAACACAAACTTAAAATTGCTTAAGAACCAGCAAAATTAGGCAGCATTTTAGAATTAATTGTTTATTTTTCTCTTGCATTAAAAAATATTCCTCGGTGTAGGAGTGGTGAACTGGTGCAGTTTTATTACTATAGCAGAAAATGAGTTTAATCATAAAAACAAAGCATTTTTATTAAGAGATATGGGCATCACTGGCTAGGCCAACATTTATTGCCCATTCCAAATTGCCCTCGAGACGGTGGTGCTGAGCTGCCTTCTTGAACCACTGCTGTCCATGTGGTGTGGGTACAACCACTGTGCTGAAAGGAAGCGAGTTCAAGGACTTTTTAAAAATTCATTCATGAGATATGAGTGTCACTGGCTAGGCCAGCATTTATTGCCCATCCCAAATTGCTCTTGTTCAGGGAGATTTTTTTTTAAGAGTCAAACAGGGTCTGGAGTCACATGTTGGCCAAAGCAGGTGAGGACAGCAGATTTCCTTCCCTAAAGGACATTAGTGAACCAGATGAGTTTTTATGACAATTGTTTCATGGTCATCATTAGACTTTTAATTCCAGATATTTATTGAATTCAAATTCCATGGAGGGATTTGAACCCGGTCCCCAGAATATTACCCTGGGTCTCTGGATTACCAGTCCAGCGACAATACCACTACACCACTGCCTCCCCTAAATGACAGTTAAGGGACCATGATATATTTCCAAGTCAAGATGGTGAGTGGCTTGGAGGGGAACTTCCAGATAGTGGTGTTCCTATGTATCTGCTGCCCTTGTCCCTTCTAGATGGTAGCAGTCGTGGATTTGTAAGATGCTGCCTAAGAAGCCTTGGTGAGTTCCTGCATCTTGTAGATGATACACACTGCTACCACTGTTCATCGGTGTTGGAGGGAGTGAATGTTTGTGGAAGGGGTGCCAATCAAGCGGGCTGCTTTACCCTGGATGGTGTCAAGCATCTTGAGTGTTGTTGGAGCTGCATTCATCCAGGCAAGTGGAGCATATTCCATCACATTCCTGACTTGTGCCCTTTAGATGGTGAACAGGCTTTGGGGAGTCAGGAGGTAAGTTACTCGCCACAGGATTCCAAGCCACCAACCTGCTCTCGTAGCCACAGCATTTATATTAGTCCAGTTTGGTTTTTGGTCAATGGTAACCCACAGGATTTTAATAGGGGGGATTCAGTGATGGCAGTGCCATTGAATGTCAAGGGGCGATGGTTACATTCTCTCTTGTTGGAGATGGTCATTGCTTGGCACTTATGTGGCGCAAATGTTACTTGCCATTTGTCAAGCTGGATATTGTCCAGGTCTTGCTGCATTTGGACATGGACATGGACTGCTTCAGTATCTGAGGAGTCACAAGTGGTGCTGAACATTGTGCAATCATCAGCGAACACCCCCATTTCTGACCTAATGATGGAAGGAAGGTCATTGATGAAGCAGCTGAAGGTGGTTGGACCTAGGACACTACCCTAAGGAACTCCTGCAGTGATATCCTGGAACTGAGGTGATTGACCTCCAACAACCACAAATATCTTCCTTTGTGCAGGATATGACTCCAACCAGGGGAGTGTTTTCCCCATGATTCCCATTGACTCTAGCTTTGTTAGGGCTCCTTGATGCCACACTCTGTCAAATGCTGCCTTGATGTCAAGGGCAGTCACTCTCACCTCAGCTCAGGAGTTCAGCTCTTTTGTCCATGTTTGAACCAAGGCTACAATGAGGTCAGAAGCTGACTGACACTGGCGAGACACAAACTGAGCATCGGTGAGCAGGTTATTGCTAAGCAAATGCTGCTGGGGCATTGTTGATGACCCCTTCCATCACTTTACTAATGATCGAGTAGACTGATGGGATAGTAATTGGCCAGGTTCAATTTGTCCTGCTTTTTGTGTACAGGACATACCTGGGCAATTTTTCATATTGCCAGGTAGATGCCAGTGCTGTAGCTGTACTGGAACAGCTTGGCTAGGGCGTTCCAAGTTCTGGAGCACAAGACTTCAGTATTATTGCTGGAATATTGTCATGGCCCATACCCGTTGCAGTGTCCAGTGCCTTCAGCCATTTCTTGATATCACGTGGAGTGAATCGAATTGGCTGAAGACTGGCATCGGTGATGCTGGGGACCTCTGGAGGAGGCCGAGATGGATCATCCACTTTGCACTTTTGGCTGAAGGTTGTTGTAAATGCTTCTTATCTTTGCACTGATGTGCTGGGCTGCTCCATCATTGAGGGTGGGGATACTTGTGGAGCCTCCTCATCCAATGAGTTGTTTAATTGTCCACCACCTTTCATGACTGGGTGTGTGGCAGGACTGCAGAGCTTAGATCTGATCTATTGGTTGTGGGATCGCTTAGCCCTGTCTATCACTTGCTGTTTATGCTGTTTGGCACGGAAGCCGTCCTGTGTTGTAGCTTCACCAGGTTCAACCTCATTTTTAGATATGCCTGGTGCTGCTCCTGACATGCCCTCCTTGCACTCTTCATTGAACTAGGGTTGACCAGGGCAGCTATGTCCTTTAGAACTTGGCCAGGTGCTACCGTGCCAGTCTTGATGATGGACATTCTGCGCCTTTGCCACCCTCAGTGCTTCCTCCAAGTGGTGTTCAACATGGACGAGTACTGATTCATCAGCTGAAGGGTGGTGCGGGAGGTGGTATGTGTAATCAGCAGGCTGTTGCTTGACTAGTCTGAGAGACAGCTCTCCCAATTTTGACACAGGGCCCCAGATGTTAGTAAGGAGGACTTTGAAGGGTTGACAGAGCATGGGTAACACAATTTTGAATAACTGCAAATGACTTTAAAAACTACAAAGAACCATTTACTTGTTTCATTGGTGTACAATTGTCAATTTTGTAGTAAAGTAATTATTTTCCAATATTTAAAATCTTTAAAGCTATCTATTAGCACCCTTCAACCAAAGCAAAGATCTATTTTCCCTTGAAGGCCCATAAATGGCCACAACTAACTTGGAATGGTGATCTTTGCACTGAATGTATGGAACTTGTGCTTGAGATTCTGCGATCTTTTGTGCTGTTTTCACCAAGTTTGCGCAAATGCCAGTGCAACCTCGTGCAAACTCTACCCTGTCGTCTTTACTTGTGCTGTGCGACCTTGAATTGCATCCTTTCCTAGAGTCCAATCCTTTTCCCACTAAGGGTGCAAAGGTTAACAAACATCTAATTCCTGCTGCTTTGTTTCTGACACTGGAATTGCTTCACCTATTTGCCAATCTTCTTGTTTCACCCATATATACATTGTACATGCTGAACTACTGCCAAATTCAAATGGGAGAGGAATCTGTAAATTAGCAGCACAAAGATGAGAGCATGAATTGAATTCTTCTCATTGACCATGCAGGTTGTTTTCCCCAAAAATATACTTTATTCATAAAAGTTTGTAAAATTACATTTCGCAACAGTTCAAATTGGACATTATCCAAAGTGCAATACAGTTCAAATCCTTTCCACACAATGGCTGAAAATCAATGGGGGCAATGGGGATCTTGCCCACTGGCTGGAGAGCCAGAAAGAGCCCTGTATCACCTTTCTTTGGGGAAAGCTCACCCATTAAGTGCCAATCAGCACTTAACTGGACAGCGGCAGGGCCTTCCCCAAGATCAAAGACCCTGGGGGTGGAAGTCCTGCCCACCTCTGCGCTGTTCGGTGTCATCACCAGGAGGGGTTGGCTGTTGCAACCACCTGAGGCCCAGGATCACCAAGAGACCGAGGCCACAGATAAGTGATGGTGGGAGGGGAATAATGAGGTGGGATTTTTGGGGGAGAGGCAAGACAGGGGTGCAGGCAGCAAACATAGGCGGGTGGCTATTAGTGGGCCCACCTCTTCCTGACACCAGGTCCCTCGATCAGGTACTGAGTGCCTTTGAACAATGAGGCTTCCCACATGGCGAGCCTCCTGCCCACCATTAAGCGGGTGTTAACTGCCCATTTAAGGGCCTCAATTGGCAGTGGGACAGGAAGGCCATCCATGAGCCATGTCACCATGGACTTAATCAGGGAAGAAGCGGGAAGGCGTTGGAGTCACCACTCGCCACCATCTCGCCCGATTAAATGCCCCTGTTCCCAAACGGGGTGGGCATTAAATTCTGGCCAGGTTGTGGCACTTTGGGGCATTGTGATATGATGCACATGTACCTTTAAGGGAGTGTATCTTAAACTGCTGTCAACCACCACTACCGAGGCAGAATGTGATGCAGTAGTCCTATGACTCCATACTCAGTATACAGCAACTGCAGTCAAGGTCAGATGTGCATTATATGTAATAGTCTCATCTTCAAATAAAGAATCCACATTATTGTTTCACCAACCTTTTCTGTATGATTGGTATGTTTACATTGAATAGAGCCACAATACAATTTCAATTACATGATATTTACAATATACATTCCATGACGAAGGGACCGTCCTAAGGGTTTGCACAGTTTCCAGCCCCTCAGTATACAACGGCAGGTGAAATCCAGACAGTGTCCTTTCCCATTGACCCTTTGTCCTTTCCCATAGACCCTTTGCGCCAGCTGCCCCAAGCTTTAGTGCGTTGCTCAGTGCATAGTCCTGGACTTGTTGGTAGCACTCCAGTTTGTAACACTTGGTCGTGGACAACTCTTTGCACTGGGAGACCAACATGTTTTGGGCAGACCACTGAGCATCTTTCACTGAGTTGCTAGTCCTCCAGCAGCAGCTGATGTTTGTCTCCAAGTGCATCCTTGGGAACAGCCTGAAAAGCACAGGATCCTGCGCCATGGAGCTACTCGGGGTGAACCTCAACAAAAATCACTGCATCTCTTTCCAGAACATTTTTGCAAAAGCCGGTATTAGTGCTGGCAAGGCTATAGGGCCAGAGTGAAGTGCAGGCATGCATTACCTCCATTGTCACCAATGCCATTCTACTCTTCAATGATTGTAGCAGCATTGATAAGACCACTGGTGATAAATGTTATGTAGCAACTTCCATTTAGCTGGTTAAATAAACTATATGCACCACTGACTCTAATGTATTATGGTGAAAAATGTGGTGTTAAGCTTTCTTTTTTAAAACATACTTCATCAACAGGAGTTACCTACCAGCAGTGGATTATCTGATCATTTGCTGTAGCTATGGAGTCCACTACAAAATCAGCACAGTTCAAAAGCACATATAAATTAGGGCATTCAGAATCATTAAACACTACAAACTGTAGCATCACACTTTTGTGCTCTGCCTTATACTTTAGAATTCAGGCCTTAGAACTTTCTGAAATCAGAGAAGCAATTCCTTGACATTAACTTAATTAGTTAGAGTATGTTTATGCGCTGTCCTTGAAGTCTGCTTATCATCATATATTGTCATCCAGCTGTGAGTCAGCGCAATTAGAAGGGGAGAAAATCATCTGGAACATTTCTTTCAAATTAAATGAAAGATTTTACTTAATTTGGTCTCCAAGCAACTACTACATCCCATGTCTAACACTGTGCCTCATACAACTCCAATTTGAGGAGGTGACAGGTTGTCAGTTTTTCTTGTCCAAACATAGATACTCTTTCACATTCAGCTTTCTGTCTAGTGGCCTCTCTGAGTATTTTAAACATTCAGTTATCCGTTAGGTGATGTTTTAATGACAGATTACTAAGGTGACTCACTCTAAACTCCAAATGACCACCAACTGCAAAATCATCATTTAAAGACTGAATTGATATGATGCAAATAAATCAAAATCAAATCCTGAGAAGTGAAAAGAAATGTGTAGTTCACTAAAAACACTTTTCTGAACCTGATCAGATAATAAATCAAACAACTGTGAGCATAACTGATCGAATATAGTAACCATCTGGATTCTATAGTGTCTCCTCAAAGTTATCACTGACATGCCTTTTCTTAAGGCTGAAGAGCTCTGATATTGCGTCCATTCCTCACAATTTCCCTTTAAACACTGGGCATCAATTCTTGATGCATTTCCTGTTGGGCTGGAGGAATTCTTGGGCTGAATCTTAACTCCCAAAAACGGATGGGTTGGGGTCAGGTGTGATGTCAAAACTTCATAAATCTCAAACCTGACATCAACCAGCCCACTTCTGGGTTTAACAGAGATGGCACAAGGGGTAGGCAGCCAACCCACTGCTAGGGGGCAGAATGGCCAATGAAATATTTTAATGAGTCTGGCAGCCTCTGATTTAACCTGCTTTATCATGGCCTGCCGGGTTCCCCAGGCCTTGTAAAATATCCAAATTAAATCAAAACTGTGAATGGCCAGTTGCATGTTGCAAAACTTGAAAGAGTAAGGATTCCATGGAAACGGGAAAGAATAGGAGTTACTGTTATAGATCACAATGCCAAGTACAATAATGAAGACATGTCTCTTCCACTGTTTGCTACCGATTCAGCTAGAAAGCAAGTTATGAACAAATCTACTTTATTAAAGATTTATTGACATACATTTTTTGATGGTCTGGATAATAGCTATCAAACATGCAGAGCATTTTCTTTCTCATATCCCCATCATGTCATAATGTTCTAAGCATCATAAGTGAACTTAATCGAAGACATGGGAGCTAGCAAAGCATGAATCATTTACAGATTTGATTACAGGTCCAATACAAGTTAATTGAAAATAATTTTAAGAAATTAACGTTGTCTTACTTTACCCAACCCAAGTAGTGCTGAAGTAGTCTAGCTAGGTCACAACTGGAGCATCACATAAAACGTTTGTCAATGTAAAAGTAAGGGGCTGAATCTTGACAGAGGTGAGCTGCGCTGGTTGGACCAAGGGTGGGGAACTGGATGAGTTTCTGTGGGAAAACCCGGAAATTCAAGTTTCCCCACATCCTGTGGAGTTTTGCCTTGACAGGTTCCTCAACCAGGAGTCAGCCTGATTAACAGGTTTGGCTTCCAGCCAACAGGGTGTAGTGCAACGGGTTAATAAATATGCTAACGAGTGATGTAGGCTATGATGCATTTGTGACATCAGCAGTCATGTGCCAGAGACACTCGGGGAGATGTGCCTACTCAGTAACCCATCTTGTATTTATTGTCCATAGTGTGAATAAACCAGTTTGGAGCAAGTACGTGAGTCTGGCTATAGTCCCGCTACATAAGATACATGACCTAGCACCTGGTGAAACAGTGGGTAGCGTGCCTGTAAATGAGTTTGATCACTTTTTGTTTATGTTTTGCATTTTTACAAGTGGGGAATGGATCATTCCTTATATTTCTTTTTCAGAAAAGCCAAAAATAGCAAAACGGACGTCTGAGTATTTGATGTTCAGTCCAGTGCTATAGCCACAATAAACAGCATTTCAGCACAAAGAGACAATAAATATATCTTGCTTACACAGTGGATTGAATTACATTGTCTGAGGGTCTTAAAGCACCTAACATGTCTCATATCGGATGTCACTTTGAGGAACTGAATTCGAATCATGCAGCACAGTAGGAGGCCGTTCAGCCCATCAGAACCATATCAGCTGCTTGAAAGAGTTATCCAATTAGCACCATTTTCCTGTTCTTTCAAAATTGCTCTTTCCTGCAATTTTTCCTTTCAAGAGTGCATCCAATTCCCTTTTGAAATTTAATATTGAATTGCTTCAATCACCCTTTTAGACAGTGCATTCTAGATCATAACTTGCTATGTTAAAAAAAAACTCATCTCCCCTCTTTTTTTGCCAATTGCCTTAATCCTGTAACCTCTGGTTATTGACGCTGTTGCCAATGGAAACATTTATCAAAACCACATCTGAACCCTCCCAATAATATCCCCTTAACATCCTATGTTCTAAGGAGAACAATCCCAGTTTCTCGAGCTGTTCTGTGGTACTGAAGGCACATGCACTATTATATAAAGGGTGGGGAGGGGGAGGGGGGCTCGCTAAAGAAGCTAGTAACACCATCATCTCGTTACTAGTTTGCAGGTAACGGAATTCTACCATATAAAACAGCCATTTGGACTAGCAGCTTGTAGCTCCCTCCCTTGCTGTCACTTTCTCTTTCTGATTCCAGTGAAACGCCTTTGAACGTAACCAGCTAACCACTTGTTAATGAAAGGCTAATTGGGTCCGTCTAGACAGGAAAACAAAACCCCACAATAATCCCAACCACCTGCTGGGCCAATCACTTCAGGGCTAAAGTTACAACCTACTCCCGGCCTTGAGGTCAAAGGGATTTACTACAGTATATAAAATCTCAGCACTTGTTACATTTCCACACTGGCTCCTGCCCTTTAGTGAATTAATATTAAAGAAAGGTTGTTTCAAAATGGTTTTATTCACTACCTCTGAAACTCCATTTAATATAAAGATGGCTAATTTACAACCTGCTAGCTGTCAGAGGAAGGCAACTGTAAATCACAAGCTAAACAACGCATGTATCATTTCACACCAATGCTACTTTCCTAATACTTGATCCCATGCTTCGCTGATAAATCTTTTTAGTTAGAACAATTTTATTGGAAACTGACTCTCCCAGGCATGAATTTTGATAAAATTAATAGTTAAGAGCAACTGAATGTTAGCACCCTACTTCAACCATAGAAAATAAGTTGAAATATTAGAAGTTAAGGTGCTCCATAGGCAACTTTGCGATTCGAGTGTAGGTCTGATCTCCCTCCATCAACTGCACTCCCTATCCAAACAAGCCAACCTCCCTTATCCCAACTGCATCAAAAATCGCAGAAGATATAGATCAATGGCTCTGCTATCAGCACAAGAGGCTTGTTTCTGCAGGTTTGATGTTTATGTGGTTCCGTATAAAAGTGGAGTCCAGTACATCTGATGAGATCACTATAAATCAGGACAGCCCTTCACCAACATCACTCTCCCAAAACTATTCAGAGTGTATGCATGAAAATGAAAGCACCCATTATAACGAAAGGAAGACTTGCATTTATGTAGTGCCTTTGAACTTCAGGATATCCCAAATCTCTTCAAAACAAATACAAACTTTTCTTTAAGAAGAATTGTGTAAGAGTTGTGGCTGCTAATTTGCACACAGCAAGTTCCAACAAACAGTATTGAAATAAATGACTGGATCACCTGTTTTGGTGATGCTGATTGAGGGATGAATGTTGGCCAGGAGAGCAAGGGAATTCCCTTGCTCTTCTTCAAAATGGTGCCATGGTATCTTTTACATCAAGGGGGCAGATGGAGCCTTAGTTTAACATCCTATCTGAAAGACAGATGTAGCAAATGTTGGCCAATACACTGGGAAGAACTCCCCTGCTCTTCAAATAATGCCACGGTCTCTTTTACATTCACCTGAATGGGCAGATAGGTCCTTGGTTTTACATCTCTAAAAGATGGCATATGCTCAGTGCTGCACTGGGAGTGTCAACCTAGCTTATGTGCTCAAGTCTCTTGTGTGAGACTCAAGCCAAAAACCTCTGACTCTGAATCGTAGCTGGCTTAATTGGGTGATTTCTGAAGTCCAATTTTATACATCTTAAAAACTAGCGCAGAAAGTTCTAACATAAGGCTGCACAATCAAATACAAACGAAAAACAAAAAGGTTAAAAAAAAAATCAGTGGTCATCTATGTATTAGTGTATGGACTATAGAACTTGGCAGTTGCAGGATATTTCAGTGTATTGCACACTGCAATTCCATGTTTTACCAGCTTCAAACTGGAATGATAAAAGGACAAGTTCTACTACCAGCAGCGAAAACTTGCATTAATACAATGTCTTTAACTTGTGGAAACGTCTCAAGTTGCTTCACATGGGCCACTAACACCAAAATAGTGTTGAGAGAAGAGTTGGGGAGATGAAAAAAGGCATGACTTAAGGAGTAAGTTTAAGTAGCTTTTAAATAAACTGGGACAAAGCTGATACCACTATAAATCCAATCGGTGGAACAATAGCGATGGGAACCTATGTGACAATCACATCTCCCAGACCAGTGGTTGCAAAATGCCTTCAATTCAGAATCCAGCTTTTCTAAAACTTCCCAGGCTTGGAATCAGAGTTTGTGGCCTGTCATTTGTGTGTGTGTGGGGAGAGATTGCAGTGGGAGGAGCCATGGCCTGACTCACTGGATGACGAGATTCACCCCTGGAACCTCTTCTAGAGGCAGCTTTCTCTTGGTATCGTATTCCTTTTTACTCATATCTACATCTACGGTGGCCCAGACTCTGCAGGATGGTGCCTTTAACATCAAGACTGTTACGGGAGTAAACTCAACATGAAATCTAGAGTGGAGTCCCATTAGGCAGTTGGTGTTTCTTTCAAGGAAGCATCTTCCAGAAAGGGGGATGGTGGAGGGGTATTGTGGGACAGGGGGGTGTTCAGATGCTAGGCATGTCTGCACCTCCTAAAACCATTCCAAGGCAATTCCATTGGAAGACATTCCATTTTAAAGAAGGGAACTTCTTTGCAGTGTTTTCGAACCTTGTTCAAATTTAAAGTTCAGTTGAAAAAAAGATAGTTCGCAGTTGGTAACTTCAGTTAAACACTTTTAAGGATGTACGCTTGGTTACAGGTCAAATAGAGCTGACTGAAGGCATACAAATATGGCCTGTGCCTCGTAGTACCAAGGTTGGGGGGGGAGATTTGGCATTTGCTTTGTATTTGCCCACCCACTAGAATCACCCTTGGTTAAAATCAGGATTAGAATGTTTATCACTGTGTGGCTCAGGAGTGTATCCAGGGCTCCAGAAACAAAAAGGAGACAAAACAGCATCAGCAGCAGTGAGCCATTGGCAAACTGGTTTATAAGACCAAACCTGGAGTACTTCTTTAAACTAGCCAGTGGATGACGGGTGCACACACTAGTGTTAATCACTAATTTTTGCTGATTTTCAAAGTGACACTTTATAGAGAATGAATGACAGCAACATTAGATCCTATTGAATCACAAACACTGCAATTCTTAAAAAAATGGCTCCTCTTTAGTTGATGTGCACATGACAGCAAACAGCATCATCCAAACATCCAATTCTTTGAGTATCTCAGTCTCTGGTCAATGTTCCTTAGCAGCTCATTTCTTGAATTTATGCGAGGACATGTCAAATATAAATTGTACCAAACTACAGACTGGGGTCTTGTCAATTGTATGCGCATGGTTGATGAAAGATACCTGAATATTTTTGTCACCTCCAGATTTATTATTCCAATGCTGGGCTAGACAGCTTCCTGCCCTTCTCGCTCCATAAAATTCAGTTTATCAAACTCTGTTGCCGCACCCTATCCCACATCAAGTCCTGCTCACCCACTACTTGCTGATCAATATTGGCTCCTGGTCCTCATATGCCTCAAATTTAAAGTTCTCATCTTCTTCTTTAAATCCCTTCATGGTCATGCTTCTTTTTATCTCTGTAACTATCTTCAGTCCTACAACCCTCCAAGACTCTGCATTGCTTCAAATATGGCCTCTTGTGAATTACCTACTCACATTGCCTCTTAACTGTGCCTTCAGCAATCTAGGCCTCAGGATTTAAACATCTCTGCCTCTCCACCTCCCTCTCCTCCTTAAAGATCCCACCTAAAAACCCACCGTGCTGACCAAGCTTTTGACCTTTCCTAATATCTTCTTCTTTTGTTTAGCATTGATTATGGTCCTGATGACATTTATGTCAAGTACTTTGGAATATTTAACTGTAAAGTGCTGTTAGTCCAGAAAATTGGATCAGGTCTGAGCAAGTAATTCATATCATCACAGCCTTCGGCCTCTATTTGAATTCCAGGGAACGCTGCCTTTTTTCCTCAATGGCTTCTCAACAGATGGTCATTTTCCATGAATTTTGCTTTCTGTTCTCTTTTAAGTTAACTGAATTTTGTTTCAATATCCAGAAAGGCTTTCGTATAGACCTAAGTATTTTTTAAAGTCAGTCCACATGTGACAATTAGAACTGAACACTGTCACATAGTTGATTTTAATAGTGGCACTCTCAGAAATGGGCATTCATAAAAGCAATCACATCTACACGTTTGAGGATAGAATCTCTGTGTTTCAAGTATTCCCACTCACTTTCATTTTAACTATTATTTTTATCCAAACATTATTTAGTCCATCCATTGAATTCACTAAGAACAGCAGGACTGATTTTCCTCACCCCCCCTAACCCAGAATAGGGCACCAATCAGGCAGAACACGCCCAAAGTGCACGCCATCTAATACTATCAAAGACCTTTTGAAACCATATACACAACATAATTGCACCACCCTCAGCCACCCTCTCTGTTTGCCAAATATTCGAGCCTAAATCTTCTACCCTGCCCCCCCACCTTAATTGTCGCGTGCGGACTGATATGAAAAAAGACTTCGATCCATACGAAAGCCTTTCTGGATATTGAAACACCAATCAGTTAACTTAAGAGAAAAAAAAGAAAAATTAATGGAAAAGCCATTAAGGAAAAAAGGCAGAGTTCCCTGGAATTCAAATGGAGGCCAAAGGGAATCATGATGATATGGGGCAGGGCCCACTCGCCGACGTGTAAAATGACACTCGGCGATGTCGGGCGGAACTCCCAATGTCACTGCGTCCGATTTAAATTTTCCGGTAGGCGGGGGCGCAGCAAAATCAGCTGTGCGCTCTCCAGCCTGTCAATGGCCAATTGAGGCCATTGACAGAGTCATTTGGCTAATTACCGGACCTGCCCGTCCAACCTTAAGGCTGGCGGACAGGCCAGGAGCCCTGGCGGGAATTAGAAAAAGCATCAAACCTCATCCACCGGCGGGATGAGGTTTCATGTAGGTTTTAAAAAATGTTATTAAAGTTTTTGTAAAAATTATGGACATGTCCCAATTCATGTGACCGTGTCACATGAGGAGACATGTCAGGGAATTTTTTTTTTCTATTTTTAATATTTTTGAGAGTAGAGCCGATCTCCCTGAAGCTGCACTTAGCCTCAGGGAGATGAATGCGCTCTTTCATGTGCATGCGCGAAAGAGCGCACTCTCAGGTTTAGAGATTCCCCACCCCCTGCCTGCACAGGGAGCGCATAGCGCTTCTGTACGGACGTCGCGCTGGGCGGGCCTTAATTGTCCCGCCCACGTAAAATGGCGCTACGCCCCCGATTGGGGGTGCCGATCGGAGGTGCGTCTGTGCGCGCCCGCCATTCAACTTCACCCCCGACTGGCGGAAAATCCTGCCCATGATATCTTTAAAACCTTGGAAATCCTAGGAAACACAAAAGAGTAGAGACCCCGGTCTCTGCTCCTTTTTCTTTGGTTTGGGATTGGGAGCTGAACAAATTCTTCTCATGTCACAGAGGAAATTTGGACCAATTTTTTTTTGTAGGCATCAGCATGATTTGGAAGTATAATTCTGCGTTAAAGCTTTTGCTCCTTTAGTTTTTGATTTTACATGCAATTAATTATGGAATAACTATGTTGTAGTACAAATATTTGCAAACCATGTAATTTTTCTGAACTTTAGAAAAGTCACATCCAGCATAATATTTCTTGGCAAGCGAGTTCTATATTTATCTGACCCTTTGTGTTTATACACTAGTGCATCACATTTCTCGTGCTGTTAGTTCTTGCAAAGAAAATCAGGGCATTATGTAGAGAACCAAACAAGAAAAGTAAGACATAGAACCACAGAAGAAAATTGACGCTTCTTTCACCAGAATCTGCAGCAGCAGCTGGAGCAAATCAACTGATGTCAATGAAGCAAATGCACTATGAAGTTCAACATTTTCATGGACCACCCTGCTTGCATTTTATAAATAACTTGTTTCAGTGGATTTTTAAGCATTCTGACCAAAATTCAACAATCCACTCAGAAAACACTGCCCATTATTATCCGAGAACCACCTGAATGTTAACAGAACAGAGGCCACTGATGTATCTGGTCTGTATAGCTCACTGTGTGATATGCCTCATGTAACAAGTAATGCAAACCATTGACTGTGATGCTTGATATGGTTGCAAATCAGACACACAACAGGAACGGAGAAGGGTGACAGATATCAAAGAACTGGTGTGGTGCTAAAATCAGGCAGTATATTTTTTAGGGCACCCTGGTTAGCTGCATGAAACAGGCACTAGGCCCCTTGAATAGTTAATGATGGTGAGAACACTAGTTGAAGTACCCCTCCCAGACACTGAGCTGCCCTGAGCAGAACAGGTCTTGGTTCTGCTCCACTTGGGTTAGCTGGATGTTGATTCTAAACTGAACTTCAAACCTCATATCCATTAAGTCACATAAACTACCTACTTTAACTTTCATAACATATCATTCAGCCTTTGCCACCTTCAGACTCAATTATTCCAACAGTCCCATTGCTGGTTTTTGATCTTGCATAAACTTCAGCTTGTCTGCTTTGCTGCCATATCCTACCCTTCACCAAATCCCACCCATCCAACCTTACCTCATTCATTCAAATTTCAATTCTCACTACTCTGGGCCTCACTCCACACTATTCTATAAACTCCTCCAGCGTTAACCTGTCCTGTCCCCCAATAAACTCTTGCTTGTCCATCTCACCTTCCTTCACCACATCATTAGATACAGTGCCATCAGATGCCTAGGCCCTACACTCTGGAATTCCTTCACTGAACCCTTGTGCCTCTCTTCCTTTAACACTTCTTAAAATCCACTCGTTGACCAAGCTTATGGTCACCCCTCAGCATTTATTTTTTAATTTGTAGCTGTGTGAAGGACCTTGGGATGTTTACCATATTCCATGGGCAAGGTCAATTGTTGAGTGGTGATGGTGATAGTGGCAGTAGTAGTAAAAGATGTATATAAATTGTAGGCAAGAGCAAGATTCAGCACTAATTCAAGGTGTGAATGATGCAGATACTAGGATGACTGAACAGCCTTTTCTTCATTCTTCACTCTTATGTACTTATCCTAACTCTCTCCTTTCATTTCCTCTGCCTCACAGCATTGTTCCTCATGAGCTTCTGATCAGGGTGGACCAAATGGAGGAAGCGCTTAATAAAGACAAATGTCAGAAATTTCCGTAGAAGTTCTGCCAATCCCATGCCGTAACATCAGTTTAAGGTCAACAGTATGTAATGGCTAGTTAGAGTGTATCTATGAGATTTCCACTGAACTTACAACAAAGTTACAGCAGGAGATTAGGGGAAAATTTCTGTCGGGGTTCCCCAAAATGTTTCAAGGAAAGAAACTCAGGTGAGCTTTTTCTTGCCTTACTGAGCTCAATCTGAGAGCAGCATTTACAGGATCCTTTTGGGCAGGGAACAATGCACAGCGTAAAGGGACAGGGAAAGTAACTTGCAAAGATAGAAAAAGGGTAAACAAAAAAAAAACCTGTTTATTCAAAAGTCTCACTAATTATATAAACGATTCTATATTCTACACTAATTCATGCCCTCAGCCAGCAAGACTGGTCTCCAATAAAAAAATATTTACTGAGGAAAACATTCGTGTTGATGCTTGATTTATATTCTGTTATTTGTCCCAATGCAAAACAAGCACAGTTGACTCTAACAATAGGACATTCTGAATGGTCTCAAAGGACAACATATTATTAACTTCCTGCTAAATGTCACAGTCCCCTCAGAGAAGGAACCCTGAAGAAGCAGATTCTGTACTCACCTCCTTCCATTTCCTCCTGCCAGTTCCTACTGCTGCTTGCAGGTGAGCTGGGTGAAGGGTAAAACTCCCCACCTGGACTAGTGTCAATATCATCTTCCATTGAACCAGATTTGTGTCTTTTACTCCTGTACGAGAAGAAAGACTCTGTTTACCACATTGAATGTAAAATGTTTATGTAGCATTTTAACATTGGACTCTTAGTGGAAATCAGTTCCAAGTGTCTTAAGTTTCAATGTTTTGTTCCAATATGATGTAGGAACAGTTCTTATTAAGTTATCAGTCTCTCTTTAGTATAAATGATTTGAGATGCATCAGACACTCCTCTGTCATCCGTTTGCCACACAGGCAAAATTTTCTGCCACATTATATGAAAATATAAAATAGCAAGAGACTGTCATAGCCTGCTGCTTTCAGGGGAGGAGGAGGGGAAGCATAATGAGGTAATTGTAAGGGATTCAATAATTAGGGCTTCAGATATCATCCTTTGTAAGCAGGATTAAGAGCCCGACATAGTTTGTCCCCTTGCTGGTGTCAGGGTGAATCTCAAACTAGCTTGAAAGGATACTGGAGGGAAGGGGCAAGATCCAGTCATTCTGATCCATGTTAAGACTGACACATAGGGCTGCATCTTCCGGTCGGCGAGCGGGGGGGGTGGGGCCCTGGGGCCCACTCACTGACACCTAAAATGGCGCGGGGTGACATCGGGTGTGTGTCCTGGCATCACCCTGCATCACTTAGATTTTCAGTTCGGCGGGCGCACAGCCAAATGGGCTGCACGCCCGCCGAACTGTCAAAGGCCTATTAAGGCCATTAAAAAAGTAATTAAATCATTAATGGACCTGCCCATCCAGCCTTAAGGTTGCTGGGCAGGCGAAGAGCCCAGGCGGCCTTCAGAAAAAACATGAAACCTCATCCACGGGCAGGATGAGGTTTCATGAGGGTATTAAAATTTGTATAAAATGTTTAAATAAATGAAATTGACATGTCCCAGCTCATGTGACAGTGTCACATGAAGGGACATGTCAGGAATTTTTTTTCTGCCTTTAATGAAAGTTTGAACCTTCAGCCGATCTCCCTGAGGCAGCACTTTGTCTCAGGGAGATCTCTACGCTCTTTTGCGCGCATGTGCGAAAGAGCGCACTTCCGGCTCAGGGAAACCCCCACCCGCACAGGGAGCACATAACGCTTCCGGGCGGACATCACGCTGGGCAGGCCTTAACTGGCCTGCCCACATAAATATGGTGCCGCGCCCCCAATTGGGGGAACCAATCGGGAACCCGCCTGCTCATGCACAACCCCCCCCCCCCCGACCCGGGGAAAATGCTGCCCATAGGGAAGATAAAGGAAGACGTCCTGTTTGAGAATATCAGAACATAGGAGTTAAATTAAAGAATGAAACCTCAAGATTATTGAATTATTTCCTGAGCCATGTGCAAATTGGTGTAGGGATGAGCAGATTAGGAAGGTGAACACGTAGCTAAAGGAGCAGTGTGAGAAAGAGGGTTCAATTTCATGGGAGTTGTGCACAGGAGCCTGTGGCAGCTGTGAATTGGCAGATTGTATAAATGCAGAGATTAGACAAGCATGGAGCAAAGGCTGAATGGTTTTATTGGGGGATTTTAACTTTCACATAGATTAGGATAAGCAGGCTAAAACATGCTAGAAAGGAAGCAAATTTCGTGAATGTGTCGAGGGTAGTTTTCTGCGTTAATGTGTCCCACAACCAACAAAGGGGAATGCCATATTTCATTTGGCAATGAATAAGTTTGATTTAGTTAACAACCTAATGGTGCATGAATATTTATATAGTCGTATCAAGTTCAATGTAATGTTTGAAAGGGAGAACCATGAACCAGCTTCTAAGATTTTACATTTAGATTTAGTGAAAGTGGGGTGAGAGGGCTCAGGTGGGAAAAGGCAGTAGCAATGCCGTGAGACAAAGACAATCTATAGTAAACTGGGAAAATATGTTAATAGGTAAAACAACAGAAGATCAGTAGGAGGCGTTCAAAAAATAATTTAATGTGATGTAATGTAACCAGCATTTACACCTAAGGGGCAAGAGTTCAACTTGCCAAAAAAGCCATAGACAAATAAATAGGTAAGACCACAAAAGAAAGTGAAAAGAAAAAGTATATAACAATGCAAAAAAAACCCCCCAAAAATCCTGCAAATGGGAAAGACATAAAGAATGGCAAAGGGTGAAAAAACAGATAGTAAGAACTGCAAAAGTTTAGTAGAGCTTTTTGAGGATGTAACCACTAGGGTAGATAAAGGGGAGCTTGTAATGTCGTATTTTGGATTTCCAAAAGGCATGCGATAAGGTGCTACACAAAAGATTATTCCACATGATAATGGCTTTAGAATTGAAGGAATTATATTAGCATAGACGGTGGATTGGTTCATGAACAGGAAACGGAATGTAGAGATAAATGGGTCATTTTCACATTGGCATGTTGTAACTAGTTGAGTGCCGTAATTCAACTATTTACAATCTATATTAATGACTTAGATGAAAAGACTTAATGTAATGCATGCAAGTTTGCTGACGATATAAATCTAGGTGGGAATGCAAGCTGTGAGGAGGACTCAAACAGGCAGCAAAGAGACATAGGCAGATTAAGTGAGTTGCCAACAAGATGGCAGATGGAGTGCAATGTGGTGAAGTTGAGGTTATTCACTTTGGTGGTAAGAATAGAAAAGCAAAATATTTTTTAAGAAGTGTGAAACTTTTAAAAATTGATGTTCAGCGAAACTTGGGTGTACTCATAAAAGGAACACAAAGTTAGCAGGCAGGTACAGCAAACGGTTTGGAAGGCAAATGGCATACTGGCTTTTATTACAAGGAGATTGGAGTATAACAAAAAGGAAGTCTTGCCAAAAATGCACTGGCTTTGGTGAAACCACACCTGGATATTGTATGCAGTTCTGGTTTCCATATGGAAGAAATTATGATATAATTGTCTTGGAGGCAGTACAGTGAAGGTTGACTAGATTGGTTCATAGGATCAGATAGTTGTCCTATTATGAGAGGCTGAGTAAATTCAGCTACGCTCTGAATTTAGAAGAACGAGAAGTGATCTCATTGAAACAAACGCCATCCTAAAGAAGCTTGACATGGTGGACAGCAAGAGGTTATTTTCCCTGGCTGGAGAACCTAGAACATGGGGGGAGAGTGGGATGGGTGCTGCACAACATGGGTGTTGATCATTTTCGGACAGAGAGGGAGGAATTTCTTCACTCAGAGGGGGGTGAATCTTTGCTATTCGCTATCCCAGAGCATTGTTGATGCATTATCATTGAATATACTCAGGCTGGAATAGATAGGTTTTTGATCTCAAAGGGAATCAAGAGAAGATAAGGCAAACAGACAGGGAAGTGAAGTTGAAGCAGATGATATGGGGAGAGATTGGGAAAGTGAAGTTGAGATGGATGATGAACCATGATCGTACTGAATGGCACAGCAGGCTTGAGAGGTCATATGGTCCACTCCTGCTCCTATTTGCCATGTTCTCAGTTACACAGCTCCCTTAGCAGCAAAAAGAAATACATTAAAGGGTCCAACAACTCATTACATTGTAAAGCAGCATATCCTCTGCTTTAGCAAAAGTGATGCTAAGGGAGGTGTTGATACATTGTATTGTGATAACACAAGGATTCTTGCAGTGAGTAAAACATTCCGTTCATCCAATCTTACCTATTTTGCGAGCATTATTACAAGTATGTTCCGTGATCCAGCTTGTAGCAGCTTGGCATGCAAGTGCCCACGGACTAACCTGTATTCAGGCTGGAGAGCCAGTGAGAGCCCCGCATTGCCTCTTTTTGGGAAGATCCACCAAATTAAGTGGCAATCAGCCAGTTAACTGGGCAGCAGCAGGCCTTTCCTGGGGGTCAAGGATCAAGGGGCAGAAATCCCTTACCCCCGAGAGAGCCCCATTGCTTCCGTTAAATATCACCCAATGGTTTACTCCTGTTCCGATGTTCAACTTTCTTTCCCTCTCTGTAGAGTGGCAGTCACAAATTTAGTAATGAGTCACCTCTATTAACTACATGGGAGAGGGGGAGAGATTACAGTTATGCCCTATGATCGCTGACTGTAAAGGTACTAAAAGCAGTGTAGTAATAATAACTTAATAAAGTGTAAAAATGCTTGCAAAATAGTTAAGGTTGGACGAATGCCAGCCAATCAGATGCCGGCAGCTTTGCACTGCTCGGTAGCATCAGCGGGAGCAATGGTGGCGCCAATACGAGTCCCACCAGAGGCCCAGGATAGCTGAGGGACCGAAGCCACAGGCGAGTGATGGTGGGATGGGAGCACGTCGGCAGCAAGGGCAGAGGTTGGCTCTTGGCAGGAGCCCACCCTTCCTAATGCCAGGTCTCTGAATCAGGCACTGTGCCTTTGAACAAGGGATTCCCCCCTGGAAGCCCACAAGTAACCCTGACAGGGTTTGTTTTTCAGGTTTCCTGCATGGTGAGACCCTGTTTGCCCTGGGTGAATACCAGCAATGGTGGGATGAGGCCCTTAAGTGGGCATTAATTATCCACTTAACAGCTTCAATTGGCAGGGGGACAGGAAAGCCGTTCACAATTGGGGCAGAGGTGGGAAGGGGGCAAGGTCCCCGCCCGACACCCTCCTGATTAAATGGCCCCTCGCCATCAAACTTCCTTCAGGGAATGGCATTAAATTTGACACTCAGCCCTTAAGCCTGTTCTGCCATTCAATTAGATCGTGGCTGATATGTATCTTAACTCCATTTGTCCACCTTGGTTCCTTTGCCCTTAACAAAGATCTACAGAAACATCTCACATACGTCTAAGCAACCAAATCAATAGTGACATTGGGAAAAGCTTCTGAGCAGGTCACCAGTCAGCCCACTTGATGGTAGACCTGAAGCAACATTGAAATGGAGACAAATACAAACTGGTCATAACAGTACTGTGCCTTGGGTGGGACCTGCATGTTAATGAGCTAAAGTACAGAACAGCCATGATCTAATTGAATGGGAGAACAGGCTTGAGAGGTTAAATGGCCTAGTCCTCTTCCTGTGCTCATAATAGTAGATGACTTCAGAAAACAACTCAAACCATCAGTTCTGACATACTTCATCAGCACTGATCAGAATGGATCATAGTTTTTGTTTTTTTGCAGCGAAAAAAACGATGATTATCTTTGTTTAAAATATCACATCTTTAAATCCCAAGGTGAATCCGTTAAGTCACTGACTTAAAAACATTATAATGGATGAGCTCCAAAGGGTGAACAGGTTCACAAACAGGGGCTTTTCCTTAATCTCCAACCACAGGACCAAGGATGGGATTACACCCACTGTTCTCGCCATTTTGTGGCATGGTTACCTTGGTCAGGTGATATTAGCAGTTCATGATAGGCTCTGGGAAAGATTCCCCCCCCCGCCCCAGTAAACTGGAGTGCACCTTGGACCCACAGGATGATCATGTTGGTGCTGCAGTGGGTCCACCAAGCAACCCCAGGAGAGGTTGGAAGAAAGATTGAAGGGTTCACAAAGCCCTGAGATTTGAAGAAGAATTACACCGAGGGTCTTAGCAGAGTCTGTGTTGCTTCAGCAGGTAATGGATCAGGATGAGAGGAGGGTTCAACAGGGTCCTGCCAACCATTTACAGCATTTATGCCATTACCACTGTTAACCTGATGATCCTGGGAAACAGCAGTAAGAGTAATTGATGTAACGGAAAAAAGATGGAATGCCAATGCTTCCTTCCCTCCCTCTGTATTAACACATGGTGGGCAGGAAATGGGTGGCCTCATTGTTCAATTTTCCCTGTCATTCCTGTGGAATAGTGGACAAATATCCAGCAGATAATCAGCCCTGATCATATTGAGAGGCCATACGGTCAACATCCTCTCCCAGTTCCGAAGAAGATTAGAATTTCTCAGAACATTTTGGCATATCTACAAGTGATGCTAAGCTGTTTATTCTGGGGATCTCTCATAAAACTTATTTACACTAAAACCTCACTACATGAGAATTGCTATAGGCATTTTTACTGCTTCCGAGATACTGCTGCCAAAATCTTCCAGCCCTCATTTACATAACATCACCCCACTTGAAAGAGCATTTCACTTGAGTTTCCTGAATTCACGCCAGTAATGTGTGGTGTAGATTTTGTGTGAATATCTATTTCATGTTTCACATGTTTTAGTATATCATTTTTAGTTTTAGGAGTTAAAGTTTAACTGTATAAAATGGGATAAATGCAGTTAAAGTAAGCTTGAAGTTTATTACACTTCAAAGGTTGGGGCCATGATGCCTTAAGAGGTTAACAGCTAGAAAGGTAAGATAATTAAAATACTGGGCTTTAGAGATTGCCAGAACACCGAAAGAAATGACAGTTCAAAAGGTGACCCACGTAAGGTCAGAATAGAAGGGATAGAGCTATAAATAGTGGGTGGGCTTAATTAGCTAAAGAGCTGGAGACATGGGGCTGAATTTTCCGTTCGTCAAGCGGGCAGAGCTGACCCAATCGCGTGCCGCCATTTTGCGCGGGTGGGCCAATTTAAGGCCCTTCCAGCATGACATCCACAGGGAAGCGCTATGCACTTCCTGTGCGGGCGAGGGGAATCCCTAAAATCGAGAGTGCGCTCTTTCACGCATGTGCATGAAAGAGCGCACTCATCTCCCTGAGGCTAAGTGCTGCCTCAGGGAGATCGGCTCTACTTTCAACAATATTAACAATAGAAAAAAAATATTCCCTTACATGTCCCCTCATGTGACAATGTCACATAAGTTTGGACATGTTCATAATTTCCATAACAACTTCATTAAAATTTTTAAAACCCTACATGAAACCGCATCCCACCGGTGGATGAGGTTTCATGTTTTTTCTATTTGCCGCCGGGGCTCCTGGCCTTAAGGTTGGACGGGCAGGTCCTTTAATTGATTAATTGTTCCTGTCCATGGCCTCAATTGGCCATTGACAGGTCGGTGGGTGCACAGCTGATTTTGCTGCGCCCCCACCTTCCTGAAAATTTAAATGGGGCGGGGTGACATTGGGAGTTCCGCCCGACATCATCCCACGTCATTTTACATGTCGGTGAACGAGCCCTGCCCCTGCTCGCCGACAGTAAAATCCTGCCCATGATGTCTGGAAACCTTGCAGTAATTGCAGTCCAGGGGAATGTCTTTGTTTTGGGAAGTAGAGCTCAATTAGTTTAAAAGCACTCAGTAAACTTTGAAAGGCTGTAAAACCCATTGACTTCATTCGAAAAAAAACATTGTAAATGAGGTATAATTAACTTAAAGGTTGGTTTAAGGATAGCCAAGAGCAAGCTATATCATCATGGAGATGTGTGGAGCTTAGGAAGGTTCTCCAGTTTCAATTTATCTGGGTGTTTGCTGAGACAGTTTTTCGTTGCAGATTGGACCTTGTGCGGTTTGCAGCTCACCAAGAGATAGCCAAAGTAAATGACAGTTAGATAGGTCTGCACTGTAAGTAGAGTAAAACCCTAACTTCATCACTGATTGCATGGAATGCAGGTAAAGTTTAATCTCAGTTTGACTTTTGTGAGGGAACAGAAGCTGGAAGAGTGCCTAGTTTGAAATAGTGGGAGAATCTACAGTGGTGAAGAAAGGAATAAGCAGATTAGCTCAGAAGTGTTGGGAACATAACCAGAATATGGAACTGAGGCATCCACAGTCACAGGAAGGTAAATGAAAGTTACCTCTGAGAATATCTGAAGCTGAGGAGAATTCTCCAGACAATGGTTATGGTTGTTTCCTGCAGCAGTAAATAATTTTAAGATTGGTGTGTGTTATAAAAGAATTCTTGGGGGTAAGAAGAAGTAAGCCTGAATGCATAACAAATGTAATTAGAAACTATCTTGTTAAGTTAATAGTGTTTGTTTTGTGTAATTTGTTCTAAATACAATAAAATTTGTGTTTTGGTAAAAGAAAAGAATTAAATCTTGTGGAGTAGTTCTATTGGTTTAAAGGAAGTATTTGGATTTCTCTTTAAATGTTAATGGTCCCTAACCAGATCGTAACAATTTATGCCCAAAAATGTAGGTGCAGCATGGACCAAGGCTACTTGAATAAATGTAACTGAAATTTTTGGAGTTTGCTAGCAACTTGGAGACAAAATTCCTACTGAGTCCAGCACTCTTCTTATGCTGTCATGTTTGGAGTCCAATCAACCCACTAGCCTGTCATTCCATATGGTCAGGAGAGCTAAACAACCTGTATGGCCTTCCCAATGAACACAACCCTGTGATGCATAATACTGGAAGAGGATAAGGAGGAGTAGCAGCATCAAGGGGCTTCGAGAGTGATATGCCATGGCACACAACAGCAGCCTTTGATTTCTGTTGTTTGAGCTGCATTTGCTCTTGTTTTATGCCAGATTTTACATTCCATCATAGGTTTCACAGGAAGCTATGGCAGAAACGTCTATTGGCATGATTGGTGCAGAGATCAGTGTAAATGTTGGCTTAATTTCTGCATAGGTGCGATCCAGGAAATTGGAAGCAAATGAGCTGAGTTTTCCTGCTTGACTCACAAACCAGGTTGATTTCCAGATTGTAAAACCAGACATGCGTGTGGACATTTTCCTGCCCGCAACTCCCCACCCCAATCATCTCCAAGTTGCTGGGAAAATTCCCTCCAATATCTCAGCTACGTTGACAGAATTAAATAAAATGTTAGACAACCAATGATAAAGCACAGAGTATGGAATTCTAGACCATTGCAACATTGAACAGATGGCTGATATTGAATTACAATGAAGCAATTCAATCGGGTGATTCTGATCGCTCTGGTGGTTAATGATTGCAAGCAGCAACCAAGGATCCAATTAATGTATCAAATTCGCTGATAACTAGGTACAACATTTTGCAGTTTGTGTTTTTGAATTGCTTTAGCTTTTCTTGCCATCATACAGCATTCCTGATAAGGGCAGAATTTGAGAGAGCTGGAAGATAATACTGCTCCATGACTTGCAGGTATATGGCACCATGAGGTTTGACAAGTTTTATTTTTAATATAGACTGCAATAAAGTACTGCAGCAAGAATATTTATGATTTAGTTCATCACACTACAGTCAGAATTTAAACACACGGGGGTGGAAATCCCAATCCAGCATTGGGAACATCTCCAGGGTAGGTGCGGAGGAGTGGGCTGCCGGATGGAGCAGAAATTAGTTCCACTGAGATTCTGGACTGTTCAGAATATGCTGGGAAATTCCAACGGGGGTTCCCAGGGGCACAGCCTTCCACCTGCTCCCCCATATGAAGGGGTTGTAGCTTGGGGAGTTTCCAGGGCTCACAACCACAAGGCTGCCTTCTTTGAATAATAATTATTCAGCACTGCTGAAAATAAGACATCTTGTTGAAGCTTTTTGTCTTGCAACAGAACAATCGCAAGAATTGCAATGCCATGGGAAGCAACAGCTTTATACTGTGTGAGATGACAGTGTTGATTGGTTGGCAAGTGGACACTGATTGGTAGAGGTATTGCCATAGAGAATGCACCAGCTACTGATGACTGACAGTTAACTCTCAAGCATTGTTTGAAATTTAAACCAGGCAGTTTGACTTTGATTAATCAAGGAATTGTCCTGGGAGATGAACCAATGAATGGCTATCATTTACTTTGTTTCGCTGAAACAGGCACAACATGTGTACATGTTCTTTTGGCCTGCAAAGAACAACGGCCCTGTGTCCTAAAATATGTAGCCTCCAGTATGCGCAAATACGCCACACTCAACCTGACTGACTATCTTAAATTAGTTGTCAGCGTAATTTTTGGCAAATGTTGTCCAATCATGGAATCACATCTAATGTTGGACACTGAGTTTTGAGTTTTGCAAGTACGGGCTGGTTGGGTACAGTCTGTACCTTGCCCGTTGTGAACAGTGGCTGGGACATGCTGTTTGATATGATCCGCCAGTCTTTGCGACATACGGCCTACATACCTAGCATTGCACTGGCACTGAAATTCATATGCCACATTGCTTATCTGTGTGATAGGCAAAACATCTTTTTGGCTTGATGGCAGCATCCTGTTAGTGGCAAATATCATTCATGTTGCTACTGCATAGTAGCAGCGTGAAACAGCTAGCTTCACCTGTTGCTCAAATTTTGAGATACTTTGCCCTTCCAGGGTAATCTCAGAAAGACTGGGCACTTTTCAGGGCCGCAAGTAACGGCCTTAGGCCCATTCACGAGTTTGCGTGATATATAGCGCAAAATGGTCTGATCAGAGCAGCCATTATCCCACAGGATATATTTATCCTGCAGGATAGAAAAGACAACCAGTATAGTCAAACATCTGTTATTTATTTGTTAATATGTGAAATAAATAAACAATCTAGATGTGACATGATAGGGAAATTGTCAACTTTAGCCCAAAGGCTGTCAACTTTAGCTAGTTTCAGGTGCAGGAACACTGACAGCTTCTACATCCAGCCTACCAGCAGTTAGGGCCTGCTTGGTTGTAGAGGGCAGTGGTTCCTGTGGGTGGCGAGAATGGCTCCTAATTGGTGGTTTGATACATGGCACTGGAACGAGCATGCTCACACGTTTGTTGAAATTGCAAGCGGGGTCCTATATGAGGCACTGGACCCCAATTTGCATTATTACACAGCCTCTTGCTTGTTTTGTGCATCAGTGCTTATCGCTCATTTGAAGGCCTGACTGAAAATTGAATCAGATGGGCAAATAGGTATCCAAGATGCCCACCACATACTCCTTGATCAGACAAGAATTGGGCAGCAAGCATTTGAAAGTCCCACCCCTGATGTCTTCAGGATCTGGGTATCCTTGTGATGTCATAACAATGGCACACTGAAGATTTTGTTTCTGCAGGAGCAACAGCTGTGTATGTTCTACAACTGCTCTCTGCATTCTATAACAAATCATACTGGCAGCATTTGAAATTTACTCTTTGATGAAAAACTCAAAACCAGTAAATTTAAAAATAAAGCAATGGATGTTTGCACATTCTTGACTTTTCTGAGAAAATCATAGTCCCACTTGTAAGAAAAGTCCTGCAGTATATTCTATTCATTGTAAGAAAAGTCCTGCAATGTATTCTATTCATAGTCCCTTGTGGGTTATAGAGTTTCAGTCACATACCCACTCGATGAGCTGCTTGGCAAAGTTCTCCTCATCCCCGCACTTGGTGGGTTCAAATCATAGGCCAAGTGACCTTGTAACTCCCCGAGAGAGAAATTCGGCCCTGTTCCTGTCACAATGGGAGCTAAAAATTAAAGAAATCAAAACATATTGTTAAAACTTGTAATCAAACTCAGATTTAAAACTCTTTACAGGATTGTCTGCATCTCGAAACTGAAAGTTCAGTTTCTATACATGCAAATTTATATTCTAGTTACTGAGCAGCTCTAACAACCACAAAACACACAAAAGTTGAATAATCTGAATTCAAATGTTCACATTTCTTTCAAAATATTTACAAAGATTTGTTTAAAAAATACAGTTAAACAGTAGCAGTGACTGAGAGATAACCTAAATGTCCTCTGTACATCTTGTTAATGAAATCTGTGTAATTTGTTTAGCTTTCTCCACTCACCTCCCTCTCTTAAACTGGAATTGTTTGTTATGTTATACACTGCCATTTGCAGTATTAGCTTCTATAGGGTCCCACTGTTCTTGTGAGGGTGGATAGGTCTTCACATCTCCATCAATGTCTATTTTCAAAGAGATGCATGATGGCAACCTGGTGATATCATTCCTGTACTATTTCCCTCCCCTCAATATAAGGAGTCACTTGTTAGCACCTCTCTCGCAAGAGCTCAGTCAACTTCCATCAAACCTACATCCTCACACCTTGTGATACTTAAGGTAATACTCATTAGCACTGTGTGCTTACTCCAACCTAAGAGCAGGTATTCAGTTTTCTTTTGTAATATTTTAAATTCGCAGTGGTCCATCCAAATGACTGCTAAGTATAAATTATGCTATTGGTAGCAATTATACAGTGATAACACAACTGCTTATTGCTTTATTGTTTCTAATAAGATGAGAAAGGCCTTTATAGTAGATTGTTTCCACACGAGACACTACAAGGAATGTAAAAGGAGGACACTCGTGTAGAACGTAGAATCCATTTGGAGTTATCAGCTTTGGACTTTTAAAAAATCCCTGTTCTAAAATATTGACTGAAATGCTCCAAACCCTTGGGTATGGTATGGTATGGCATGACACGGAGCTTCTGGGAGAGCAGGAAAAACAAAGGGAGTAGAAGAGTTAAAAAGGGATAATCAAATTAAAGAATTGTCAAAGCAGCATCATATGTAAGAACAACTTTGGTAGAAAGTGAACACCTCTGTCAATTCAAAGCCAAGGAGGGGACAAGTAAAAGCAAAGAAGAAAAAGAGAGTAACAATTAAATGAGGAGTATTTGTTAGATGTAAAATTAAATGGGAACAAATGAGATCAAAAATATAAGTAAAATTAGAAGGGAAGAAGAGGAGAAATATAACAAAAAGAAAAATAACTGACAGAAGTGAATCCAAGATAGATACCATGGCATGTATTTGTTATGGGTGTCCACAAATGAGAGAGCCTAATCTTTACTTAGGCAAGTGGATAGCCATTTGTGATAAAGGACAATACCTACAGGATGGTAAGCTAGAGTTAGAGCAATACAAATATAATAAAGGTTAGACAGGGTATTGATGGGAACTAATGATAATATCCACATATGGGGTAAATTACATAAGGGAGAAAGAACATAGCAACCTTAAAAGCTCATATTTGGGGACTGGCACAAAACGCTGAGATGGACTGTGCAAATGAATGATTCCTGACATGGTTGCAGTGCTTGGAAAAAGAGGGCAGTTGATAAAAAAAAACTGAGGAGGTAAATGAGTGGGTGGTGGCATGCTGTAAAAACAAGCTACCTTCGTAAGTAACTGAGAATCCTCGCTGGAAGAAAAGTGATGAGTACAGTCTGCATATAAACTAAGCAGGAGCAAAGGGGTAACGTTCAAGTAGCAGTAGGAACTCATTTAAGATAGATGGATGTGGGTGCAAGCCGGGAGGGTGTAATAGGTTCCCAAATGAGGCAGATCATACAGTGGAAGGCAGTTAATAGGTATGTGGAATACAAATACCTAGAGACAAGCATACAGTAGCAGGAGTTCAGGAATGGCCAGACACAGGGGAACATGAGAAGAAGCAAATCTATAATAAAATATATACACATGAACACTAGAAGCATTAGAAATAAGATGCTGGAACTGGATACTGTTGTGGCTGTTGGGAGCTAACAATGTGGTGGAAATGTCATAAACATGGCTAAATCCTGAGGTTGGAAATGAATCTAACATTCAAGAGCGGAGAGCAAAGACAGAGTTCCCAGAAAAGGAGATCATGTAACCCTATCCTAGAAAGTAAAATAGATTGACCTAGAATCTTGTTTAGGCCAGTTTTCAAACTGGAAGATTGTGAGAAAATGATCCTCCAGAAAAGATGAGAGAAACTGGAGCTTTTTAGGCTGGAAAGGGAGCACGAGACATGCTCTTAAAGTGGTACATAAAATCGTTACGGATAGAAAAATCTTAACCAGAATATTACTTTAAATTAAACTGCAAGTGAAGAGCAAGGTGACACAAGTTCAAACTACCTTAGGACTGATATCAGGAAATTTTTGTTCCCACAAAGAGTGTTTCACATTTGGATTGAATTTCTAGGTACAGTAGTGGGGAAGAAAACACTGAAATCATTTACAAAAAACCACCAGGATGCTACAACAGGGAGTTGTTAGAGATCTTTCTGGGTGGATGAATTAAGATTGGACGAATGGCCTTGCTCATGTGTAATTATCTTACAATTCAATCCCAGAAGTTGAATTAAACTTTTCCTTACAAGCATCTTTGTGAAATGAAACCTAATTATTTTACCATAATGGAGTAGCAACTTACATGGTTTTATCTAGAACATAGCACCAGATATAAATAATAAACAGTGAAATGTTTTAAGTAAAACTACAAATGGCCACTATTTCTAATAACAAATCTGGAGACATTCTTTAAGGCTCTATGTTAAATACGATACCATAGCTATTCAAGGGACTTGAATAAAAACAACACTTACTTCTGGATACCTGCACTAGCTCATTTACATTGAAGACGCCTGAAGTCACAAAGCTGTCCTGAAATTCTGTGTGTTCTGCAAAAGACGAGACATGACAAGTCAATGAACATCTTGTGAAAGTATCACTTTGTTCTCAATGAAAGGAGTGTGAGCACTATGTTGAGGGGAGGCATTTCCCAAAGGTGCAACACTCATCATCTTAGAGCATAACACCAAATTTGAGGAACAGGAACGCTATGGTCATTGGAATATTTTCAGCACTGGTGTCAGAATTCTGTTTTCTTTCCATGCTTCAACCAGACAATTGTCATTACATTAGAATCAGAGAATGGTTACAGCACAGAGGTGGGCATTCAGCCCATCCTGTCTGTGCCAGCTCTCTGCAAAAGCAACTCATCTAGTTCTGCTACCACAACTTTTCTCCATAGCCCTGCAATTTTTCTCTCTTCAGATAATTATCTAATTCTCTTTTGAAATTCACAATTGAATCTGTCTCCACCACTCTCTCTGGCAGTAAAATTCCAGACCCTAACCATTCGCTGTGTAAAAAGATTTTTCCTCATGTCATTTTTGCTTCTTTTGCCAATCACCTTAAATCAGTGTCTTCTGATTCTCAATCCTTCCACCAATGGGAACAGTTTCTCCCTATCTATCCTGTCCAGTCCCCTCATGATGTTGAGCACCTCTCTCAAATCTCCTCTCAACCTTCTCTTCTCCAAGGAAAACAGTCGGTTTCTCCAATCTCATCATGTAACAGAAGTTCCTCATTCCTCAAACCGTTCCCATGAATCTTTTCTGCACTCGATCTAATGCTTTCATCTCCTTCCTAAAATGTGAGGCCCAGAACTGGTCACAATATTCTAGTGAGGGCTGTACCAGTGTTTTACACAGGTTTATGATAACTTCCTTGCTTTTGTACTCTATGCCCCCTATTTATAAAGCCAGGGATCATGGAGAGAGGAATAAGTGTGAATCTTTCCGCAGAATTTAAACAATAAGCCTTCTTCTTACATTATATTCAGTTGTTGGATGTTACAATCTCATACCCATTTAGGATTCACTCCCTAGTCACAAGCTACAAATGCTCCACCTGTAACAGCATCACCTTTGCACTCAATTCTTCTCATAGCAAAGGGAAAAAGCACTTTCACTGTTGTGGGGTGTCCTGATTCTACAGTTTATCATGGACATCTCATATTCACTGTAGAAGACTGTTTTTAACAGAAGGCAAGTCACCACTACCAGGGGAGGACCTGCTACAACACAGGAAGTGACTCCGTTTGAGGCTGGGAGTTGAGGCTGTAGCAATGAAATGTGAGAGGGATGACAAGAGATGTTGAGGTGGATGGGCAAATCCCCACTGAGAACTAATGGTTCACTTTAATTTACTCCTTCCTATCCAGGTCAATATATTTAAATTTGCATGGCATTCCCCTGTAGATGAATAGACCTTAATCCAAGTCTGTATGAACCCTTACATTTGTATATCTTTGTATCTTTGGAGGAACGGTACAGCACACAAAACCTGTATGAAGCCGTCCTCTACACTGTGTCACAGATATGCTGCAGCCCAGTTATATCAATCCCAGAGTATATAAAGAATATAAGAGAATGCTGAGGTGTATTCAATGAGCACTGAAAAGCTGGAGCAGGAAGAACAATAGGCTCCTTGTTAGAAGATGAGAGATTTGCTTCCAGTAGAGGCGCAGTTGAACCCAGATCTCTCAGGCCTGTATATAAATCAGTATTTTCAGAGAATGATGGGCCGATGCAGTTATTGATTATTTGCTTAGGAGATTCTACACCATGGTGACAAGTGTGAAGGGGTCTGTATTTCACACGTGGGCTTCTCATACAAGGAATAGAAAGCATCAGACATCCTTGGCAGTGATGGCAACTCAAGGGCCGTCTGCTACACAGGTGTTCACAGCTGAGGCCTTGTTGCCAGCCTTGGGCATTTGGATGAATGATCGGAATGCTGAAATAAAGGCTCTTGCTTGCAATGCAAACTCTCAATCGACAGGCTCACAGAAAAGGTAGCTCAGAACAAGAGGTTTAGGCCAGGGTTTTTCTGGAGTCATGGAGACTCCATGGAGACTCCAAACTGGTGGACAAACTCCAGATTCGGAAGTCTCACCCCCTTGTCCGGCAGATCCCATTTTCGCCACAGGGGAAAGGGATGTGACTCACACATGAAGGAAACCAGAACTCCGCAGGGGATCTTAAGTTCAGTTTTAATTGACAGCTCAAAGAGGTTATTAAAGGACTAGCTGTCTTTGATTTTCAGTTATGAATACAAGTCTGTTTATATATGGGATTAAATACTAGAGAGGATTTAAAAGTTTTGAAAGGGCTTTCATGAATAGGACTTTTTTTTAATATAGTGAAGGCTGTAATAGATGCTTAGAGCTTTATTTTATTCCATCTCAACATGGTTCATGAGGTCTGCCCATGGTGGTTTCTGGGTGAGTGGATTGGAGGATGTTGGGACAAAGCTTGGTGGGCGAGCATGAGTTGACATTAAGTTGACATTGTGGATTATATGGGGCTGATTGAGGACCATGAGCTGGCATGGAAGGTACGAAAGCTACTGGGGGTTGGTGGGGGCATGATTTGGCATAGAAGGGGCATAGGGAATGGTTGGGGGTGTGAGGGTCAAGGGTTAGATGGCCTGAAATATGAGCAAACAACTGGCACAAAGTCCTAGAGAACAGAGGTGGGCTTTTGAAACAGCCTGCTTTACCACTCATAGCCCTGTGGCCGCTTCCAGTCTGCGTCCGGGGGTGTTGAACCTGACCCCATATCACCCCACCCCCCTGAATGATGATCCCCACTATTCGGGGGAATATCTCCCAAGGCAGATGCAATGAACCAGGAAATTTCCCCACTTGCACTACCCACCTCAGGAGTGAAAATCCGGGCTTTAGTATTTGCCTTGCACAAATTGTCACATTATGGGACCTGCAAAATCTGGACCTATGGGCAGAATGGCCTAGAAGCCAGAAGAAAGGAAAGATTGGAACGGACACTGGGCCTTTGGAAACAGGCTAGAAGGCAGGAGGGTAAGTAAAATGGCAACGGGAGGCATTGGGAGGGGAGCCCGATGTCTTCCCGCCGCCTGAGCATTTTACTAGTGGAGGAAACTTCAGTAGTGTCCACTGGGCAGGACAACTTTGCCAATTAAGTGACCAATTAAGGGTCTAACAGTGGTGCTGCCAAGACTGCTGAACAGCCAGCCCTCTGATTGGGCTGACAGCTCTGGAAGGCAGGCCACTGCCCTCAATTTGACAATAGTCCTGATGGCTGCCTCTTAATTGGCTGCCCGTGTCCTATCACCTACCGTCGTGGGGTTAGTTCCCACCTTCGGCCCTGGCTGCAGTCCTTCCTCCCTGCTTGAAATATTCAGCCCTAGATGTCAGTGCTCTCTTTCCAGGTTGATCTAGCTCCACTGCTGTGTCTCCCTTACCCCCTCCCAACCTCTAACAACATCGGAGCCTGAAAGCAGGCAGGGCCAACCTGCCCCTGCAACAGCAGAAGATTTTCAACCTAAAATTGGCCCAGCACAGAGATCAGGAGCACTGAAGGATACCATTAGTTTCAGCTACAGTGGGTAGGAATGATCCCTGGCAGACACATTTTGAATCCTGACACTTCTTCAAACAGGAAGGGGATATGGAGTGCTGTAGAATTAAGGCATAAGTTAAAGCTGCCAGAAAACCCAGAATTGAACCAGGCTTGCTATAGAGAGTTCAGAAGGGTAGTGAAAAAATAAATAAAAGAGACAAAGAGAGAGCATGAGAAGAGACAGGCAACTAACATAAAGGGGAATCTAAAAGTCTTCTATAGGCATATCAACAGTATAAAGATAGTAAGAGATGGGGCCATGCCAATTTGAGACCCAAAAACGTATCTATGCATGTAGACAGAAGACACAGCTGAGGTACTAGATGAATACTTCGCACCTGTCTTTAGCAAGGAAGCAGGTGCTGCCAAAGTCATGGTGAAGGAGGAGGCAATTGAGATAGTGGATGGACTAAAAATGAATGAAGGCGAGGTATTAAAAAGGCTGGCTGTACTTAATGATCATAAGTCACCAGGACCAGAAGGGATGCATCCAAGGTTTCTGAGGAAAGTAAGGGCCAAAATAGCGGAGGCACTGGTCATAATCTTCCAAACGCCCTTAGATAGTGGAGTGGTGCCAGGGGACTGGAGATTTGCAAATGTTACACCCTTGCTCAAAAAAGTGTGTAAGGATAAACCCAGCAAATGCAGGCCAATCATTTAACCTTGGTAGTAGGAAAGCTTTTAAAAATGATAAAAGCTAAAAACTGCGGATGCTGGAAATCCAAAACAAAAACAAAAATACCTGGAAAAACTCAGCTGGTCTGGCAGCATCTGCGGAGAGGAACACAGTTAATGTTTCGAGTCTGAATGACCCTTCAACAGAACTAAGTAAAAATAGACACCTCTCTTCTATTTTTACTTAGTTCTGTTGAAGGGTCATTCGGACTCGAAACATTAACTGTGCTCCTCTCCGCAGATGCTGCCAGACCTGCTGAGTTTTTCCAGGTATTTTTGTTTTTGTTTTAAAAATGATAATCTGAGATAAGATTAGTTGTCACTTGGGCAAGTATGGATTAATTAAGCAAAGCCAGCACAGATTTGTTAAAGGCAAATCATGTTTAACAATTTGCTTGAGTTTTGTGATGAGTTAAACAAGAGAGGGTTGATGAGGGTAATGTAGTTGATGTGGTGTACCATGGGCTTCCAAAAGACATTTGACAAAGTGTCATATAATAGGCTTGTCAGCAAAGTTGAGGCCCTGAAATAAAATAGACAGTGGCAGCATGGACATAGAGAGCAATGGTAAATGGTTGTACTTCGGACTGGAGGAAGGTATATAATGATGTTTCCGAGTGGCTAGTACAAGACTGCTGCTTTTTTGATATATATTGAGTTGGACCTGTGTGTAATGTGCAAAAATTTAAAATTTGCAGTTGACACAAAACTTGTGAACCGTGAGCAGGATAATGATAGACTTCAAGGTGATATAGACAGGCTGGTGAATGGGCAGACATGTGGTAGATGAAATTTAATGCAGGAAAGCATGAAGTGGTACATTTTGGTTGGAAGCATGAGGAGGGGCAATATAAACTAAAGGGTACAATGCTAAAAGGGGTACAGGAACCAAGAGATCTGTGGGTGTATGTGGACAAATCATTGAAGTGGCAGGCAGGTTGGGAAAGCGTTTGAGAAAGCATACAGTATAATAACAGCAAAGTTATGATGAATCTCTATGAAACAATGGTTCTGTCTCAAATGGAGTATTGCATCTAAATTTGGGCATCGTTCTTTAGGAGGGATGTGAAGGCTTTAGAGAGGGTGCAGAAAAGGTGCTGGGGTTATTCTCCTGAGAGAAAGTTGACAGGAAATTTGATAGAGGCGTTTAAAATCATTTGAGGGCGGGACAGAGTAGATAGGGAGTGCTTGTTCCCTTTGGCAGGGGAGTGGAGAACCAGAGGACACCAATTTAAGGGTGACTGGCAAAGGAACCAAAATCAACATGAGAAAACATTCCGAAGAAGAGTCATATTGGACTTGAAACATTAACTCTGCTTTTCTCCCTACAGATGCTGCCAGATCTGCTGAGTTTTTCCAGCACTTATTGTTTTTATTTCACATCTCCAGCGTCTGCAGTATTTTGCTTTTATCTATATGAGAAAACATTTTGCGTTTTACATAGCGAATAGTTATGATTTGGAATACACTGCCTGACATAGTAGTGGAGGCAGATTCAATAGTGCCTTTCAAAATGGAATCGGATAAGCACTTTAAGATAGAAAACCTGCAGGCTTATGGATGAAGGTTGGGGTGTGGAATTGGCTGAATTGCTCTTGGAGAGCTAGCATAGACTCGACAGGCCGAGTAACCTCCTCTGTACTGTAACCATTCTATGATTATGATTTGCTTTAGTGACTGGAAGTCAGTGTCCAGTGGCGTACCACAGGGATCTGTGCTCGGTCCCCTATTATTCGTCATTTATATAAACGACATAGATGACTATGTGAGGGGTAGGATTACTAAGTTTGCGGATGACACAAAGATTGGCCGGGTGGTTAACAGTGAGGTTGAGTGTCTTGGGCTACAGGAAGATATAGACGGGATGGTCAAATGGGCAGATAAGTGGCAGATGGAATTTAACCCTGAAAAGTGTGAGGTGATATACTTTGGAAGGAGTAATTTGACAAGGAAGTATTCAATGAACAGCATGACACTAGGAAGTTCTGAGGAACAAAGGGACCTTGGCGTGTGTGTCTATAGATCTCTGAAGGCTGAGGGGCATGTTAGTGGGGTGGTGAAGAAGGCATATGGGACACTTGCCTTTATCAATCGAGGCATAGATTACAAAAGTAGGGAGGCCATGTTGGAGTTGTATAGAATCTTGCTGAGGCCACAGCTGGAGTACTGTGTGCAGTTCTGGTCACCACATTATAGGAAGGATGTGATTGCACTGGAGGGGGTGCAGAGGGGATTCACCAGGATGTTGCCTGGGATGAAACATTTAAGTTATGAAGAGAGGTTGGATAGACTTGGGTTATTTTCGTTGGAGCAGAGAAGACTGAGGGGCGACCTGATTGAGGTGTACAAGATTATGAGGGGCATGGACAGGGTGGATAGGGAGCAGCTGTTCCCCTTAGTTGAAGGGTCAGTCACGAGGGGACATAAGTTCAAGGTGAGGGGCAGGAGGTTTAGGGGGGATGTGAGGAAAAACTTTTTAACACAGAGGGTGGTGACGGTCTGGAACGCGCTGCCTGGGAGGGTGGTGGAGGCGCGTTGCCTCACATCCTTTAAAAAGTACCTGGATGAGCACTTGGCGCATCATAACATTCAAGGCTATGGGCCAAGTGCTCGTAAATGGGATTAGGTAGGTAGGTCAGGTGTTTCTCACGTGTCGGTGCAGATTTGATGGGCCAAAGGGTCTCTCCTGCACTGTCTGATTCTGTGATTCAGTGATCGCATTCTAGCTGGCCATTAATTGATCCCTGTAAAGGGTATCCTTCTCTACTGGAGCTCATAGGGCCATTAATCACAGCCTGCACATTGTGAAAACCAACAATGCTGTGGTAGCCAAGGGCATATGCTAGCTACACCCCCCGGCACCATCCTCCCAGCATCAATAGGAAGTGTGATGCACGAATTGGTTCTGACAAAGTATGCATGATCTGGTAGATGCACCTGTGAACATAAAATACAGTAACATATTCCCTGCAGAAGATGTCCTGATGTCCCCACTTGGTGCTGGGTTATGGAAAGAGGCTTTCATAATGTTGCAATTGTAATTGGCTCCAACATAGCTCAATATTATTGCATTCGATAATTAAGTTCAGAATTTAATTAATCCCAGTTTATGAACATTTAATGCTACAGACAAAAAATTCACGGAGCTGCATGGTCAATCTAATTTTATTTTTAATACATTATGGAAGTAAATGGGTTAATACCTCCAGTAAAAAAATGAATTTAATATAAGCATGGCAAGAATATGCACAGTAACAGAGCCAATGGTGCGGCATTGAGTTAATTAGAACAAGTTAGTGCGTAAATAGGAATCCTGTGGTGCAGCGGACTGTTATTGAAATGGTACTAATAATAGTATGACCACACACTCGATGGGTATGACAGTGTAGTGATTATGGTACTGGATTAACAACCTAAATGTTTTAACATCAAATCGCACTGTACTTCTACCAGCTAAGTGCCTAGGGCTACATAGAGGGAAAAAAGGCAATAACTAACCCTCTCTCTACATCTAGCAACTTAGGAGGCTTGCAACTACAGGGATACAACCTCAAGGACAACAGCCACTCTTCTTGGTGCTTCCTGGAAATTTAGCAGCTTGCTGGCCACTGCCTTCTCAGTGGTATTTACAATGTGGCAGCTGGTGAAGGGACAGCAGGTACCCTTCCAGCTGGGGTGGGGGAGCGTCAAGGTTGAGGAATGACAACAGGCCTTGCCACCCATATTGTTAGGGCAAGGTCAAGGAGGAAAATCCAGCCAAACAACTTGCTTTATACTGTATAAGGTCAAGGGCTGAATCCTAGACCAGCAGCTCATGCTGATTCTTCATGCTGGTACTCTCCAGTGCGTTGTGCCATTTTTTCATTTTAACAAACTTGCTTATGTCTTCCTGGTCGCAACCATTGCCTAGGCAATTTGGCTGGCATTAAATCAGCTCCTAGGCCTCTACCAATATTGTTCTTAATCAATTTGATCTTATTAGCTTTACCATCAAAGAAGAGGTATAATTTCTTCACCCATAATTTTCCTGATCACAGCTGAGCGATCCAAGGGAGGTGCCATTTTTAAAAAATTCATTTGTGGGATGTGGGCTTCACTAGCTAGGCCAGCATGTATTGCCCATCCCTAATTGTCCTTGAAAAGGTGGTGGAGAGCTGCCTTCTTGAACCACAGCCGTCCAAGTGGAGTAGGTACGCCCACAGCATTGTTAAGGAAGGGAGTTCCAGGATTTTGACCCAGTGACAGTGAAGGAACGGCGATATATTTCCAAGTCAGGATGGTAAGTGGCTTGGAGGGGAACTTCCAGGTGGTGGTGTTCCCATGTATCTGCTGCCCTTGTCCTTCTAGATGGCAGCAGTCGTGGGTTTGGAATGTGCTGCCGAAGAAACCTCGCTGAGTTTCTGCAGTGCATCTTGTCAATGGTACACACTGCTGCCACTATTTTTTGGTGGTGGAGGGAGTGAATGTTTGCGTTTGGGATGCCAATCAAGTGGGCTGCTTTGTCCTGGATAGTGTCAAGCTTCTTGAATGTTGTTGGAGTTGCACTCATCCAGGCAAGTGGACAATATTCCATCACATTCCTGACTTGTGCCTTGTAGATGGTGGACAGGCTTTGGGAGTCAGGAGATGAGTTACTCACAGTAGGATTTCTAGCCTCTGACCAGCTCTTGTAGCCACAGTATTTATGTGGCTAGTCCAGTTCAGTTTCTGATCAATAGTAACCCCGAGGATGTTGATAGTGGGGGGTTCAGCGATTGTAACACCATTGAATGTCAAGGGGCGCTGATAAGATTCTCTCTTGTTGGAGATGATCATTGCCTGGCACTTGTGTGGTGCAAATGTTACTTGCCATTTGTCAGCCCAAGCCTGGATATTGTCCAGGTCTTACTGCATTTAGACTTGGACTGCTTCAGTATCTGAGGAGGCACGAATACTTAGATTTCCAGAAGGCATTTGATAAAGTGCCACATCAAAGATTATTGTGGAAAATAGACGCTCATGGTATAGGGGGTAACATATTGGCCAGGATAGAAGATTGGCTGGCTAACAGGAAGCAGGGAGTAGGCATAAATGGGTCTTTTTCAGGTTGGCAAGATGTAACAAGTGGTGTGCCACAGGGATCAATGCTGGGACCTCAGCTGTTTACAATTTATATAAATGACTTGGATGAAGGGATGGATGGGATGGTTGCCAAATTTGCTGATGACACAAAGATAGGTAGGCAAGTAATTTGTGAAGAGGACATAAGAAGGCTACAAAAAGATATAGATAGTTTAAGTGAGTGGGCAAAGATCTGGCAAACGGAGTATAATGTGGGAAAATGTGAAATTGTCCATTTTGGCAGGAAGAGTAAAAGAGAACATATTATCTAAATGGTGAGAGATTGCAGAGTTCTAAGATGCAGAGGGATCTGGGTGTCTTAGTGCATGAATCGCAAAAGGCTAGTATGCAGGTACAGCAAATAATTAGGAAAGCTAATAAAATGTTATCATTTATTGCGAGAGGAATTGAATACAAATATAGGGAGGTTATGCTTCAGTTATACAGAGCACTAGTGAGACCACATCTGGAGTACTGTGTACAGTATTGGTCACCTTATTTAAGGAAGGGTGCATGTGTTGGAAGCAGTTCAGAAAAGGTTTACCAGACTAATACCTGGAATGGACGGGTTGTTTTATGAGGAAAGGTTGGACAGGTTAGGCTTGAATCTACTGGAGTTTAGAAGAGTAAGAGGTGACTTGAATGAAAAATATAAGATTCTGAGGGGACTTGATAGGGTGGATGTGGAGAGGATGTTTCCTCTTGTGGGAGAATCTAGAACTAGGGGTCACTATTAAACATGACGGAGATGAAGCGAAATTGTTTCTTTCAGAGAGTCGTGAGTCTTTGGAATTTTCTTCCTGAATATGCGGGAGAAGCAGAGTCTTTGAATATTTTTAAGGCAGAGGTGGATAGATTCTTGGTAAGCAAGAGGGCGACAGGTCATCGGGGTAGGCAGGATGCAGATTTGAAGTTACTATCAGATCAGCCATAATCTTATTAAATGGCAGAAGAGGCTCGAGAGGCTGAATGGCCTACTCCTGCTCCTTGTTCACATGTTCATATGAAAATTATGCAATCATCAGTGAACATCCCCACTTCTGATCTTATGATGGAAGGAAGGTCATTAATGAAGCAGCTGAAGATGGTTGGGCTAAGTACACTACCCTGAGGAACTCCTGCAGTGATGTCCTGGAGCTGAGGTGACTGACCTCCAACAAACACAACCATCTTCCTTTGTGCTAGGTATGACTCCAACCAGCAGAGAGTTTTCCAACTGATTCCCATTGATTCCAGTTTTGCTAGGGCTCCTTAATGCCACACTCGGTCAAATGCTACCTTGATGTCAGGGGCAGTCACTCTCACTTCTCATGCAGCGAAATGTTTGTACCTTCAAAAGAGAGCGGCACTAGGCCCTGTCTGGGGCTGAGATCACGGCATACAAAAGACAGGTGTAATACTACGTAATATAACACACAGTCAATATAATATCATGGAGTAAGTCTGCTTGTCTAAAGAGATTGAAGAGGAATTTTCAAAACAGTCCGGCTCCAAGCCACACATCATTCTGACTTGGAACAATATCGCCGTTCTTTACTGTCGCCAAGTCAAAATCCTGGAACTCCCTTCCTTACAGCACTGTGGGTGTAGCTACATCACATGGACTGCAGCAGTTCAAGAGGGCAGATCACCACCACCTTCTCAAGGGCAATTAGGGATGGGCAATAAATGCTGGCCTAGCCTTCGACGCCCACATCCCATGAGCGAATTTTAAAAATTGGGCTTTTTTTTTTTTGCATTTTGCCATTCTCAGATTAGATAGCTGCTGTTGGGTGAGTGAGATATAGTGAATTCTGATGGCTGTCAATTACTGTTTGGGGTAAACTCGATGTACCAGTTGGTCTTTTCCTATCCATCATTTTAGAACGTTCTTGTGTGCAGGGGCAGTGTGACAAACACCATTCTTTGCCCTGCATTAAACCATAAAATATTTCTATATTGTAATCTTTTATATGAAACTGAAACTCGGCTAATGTACAGTAACTTTAAAATAGGGTTCTGCATCTACACTGAATTAAATTCTTCCGCCTTTGTCTAAGGACTTGACATGCAATGTTGCCTGAAATCAGCAATTAGTTGCAAGAGATGACAGCCCACGCCCCATTTTTATTTGCATTTATATGATGTTTTCATGACCTTAACCCAAAGCACCTCACAGCCGATGAAGTAGCTTTGAAGTGTAGTCATGCAGAGAAACAGCAAATCCCCACAGCAAATAATGAAATAAATCTGTTTTGGGTGTTGATTGAGGGATAAATTTTAACCAGGACAAAGGAAAATTTCCCAGTTTTTTTCAAATAATACCATGGCGTCTTTAACATCCATCTGAAAAGGCAGGTGGAGCCTTGCTTTAACACCTCAGATTAAATTAGCTGCTCAATTCTCTGGAGTTGGACATGAAGACACATTTCTGATTTAGAACCAAGGATGGTTCCAGTGAGCTGAGAACGCGACCAGCGAGACACGGTTGACTGGTTATTACCCTGAGATTAAATCTAATCATGTCAAGAATAGCTTAGGTCTGCAAATTTGTCACTGAGAGAGGAAATGGAACTCATTGTCAGTGATTGACACTCTTCTAAGAGGGTTTCCTTACTGATGCAAATATCAAAATATTTCATTTCACAATAAATGTCCCTTGAGACAGTAATGGGCTGCTAGCCACATCCCCATCTATCTGAAAAACCAAGGGCTCCTTCAAAGAAGCTGCCGTCCACTTCAAAGGAATTGAAGAGAATTTCTCAACCGCTGCCCTGGAATATTAATTGACTGTGTTCATGTCCATGATATGAGGGCACAACATAACTCTGTGGGCAAAAAGAAGTGCAACTGTGTAAATGATCATCAAGTCAAGAAATAAGCTTAATATTGTTGTGTTGTAGTTATTTTTTGTATCTTTGTGGATTTCTTTCTTGCAATAAGTTTAATTGTAACATAGGGGTTCTGCCCTAAGTGCAGCAGTGGGCGTGTAAAACGATGTTTTACCTGCCGGCCGCAATGGCGGCTTCTCACGCCGTATCATCCCAAACCCACCGCTTTAATTATACATTCCCGGGAAACAGGCCGTTTCGATGGTGGGCGGGCTCTCGTTCGCCCGTCATGCCATCACCTGGCCACTTCATCACACCGGGCGCCATATTTAAATTGCAGCCGCGCGCACACCTCTCAGTGCTTCCAGCCCACGACTGCTGCACGGAAGACATGGCCCCAAAAGCAAGAAGACTGCAGCCCCCAGGTTCAATCATGCATCTCTTCAGCAGATGCAGCGGAGGCCCGCCGTGATATCCTCTACCCCCATTCAGGCCGTAGAATGGACAGCAACATCACCAACCAAGCTTAGGAGACCGTGGTCAGCGCCACAACCATGGAAAAGAGGACAGCCATCCAGTGCCGAAAGAGGGTGAACGATCTCCTCTGTTCCGCCAGGGTAAGTCACTCTTCTCATCGCTCTCAACTCACACACTCTCAAACCCATCACACACCCACAGGACCCTCACTCACTGCCGATTCAAGAGACATCGCCATTCATTCTCTCTCACACACACCTTCATTGTCTTCATCCCGTCCATGGGACCACTCACCACCCACATATGCCAGGCATACTTATCATCTGGCCTGACAGGCATCCTGCTTACACTCTATCTCTATTCATGCAGGACAGGTTGGCACACAAGAGGGCGAGGTCACAGACTGGTGGAGGAATGCCTGAAATCAAGATCTTTACGGACTTTGAAAACAGCCATCCAGTTACCCGGCGAGGATCTGGACCGGTCCTGTGCTGACGGTGAGGTCGGCGGTGCTCAACCAAGTGAGGATCCAACAGTGCAACATCCATCAGACAACCATGCTGTGAGTGATGTGACCTGTTTCACAGGCCACTGCCATGCATTAAATTTCTCTCCTTGCTTTCTCAGGCACATCTGGGAAACAGTCAAGAGAGACCACGGCCCAGGGCCTCCAATCAAGCCCCAAGGGAAGCTCAGAAGAGGAATCTGCTCAAACCCTCCCTGAAGTCCCATCACAGCCTCACCCACACCCTCCACCAGCACAGAGACACACACCTCGGTGGGACCTAGCTTTAGAGCAGCCTTGGGATCACAATCTGGTGAGCACATCGCACTTTCTGGTCCACAGAAAGCAGCGGCAGGGACTTCCCAGGTGTCCAGCACTCGGAGGAGCTGCTGGAGGTCAGAACATTGCTGAGTCCGAGTCAGATGATGAGCCTCTGGACTCGGTCATGTCACAGTTGCTAGACCTGCAAAGGCAAGCTTGGGAACATCAGGAAGGGATGTCTGCTGCACTCCTTAGATTGCAAGGCACGATGGAGGAATCAGTCCACCTTCAGGCTGAGGTGATAGTGCCGGCATGCCAATACACCGAGGTCAACAATGTAGGATGGCGGCCGCCATGGAGACCTTGGTCCAGGACTTCACTCCTGCACTGCTGAGTCAGCTGAACTCCATTGCTGACGCCATAGTTGGCCTCCCAACAGTGTGTACGCAAGAGGGGTGCCGGGCAGCCTGATCTCACTCCAACTACCCCTTCTCCTCAAGGAGTCAGCCAGGGACCTTCGGGCATCCATAGAGAGGTGGATTAGCAAGTGTAGCCCCGGGACCCATCCATCCAGGTGACTCTGGGAGTGTCCGGCCCATCCAAATCCCATCTTCCTGTGACCTCAGCAGCTCCAGCTCCACAGGCCAAGGAGGGTGTCACTGCCACACAGCAGGAACCCAAAAGCAGGCCGGGGCCCTCCAAGTCTCGGCTGTCCAGAGAGCACCCACCAAGGTCATCACAGACAGGGTGTAGCAGTCAGCAGGCTGCCTCCACCTCCGCTGTGGATGTTCGGTGAGCACCAAGATGTAGCGGCAGGGTTAGGAAAGTTAGGAAAATATAGTTGCACAGCCAGGGATGGGTGTTAATCACTTGTACATACTGTTCATGACTGTAAATAAACTCCCAAGAATGTCTCCTTGTCTATGACTCCTTGTTCGTGTCACTCAGATGTGAAATATTTCTGCACAAAATCAAGGCAGGTGTCTCAGTCCAGGGCCTCTTCCCTATGCTTTGTGCAGCCTTCAGGCCAAAGCAATGGTCCAGCTTAACACTCCGTGGACATATTACCACACTCCCTCGACGGTGCTGGTCATTGCTGCCAGAATGTTGTGGGCAGACATCACAGAGTTCTCTCATTCTCTCTGTGTGCTCTCAGCACCTTTAAGGTGGGGCTGGCCCCCATCTTATCAGCATCTGTGGCCAGTGATGCTGTGCTCCTGAAGGGGTCAGGTGCTGAAGGCAGACAAAGGATCAGGTGCTTTTAAAGTTTCATGACTGCGTCTCCATGATATGATGCTGATCACAGAGCACAAGTGAGCTGCCCTTGGCCAGACAGGAGGTCAACATTCTCAGAGGCTATGTGAAGATCTTTGGAGTGCCCTCACTGCATATCATCATCATCCTCCACAAATCTAGCAGCTATGAGGGCTTCCCAAGCACACCTGCTTCATCTGGCCAGTGGGAGGGCCTCATCACCGCCTTCGAGGACCCTTCATCTTCTTCACCGTCAAAATCCTCCTCATCAGAGGAGACGTCCAGCTCCTGCATCTCTTCCTCAGCCAGTTCCTCTGCCCGTTGCAGCACCAGGTTGTGAAGGGCGCAGCAGGTGATGATGATGCGTGACATCCTCTGTGGACTGTATTGCAGGGGCTCCACCCGACCGGTCCAGGCACCGGAATCTCATTTCTAGCATCCCAATGGTTTGTTCCACCAAGTTATGAGTTGCAGCAGTTATAGCGTCGCTCTGCTGCAGTCTGAGACCGCTGCACAAGTGACATCAGCCACAATCTCTGTGGGTAGCGCTTGTCCCCTAGGAAGCAACCCTGCAGCCTCTGTGAACCCTGGAAGACATCAGGAACCTGTGACCGACTGAGAATGTAGGAGTTATGGACACTCCCTGGAAACCGTGTGCAGACCTACAGGATGCATTTGTGGTGATCGCACACCAGCTGCACATTCAGGGAATGGAAGCCCTTGCAGTTGACCGCTTGTTGCAACGGAGATCTGAGCACCACAGTCGATCGCACCCTGCACTTGTGGGAAGCCGGAGATCTGGGCAAATTCAATGGCTCTTGCATCCTGGCTGTCCTGGTCCCGGGCAAAATGCACAAAGTTGTGTACCCTCACAAAGGTGCCATCTGTGACCTCATGGATGGATTTGTTGGTGGAGGCTTGTGATAACCCACAGAGGTCACCTGTGGAGCCCTGAAAGAGGCACTGGCAAAAAAATTGAGCACTGTGGTCACTTGCATGGCCACTGGCAGTGGATGCCCTCCATGTCCCTGTGGTGCCAAAACCTGTAGTATCTGGAAGATGTGACCGTCCAGTTCCCTAGACAGGCACAGTCTTCAGCGACACTGGTTGTCGGTCATCTGCAAGAATGAAAGGCGGCATCTATAGCCCTGGATCTAGCAAAGTGCAGACCAATGACAGCTCGCTGTGGCTCTTCAGTGGCGTGTGCGGGAGCCCCAGGTGTCACTTCATCTTGAGGCCACTATTCCTCCCTCTGGGCAGCCAGGCGCCTCAGTCACCCTCTTTTCTATCATCTCCACTCTCTGTACACCACCAGGCATACAGCTAGTTCACCAAGCTCCATGCTCCTGATGTACTACTCCTGCAGGATGAAAGAGAGAGACGTATGGGTTAGCTTGGGTATACTAAGAACCTGTCTTGGTTAAGTCTGAAGGCCCCTTAACCCATCCTGGAGAGAGCTGGCCACCACTTGGATGGCCAGAGTTTAATGCGCTCCAGGACTGCCTGAAACCCCAATCACATCCGCCCTACCCCAAGCTAACCCACACGTCTCTTTCTTTCATGCCGCAGGAGTAGAACATCAGAAGCAAGGAGCTTGGTGAACTAGCTGTATGCCTTGTGGTGTACAGAGAGTGGAGATGACAGAGAAGAGAGTGACTGATTGGCGACAGCTTTGCCCATTGGGCTGCAGGCTGCGCTCTCAGCTCAGGTGCAGGCATTCTCCTAACCCACACTGCAAGGCTGCACTGTTAGCTTGAATGTTGGGGGAGATTGGGCCATACCAGGATGATGACATTGCAAGGGGCTGTGAGCGCCTCCACCAGTGACTGCTCCATGGCCAACTTTAGCAAGGAGATTGTACAATGTGCCCAGGCATCCAACTGTTCTGCAGTGCATTAAAACGCTCATTAGTTCGCAGTCTGTGACCAAGGGGTGAAAAGCTCTGGAGCACTTGGTGGCACTTTCATGCCTCTGAGTTGCTTGAGTGGGCAGATAAGCTAGAGGCTCAACTCCACGCATGTCAATGTGGCTGCATCTGAACTGTTTCAGCTGCAGAGGAATGGTCACTTTATACAAGGTTCCCTGAATGCATGGCCGCTTCCCTCCCCCTACCTCGCATGTGCTTGTGCACTACCTTCAACCGCAGGGCAGCCTTTGTCCCCACCCCCAGGTCGCCTCAACCACAGGACAGCCCTTGCCCCCTCCTCCCCTCCAATGCCTCAGCCTTGAAGTGCATCACGGGACCCGGGTGAGCACTGCTCAACGTTACTGTCCACTCATCTCCGAGTTCCCTTCAAAGTTCAGCCTGCCAAGTACACGCCTGATATATGCTGTTGTGAAACACATCAACATGATTGATCAGTGGACGATCCGGGGGTGGGGGGGGGGAATGATTCTGGTTGGCTGGTCTTATAATGATATGCAGATGCATTATGACGAGGTTCCCATGTCCAATGGCGGTCAACGTGGCTGAGCAGACAATCGCAAACTGGTTTCATGATTTCGTGAAACCGGTTTCTGGCCTTCTTGACATATTGTCCACTCACGCCTCCGATTTTACTCGGCGCCAGCAGGCACGGAAAATTCCGGCCCTCGTCTCAGCTGTATGATCTGATGGGAGAGTATCTGTGGATAACAATATGACACCCAGTGGCATCCCTTGCAATTTTCCAATAACTTGACAAAAGGGTCATTATTAATCCTGTAGCTCAACCCGTTCACTCCACATAGACATTTAGAAGCTTTGGGACAGAGCACGATTCTTTCTAAAGCTGCTACTAATGGTGAACATGTAACTGTATTGGGAATAAAGACCATGATGTGGGAAGGTGGGACAGGGGCAGGTGGGCTTGTGCCAGAGGAGCCAAACATTGCTTGAATGTGACTAACAGAGCAAATGGCATTCCTCAAGAAGTTAACTCCCTTTCTCTCCCCCTCATATGTGGAGTCCAGTCAGTAATTCCACTTCTGACATGAAGTCTACAGATAGAAAGAATTGCAAACACCATTTTTATGTTGACTGTGGGTGCCTCTGACAATGAACTACAGTTGCTGAACCTTACTTTCATAAATTGCAACATGCATTGTTGTTAGCATTATTGAAAAATATTATACTGCTTGCACGTCAAGAATTAATGGCAATTTTTCCTCTTACAGAAAAGAAACATGCATGATAAAAGATGATAAATGCTCAGAAATAATTGTGCTAGTGTAAGTTCAAGTGGGGAATGTCCATGTGACACATGTAACATTCAGAGTTGAGGTTACATAAGTAACTGTCTTCTGCTGGGAAAGCTTACCAAAAAGGCTCAGTTGTAATTCAACACAAAGTTGAAACAAGGTCAACTTAAAATTACGTCAGACCTAAAAGAAATATGTTATCATGTTAACTGTAATGTAAATCTGGTTTGTGGTAGTATTTTGGCATCCAGAGGCAACATGGGTTACGGCAGATAACACACTGTATCACCCACACTGAGTTTCACACTAACAGTTCTACCCACAAGAAAGGAATAGTTACTTCCCGTCCTTCGTCTTCCCGTCATCAGACAGATACTGGGGTGCCAGTTTAAGCACAGGTACATCCTCTTCTCTGTGACCTTTCCCCTCCCACGGATTCCTGTTTGGCAGTCTTGTGCAATGCTTCTGTGCCCATTTTCTCAGCAGCACAGATTATTCTGTCATCATACTGTGATACTGTGATCATGTAACAATTAAAAGTTACTGTAACTGTGCTTTGTGAACTTTCCAGTGACATTTTTTGCTATCAGTTAACCACATCAAGAGTTCAGTTTTCTGGGGAATTTTAGATTCAGCAGCTGTAACACTACTGTAAAATATCTAGAAAGTCACTACCAGTTTTAGCTCACTTAGAATGTCTTTGGAGACTCATAACATGGGTTGACTTAAGGGAAAGACTTGGCTGTTTAGGGGAAGTAAAGAAAATTGAGCAAAAAGTCTTCCTCATTCAATCACATTCATTGTATTGAAAGTATGTATGCAGTGTGTGTGGGCTAGATTGTAATATCTTTGATAGAAGCCTTATTTTAAAGGTAAGGTCCTCCCATATCTGTCTCAGGAATAAATTCTTCCCCCCTTGCTTACAAATGTACTTTCAAACTGCTAAAACTTTGGTCTTGCATTTGCCCTGGTATCACAGAATCACAGATTTATTACGGTGCAGAAGGAGGCCATTCAGCCCAACGTGTCTGCACTGGCTCTCCGAATGAGCATTATGACTTAGTGCCATTCTCCTGCCTTTTCCCCATACCCTTGCACATTGTTTCTGTTCAAAAAACCATCTAATGCGCTCTTGAATGCCTCGATTGCACCTGCCTCCACCACACTTCCAGGCAGTGCATTCCAGACCCGAACCACTTGCTGTGTGAAAAAGTTTTTTCTCACATCACATTTGCTTCTTTTGCAAATCACTTTAAATCTGTGCCCTCTCATTCTCGATGCTTTTACAAGCGGGAATAGTTTCTCCCTATCTACTCTATCCACCCCCCTCATGATTTTGAACACCTCTCTCAAATCTCCTCTTAGCCTTCTCCTCTCCAAGGAGAACAGTCCCAATCTCTCCAATCTATCTTCATAATTGAAGTTTCTCATCCCTAGAACCATTCTTGTTAACTTCTTCAGCAGCTGCTGATTTACTCAACCTCTCCACCTCCTCCATCTTTGATGAACCTAGACCAACGAAGACCCTTATTCTTTCTCATCCTGGTGTTTGCCCATCTTTGTTCTGTTAATCAAAGGAGCACAGGCTTGAAATACCTGGCACACAACTGGTTCAGCCGTTCATCATCAGACATGCATAGGCCACATCAAGCACTATTGGGCCTCACCCTCACATACCAAAGCCACTTACTATTCCAGGATCATTCTTTAGAGCAAAGATAACCCCCATCTCTATCTTCCTCTACCAACTATCTCTTTAAACCCTGCTTCCCTGCCTTCTCCACCCCTCCGTCCATCGAGCTAGAGGAGATAATGGATTTATTTGTAACAAGGATTGGACAATCTGTTCAGCTGCCTCTGTGGTATCACCACCAGCCCCAGCCCTACCCCTGCACCATCTTGAGGTTGTGAAAGGTTTAATATGAATGGAAATTCATTTGTCCCTGAACATTTCAAAATTAAAATTCTTATCCTCATGTTTAAATCCCTTGAAGACCTATCCCCTCCCTATTCCTGTAACTTTCCAAGTATTTTGCCTTCCTCAGATTCTGGCCCTTTGTGTATTCCTTGACCCTTTGCCCCAGCATTGGTGACCATGCTCGAAGCACTGGGATTCCCTCCCAAAGTGTCTTTCAGGAGTAGGTGCTCAGCTGTTCCCCACGGTGCTGTCAATTGTCCATATGGGATAATTGCATTCACAATTCTTTTGTGTTTGACAAGTTGATGCATGCAAGCTTGCACTCTCACATCTGTACCAAGTGAGCTGTTATGAAGATAGCAAAGCTTTTTGACGTGCAAGTCAGGTGTCAAAAGCAATCAATTCACCAGTAGATTTTAAGTCCGTGATCTATCTGAAAGAATCATTCATTCACAACATAACTGTCCGCATAATGATTAAACAATCTTTTGATTGTGTGTTATATTCTGCTTTAAGAGGGATAGTGTAATACTGAGGTTTTCTCAGTTTCATAAGTTCTGCTCTGAAGAAGAGTCATACAGACTTGAAACGTTAACTCTGTCTTTCTCTCCACAGATCCTGTTAGACCTGCTGAGTTTTTCCAGCATTTTTTTGTTTTTGTTTCATAAGTTCCCAGTTTTCTTGGTTCAATTGTTTTTTTCCTATGTTACAGGTAGGACAGGATTTCACTGAAGCAAATCTGCTGGAAGGGTGGTCAGAGAGGTAAAGGTAAACCTGGAAATTGCATTGCAGCTGAGGCACAACAGAGTAAAACACCTTGCTGCACCACAAGAGTAAGAATCAGAAAACAGGCGGAAACCATAAAGGATGCAATTAGAGTTGAAACTGAGAGGGCTAAAACAGTCCCCTGTCTCAAGAAGAAACAAAAAGAACATTCCAGACCAATGAAACTAATGCAAAAAGGTATTAGCAATTTGAATGGGTCATTCAAACATAAAGACACTGACTGTCTCAAACTCTCAAGGTGTTAACCAACAACACTAGATTTGCAAACAACATAAACACAAGCGCTTTATTTAGAAAAGGACTTTGAAGTTGTACAAGTTCCATGATGAGGAAGCTATTTTGTTATCTGCTTTTAAAGTCGGCAAGAATCTGTTTGCAGAGTTCTACCAAAAGCCATCAAACCAGCTGCAAGTCAGCAAGCTGCTAAGGTAATTAACAGCAATACCTTGAAAGTGGGAGAGCCTAACAGAGAGAAGGATATCCCCAATTTGTTCCGACTTCTCACCTGAGGACCAACTTTCTAGAAACTCAAACTACTAGAAACTTAACAAAAGAAATCTCTCAGCCTACTGAGAATCCTTCACCTTATAAGGCTGTCACTTCAACTTTAAAGCATCGCCCCCATCTAAAACACTACAGGCTTGCCACAAAAGAAACTGAGATAATTATAAGCTGTAACAGTGAAATTACCTTAATTTGTTTCTAACCTATATGTGTGTGAGTATGTATGTGTGAATGAGTATGTGAGAGATGAAGCATTTAATTCAGGGTAAGCGTGTGAGAATAAATAACCTTCTTTATTTTTAAACTTACTAAAGCTCGCTGCCGAATTATTTAATTCGGGGTCCACGCTCTGAGGGTAAGAAAACACATACCTTTTACTTACAGAAATACTGATCACTGGCAGTGAAGGGGACACATAAATTCTGTCCATGACAGTATGTACAAGCAAAGCAGCAAATTTGACAAAAAATTTAACATCAGTGTGTTCAGACGTTAGGTCCATGATCAGTCTTAAGGGTCCTATTATCCTTTGCTATACTTGGCTGGTAATGTGTACCTAGGGGCTGATAACCTTCTAAAATAATGTTATTGCTATGTTTAACGTAATCTACATATTTGACTTTAATCTAGTAATTGCTTTACTGATTACTGATTTGAAGTAATATTGAATGGCCTATCTTGAACATATAAAATTTACTGGGATGTCACTGGAGAGCAAATGATGTAAAAGGAAGAGAAACTTAAATTTTGATCTATAACCATGGGTGCCCTGAAAAGAAACTTACTGCTTTGGTTAGTAATGTATTCATAATCATATTTTGAATCCTGATCATTGAATTATGTCAAGTTCATTTATTTTGAAAAATACAAATTATGACCTGATATTGAAGATCTACCCTGCCTTGTCAATGGAATAGACGGGCGCTTGTATTACTTTTTTATTCGTTCTCCACGCCATCATGTTGGTAGTTACATGGAAAATAGATTTACATCGTGATGAGCTCTGTACAGTGGGGTCTGATGATTGGTAAGATCAGAATGGCCTGCACAACAGATGGGTATCGTTATTTTGCCATTGAATTTCTGGCAAATCTTAAATTCCATAGCAGTCTTAAGAACATGCCAAATAGGAGCGAGTAAGGCCATGTGGCCCCTTGAGCCTTCTCTGCCAGTCAGTAAGATCATGGCTGACCTTTCGCATTAGCTCCACTTTCTGACCCTTTAGCTTTAGCATTCTTCCTACTGAAGTGGACAATTTCACACTTTCCCATATTATACTTCACCTGTCACCTTCTGCACAATCACATCCCTTTGCAACCTCTTTGCATTCTTCCCACAGTTTACGTTCCCACCCAAATTTGTATCATCAACAAATTTGGATAAGTTAGACTTCGCCTCCTCATCCAAGTCACTGATAGATTGTAAACTGATGAGGCCCAAGCACTGATACTTGCAGCACCCTACTAGTTACATCTTTACATCTTGAAAATGTCTTGTCCTATTCAGTGCCTGGCTATCTGGGGGGCTCAACAATTTGATTTCTGTGTGGCTATTTTCCAAGTGTTACATTGGAGCAATCTATCTGTGCTATCCTCTTTCTGCAGTGGCTGAGTCAGTTATCTCTGTTTGATCTGCATTTTCAGGTTATCAACTTTGCCATCTATTTTCCTGGCACTCTTGTCATGTAGTTCAGTAACTCAGTTCAGTAACACTATAGAGAGAAACATGAAATTTGTCAGAACTGAGAAACGTACAGAGCTTGACTCACTGGTGGACTTTTTAAAAAATCATCTTTTGGGTTATGGGCATCACTGGCAAGGCTGAAATTTATTGCCCATCCCTAGTTACTCTGAGAAGGTGATGCTGGGCTGACTTGCTGAATAGCGATTTGGTGTAATTGAATAATTAGGCAGCTTCAAAGGGCAGTTAAGAGTCAGCTATGTTGATGTGGGACTGGAGTTCATTTATATTCAAGACCACTTAAGGACAGCAGGTTGCCTTCATGAAAGGACACTGGTGAATCTTTGGGTCTTCATGACAATGTGATACCCCTCATGGCCATTGATAGCAGCTTTTTTAAAAACTGAACTCAAATTCTCAAAGTGTCAAGGTGAGAGTTAAATGCACATTTTCTGGATTATTAATTCATGTCTCTGGGTACTATTCAATAACATAATAACTACACACCCACTCAGTTGTGCCATTAATGGGGAGGGGAAAAACAAGGGTCTGAAAAACATTGGGAAAGACCGAGTTCTGTTAGCACTGATTTGGCAGTTCACAATACTCTTCTTCAAACACTGAATGCTTTATGGTTGATTCCAGAAAATGCACAGGTAAATAAATATCACTGTTGTATAAAGATATATATGGATTCCACTCTCTACATCTCAGCCTCTCAAGAGCAGTAAATAAACTCATGGCAGTTTTCAATTATTTTTACTTGTATCCATATGGCACCTTTAACGTAATACATTCTCCTAGGGCGCTTCACTGGAGTGTTAATTTGAAGGCAAGCCACATAAAGCAATGTTAGAAAAGATGGCCTGGGTTTCAGGGAGTGTCTTGATGGAGGAAAGCAAGGAGGTGAAGAGGTTTGGGAGGGAATTTCAGAGCTTGGGTCCTAGGCAGCTGAAGGTACCAATGATAAAGCACTTAAAATCTGGGAGATTAATATCTCAAGAGATCAGAATTAGATGAGCATGGATATCTTAGAGGGTTATAGGTCTGGAGTAAGTTACAGAAATAAGGAGGGGTGAGGACATGGAAAGATTTGAAAATGGGAATGAAAATTTTAAAATCAAGGTTCTGCCAGACCAGGAACCACTCTAGGTTAGTGGGCACAGGGTGATCGGTAAAAGGGCAGCAGAGTTATTGATGATCTTAAATTTACGGATGGTGGAGTTTGGGATGTTGGCCAAAAATGCAATGAAATAGTCAAGTCTAGAGGTAACAAAGACATGCATAAGGGTTTTGGCATAAAATTAGCCTGGACAGGAGTGGAATTGGTTGGCGTTATGGAGATGGAAATGGGCAGTCTTACTAATGGCATGCATAAGTGATTAGAAGTTCATTTTAGGGTCAAGGCTGCAAGCAGGTTAGTTCAGCCTCAGGGAGAGTGATGGAGTTGGTAGCTAAGAAACAGAGTTTGTGGCAGTGGCCAAGGAAGACTTTGGTCTTCCCAATAGTTATTTGGAGAAAACTTCTGATCATCCAGTACTGATGTAGGATAAATATTGAAGGAGTCAAGAGGTGGTGGTGAGGATAGCTGGGTGTTGTCAGCATACATGTGAAAGCTAACATCTTGATTTTGTATATGTTGCTGAAGGGCAGTGTGCAGATGATAAATAAGAGGGAGCCAAGGATAGATCCTGGGCGATACCAGAGGTAACAGGAACATGAAGAGAAGCCATTGCAAGTGATACTTTGGCTACAATGAGATAGGTTGATTGAATCAAGCATGTGCAGTCACGCTCACCTGGGCAACAATGGAGAGGCATTGGGGGAGCATGCAGTGGTCAACCATGTCAAGTACTGCAGACAGATCGTGAAGGGTGAGGAGAAATAGTTTACCTTTGTCACAGTAATATAGGATGTTATTTGTGAGTTTGGTAAGAACTGTTCTGGTACCAAACTAATAAAATTATGTTGACAATTTTTATATCTCTTGAAAAGTGGTAGCAGGCTTCCAACAATATACTCTGGAAATGTTTTCCTCAACGGCTTCAGAAGTCATCAGGTGACTCTGGGGCAGAATTTCAACTTACTGACAGGCATTAAAACAGGCTGTTGTTGATTGCCTGCCCAATATGGGACGTGCCCAATTTCACTGCCATTGATTTCGCAGGGGATAAAAATTGAGTGGTTTCTATCACAGCCAACCGATCTGTGGGATCAGATTTATTACCAAAATCTAACCTGTTATTCACTTGAAATAAGAGTCCAAGAGAATCTCTTTTAATTAAAATCCTGAGAACAACAGAATGAATGCCACCATATTAGTATTCAAAATATTATCTTACATAGCTTCCAGGATTTTCTATGCAACAGAATATATTTAGTATGTCAGACACCTACAGCAGTTCTACATACAAGCATGTACAATGCGTAAAGCTTTTAAACTTTGTCCTCTAGCTTTGCTTAGACATGTAAACAAGAAGTAAGTGTAAGCAATGGAACAATGTCTCTCAATTTGACATGCTTTTGCAGTTAAGTAGTTTTTATTTAAAAGTTTAATTGAAATCCTAGCTGAATTGGTTATTCGATTGGATCTAAATCATTTTTGAAAATAAACTGAAATACTGTAATCACAACAAATTAGATTGGAAGATAGCAAATGTAACTCCATTATTCAAAAAGGGAGGGAGACAGAAAATAGGAAACTACAGGCCAGCTAGCTTAACATCTGTCATTGGGAAAATGTTAGAAGTTATTATTAAAGAAGCTATAGCAGGGCACTTGGATAAGTTCAAGGTCATCAGGCAGAGTCAACATGGTTTTGTGAAAAGGAAATCATGGCCAGGATTTTACAGCCCCTCCCACCCAGAGGGATATGACGGTCCCGCTGAATTGAATAGAGATTTAAATGGTTCACCGCATCTGTCGGGGGGCAGAGAAGCCACGGTGGGGCTGTAGACCCCTGGCCCATGTTTAACCAACTTATTGGAGTTCTTTGAGGAAGTAACATGTGCTGTGGATAAAAAGGAACCAGTGGATGTACTGTACTTAGATTTCCAGAAGGCATTTGATAAAGTGCCACATCAAAAGCTACCATGGCAAAAAGCTCATGGTATAGGGGGTAACATATTGGCCAGGATAGAAGATTGGCTGGCTAACAGGAAGCAGAGAGTAGGCATAAATGGGTCTTTTTCAAGTTGGCAAGATGTAACGAGTGGTGTGCCACAGGGATCAATGCTGGGACCTCAACTGTTTACAATTTATATACATGACTTGGATGGAGGGATGGATGGGATGGTTGCCAGATTTGCTGATAATGCAAAGATAGGTAAGAAAGTAATTTGTGAAGAGGACATAAGAAGGCTACAAAAAGTTATAGATAGTTTAAGTGAGTGGGCACAGATCTGGCAAACGGAGTATAATGTGGGAAAATGTGAAATTGTCCATTTTGGCAGGAAGAGTAAAAGAGAAGCATATTATCTAAATGGTGAGAGATTGCAGAGCTCTGAGATGCAGAGGGATCTGGGTGTCTTCGTGCATGAATCGCAAAATGTTAGTATTAAAGCAAGTAATTAGGAAAGCTAACAGAATGTTATCATTTATTGTGAGGGGAATTGAATACAAAGGTATTTGTATGCTGACACGTCAAATGACGCACGATGACATCGGGCATGTGTCCCGACGTCATCGCACGTCATTCCGATCTTTGATCCGGTGGGCGCGCACAGGAGTCGGCTGCACGTCCGCCGAACTGTCGAAGGTCTGTTAAGGCCATTAATAGACCAATTAAAGTGATTGTCAGGGCTGCCCGTCCAACCTTAAGGTTGTCGGGCAGGCGAAGAGCCCAGGCGGCCTTTGCATTTTTCATGAAACCTCATCCACGGGCGGGAGAAGGTTACATGGAGGATTTATTAATGAAATAAAATTATTTGTAAAAATTCATAAACATGTCCCAGCTCAAGTGACACTGTCACATTAGGGGACATGGTTTTTCTCAATGTTTCATAATGAAATTAATCTCCCTGGGGAAGCTCCGTGCCTCAGGGAGATTTGCCCCGACTAACCCTCCTCCTCCCGCCCGCACAGATAGCGCTGAGCGCTTCCGGGCGTGCGTCACGCTGGGAAGGCCTTAATTGGCCCACCCACGTAAAATGGCGGCGCGCAGCCGATCGCAGGCGGTGATCGGCTCCACACCCGCTCCCGACCAGCCCACCTGACGGGGAGAAAGTTCTCCCCATAAGATCCTGAGGGGTCTTGACAGGGTGCATGTGGAGAGGATGTTTCCTCTTGTGGGAGAATCTAGAACTAGGGGTCACTGTTTAAAAATAAGGGGTCACCCATTTAAAATGGAGATGAGGCGAAATTGTTTCTCTCAGAGAGTCGTGAGTCTTTGGGATTCTCTTCCTGAAAAGGCGGTGGAAGCAGAGTCTTTGAATAGTTTTAAGGCAGAGGTGGATAGATTCTAGGTAAGCCAGGAGGCGATAAGATTATCGGGGGTAGGCGGAATGCAGATTTGAGGTTACTGTCAGATCAGTCATGATCTTATTAAGTGTGGAGCAGGCTCGAGGAGCTGACTGGCCGACTCCTGCTCCTTGTTTGTATAACTTATGTTTTGAGCTAAGTAAATATTTGAGGGTTTATAATTCAAAAATAAAAATCTCCCATGAAAGGTGTGCAGTTTTAGAATCAGGAGGATATGTTGTTTTATAACATGCCATGTAATGTATAATGCATCACTGATTTACACTGAATAAGTGCAATTTCTTTTCTATTACATAGCATTCTGGATTGCTTACTGGTGCTTTAGAGATCAAGTTCTACATTTGTTATTTATTCTATGATCATATTAAATGATGGTGTTTGTTTCCTGTGTATTCCTTCAAATAAGGATGTGAATTCTCATTCAAAAATTGAAAAGATATTCAGCAAGATGCTGTGTGTAGCAGTACAGGGTAAGGCATGGGCTTAGATATGCTGGAAGGAAGTTATAGTTTATTAAAGTGCTTTGGCAATCCTTGGCTTTCGTAGCAGTAGGAGTTTGTCTTAAGGTTTGGCAGAGCCAAGGGCCCTGATGCACAGAGACAGTGCTGTGGAGATGCTGAGTTTCATTCCGCTGCTTATATTACTCTTGTTACATTGTTTTCTGCATGAATATCATCCTCATCTGTTTCTCCCCTCAGCATTAGTGGATCTTGGTTGGTTTTATTTCTCCCTCCTCTGACACACCTCCCTAGTTCCCTCTGTCTGCTGCAAACATCCAACTGAAAATTACTTTGGGCAACTTTAATCCAATTATAATGCTTGTGAGTCCACAGAACAAAGGTACACATAACATGACACTAATCCGTCAGTCTGATTCAAGGAGGTTACAAAAAACAACTGGTATATTAAAAGGAAATAACTGACTACTGCAGAAAAAGTTCCTCCTCTGAGGTCTTGATTTCAAACGTATTGATTGCAGGAGCAGAATTAGAGGAGCATTCATCTATGCCTCTATTTTAAATAACTAAAATTATAAGTGAATACTTTTACACACTACTGGGGGTGGAGGTTCTTGTAGGGAACTGGTTTGATCGCTGAGGTTATTTTCATCACTGAAATTAGTTTTGCAGCATTTTGAATAATATACATGTCAGGTGGATAGGTTTAAAGCTTCTCTGACAGGCCTCCACAGAGAGATGTCCAACCACTGAACCAGATTGAGGATTAAGTATAATTTTATGTCACTGGATGCAGTTTGAATTTACTACTTTCTGCTAGGTCTGACTTATAGGATCTGATCTTTAAAGTCGCAATAATCTACACTAAAATAGCAGGGCTAGTCAGAGGTAGTTTGTCCTATTGGGTGGCAAGTGCGCCATAACTAAATGCTTTTATCTTACAATTGACCAGTTGTCTTCAGAAGGATATTCATGTCAAGGTAGGTGAATTTATAGGGCGATATGGGAATTTCCGCTCCATATTGCTACTGAAAACATAAACTAATTCTTTATAAGTAGGGCTATGGCTTCATCAGAAAAACACACAGAGAATATTTCCCAGTGGTTCACTGTAGCATGACAATCTCAAGGAGTCATTTGAAATTGTAATAAAAAGTTAAAAACCACAAGCTGAGAGCAATCTTGCTACTTATGTCCTATACCTCACGAATAGCGAATGCTGAACAAGGTATTCTGCACTGAGAATTTATTCCTGAAGTGAAGAAGCTTCAAGAAAAAGGATGGGGCACACTTAATCTTATTGGAGCATAATCCTGAAATTTTGGGGCAAAATTACATATTTTTGTATTTTTAAGCATGTTTTCAACCATGGCTCACTGATATGTCCATCTTTGACAATAAGTATGACCAAAAACATTAGTTCTACTTAATCTTTTTACTTTAAATTCTGGGGAATAACATGCACAAGGTTTTCAGAGGAAAGGGAGATTAATAAATGTTTCTTACTTTAGATTGAATTGCATTATTTTAGGATTTCCCCAAAGCAGCTTACATGTCTCATAATATCAGATGCCACTTTGAGGTATTGAATTAGAACCGTAAATCCTACAGCACAAGAGGTGGCCACTTGACCCACCATGTGCAGGCTTTTTGAAATAACTATCCAATTAATGTAGATCGCAGCATACAAGTCAACCTTTGAAGCCTCCAAAAATCCTTCCAAAAACATGGGTTGACTTATATGTTGAGTATAAATTATGAACTACTGCTGTGGATGTGGGTGCTCGTCATTTTGAAATGTGAAAAGAAACACCAGTAATTCATATTAAATTAATGATGCACGGTTTATTGAATGAATACTACTTGGTTACTGGTTACCTCCTTGGGGCCAGTGAGATAGATTGTAATGGTCCTGTAAAATTCCATGTTCCTAATTTTCATCTGGTTGTGCAATGCCTATAAGCACGACCTTTAGACAGAGGCTAGAATTTCAGCAGTGTCTTACTCCAGTGGTATCATACATCTCATGGACTGTCACTAACAATTGATTCTGGCTCTGCCCCATACCTCAATGCTCTAACCATAATTTTCCACTCTATGCTGCCCTGGTGTAGCTTTATGTCCATTAATGTGAATGAGTAGAAAGTTGTAAGCTGGTGGCCACTGGAGTGGCAAATCCAGGTCTCGCATTTTTGGCTTCCATCAAAGAGTTAAACATTTGAAACATTAACTTGGCTGCTCTCTCCCTGTAGATTCTAACTGACCTGTGGCATGTTTCCAATATTTTCTGTTTTTGGTTCAGACCTCCAAAATCTGCACTTCCTCCTTCTAATATTTAATGGTGTTTCCAGAAAAATGTAATAACTGAGCAATTTCAGTGATGATGACACAGTAAAAGTATTCCTCGTTATGGCTGGCAGTCTACTAGTGATAACTAATTTTGACTGACATTCAACGATTAGATCGATCTATTATTGTTTTAACACCTCGCCTGTGATCTGACTGTTGAAATGCATGATTGGAAATGAGTTACATGAAAGTATCATGCTGCACAGCTCAGCTGCTACAAACTAATCTCCATGTATTTTAACAATTAGGTCACAGGGTGTTAAAAACAAAACACAGGTTAAATGGATGGTAGTTACTTTGAGACCCAAGCAGTAAGACACTGAATGCAAACATACAAAATAGATGGGATATGAACCGAATGGAATATTTCACACATTATCTCTTGCCATCATTAACTTTGCATTTAAGATGTTCGAATTCACACTAAAAATAATTAATTATCAAATGAGTGAAAATATTCTGTACCAACAAGTTAATAATTCAAAACCAAGTTGTGTGCGACAGCCAAAATGCTATTAAAGTTTCACTACCCACACCAATGCCGTAGTCAACTCAAAAAATCAAGTCCCTAAAAACCCACACTCAATCTCCCCCCCCACCCCACCCCCACCCAAGCCCACAAATGTTTATGTAGTCAGAAGGAGGTCTCAGAACTAAAATGCTTTTAGCAGGCTGGAGGCACATTTTGAGTGCTCTTACCTGCAAAGACCAGAAAGTGGAGTTGAAGAGCTTTTGGCCAAGAGTTTCTGGGTAATTCACCAACGCCCCTGTCCACTCATCACCCAGAAGAAAGCTCGACATGTCTTTTGAGCCTCTCTACAAAGGGAAATGCTTCAATTTTTAAAAAAAGGTCAGCTCTTTAAGGTCCAGGCTTCAATCTTGGACTAGGCTCCAAGGTGGACGGTGGGCCACATAATCACTGAGGGGGGTTGGCTCGTACACCTGATATGACCTTGCACACCTGGGCTGCATCTACACCAGATCCTCAAATAGGATTGTGATGTAGGAATGTTTACTTCCCAGTGTTCCCTTGTGTGCATCCGCTGTTTAACATGATTAAAAGAAAGAAACTGCAGTTAAAAGGCACCTTTTACCACCTCAAAGCATTTCATAAAGCTACATATTAATTGGAGTCACTGGTGCAATGTCGGGAAATGCAGCCGCCAATTTTCACAAAGCAAAGTCTCACAGACAGCAGTCAGATAAATGACCAGATAATTTGTTTTAGCAGTGTTGGATGAGAGACTAATAAGGGCCAGGACACCAAGAAAATTCCCCCTGCTCCTCACTGAACTGTGCCATGAGGTCTTTTGCATCTACCTGAGAGGACAGATGGGGCCTTGGTTTAATGCCTCATCCAAAAGGCGTCAACCCTCAGTCCTGCACTGAAGACTTTGTAAGAGGTGGGTGATGGTTCCATTCCAGCAACGCCTGGAACGATCGTTTGTTGCGGTCCAGTTTCTGGCTGATCAGCCAGGCTCGAACCAAATTTACATTAGGAATTCACCTAAATTGGGGCAAATTCTCAAAATAAACACTGCACTCAGAGACAAAGGAACAGTCATTTAGTGGAAAAAATGTAAAAAGATCCTATTTCATTTATATTATCTTTTAACACATGAAGATTCAGCTCCACACATTCCCTTTACTCCCAGGGGCAGAATGTTTAGCTCAGCGTGTGGGCACACGCCCGACCTGATCGGTTGCTAAATCGCAAGAGATGACGTCAGGCGAGCGCCCCAGCGTCATCCCGCGCTCGTGATATTTCGGTTGGCGGGTGTGTTGGAAGCACGCCCACCAACAATTAAAATTCCAATGGTCCCCGATTTTTCGTGGTCCGTCCAACCTCACAGTTGGCGGACGGGCGAATCTGCCAGGCAGACGTTGCATTTTTGATGAAACCTCATCCAAGGGTGGGATGAGGTTTCCGTTAGTAAATTTTTAAACAAGTATGGGCAGAATTTTCATCACGTATATGTTCAGGAGACTGTTTCTGCTGTATGGACATTTTTTTCTGGATTTTAAAATCTTTATTTAATTGTTTGAAGTCTTCAGCTCCCAGAGGCAGCTGTCTGCCTTCAGGGAGGTTTCATTCAGCACTCGCCCGCGCTTATGTCAACGCCCACCCTCCTCCCGCCCCCACCCCTGCCGCATTTCAGTGCACACTTCACGCTAGATGGCCATTAATTGGCCAGCGAGCGTGAAAGCATGGTCGGGGGTTGATGGAGGGTGGCAGTCCTTTCCCCGCTGCTCCCGGGCCTGCTGATCACGCCCGCCCACCAACCGAAAAATCCTGCCACAAGTATCTTTTATATTCATTTTATTTTGGGTTCTCGGAGACCAGTATCCATCAGCCAGTCCCTAGATTTATGCTACTAAATCCACCTTTCTTCTCCTGGCCACATAGTTGTATATCCAGTTTTTTTTGATCAGCCTACAATTCCGCTACTAGGATAAATGTTGGATTTAGCAGCATTAATGCCACTGCCATGCTAATAAATCAGAGCAAACACAGTGTCCTGTAAAAGTGGCTGTGGAGTATCAGTTTTGAACCTGTTTAAATTGAGTTTGAGCAAGAGATTTCCCCAGCCCCACTCAACCCAGCTGTGAAAGGGTGGAAATACAGCCCATTTAAGGGAATATCTTGTGTCGCTGCATGGAAATGATTATCCAATCACCAAATCCCACTCTATCCCAGACAATCTAGCATCTTGGTGAAACTGTTAGGTGTTTAAGTAGCATTTAAAGACTGAACAGTATGTAACCAATATTTTCTCTTTTTGATGAAAGTTCAATGGCCTGAAACATTAACTTTGGTTTCCTCTCTCCATAGATGCTACATAAACTGGTGAGTATTTCCGGCGTCGCTGGTATTTATTTCAGATTTCTGGCAGTCACTGTATTTTGTTTTTGTACCTGATGCTCTGAATTAAAATGATGTCAATTGACACCAATCTTCTAATCCCCAGTGCTCTCTAATTTGTTTATCCTTACACATTTCACACCTCTGAACATTTACCTATAAACTGAACTCCAAAAATGTTGCAAAGCCAGCTGATTAAAAGGATGAGATTAGAGGTGATACATAACACCAATGATTTTCACAACAGGCCATTTGTTTCAGGTGTGAAATGCTTGGGTATCAGATAGCTGCATATCAAAGGAAACAACACGATTGTTTATTTTGAATCATCACACCAAGTATTGTTATAAGCATGCTTAAGACACTCATTGGATTTACATACAATTATTATATGCAAAATTGGGGGAAAATAATAAGAGAAGCTGATGGGCACAAAGTTCCTTGTTGAGCAGGGATCATTTCCACAATTGCAGAATGGTAGATCCTTAAGACACCTGATTATGAAATGTGGGATTAGACAGCTCTCAATGCAGATTTGTGCTAATCCAGGCTGCAATGGGGCTTCTATATCTTTTCAGAATTATGGATAGCATCAACTTCTTTGCCCCTTATGCTTTAACAACAAAGACAAGTACCCAGAATTTTCTGTTAAACGACCGGCTTCTTATCAGGCAGTTTTGCTCACCTAACCTTCAGGCTGTAATGCATGATTACAGATTTGCTGCCTAGCCTGTTTTGCTGCAGAAGTTTTAACTGAAGGTGAGCTATCCTCCATTCAACATTGGTGTGGGATCACCTCCATGAGACTGAAATTGCCAAAATAATATTTTGCACTTGTTGCAGTATAACTGCAGTGAGTGAAAAATGAACAGTTTTAAAGTTTAATTTTAAAGTTTACCAAGTTTACTCTATAGTGCGGGTAAAAAGCCAACTGTTCTATCAGCTGTTTCATCACAGTAACAATTTATCTAGCATTCAGACGGCAGACAGCAGAACATTATACAAAAGTTGACATATGCACTGGTAATACTGCTTTTTCACCTACCATATATTGGTATTATCCAGGTGAATGAAGTCTGAAGCTTAACCCAAATGGTACATAGTGACGGAACAAAATAACAAACTCAATGAGTTCAGTATAACTGACCAACTGGGGAGATCAAACAAAGATTAACATTGAGAGAGGGGGAAGTACCACTGTATACATCAGCGACACTGACAGAGGGATGGAAGTGCCACTGTACACATTAGTAGCACTGAAAGGGAAGGAAATACCACTGTATACATCAGCAACACTGACAGAGTGAGGTAAGTACTACGATCATACATGTATGTTACCAAACTCAATACTCACCAATTGTTCCTGTCTTGTTGTCATCAGCTTCAGAGCCAATAGCAGGCCTTGGGCTGCCACCCTGCTCTGGTTCTGAAAGGAAAAGAAGGTATGGATGAAAGGAAGAACAGTTAAAATAACACATGAGAAAGCTACAATCATAATTAGCTTATAAAATTAATTTTGAAGTGATATGAAATTCATGCTATATCACCAGCTGGTCCCTAACCTCCCACCTTTCACTGTGTAGTAGAGTGTTCCAGGATGGCTGCACAATGTCTGGGTAAATTTCACTTCAGCATCCATGAGCTACTGAGAAAAAGTCACTTACTTTATCAATCTAATTAGATTGCTGAGAGGCTATTTTCTACTGGCTAGAGAGTCTACAGTCAGGATCATTAACTCAGGATAAGGGGTCAGGCGTTTAGGATGGAGATGAGGAGAAATTCTTTGGAGTCCTCTAGCCCAGAGGGCTGTGGACACTCAGTATGTATGATTGGATAAAAAAACCACTGCAAGTGAGAAAATACTTCATACTATTACCAATTATTTAATGTCAACATTTTGCTCATATCACAAAACTAAATTTTTACTTAACAATGTGTGTCTTTTCCAGTACGCCAGAGGTCTTAAAAAGATTGAAATTTTCACACAAGATCGTGAGGCAAAATGCTCTTGAATATATTCAAGACATTGATCAGTAGATTTGGGGCAGAAACGGAATGAAGCTTTATGATGGGACAATTGAGTTATTGTAGAAGTTCAGCGATGATCTTGTTGAATGGCTCGATGGAACATGAGGCCTGCTTCTGCTCCTATCTCTTATGTTCTTAACGCCTCCAGAATTAATGCAATTCTGAATTTAGTAAACATTGATTGATTGTGCATACTTGAAAAAAACAGCGACACAGAAACATGCAGTTCATACATAACCAGTTCCACTGACTCATTAAAACTCCTGGGAGGGAAGATTTTGACTTTGTGTGGTAGCGTAACATGGAGAGCGAATCAATAGCCCATTTTACATTTTGCCCCATTTCTATTTCCTTTGTCTTCAATCAACAGTGCATTCTGGGAGTAACATTCCCTTTAATTTTTTTGCAATACATGGCTGATTTATTTGCATGGCCGTGCATATGCAGTAACTTAAAGGGACCAACTTGTGCACAGTCTGTTTGGGAATTTTCGGGTTGCTGCACTGCTGTGTGCCTGCACAGCTTACAAAGAACATTGCTTGGGACCCTACAATCATATAACTTTCACCAAACTCTTTATATAGATCTCTAAATGAAAAAAGACTTCTGTATAGTATACAACATAGAGGAAAACTCTCATAATCTGCTTGTTTTGGAAAATGTATACATTCTGTTCCTCTTCTGAGTAATTGTAGCCAAATACCAGGCCAATGTGAAATGAGACTTCCCGGAGGAGGAAATTTCACTCCACTTCAAAGCCAGTTTGGGCCACCAAACTTGATTCTTATTCCAGGCTTAGCGTCAATGTAAAGCCGTTTCAGCTTTTCTCAGATGCTAAACTTATGGAATATGAATGCCCCATTGATGTGCCTGATGCTAAAAGGTGATCCTGCAGAGAACAAAGCAATTTCATGCCCTACAATGTTTAACAGGTTAGAGTTATGGTCACAGAGTCCAGGAATCAGACCAACATTCTTGTAGACATGGTAATGTGACATAATGTGATATTTATGCAATCAAGCAACATATTTTATAGCTGGAATAGGCTAGAAATTTAAATTAAGGTGAAACAAGTCAATGATAAAGGAGGTGCAGATAACCCTAGACAATAGCACATAGCACACTTAGTTTCTGGTTTGATGATTTATTAACTAAAATATCCATGCTTTCCACATATTTCTTCACACAGTTTCTCCATGGCACTGATTGCAAAAAGGAACTTTATTTTTGACACATTTCAGACAATAACTATAAATAAGAAAACAAACTGGACTAATGTCAACAACATACATTAGTGGTACATGCTGCCAATTCTTCAAATTACCCATGAAAGCCTATCGCTTTCTTTCCTACTACGTATTGTTTGTTAAATAGGAAATAGCTCAATCAGGTGTGGAATTAGAAAGGAACATCATGTAATGATGATTTGGAATACATGCAAGAAATCTAACAGCCAAGAGAAACAAAAAGATCAAAACTATTGTAAAAGAAAGGAGTTTAACTTCTTCACAGCGTTTTCTGAAATGTCTTATTGCTCATTGAGCTCAGTCCATAAGAGACCACAAGACGACCAAATGTTGACTACAAAGTAAACTGTTGTTCTTTGGGTCATATGGGTTATGTTAGTTATAGAGAGCACTGAAATGCTCCTTGGGTTATGTTAGCTGCATATAACCCAAGGAGCATTTCAAGTCATGTTAGTTACACATGGCCTCAGAAGTTTCAGTTGAAGAATGGAACATTATACATAAAATTAATTTTGTTTTACTTGAGGGACCGTAACTGATCTAATAGCTTCCAGAATAATGATTTCAACCAGGATATTGGACTAATTCAAGATGGCTACATGCTGTGATGATAAGACGCTAGGGTTGGGATGATGAGTTCAAAAGGGCTGAACATCATCTTCATCCAAACTTAGCTCATGATCTTGTGTGAAAACTTTTTAAGACCTCTGGCATAATGGAAAAAACACACATTGTTATGTGGTTCTGGTTTTTGTGACGTGAGCAGACTGTTGACATTATATAACTAAATTAAATAGTACAAAATATTTTCTCACTTGCAGTGGTTTTTCTTTGAATCATATTATTTTGAAGGAAGGGTAAAATAAAATGTACAAACTCAAAAATGTAAATCAATGTAAAAATATTATCCAGGAGCTCGGAAGGGGATTTTATTAATGATGTGGTGGTGCAGATTAACTGAAAGTTGCAGTTCACATTGCTGCATGGTAACTTACCACAGGTTAAGTTTAAGTTAAGGCACTGAGTGATAACTTCGGTTAAGTTATACTAATTTACCACCATAAAGCTAGGTGGAAATGGCTTAGAATAAAGGCTCTAAGCATTACCAGCTACACTAAAGAATATCAGTGGTGGGGTGTGTTGGATTCCTACTGCACAATCTCACGGAGTGAAAGGGTGTGGGTTAGCTTCTGTGATTCTCCATTGTGCTAAAGGATGATTTCAGCAGTACCAGTGAGGAGGGTCAACTGAGGCACTTGACCAGAGTGAAAAGTAGTTGAGGAAAGGCTATTGCTCTATTCCTTCCAGTGATTATCGAAATATAGCTGTCTGCCTTTTGAGAGGGAGAAATATAAAATATAGAAAGAACTGAAAGAGGGGAAGTCTTAAACTTGGAAGAGAAAATGTCTGAAATGCTCTAAAGAGGAACAGCTAATGGCAGGCCTGTTAATGAAGACTGTGTACAGATGTGCCAGTCAACAAATCATCCAAATATAGTCCAGATTCAACGATTTCAATACTATAAAGGCTTGGATGAGTCAAATAACATCCCTACCTAATAATTATTTTTGTGCTGTTCTGTTATACTGTGTTACACAAAATACGGGTAGAGTACAGAAGCAGTGAAACAAAACTGGTGCAGTAACACTGGTCGGTCCGTGACAACAATAAAAGGTACTCAGACTGTTGACAGGTGACTAGTTAAAAGCTCACTTTTTATGATAATTATAATAATTTTATGATAGTGCTCATTTATTCACATGCTTAGTTCAGAATATTAGTTGATATGCCACATAATGGAATCTGAAGGTTAAAAAGAAGAATTTTTGAAGCTGTGAGCTTTGGTGCCCAGGAATCCTATTGCTAAGAAAATTGGAACAATAATGGCTTTAAAAAGATGGGGCAACTCTTGATTTTTGCCTTCACAGAACCTTTTGAATATTTGGGGAAGAATTGTTCTGGTTCCTCTCTGTGTAGTAACATGGTGAACAATCTCATGGACCTGACTTTTTCAGGCAGCTGGTGGGTTTGGAGGGAGTGGTCAGCTCCGCGCCGCCATTTTACGCGGGCGGGCCAATTAAGGCCCTCCCAGTGTAAGAGGTGAGCCGTTAGCGCTCAGCACTATCTGTGTAGGCAGGGGCAGGAGAGAGAGTCGGGGCCAGCGCTCTATCGCACATGCGCGCAAAAGAGCGCTTCAATCTCCCTGAGGTGCGGAGCTGCCTCATGGAGATTGAATCATTATTGAAATTATTAAATACATGAATTAAAAATTTATTTAAACATGTCCCCTCATGTGACTGTGTCACGTGAGATGGGACATGTTTTATATTTAGGAAAATTTTAAAATCTAATTAATAAAAGCTTTAGGAAACCTCATACCGCTCGCGGATGAGGTTTCCTAAAAGAAATGAAGGCCGACTGGCCTTTTCGCCTGCCCCCCAACCTTAAGGCTGGACGGGCAGCGATAACAATTACATTAATCACTTCCTTAATGGCCTTAATAGGCCATTTAAATGTCAGCGGGCAGGCAGCCGACTCCAGTGAACAAAACATCGCGAGGCAGCGCAATGATGTCAGGACACACGCCTGACGTTATCGCGCGTTGGTGTGTCGGGCCCGTCCTCGCACACCGACTGTAAAATCCTGCCCATGGAGTGCGAGTCTCTGGTTTCTCCTCATGTAAAAACACTAAATAAATTCATCAAATATTTTTCTAGAATGTATTATGAGAAAAATCATAAATATATAGCAACCCGAATGGAAATATTCACGAGATATTCAGCCACACAATTACAGTATCGCTATGCAAAGCAGCCAGTGAAATTTTTGCTCCATTGTCTGAAAAGTGTGAAATAAAGTAAACGCAAATGATGTGGAAGGTGGAGAAAAATAAAAACGTTTGCCTAAAGTAACATATCTTATCTATGTTTAAGTCAGTGTTTATTTAAGCAATAGAAGTTTGTCTAAAGTGTTTGTACGCGTATTAACTTAATGGAGGCTAGATTTGATAGTGCCCCAAGACAGGTGTGTAGTGATCAAGGTGCATGAATATCCTGAGTCTGGTGACTGCAATACAGGCAGCAATGCCAACCTCATGCTGCCTGCTTGTTCAGTGGCTAACCATGCCGTTGACTGGCCAGATGCTGGAGCAGGGAGTCATTATTGTGAGTGGCTAGCACCACTTAAAGCTAACCTGCGTATCTTAAAGGGGAAGTACATTGTGGCTGGAAATACATGGAACAACAGCACAAGATGAGGGAGAGTGGGCCCCAAGATTTTTGGACGCTGCATTAGAAAGCCTCCATGGAGGAGGTGGCTAGGCGGAGGGATGTCTTGTATCCACAGGAGGCTGTCCACACGCAAACTCAGAAGGCAGCAGGAACAGATAACCTTGGAGACCAATGCCTGGAGTCAAGCCCCGAGGGTCTGGACATTGTGCCACAAGATGTTCAATGGCCTCACCCAAGTGCTCAAAGCCAGTGAATGCATCTTCAAATGCTGCCTCCTACCAAATGAACTAATTTGCCTCACACACTGCTCAATTCACCATTCCTCCATCGCTTACCTACCAAAAATCTCTATCAAACAGGATTCATGCCTGACATTCATATGCTTCACTTGACACTGCTGAAAGCCTCAGGCTCACAACCAACATCTTGCACACATTTCCAGTTATTTAACCGTGACAGCCACATCACCCAAATAAACAGCACCACACTCACCAAAACACTTGCCCTCTCTCTTACAGGACAACATGGTATACAATCAGAGGCAACAGGGCCTAACTGGAGGGGTACAGGTGCCCTTGCATATCCTGACCCATATGGAGGACAAAATGCTGGCCATTATTGGGTTATTGCTGAGGCCTTAGCCAAGGGCAGGGGTGAATTCAAGAAAGATGACAGTATCCTCGTACCTTATCCTCCTTCTGATATCCCACATTCCATTCAACCCACAATCCCTTCTGGTTTACAAACTGCAGATGTTGTATGCATGCATCTCTTACTTTTCCCCTTCCCATACCTCAATCTTCCATTTGTGCCTTTTTCTTTCCTGATATAAAAAAAAATGCAAACTGGCTGGGCAGAGGAGGAACGGCAAGAAGGTGGTGATGATGAAGATGCACTATCACTCGATTTCAAACTCGCAGTCACCAACTGACACTATGCATAATTTAGAGGATAACCTAGGGATGGGACCTGCACATGATGAGATACCAGACAGAAGTATCCTGCAACCAGGGCAGGTGCCAATGTGTCAGAGGGCGAGGTTGTACACAAGTTCTGCCTCGAAGATCTCAGGTGAGCACTCCAGTGGAAGAGCCTACAGGAGAAGGCTGATTGCTCTGCAAACAAAATGCTTGGTCCATTGAGAAGTCTGCAAGAAACTGAAGTTCGCCGTCAAGGAGCACACTTAGCACAGAGCTTGAAGTCCATCCTTTCCAATATGAATGTGGTGGCCAACTCTGCAGGCACAAATGTGCACACAATCATGATGGAACGTCAAATGTCTGACGATGCAGCTTTCAGTGCAGAATGAGCAGAAGCCGCCCAGGTTTTAATGCTCCAATGGAACGAGCAGAAGCCGCCCAGGTTTTAATGCTCCAATGGAACGAGCAGAAGCCGCCCAGGTTTTAATGCTCCAATGGAACGAGCAGAAGCCGCCCAGGTTTTAATGCTCCAATGGAACGAGCAGAAGCCGCCCAGGTTTTAATGCTCCAATGGAACGAGCAGAAGCCGCCCAGGTTTTAATGCTCCAATGGAATGAGCAGAAGCCGCCCAGGTTTTAATGCTCCAATGGAATGCCTCAGACTTTGCTGTCATACAAAGTCAGCTTTTGGCCATGCAAACACAGACTGCTAACATCATGACCCAGTGTGCAAAGGGATGTCACAGCAATCCAGGATTCTGTCCTCCAGCATATTATTAGGATTGCTGAGATGCTAGAGAGCGGCAGTGGTTTCATGGAGTACAAACCTGTCCGTAGAATTATAGGGCTGAATTTTACACCGGCGGGATTTTACAGACCCGCTGAAGTCAATGGACTTTTGAACGTCTAGCTTTTTTTTAAAAATGGCTGCAACGAGGCTATAAAATTCCACCCATAGAATCACAAAGGCCATTTGGCCCGACTGTATCTGTGCTGGCTCTCTGAAGGAACAGTTCACCTGGACCCATTCCCTACCTTCTCCCTGTAGCCTTGCACTATCTTCCTTTTCAGATAATAATCCAATTCTCTCTTGAATGCCTCGACTGAACCCACCTCTGCCACACTCTAAAGCAATGCATTCCAGATCGTAACCACTCGCTGTGTGAAAAAGTTTTCCTCATGTCACTGTTGCTTCTTTTGCCAATTGCCTTCAATCTGTGCCTCTGGTCCTTGATCCTTTCACCAGTAGGAACAGTTTATTCCTATCTACTCTGTCCAGATCTCGCATAATATTAAACTCCTCTAACAAATCTTTTCTCAAACTTCTCTTCTCCAAGGAGAACAGTCCCAGCTTCTCCAATCTATCTATTTAACTGAAGTTCCTCATCCCTGTACCATTCTTGTAAATCTTTTCTGCACCCTCTCTAATACCTTCACATCCTTCCGGAAATGTGATGCCCAGAACTGGACGCAATACTCCAGCTGAGGCTGAACCAGTGTTTCACGCAAGTTTAACATAACTTCCTTGCTTTTGTACTCTATGTTCCTCTTCATTAAATCCAGGTTGCTGAATGCTTTATTACCCACTTTCTCAACCTGTCCTGCTATCTTCAATGATTTATGCACATATACACCCAGATTCCTGTCCTCTTTCAGAATTGTACGCTTTATTTTATATTGTCCCTCCATATTCTTCCTACAAAAAGGAATCACTTCACACTTTACTGCATTAAATTTCATCTTCCACTTGTCTGCTCATTCCATGAACCTATGTCCTTTTTAAAGTTCTACACTATCTTCCACAAGGTTCACAGTATTTGCAATTTTTGTATCATCAGCAAATTTTAAAATGTGCCCTCTACACCAAGGTCTTCTAAGTCATTAATATATATCAGGAGGAACAGGGGTCTTAACACTGATCCTTGGAGAACTCCACTATAAACCTTGCTCCAGACTGGAAAAACAACCATTAATCTGAATCTGTTTCCTTTCAATCAGCAAACTTCATATCCATGTTGCTACTGTCCCTTTTATTCCATGAGCTCCAACTTTGCTCACAAGTCTCTTTCAGGATGATGGCATTCACCCTCCCACCAGAGCCACTCTGTCAGTGCCCTTGCTGCTGCCTGTCAGCCCCGACTGTTGTCACCCCTGCCGAAATGGTGCATTTCACAGTCAGGCCTTTGAGGTCCAGAGTTGCTCAGGATCGCCCTTCAACATCATTTACAGTTTACTGTATTTGAAAGTTTGTGTATATTTCTTATCCGTGAAGTGAGAAATCCAGTTTGAAATAACCCAGCAGCAAAGCCTTTTCATTTAAAAGAGAAAAGGTTAGTTTATTTCACTCTATTTCTCTGGAAGTTACCCTAAGATAGGATGAAGTAACAACACACATACACACAAAGAATAGTTACAAATGAAGAAAAATAATACTTTTAAAAATAAATAAAGATTAGTCCATATTCAGTGCAGGCCTGATATGTTTCAGAGTCAAAGGGCTATGTTGTCTGAAGTGAAGGTCTTGAGGTTGTAGAGTTGTCTCTACAGCTGCAATGGCTTCCACTGTAGAATTGCTGTTGGTTGCTTTAACAGGTGAGCTTGGGTGGGATTAGGGTTTATAGGGAAGAAAGAAGGTTCCTTACTTCTGTTCTGCAGATGTGGCACTTTTAGCTGCTTGGTTACTTGACATCAGACAAGAAGCTGTTCTTTAGATGCCTTTCCCTGTCTGTCCTGAGGCTGAAGCCTTTTCAAGATGGCTCACTGTGGATCTGCCTATTTTCCTGCCCTTTTCCAACACTTTTTGCAGGTAAGGCAAGATAGCCACCATGATCATGTGATGTGTACAACAACGCTGAGTCACTTTCCATATAGGACAAGTGGTAATTTCATTCCAGTTATCCGAAGTCTCCTTACAGCCTGTCGTAATCAAAAGGGTCAAGGCTATTAACACTTTACAGTGGCTTATCTATTAGTGTCTTTGTGTTTGGAGGAAACACCATCAAGTCAATGAGTTTCTGTTTACTCTTTTGGAACACTCATTGAATTTTTAATGTATATTCTGAGGAATGCATCCTGGTCTTCTCAGGAGGTAGGAGAAAGATGACTGAAATCTAGACTACTGTCTGGTAGCCTGGAGCCATTGTGAGAACAGTCTTTAAACTCAGTCCAAGGGCTTTTTTTTCTATAAATGTGACCTTCCGAACAGTTTTTCTAAAATTTATATCATAATTGAGCACTATAACATAATACTTAATGAAAGTTATGTATCTGCTGAGATTTAATACTGGAACCTGTCAACCAATTAAGCCATCCACTGGATAACACATAAGATGGCGATTATGCTCTTTATTATGTTATTCAAGCTGACTTCATAAATCATGAATTAGTTATTTGTGAGTTAAGCAGTCCCTTTCACTCATGGAATAAATATTGTATACAGCCGTTCCTGAACGATAGTCTATATATACAATGTACGCCCTTCAATTTCTTTTAAAATATTAGACTAAACTTACCTTTTAGTATAACCTTGATCTGGCACAGTTGTCTTTGTTCTATTGAACAACTAGAGTATTACAAGGGAATGCCTCTCCATGGTGACAGGATGGACAGGATGCTCACAGAGGTGTGAGCCAGCATGAGAGTTTTGCTTTAATGTTATGTCAGCTGTGTAGTGTCGGCATGCTTTGTTCACGTCTTTGGCGCCATACAGAGCTCAGTGGCAGTTATCAGACATCGGCTGCTATGGTTACAGTTGTGCGGTCACTACTGTGTGCAGCTGTTTTAATTTTTTTCAAATTGTCAATGACTTTTACAAATGTAATTCCACTCAGGATGTTACCTTGTGTGTGGAATGGATTGTTACATCATTAGCCGCACTGTTTACACTGGATTTATAATTCTTGAAGTGTGTTTGAGAGAATTTCCTGACTATTAGGGCAGTTGTGCTACACGGTTTGTGTTTATGTGAAGTGGTTTTGACTTTGGATCCGTCAAGATTTGCAAAATATATAGTGTAATTTAATGTGTGGATTCAACCTGATTGCTGTTTAACAGCAGACATAGTATAGAACTCAGCTTTATGCTAGCTGCAGTGAATTGGAAAGTACATTTTAAAGAATTCTAAACATAAACTGTCAAATATTATTAATAAAGCAGTGGTCAATGTAACACTATGTCATATGGGCCATATATTGTGTATCATACTAGCGCCTATGGGTATCGAGTGTTTTATACATAAATCAAAATAAATCTTCACAATTGTACAGTATGGTTCCACGTCATTGAAGAGTCTGAAAGCAGTCACACAGTGAATTACTTTTCAGATACAATAACTTTAATGTGGAGAATTACCATCACAACCATTCTACTTCAGTGCCATCCCACCAAAACTCATGAAGTGAACAATTAGTCTGTTTTTTTTTCTCCCTGAAGTGATGACGGAAGAATGTTGCTAAGGCATTCATGGGCTTTTCTGCTCTTCTCTGAATAACACTCTGGCATTGACAACATTTTGCTTTTAATTAATATCTTTAATGTGATAATACCCTGAAGTGCTTCATCAAAGCAATAATAACCTGACTACAAGAAGTGGTCGGAGGATTAAACTGATCAAAAGCATGATCAATAAGGTAAGTTTGAGGAGTTTTATGAAGAAAAGGATAAGAGGTAGTGGGACAAAGGGATTTGGAGAGCATGGGGTCAACACGGTTGAGGACTGAGAGACCAATGATGGAACAGGAGGAGAGGTGACACAACATTTCTTCATTTCTGATAAATCAAAATTCTGGAACTTCCTGTACAAGTTTCTTCAAAACACGGACTGCAGTGATTCAAGAACAAGATGCAGGACCAATTCCTCAGGGGCAACTGAGATGGATAATAAATGGTTGCTAAACCTTGCTAGGGACGCCCATATCCTGATATATTTTTTTTTTTAAAAGAGATCAGAATAGGAAGAGCAGAGAGCACATACAGAAACAAGAATTTTCAAATCAATCTTTGGGGTTAGGGAATCAATGAATATTGATGAGGACAGGGTGATGGGGAAATAGACTTAGTGCAGCATTGGATGTAGCAAGTGGCATTTTGTATGTGTTGTAATTTGCAGAGCTCATGAGAAGAACAAAGTAAACTATTGGAATAATCAAGTCTGACAATAACAAGGGTTTCAGTAACAGTGGGGATGAGTTGGAACAGAAGCAAAAAATGAAAGTAGAAATATGTGGTTTTTATGGTGGCGACGATATATAGTTTGAAGCTGAGCTCAGGGTGAAACAGGAAACTGAGGTTGTACACCAATGGAGTCATTCTGGGAAAGTGATGTAAAATACTTGGAGATAAAATAGCCAGATGGCAAACGCAATTTAATGAGGAAAGTACGAGATAATGGATTGAAATCCTTTGGCCCTGTGGTGGTGGGCTTGGAGTTGGGAGGCCGGGAAAATAGCAGGCAGCCTCATCAGGACAGTCCACCAATGCATTATTCCTGCTGGGGAGCTCCCAGGAAGTAGGTTGGCTGCCCGCAGGTGGGCGGCCAATTTGCCTTGGCTTAACAATTAGAGGCGACTTTTGAGGCTTCTGCACCATTTTGCCAGCGGCAGAGCGCCCCCCCACCCCCGGCGCCTCATGCGGAGGCCACCAGTTCAATGAAGACAGCCTTCCTGTGGCAAGCCGCAGTGCCATAAGAGCCAGAGGCTCCATGCCGCCTAAAGGAGACCGTGCTGATAAAAGGCTACAGTTGTGGCTGTGATCAATCTATTGGAGGAGTTTGTCCTCCAAACTCACTTGACTTACTGGTGTATAATGTGCAGCCCAGTGTGGGCACCTCCATGTTGAGGTATCCTCCTGGTGTCCAGTCTGTCTCAGCAGTACCCTCCTCTCCTGGAGGGGTTGCTGAGGCTCCAGAGCTGCTGGCCCTCTGATTGGGCCAGCAATATTGAGAACCCTCCCATCATTCTTAATAAGATGGTCAGGCCACCTCATTTGGTCCTGATGTCAGTGTCCTGAAGCTCATGGTAAAAATCCAGCGCAATACAGTTTGGGTTGAAAATATCTAGAAATGCCTGTTATACACTCAGTGAAAAAACACTGAAGGATGTGGATGAACGGCAAGCCATGGGACTCAAATACATAACTGATTGGATGGGACAGTGCAGCCTAACAGCATTTTGGATTTGAAAAACAAGGCATAGGGTACAAAAGTATAAGGATGTTGATAAGCGTACAAGGGAATGGTTAGGCCACACTTAGAATACTGTGCAGTTTTGGACACTTCATTATAGGAAGGCCTTCAAAGTCATAGAATGCATATAACAAAGATTCACCAGCTTGATATCAGAAGCAAAAAAACTATACTGATGAGGAGACACTTGAGAAAATAGGACTATTTCCATTGTACTATAGAAAATGAGAAAACTTAATAAAGAATCATATATTTATTTATGGATTTAAAGTATATGGAGGGCAAAGGATGGGTGGTCAACCAGTAGAGCATTGGGATAGTTGAGCTGGCAGTTGACGAAAGACATGGATGAGGGTTTCAACAGCAGATGGACTGAGTGTCAGGTGATGCTACTGAGATGGGAGTGTTGAGCATGTTTGTGATTGAGATGACATGGGATCAAAAGCTTAGCTTGGGGTCGAATGGGATACCAAGATTGCAAACATTTTAGTTCAACCTGGGACCAATGGGCAGGGAAGGAGATGGGCTCATTGACAAAGGAATGGAGTTTGTGACGTGAGCCAAAAATGATGATTTTGGCCTTTCCAATGTTTAAAAGCGTGAGGTGAGGTGAGGTTAAAAGAAATTTCTCTATGCAGAGTTATTGGAGAATAGAATGCGTTGCTTCAGGGAATATCTAAAGATCTTATCGTCTACTTTGGGAATAGTCAGTAAACATACAAGTCAAGAGGGCTATGGGGAGATCTCAGAGCAGTGTTATTAGTTTTGGAATATTCCAGCAAACAGCTGACAAGGGTAGAATGGGCTGCATGACTACCTTCTGCGCTGTAAACTACTATAGTCAAAGGAATCCAAACCTAAAGTACAGAGCTTCTAGTAGGAGCCAAACAGGTTGGTTCTGATGTTTAAAATGTTGAGTTAAGGAATTTCTTGTTATTTCCAAACATTATTCCAGTAGGACAACACCTTGGAAGAATGTCTCATTCAAACGACAGCATCTCTGACAATGCATGGCTCCTTTCAGTGATTCACAAAAGTCTTAGCTCATCTTTGTGCATGATTCAAACCTGCAATCCTCTGACCTCGGACACTAAGTTAGGTGGGAATGAGGAACTATGAGGAGGACACAGATAGGCTGCAAAGGTTAAACGACTATGCAGCAAGGTGGCAAATGGAGTATAAAATGGGCAAATGTGAGGATATTCACTTTGGTGATAAGAGTAGAAACGTAGAATATTTTTAAAAGGAATTAAACTTTTAAATATTAATGTTCAGAGAGACTTGGGTGTACTTGGACAAGGAATATAGGAAGTCAGTGTGCAAGCAAGTAATTAGGGAGGCAGATAGCATGTTGGCCTTTATCACTAAGGGATGGGATTACAAGAACAAGGAAGTCTTGCTACAATTGTATAGGACTTCAGTGAGACATGGAGTACCGTGTGCTGTTTTGGTCCTCATATCTAAGGAAGGAGGTGGCATAGGAAAGGTTCACTGGATTGGTTCCTGGGATAAGAGGGTTGTCTTATAATGAGAGGCTGAGTAAACTGGGTTTACACTCTTCCATTAGAAGAATGGGAGGTGACAATATTCTGAAGGGGCTTAACAGGATAGACACTGGGGGTTGTTTTCCCTGGCTGGGGAATCCAGAGCACAGCCTCATAATAAGGGGTATGCCATTTAGGACTGAGATGAGAAGAAATGTCTTCACTCAGTGGGCTGTAAGTGTTTGGAATTATCTACCGCAAAGGGTTGTGAATCATTGAATATATTCAAGACTGGGTAGACAGATTTCTGATTTCTCAGGGAATCAAGGGATATTGGGAGCGGGTGGGCAAGTGGAGTTGAGGCAGAACAGCCCTGATCATGCTGAATGACAAAGCAGGCTTAAGAGGATGTATGGTCCACTGCTGCTCCTATTTCTCATGGTCTAAAATCAAGAGTGATATTGATTGAGCCAATCTGACACACTGTAATAAATATCACTGTATTCAAGAGGCAAATTATCGTAAGTTGGAAAGTTAGGGTTTATGAGAAATCAAAGCTAACCCTACAACACATCAGAGCACTATTGTCACACTATCACTATTGTCACACTGCATAAGGATCTATTGTCACACTGTCACTATTGTCACACTGCATAAGGATCTATCGTCACACTGTCACTATGTAAGGATCTATTGTCACACTATCACTATTGTCACACTGCATAAGGATCTATTGTCACACTGTCACTACTGTCACTGTGTAAGGATCTATTGTCACACTGTCACTATTGTCACACTGTGTAAGGATCTATTGTCACACTGTGTAAGGATCTATTGTCACACTGTCACTATTGTCACTGTGTAAGGATCTATTGTCACACTGTCACTATTGTCACACTGTGTAAGGATCTATTGTCACACTGTCACTATTGTCACACTGTGTAAGGATCTATTGTCACACTGTGTAAGGATCTATTGTCACACTGTCACTATTGTCACACTGTGTAAGGATCTATTGTCGCACTGTGTAAGGATCTATTGTCACACTGTCACTATTTTCACACTGTGTAAGGATCTATTGTCACACTGTGTAAGGATCTATTGTTGCACTGTCACTATTGTCACACTGTGTAAGGATCTATTGTCACACTGTGTAAGGATCTATTGTCGCACTGTCACTATTGTCACACTGTGTAAGGATCTATTGTCACACTGTCACTATTGTCACACTGTGTAAGGATCTATTGTCACACTGTCACTATTGTCACACTGTGTAAGGATCTATTGTCACACTGTCACTGTCCTCCTTCTTCCTTAACCGAGGTTTTCCATCCACGGTCGTTGACAGGGCCCTCAACCGTGTCCGGCCCATATCCCGCGCATCCTCCCTCACGCCTTCTCCTCCTTCCCAGAAACATGATAGGGTCCCCCTTGTCCTCACTTATCACCCCACCAGCCTCCGCATTCAAAGGATCATCCTCCGCCATTTCCGCCAACTCCAGCATGATGCCACCACCAAACACATCTTCCCTTCACCCCCCCTGACGGCATTCCGTAGGGATCGTTCCCTCCGGGACACCCTGGTCCACTCCTCCATCACCCCCTACTCCTCAACCCCCACTTATGGCACCTCCCCATGCCCACGCAGAAGATGCAACACCTGCCCCTTCACTTCCTCTCTCCTCACCGTCCAAGGGCCCAAACACTTCTTTCAAGTGAAGCAGCATTTCACTTGCATTTCCCCTAACTTAGTCTACTGCATTCGTTGCTCCCAATGCGGTCTCCTCTACATTGGAGAGACCAAACGCAAACTGGGCGACCGTTTTGCAGAACACCTGCGGTCTGTCCGCAAGAAAGACCCAAACCTCCCTGTCGCTTGCCATTTTAACACTCCACCCTGTTCTCTTGCCCACATGTCTGTCCTTGGCTTGCTGCATTGTTCCAGTGAAGCCCAACGCAAACTGGAGGAACAGCACCTCATCTTCCGACTAGGCACTTTACAGCCTTCCGGGCTGAATATTGAATTCAACAACTTTAGATCTTAAACTCCCCCTCCCCCCATCCCCACCCCGTTTCTCCCCCCCCTTTTTTTTCAATAATTTATATAGATTCTTCTTTCCCCACCTATTTCCATTATTTTTAAATCTAAAACTAAATCCTTGTTAGTCTGTCCACCCCACCCCCACTAGAGCTGTACTTTGAGTGTCCTGTCTTCCATTCTTAATTAGCACTTTTCTTAGACAAATATCACCACCTTCAACACCTCTTTGATCCTTTTGTCTGTGACATCTTTTGATTATCTGCTCCTATCACTGCTTATCTCCACAATCACCACACCCTCAACTTCCCTCTTCCCCCCCACCCACCCAGCTTAAACCAGTTTATATTTCTCCCTTCTCCTAACTATGCTTCAGTTCTGCCGAAGGGCCATGAAGGCTCGAAACGTTAACTGATTTCTTCTCCGCCGATGCTGCCAGACCTGCTGAGTTTTTCCAGGTAATTCTGCTTTTGTTTTGTCACTATTGTCACACTGTGTAAGGATCTATTGTCACACTGTCACTATTGTCACACTGTGTAAGGATCTATTGTCACTGTGTAAGGATCTATTGTCACACTGTCACTATTGTCACACTGTGTAAGGATCTATTGTCACACTGTGTAAGGATCTATTGTCGCACTGTCACTATTGTCACACTGTGTAAGGATCTATTGTCACACTGTGTAAGGATCTATTGTCACACTGTCACTATTGTCACACTGTGTAAGGATCTATTGTCACACTGTCACTATTGTCACACTGTGTAAGGATCTATTGTCACACTGTCACTATTGTCACTGTGTAAGGATCTATTGTCAAACTGTCACTATTGTCACTGTGTAAGGATCTATTGTCACACTGTCACTATTGTCACACTGTAAGGATCTATTGTCACACTGTGTAAGGATCTATTGTCACACTGTGTAAGGATCTATTGTCGCACTGTCACTATTGTCACACTGTGTAAGGATCTATTGTCACACTGTCACTATTGTCACACAGTGTAAGGATCTATTGTCACACTGTTACTATTGTCACTGTGTAAGGATCTATTGTCACATTTGTACGGATCTATTGTCACACTGTCACTATTGTCACTGTATAAGGATCTATTGTCACACTGTGTAAGGATCTATTGTCGCACTGTGTAAGGATCTATTGTCACACTGTCACTATTGTCACACTGTGTAAGGATCTATTGTCACACTGTGTAAGGATCTATTGTCACACTGTGTAAGGATCTATTGTCGCACTGTGTAAGGATCTATTGTCACACCGTCACTATTGTCACATTGTGTAAGGATCTATTGTCGCACTGTGTAAGGATCTATTGTCACACTGTCACTATTGTCACACTGTGTAAGGATCTATAGTCGCATTTGTACGGATCTATTGTCACACTGTCACTATTGTCACTGTGTAAGGATCTATTGTCACACTGTCACTATTGTCACACTGTGTAAGGATCTATTGTCACACTGTGTAAGGATCTATTGTTGCACTGTCACTATTGTCACACTGTGTAAGGATCTATTGTCACACTGTGTAAGGATCTATTGTCGCACTGTGTAAGGATCTATTGTCACACTGTCACTATTGTCACACTGTGTAAGGATCTACTGTCGCACTGTGTAAGGATCTATTGTCACACTGTCACTATTGTCACACTGTGTAAGGACCTATTGTCCCTCTGTGTTAGGATCTATTGTCACACTGTCACTATTGTCACATTGTGTAAGGATCTATTGTCGCACTGTCACTATTGTCACACTGTGTAAGGATCTATTGTCAATCTGTCACTATTGTCACACTGTGTAGGGATATATTGTCACACTGTCACTATTGTCACAGTGTAAGGATCTATTGTCACACTGTCACTATTGTCACACTGTGTAAGGATCTATTGTCACACTGTCACTATTGTCACAATGTGTAAGGATCTATTGTCACACTGTCACTATTTTCACTGTGTAAGAATCTAATGTCACACTGTCACTGTGTAAGAATCTATTGTCGCACTGTGTAAGGATCTATTGTCACACTGTCACTATTGTCACTGTGTAAGGATCTATTGTCACACTGTCACTATTATCACTGTGTAAGGATCTATTGTCACACTGTCAATATTGTCACTGTGTAAGGATCTATTGTCACACTCACTATTGTCACTGTGTAAGGATCTATTGTCACACTGTCACTATTGTCACACTGTATAAGGATCTATTGTCACACTGTCACTATTGTCACACTGTGTAAGGATCTATTGTCACACTGTCACTATTATCACTGTGTAAGGATCTATTGTCACACTGTCACTATTGTCACTGTGTAAGGATCCTGCTTATGTTTTCTTTTATGTGAAAGTAGGCTAGGGGTTTTCACACTACTATTTGCTGCATTCACATCGAATGTTTACATTGTACTAAACTGGAAGATTGAGCAAATTGCATTTTGCAAGGTCTGAAGGACAGTCAGCAATGGAGTGGATACCTGTATTGGTCAATATTCATACAACTATTACTTTCTTTCAGGGGTTACCTAGTTTTGTTGTGTTACAAAAAACCACCAGGTTTCTTTGGAGACATTCATCATCTGTGAAGCCTCGTTTTATTACACTGCCTCCATATAAAGTGGTAAACTGCTGTTGGATTGCATCCCATCCTCCATCAAACAGCACTCAATAGCACATACATCTATTATTATTTAATTAATTTTACTGTATTGAGATCTGTGAAAATTCAACTCATGTCATTAGAATTTTGCAGAAAGTTAACTTGAGGTTGATAGTTGATTTCGGCTGCACTGGACCTGAAGAACTATCTGAGAGCCTCATGCTGTCTAATATTCCAGGGGCACTGGGAAAACAGCCTGCTGAGATGACAGCTCTGAATCCTTAAAATGTTGAACCCAGCCATCTGACTTCCAGATGTTGCGCAAAGTGGATTAGGCACAAGAGCTTCATGTTTGGGCTGTGACCTTGGCAAGCAGGCTGCTTATAAACATGCAACGCAAAAAGCCGTGTTTCACCACATCCAACACAGCTGGTAAATCAGCAGTAAGATCTGAGTTCACAGTTCACCATTCAGGCTGCTTGGTATTGCACACCCACATCTCCAGCACAGAGGCCTGTTCTTCAGCAGGAAAGAAAAAAATGTGGAAAAAAAGTCATTTATGTTAATACAAAAAAATATTGAAATGATTGATGGCTTAAACTCTAATACTCTCAGTTCTTAACATGTGCAAAATACCATATTGATTCATTCTCCATCAATCTGCTAGTTCCTTCTCCAAGTAAGTAGCCTATGAATATTACTGCTTACAAAGGAAATAAATGCATCATGCTGCTGCATTATTTTAACACTCTAGAGTATTGTAATAATGGCAGAACACAGGAGATTGTCAATTAGATAAAGTGTGCTGTACAAAACTGAGTTACTGTAATATGACAAGAAAGTCACATAGCCTTCTTCTGGATCTTCCTAAATCACAAGAACAGAAAGCTGTTTTCTTAAAAACATAATTTTTATCCTGATCAATAGGTCATAAAATGTTGTTCAGGTAATCTAATTGCCAAAATTCCTGTTCCAATCACTCAAGTACAAACTGACTGAATCAAAGCATTGAAATCAACATGTCAAGCTGGGAACAGAATCGGCCCATTTGATATGCTAAAGTAGCTAGACGTTGAAAGATAGCGCCATTTTTTGGTGTGGGAAAAGAAACATTATTCAGAGGAAGCATCTGACATCTTCTGTCAAAAATGAACAAGGATGCAGGAAGATTTCTGTGTGGTATTTGTAACATCATAAATACAAGAACTTGCATTAATATCGCACCTCTAACATAGTAAAACAGCGTCATCTTTAAGATGCTTCTGGCCTGTAGTCCTGCTAGGACTGTCCTTGCATCCTTTCTTGAATAAGGATGTCACATTTGCCACTCTCCAGTCCTCTGGCACTTCCCCCATATCTAGGGAAGCTTGAAGCATTAAGGCAACCATTCTGCTATCTCCACCCCCACTTCCTATAGCAACCTAGGATGCAAGCCATCCAGACCAGATTACTTATCTACCCTAAACACAGGCAGCCTTTCCAGTGCCACTTCTCTTTCAATTTTCACACTATCCATTAGCTCCACTGTCTCTATTCCTACTGATATATTGTCAGATTCCTCTTCCATAGTAAACACTAATACAAAGAACTTATTGAGGATTCTAGCCTTGCCCTGTGCCTCTAAGCATATATTGCCCTCTTTGTCCCTAGTTGGACCAACTCTACCTTTTACTATCTGCTTACTGTTTACATGCTGGTCGATGATTTTTGAGTTCCCTTTTGTGTTGAATGTCATTCCGCTCCCATACTCTCTCTTTGCCAGTCTTATTTTCCTCTTTACCTCCTCTCTCAACCTAAAGTAATTGACCTGGTTCTCACTTGACATGCATCATACATTCTCCTTTGTTGTTTCATCATAATTTCGATCTCCCTCATCAAACAAGGAGCCCTGTTTTTGGCTCCCTTACCTTTCAACCTTTTTGGAATGTACTTAGCTTGCATCTGAAATGTCTCTTCCTTAAAGATCACCCATAGTTCCATTTCATCCTGGCTACATCCCTTCTCATCGCATTGAAATTAGCCCTCTTCCAATTTAGAAGTTATATTGTTCCTTGCTCTTCTCCAGCACCAATCTAAACCTTATGATACAATGATCACTCTTACCCAAATGTTCCCTCACAGAAACTTGATCCACTTAGCCCACCTCATTTCCTGGCACAAGATCCAGCAATGCCTTTCTAGTTGAGCTGAGAACATGCCGATCAAGAAAGTTCTCCAGAACACAGTTCAGAAATTCCTCCCCCTCCTTACCCTTTACTCTAACATAAATTACCCAAATACTGATTGGGTTAAAGTCCCCCAATATCTTCACTCTATAATTCTTACACGATTTCCCCACAGATTTGTTCCTCGATGTCTCACTATTTGGAGGCCTATGGAGTATCCCAAGTAACATGATCTTACATTTTTGCTTCTCAATTCTGACCAAATGGACTCTGTCCTTGTCCCCTCAAGGAAATCCTTTTTCCCCAAAACTACAATGTCTTCCCTAATCATTACTGCCACCCCAGCTTTTTTTTCCTTCTCTATCTTTTGTGAACATCTAACATCCTTGTATATTATTAAGTGCCCAGTCCTCACCATCTTTAAGCCACATTTCTGTTATTGCCACTACATCATATTCCTGCTATTTGTGCTTGTAGCTCACCAATCTGATTTACCACACTTTGTACATTTACATATATGCATTGTAATCTTGCCTTTGCATTCCTTGTATTTGTTCTTAGTTTGCTCCTTTCTAATCTGGAACTATCTTCTCTAGTTCTGTCCAACACTCTCATGTTATGCACCTGATTCTTTTTTTCCCACTTCTATATACTGGTGCCCACCCCCCGTCAATTTAGTTGCCTCCTGCATCAGAACTGGTCCCAATGCCCCAAGAACCTGAAGCTCTCCCTCCTGCACCATACTTCGAGCCATGCATTGATTCTCCCCATCTACTTACAGCAACCCTGGCTAGCGGGTGGCACTGGGAGTAATCCAGAGATTACTACCCTTGAAGTTCTACTTTTTAATTTCCTCTCTAGCTTCTGAAAATCTGATCTTTAGGCCTCAATATCAGCTCTCTCTATGCTGTTGGTACCAATGTGCACCATAACTTCTAGGCAACTCCCTTCCCCCTGCAGAATATTCTGCATCCTCTCCGTGATATCTTTCACCCTGGCACCAGGGAGGCAACACACCTTATGGGAATGATAAGTAAAAGGACTTGATGCGTATTAGATCACAGGCTGCAGAGTTTTGGGTGAGCTCAAGTTTATGGAAGGTTGAAAATGGGAGGCTGGTTAGTGGGGAATTGCAATAGTCAAGTCTAGATTTAACTAAGCCATCAATGAGGGTTTCAGCAACGGAGGAGCTAAGGCAGGATGAAGACAGGCAACATTACAGAGGTGTGAGAAAATGGTTTTATGCAATTGGAAGCTCACCTCCAGGGTCAAATAGGATGCCAAGGTTAAAAAAACAATCAGCTTCAGCCTCAGACAGTGGTCAGGGAGAAGGATTGCGTTGGATGCTAGACAGTGTAGTTTGTGGTAGAGACTGAAACAAAGGACACGCACTTTGACAAATTGGAGGCAGCGGAGGGGTTGAGAAAAGTGATGGTGCAGCAGGGTTGGGTGTCATCAGCATATATGTGGAACCTGATGCACTTCTGGATGATGCTGCTGAGAGGCAGCCTCTCTGAATACTTTGGTTCTGTGGCTTGGGGTAAAATCTATTTCTAATTATTTGTTAGGTTGTTGATAATTTAGCTATTATTTTCTCTTGATCTTTTTAATGGTTTCCCTCCCATCACCATCAACCAAATCCATAATTCCTTGGTAAAGAGGCAGCTGAGAGGCAGTGATCATGAGTGTAGTTCTGTGAGTGGCACTAGGTCATGAGAAGCCTGGGTTGATTCAGCCTCAAGTTTTACAGCCCCTCCGGCTGTACCCTGACTGAAAGATCAGGATATTGTAATGCAGAGTGGAGCCAAAATATGAATTTATCATCGCATCTCATCTTGCTGGTGGCCATGTGCGCCACATTCTCCCACCCACTGCCCTGACACTCAAGCTCAATTCTAAACTGGAAAACACTCCACATAATATTAGCATAATGAGACTTACTATCTGTGAGCTTTCCAGCATACCCCTGCTATAACTTCAGCATGTGTCTGCTAGAAGGGTCAAAAGTTAAACTGGGCCCTTATATTCCACCAAAATTTTGAAGATGTATTTTTTATAGAAAGGTTACAACACATTCTGGGCTCTGGGTTCAGGCATTTGGGAGTCAACCACGATATGTTCAAAAATAACAAAGATTCTACAAAGTTAGCAGCCACTTTCTATGTTGGTGCCTGCATTAAGTACTATTTTAACGCTCCAGTATTACAACACGAGACCCACTTTATTCTCTCTTGATACCCTCCCAATTCAACTCCTGACCACTCAGCTTCGTGCCCTTGGTCTAAGGTTCACTTGGATTGTAACTGCTGCTCTCCTTGCACACTCCCCTTTAAAATTATAATGACAGCTATTTTTAAAAAAAAGGCCTGTTCTTCAACCCCTCTTCAAACTTTACCACAAACTACACTCTCTAGCCACCAACACTATCCGTCTCCCTGACCACTGTCTGAGGCTGAAGCAGATTGTTTTTTTTAACCTTGGCATCCTATTTGACCCTGGAGGTGAGCTTCCAACTGCATAAAACCATTTTCTCACACCTCTGTAATGTTGCCTGACTCCATCCTGCCTTAGCTCCCCCGTTGCTGAAACCCTCATTGATGGCTTAGTTAAATCTAGACTTGACTATTGCAATTCCCTACTAACCAGCTTCCCATCTCTTCACATTACCCTTTCCCTACCTCCACTATCTCTGCAGGATTCAGGAACGTGCTTTTTCTACCTAATTCTGTGCTCACCTTTTATTATTTGTATAATGTTTGGCTTCTGTGCCACACAAAGCACCAAGATCACCCTGGCTAAACTTGCTGATGAAATTTTGTGTGAATATGACTGTGGTGAATTATTCCTCCTCAAACTCTCAACAACATTTGACATGATTGACCACACTGCTCTTCTCTGCTGTTTTGTCTCAGTGATCCAGCTCAGGGGCAATGCCCCATTCAATTCAATTACAGCCTGTATCTTTCCTGTAAAAGGCCTCTCATCCTGTGCCCATGTAGTCAACTCTGCTATCGGTCAAGGTTCCAATTTCTCATCTGTACGTTGCACCTTTGTGACATCTTTCTTAATCATGGGTCAGCTTTCACGTTTTGCTGATGATACCTAGTTTTATCCCTCCGCTTATCTCACATCAAGTTGCCAATGAATAGAACTTTCTACAGCTCAACACTGAAGGCCTGTTAAACTCAAGCCAGAAACTCTGCACATTAATCCCTGACCTAATTCCCTCTCCTAATTTCCCTAAAGTGTGAACCTTATAAAATCTCACAGTCCTGCTGACACAAAGCTGGGACTCAGACCCACGTCCAGTGCATAATGAAGACGTATTACCACCATCTCCATATCATCAATCTCTGTCACTACCTCAGAGCCATCACTGAATTCTAATGTCCTTCTTCTTTGATGTAATGAACTCCAGAAACTTTGACCCTGCTTACTATCCCATTCAGCCATTGTCCTTGGCCTTTCCAACTTCCACTGGTTTCTCAAACCTCAGCACATGAACATCATCTTCAAATCTGTTCAGTGCCTTACTTCCCATACTCCCACACCTTCTCCACTTTTCCTTACCATTGTAGAATTTTCCGTCTTCTCACCCCGTCCTCTGGGACTCTTTCCCTAATCCCTTCTACTTCGCCACATCAGTCACCCATAAAAGCCTCCTTGAATCTGAGGCTGCAAGCCCTACTTTCAGCTCTGAGCTGGAACTGTGATTGGCTTGGATCATTTTTATTATTCATTCATGGGGTGTGGGTGTTGCTGGAAAGGCCGGCATTTGTTACCCATCCCTAAATGCCCTTGAACTGAGCGACAGTTAAGAATCAACCACATTCCCATGGGTCTAGAGTCTCACACAGGCCAGGGCAGGTAAGGACGGCAGATTTCCTTCCCTAAAGGGGAATTAGTGAACCAGTTAGGTTTTTTTTAAAACAACAATTAATGATAGTTTCATGGTCACCATTACTTAGACTAGCATTCAATTCCAGATTCATTAATTGAAATAATTGAAATTACAACAGCTGTCATGGTGGGATTTGAACCCTTGTCCCCAGAACATTAGCCTGGGTCTCTGGATTAGTCTGGTGACATTACCACTACCTCCCCCCAATTTTGCCACATTAAAAGCACTAGCCAGGTTGTCTAAACCACAACAGAATGCAGACCAGTACAAGAAGATTGTAAAATTGTAAAATAAAAATTCTCTGTGATTCACAGATTGCAACAGTGTGCAATTACATTTTTGTTTGAAAACATGTGACGACTTTTTTAAATGAACAAATGGATAAAGCAGCTGAAAAGCTCAACAATCTAGTTGAACTTTGTCCTTCAGACCTCAGTTTAAGCTTCCTCATACTGACAGGAAACAGTTGGGATTTTCTACTAGACAAACAGCCTTGAACTTGAGTTCTGCACCCATGACCCTGCTAGAATCCAAAAATACAAGCACACACTAGCACATGGTGTTTCTAGTACAGCCTTTCATTTTAACTAGCTGTGTCTCAGATCAGTCACAGCCAGTGTCAGACTCAGTGCCAGAGCAGGAACATTAATATCATCTGTGAATCTTCCTAATGTTCTCTTACAACACAGAGGATTGCAGCCTCAGTGAATTAAGATTTTCAACGGGAGATTGATTTTACTAATTGTTCTGCTGAATGAGCTCAGGGTACCTTGGAAATAAGGTGCATAAAAATTAAGTAACTAGTGGCTGATGAGCAAAAAGACCTCCAACAGCTAAATCTTCATCCTTCCCCAGAGCCCTCATTGCAAAAGTTCTAAGATGGAAATGCTTCGGGACCAAGGTTGGCATACCACTGCACTTGGATTTGAGCCAAACCTACAAAGTGGTGGATGGATTCTCTCTTATATAAGTGTGTTTTCTCTCATCCTTTCTTACTTTTAGCAACTGTGTCTAATATTCTTCTCTGCAGTGCTGAGATGTTGCCCTAACAAGGTTTGAACTCCAGGTATCCAATGAGATAACTGTATGTATTTCACCAGGTAAAGGGCAGCCTCCTACTCACCATAGCTATTCTATGTTTTTAGGTTGCACTGCTACATGTTGCGGGAGGGAATGGTGTTCCCCTTGGACTGCTTCCTTACTGCCTTCAGCATTGGCAATGACTTCCTACCATCAGCACTGGGATGATGAAGAAAAGTTTTATTTCTTCTTTACTGCTGCTGGTATGGATTAGCTCTTGTTACTGGCAATGCCAGAACCATATCAGCTGGAATTTTACCTTTATTCTATGCATTTATAAGTGTCTTGGTTTTATATGGGGAGTTTCCTCACAGCAGAGTGTAATCTATACCTCTTAAAATCCATTCCAGGTTTCTACATTACACAATTGAGAGAAAATTGCAGTAATTCAGTCTTGTACATATAGATTGTGGTGTAATGGGAACCAAATCAAGTTAATTTCAGGGTTTCTTGGGAAGATCTAACACAAAACTGTAGAAAAAAAATAGATTTCAGTCAAACAAACTGCAACATCCTCCAACACACTATCTCCTCATTGCTGCTTCCGGCCCTATGACAGGCATTTCTTCCCTCCGTGAGGCCCCACAATAGCAACAGTTACACGCCCATACACATAAAATCATTATCAAAATACAAATAATCAGAAATGTCCCTGGAGTTGTTGATATGTCTGAGACATTGGCATATGAGACAGCTGATAAAAGAAATCTCAGCGTTCTTTCAATGTTTGCTCTCAAAAAATGGAAGGAAAATATTTTGTTTTAAAGGGTAACCGCATGAAACTTGGATCACTTGCGCTAGCTGTTTGGGTGCTATAGGTGCAGTTTGGCATCCAAATGACACCCACGGCATGCATGCATAATTTTGGAGCAAGTCATGCTAGACGCCATATTGGAGAGGCATTAGTGTACACCTGGTAAATGTTTGCCATTAGTGTACAGTGCATACAATCATGATGCTAATCAGTTTGCAACAGCGATTTGATACTGGATGTGCCATGTTGAAGCCCAGTGCTCCAGCCAATGCTCTCACCTAACCTTGCACAGCTGAACACGCACTAAGCAGCAGGATGGACACCCCACTGACACTATGCAAAGGGATTAGCAACTACTTATAGGTTAGTTTTTGCTTGACTTATTCCAGTTGTTGCTGTGATTTAACAAGTGTTCAGTGCTTTCTATAGTTGTTTAAGTGTGAAAAGGGGAGCAGTGTAGGAAGTGCTAAAGTAATTTTTGCTGTCTTCAAGGCTTCTGCACAAACTAGTTGCTCCAAGACATGGGTGCATTAGTAACCATTCCCCTTGGAATGTAACAGGAAGGTGAAGGTGACCATTGCGATGAACTTGTGTGTGTCTGGCTCCTTCCAGGCTGGAGCTACAGATGTTAACAACATCTTGCGGTTTGCTGCTCCATGTTGCATGAGGAAGGTCACTGAGGCACTCTATTCATTGAGAGCTAACTCTAGTGTGCAACCCATGCACACGTGCTCAACATGCATGCAATGAAAGCCATTCCATCACACAAAATGCAATACTGCAATCTATTGCATGCTGCAACAACGCCTCCACTGCCTGCACCACTAGGAAGGAGTTTTGCAGTACTTAGCAGATCAGACGTCAAGACAAGGTGTGACTGTGGCCTGCTGCACGTTGTATGAACTTACTATCATGATGAGACAGCTCTTGTTGCCAGCTACATGGTGAGCAGCTGAGGAACAGGAACAAGAGGAAGAGAGGAGGGAACCATCATAGCCGCTTTCTGGCCTGGCTGTCCATGAACAACTCATCTGAGTGCAATGCCAGTAAACCCAAGTTTCCAATTCACCAATAGTCCCATTCCCTCCCTTTCTTCTGTCACTGACCATTACAACATCATCCTGGCCACAATGCAAAGATAAAACCCAACACAAAATCAACATTCAATACCATACTTATAAATAAAACCCTGCTATATTGTATGCAAAAGTCAGCTAATCACCATTGTGCATTTGCTTAATGTGTGTCCTTGCCTGTCCTCGTGCTTCTACAAAGGCTGGTGGAAGACTGATGATTTTTAGTGGAGGGCTGCAGATAGACCTGGAGGAGGACCTTGAGTAGCTCTGACCTAGAAGGCCTGCCTACAGACTGCATCATCTCCGCATGGGCACAGCTGTCTGGTATTCGCACTGGCAAAGTAGTAGGGATGAGAGAATGAATGCTGTCCTCCTGTAAGAACATAAGAAATAGAAGCAGGGGTAGGGCATTTGGCCATTTTAGCCTGCTCCGCCATTCAATAAGATCATGGCTGATCTGTTTGTGGCCTTAATTCCATTTTCGTGCCTGTGCCCAGAACACCTGACTCCCTTGTAGATCAAAAACCTGTAATTCAGCTTTGAATATATTCAATGACCCAGCCTCCACTGCTCTCTGTGGAAGAGAATCCTAAAGATTAACCACCCTTTGAGAAAAGAAATTCATCCTCATCTCTGTCTTAAGAGGTCTCCCATTTAATTTGAAACTATTCCCCCTTGTTCTAGATTCCCCCAAGAGGAGAAACATCCTCCCAGCTCCTACCCTGTCAAGCCCCCTCAAAGTCTTATTTATTTCAATAAGATTGCCTATCATTCTTCTAAACCCCAGTTAGTTTAAGCCCAATTTGCTCAACCTTTCCTCACAAGACAACCTGAGAAGAGATCAGCATGTTTGTGATCCATGGAGCCACTGCCACTCTCATGAGGAGGTGCTTCAGCAATCCTAATAATGTTCAAAGACTTCAGTCTGAGTTGTCACTGCAGGGCTCAGGCTTCTAGTGGAAGCTTCTTGTGCTGCAGTGGAAGCTGAGACATTGGCCATCAGACACTGTCACGATTGGGTCTGCAAGTATACTGATGGAGTTGGTCATCACTTCCATGTTGGAAAGGATGGGCCCTGAGCTCTGCACAAAACCCTGTGCCAGCTTGGTGCTGACATTGACCAAAGGCTTTCTAGCAGGCTTCCCAATACACCAAACATTTCCTTGTGCAAACTCATCAGCCTTCTTCGAAGGCTGCCCACCTCAGTGCTCATATGTGTCCATTGCAACCTAACTTATCCTCAACATTTGAAGATGTATTCATTGACCTTGATCATTCGTGTGAGGCCATTGAACTTTTTGTGGTAGTACACCTCCGGATTCACTCCAGACACTGACTTCCAAGCTATCTGCTCCCACTGTCTTTTGAGCTTTTGCCTGGAAGGCCTCCTGGCCCCCTGCGGATACAGCAACTCTCCTCTTTCACACCTCCTCCAACAAAGCCCCCAGTGTCTGAGAACCTTAAGATCTCTCCCATTTTGTGCCATTATTACATCTTTTTCCACATCAGAGGGACTTGTACAGGGACTTTCACCACCCTTTCCAGCCACAATGCACCCACTTCTTTAAGAGGTACAGGCTAGCTTTTATCAGTGCAGGCAGTTATAACTGGTGCTAGCTATTCATGATATCATCTCCCTGCTCAAATGTCCCATCAAATCAACAGCATTGTTGGCGCTGGCTGAATGCTGAAAACATTTCAAACAGCAGACAGCATGACGTTGGTCTCACCTCGTGATCCCTGTGCCCACTGTCAGGGGCTACCCAATTTAACTCCCCTAGATCTCCACAATTATATGTATAGCAGATGGCATTGTGTTGTGATAGATAGAGATAGAGAGTTCTTGTCCACATATCCTTACATAGATTAAAATGATTCAACTGCTTATTGCTTGCTGTAAACAACAAAACCGACAACCTGTTTGTAAAGAACGATCTTTCTTTTCCATCCCTTCATTTAGCTCTCTAAAATATCTGAGTTATGACAATCCCTGACTTCAAGGGCAGAAGTCCCACAAAAAACATTGAATTCATAAGTATTTTTACAAAAATGATGCATATGGCTGTAAACATTCACAATATAACCAAATATACAAACGTTCTTCTCCATATTAGGTTGCTCCATTGATATTTTATTGATAATTAGTGATATTCCAGTACATTTTAATTAATAGAATTGTAAATACCCAAAGAGTGAAGACATGGCACTTAGGGTGTCCTGAAGTGCTTTAGAAACATGTATTACTTTGAAGTATAGTGACTACCATTGTGCAGGCAAATGAGGAAGTGATTTTATATTTAGCAAGGTACCAGAAACAGAAATGAGATGAATGATCATTTATTCTGCTTTTGATATTGGTGAAGGAAGGAAGTCACCACAGTGGGAGAGTTCCCTGCTATTCTTTGAATGGTGCCCCATGGTATCCTTTATGTTCTCCTGAGCAGGCAGATAAAGCCTTGGTTTAACATTCCATCCAAAGGTCATCACCTCAGATAAATACAGCATTCAAAAACACATTGCTTATCAGTCTAAATTATGAGAAATTTTAAATGATAGATCAAACTGCACGCTACCTTCTACTGCCATGGTCAAAGGTCCTGAGTGTCACTGTAAGATGCACAGAGTCTATCAACGTGAAGGTCAACAATGTAATTAACTCCCAGAGCCACAATAGGTTATTGCCCTCTAGTGGCTGGGAGCCTTCTTAGGACAACATGGCACAGCCGCTTACCAAGCAACGCAAACATAAGCACCATCAGTTGTTTTCAGAATCTGTGCTTGTAGATCCAGGTCACCCCCTGCCTCAGCACACTCATTCTCAGTTCCATATGCTCCTTAAGGAGTGTGATGACATGATCTAGCATTTCCATGTTACAATGGCAAGGCTGGACCCTACAAGGTCAGTGTCAACATGGGACCCTTACAGCCTCCACAACTAAAGAGGTGTATGCCCAGGATGCCAGAGACAAACTTGTTGAGTTGGAACCAAAATTTTATGACCTTGAAAACCCTGGAGTATTTGATTGGCCTGGAGATGTGAGGATCATTGTGGAGTATCTAACCCATCACTTCTCATGAAGAAGTTGAATGGGGGTCTTTGACATCACAGCATTCGCCGACATTGGGCTGGATAGTAAACTGCAACCTTCACTCACGCCAGATATTGACTCAACCTTAAACAAGGTCTGCTAGGTCACATCATTGCAACAGATCTAACCAATGCCTTTTACCAGATTCCATGAAATACTGTGGAGTGGTCACACCCTATAAAGGTGTTTGTCTATACACTCAATCCACCATGGGCATGCCTGGATCTGAAACTGCCCTTGAGGAATTGACATGCTATGCCCTGGGTGATCTACTAGCAGAGGGCATTGTCACCAAACATGCAGGAGACCTCTACTGTGGTGGTACCAATCCTGAAGAACTTCTTTGCAACTGGCAACATTTACTACATGCTCTGTCATGATGTGACCTGTACCTATCTGCCCCTAAAACTGTCAGCTGCCATAAGACTATGACTATTCTGGGATGGATTTGGTCCCAGGACACCTTACAGACTAGACCACACCCTGTGGCCACCCTCTCTACCTGCTCTCCATCAGAGAAAGTTTCTGGCATGAGATTTTTCATTAAAGCCTACAAGCTGCTTTCAAGAGTCCCTGGATGCTGTCACCACCAGTCATCAGTCCAATGAAAGGATGGAGCAGACAGATAATCTTTACACTAGCTTTCAGTTGGCACAATCTGCTCTTTCATGCACTAAAACTGTTACCCTTCCTTGTCCAGATGATCAACTCTGGGTGGTTACAGATGGTGCTGTTAAGAAACATGGCATTGCATCCACCCTACATGACCCAAGGCAACAGACTCAAACTTGCTGGGTTTTTCAGTGGCAAACTGTGGTCACCAAATCATCTAGTTACCTTGTGAAATTGAAGCTCTATCCATCGCAGTTTCTATCAAGCCCTTCAGCCCATAAACTGTGCATTCCAAGCATTGCCCTTGTGTCCCCTTGTACAGCAAACCCTGTGTGCAGGCCTCTGAGAAACTGTACAGTTTTCTTCCTGTTCCTGTGTCACTACCTTCCTTTTCCACAGTCAGTTGCTACCACTGCCTTTGTCAGACACTGAGCTGGATCTGTAACATCCCTTTGGATTTTGCAGGCTGCAATGTACCTGCCTGTGAGGACCCCACATACCAAGTTTGTTCCTTCATTAACCAGACCTCAGATTCCACCATTCCACTGGATATGCATTGATGACATTCTGTCAGGGTCAATGAGACTCCCTTTCACCAGCATGCCAGAATGGCTAGCTATCCAGGCTGAATGACCCCTCCTTTGTTGCATGCATGCCCACCTGTTACAAGGCACTCGCCCTTCAAAGAAGCTTAACAATATTCATGATGTTAAATGCTACGTCTGGGATGCTACTATTGCACAAGATGGTTTGCTTGTAGTTTGGCGTGATGAACACCTTCCTCCCTTCAGGGAATGCATTATCATTCCACGTGATGTTCTAGTAGGCCTTATCGCTGCTCTCCACTATACCTTGGTCATCCGGCATGACATCGGCCTTGAATTGGTCACCCACTGCGACATGGATGCCTCCACTGAATGGGTAGAGATAGCTGCCATACTTGTCCTGCCCTCCAGACCATTTGCACACTGTCGTCCCCCAGTCTTCTAGTGACCCTCCAGAGGTGGTTGGCATCTCATTTGCTGATGTTATCAAGCATGAGCAACAATTCATTTTAGTTGTCGTGAATGTGTCACTTCTTTCACTGCCACTTGTATTATTGCCGATGGACAACACTACACCTTGAGGGACGCTCTCCTCCAGTTGTGCATTGAGCTTTGTCCACCGGATGCTCCCCTGGCTGTCAAAGGAACTGATCCTGCCCCTGGGTTTTCTGTCCTGTTAGGAGACCAGCTGATTCAGGAACACCGTAATGCCATTGAACTTGGGCTACTGAAGAACCCCAACAAGAACCTGGTAGCAGAGATGGCAGTACAGGAACTAGAGGATGGGCTCCTATGTCATGAACCACATGGAGGCACAATCAAAACTTTGGCCTTGTCCATCCCCACTGCATGACTCAACTCGCGTCTTCGTTCTCAGGGCCTTTCTGCTGGAAAATAATGGAATCAGAGAGACCAGTTCGTCAATGTGCAGGTTCCCCTGTATGGTGAAAGGGTTATTGAGACTCAACATTGTCTCCGTCAGGTCAATCACCTGAACAGTCAGGAGGACAAGGCTGCCCTAAGAATGCAGCCAAAACTCATCTCAGTTGATGTTGGTGATCTAGTCTATCTTCATGCTGATCACAACAATTCACAGGCCCGCCAATGCTACTTGGTCACCTCCGTCAATGACAACTCATACAATATTCGCAAATTGATCAGTTCCCAGCTCCGTAGCACAACTTATCGAGTCAAGAGATCTGAATGCTACAAGTTCCCTTCCTTCTGCACTGGCTGTGCGATCTGCCCCACTTCCGGCTATGGTCCTACCACTCATTGAGAATGCTCCCCACCCACCTGGCCTGTTCCTGTGAACTCTGACCATATCTGCTGAAAGTTATATGCTGTCAACAGTTCCAGTGGTGCTGGAAATGTCAGCTATTGCATCATCAACCATGCAAGCTCCTATGATGCATTCCACAGTCCTGTCTCAGTCATTGCCGTCAGGATGAATCCCTAAGCTACCACCACCCACCCCCGCCGATGTGGAGACACTGACATTTGATCCAAGGTAACGGTCTTCATTGCCGACTGCAGTCTTGAAACTCCCAGCTCAGGCTCCCGATCCTAAAGCACCAGCTTTTAGGACGCCTTGCTAGCCGTCTGCATGTACCACTAGCCCTGTTCCCCCAATGCCTGTTTTAAGATGCTTCACTCATCAGAAATGTCCCCCCTCGACCATCTGGCAGATTTCATACTTCTGGATTGATGCTGGTATTCGGGTGCTGAATAAACCCCAGTGTCTATAGGTCGTTCACTCCTGTGAAGTGTGTTTCCACACCATTTGTTGTGATTACTACACATATGTCTGGGGTGCCTTTTGCAAAGACATTTTTGTTTCTTGAATTTATAATGTTGCATTCTTTGGCCACATATGTTCACTTCTGAGTGCATTTTGGTGTGAGTTTGCTCACATTTTTTTTGGCATCATCAGCACAAGATGGGTTTGTAATGTACAGGTGAGAGAGACTTCATGCCACCAAAGATTAATTATCGCCTGGGGTTCTCTTGTGGATGCGGCCGTCTTGTCTACTGTGTTGTATGTTGTTTCGTAGCTGCATTAAGTTCAATGTTTCCACCTCAATCCTGTTGTTATTGTGATCCTGTGTATGTGCCAATCTGTGAGTGAGCACAGCCTACACTAGTGCAGGCCTTTCTCCCATAAATTATTAACAATATAATTCTTATGTGGTATTGACAAGAGTCACATAATAAAAGCTATGGCACATGAATTTCCTTATAACTAGAGTCTGACATGAATCATAGTAACAAAATCACAACAACAGGTCTCAGATGGCATCCTGGAATTCACTGGGTTTCTTTCTGCCTTGGATGAAGAATCTACCAAAAAATAAACACCATATCAGCTAGAAATTTGTTGCTCCTACGCTGCAATGCCGCTTAACTGGCAGAGCAAAAGCAGCTCCCTGGAAATTCCTGACCAATGTTATATTGTCCAGAAAAATAATAAATGATATGAAAGTGGTTCCTATGGCATACATAACATGCTCACTTGCACTACCCACAGTGTTCAATGGGTGAATGCATTTTGTACCATGACACTGCCACAAAAAACAGATGGGTGAGATTAAGTAATCCAGCAGAGACCAAACTCAATCCCAGCAGTAAACTGAGTTAGTTGTTCTCAGTAAGGATGGTGGTTGGGTTCCCAATGCAGGAGGCCTAATCAGAAGGCCCAAGGTTGTGGATGGCTGGCAGCCTCAGCAGGAGAGGTGGGTGCTGCTGAACCATGTAGGAAACAACAAGGGTGCCTTGAGATAGAAGCAAATGTTTGAAGCCTTATGGGGATTTAGAAATTAAGAACATCCACAGCTGGCAGGACATCATTGTGGCGGGGGTGCCCTCTGCTGCCGGAGGTCACCTCCAAGTACCTGCTGGGCTTTGGCCTCAGCATGGTGCCTGTGCAACATTGGGGACTATCCCGGCAATGGTAGCATCTTGCCCTCAATTAGTCCTACAATGGCTCTAATTGGCTACCTGCTCCAGGCCCCTCCTCTGGCGAGAGTGTTCATCGTGAATGCATCAGAAGCCAGCCCAATGAGTTGTCTTCCAATTTTGCTCCTGGTTCTGCCTCCAAACCTGTCTCCATGGAACAGGGAGGATTCTATCCATGGTGTTAGGAGTGCAATGGCAAAAAACCTACTAACAAGTACACCTGAGTGGGACAGGGAGTCAGGCAAGGGCATGATCTCTGCTTATTTTTTTAGGTCAACCTATTTTCCATGGCATAAATTTGGGCAGGTGCATTCAAATGACACAATATGGCATTGTGAACGGCAGCACTGAACTGACATCCAGCATTTTTAGGTAATATGGAATCCAGGAAAAAGAGTTTTTAGGTGCAGCAGCCACTTAGCTGGAAAACCGGGGTAGATGCCCTGAAGCAACAAAGTCATAAGCTTGAGTGGAGGCAGCCAGTTTAAAATCTTTGGCAATATTGCTTGGCCTTATACACTGCGGTGGGTGTCAAACCCCTGCTGCAAAAGCCATTTTCCAGCTCCCTCCAACTCCACTCCTACTTCAGTAACACTCGAATGTAAATACACTGAGTCTTGCAACAGGCTCTCTGCACCGGCAGCGCCATGAGGCTCACTGCCTAGTAATACAGAATGTAATCATTCTCACTGGGGATGGAGCTGTTAATAGACTTAGAACTTTTTAAATCCATTTCTTTGGCATTCTTATCATTTGCGATGGTTTGAGGCTAGGTTTTTTTTTAACCAATCTCCATACCCTCTCAAGATGAGTTACAATGGTAAGCTTGGAGTACTTGCAACCTGAGAATGGGAGGGGCTGCAGATGCACAAGATCACGGTATCACAGTTGTCTCACCAAAAGAGAAATGTTTGTTTAATTTAATTAACTTTTCAGGACAAGGGAAGATATTCCATACACTTAAATCTGGCAACAGATTTAAATTATTGGCAACAGATGAGGAAAATCTATTTTTTAATGCAACAAGTGGTTAGGATCTGAAATGCACTGCCTGAGAATATGGTGGAGGCAGATTCAATTGTGGCTTTCAAAGGGGAATTGGATAATTATCTGGTGTGGAAAAAATTGCAGAGCAACAGGGAATAGGAGGGGGAGTGGCACTCGCTGAATTTTTCTTGCAGAGAGCAGGCTCAGCCATGATGGGCTGAATGGCCTCCTTTCACACTGTAACCATTTTATGACTTGCACCAGGAGTGGTTAATATTAACATGTCTTATCTGGGGTATTCTGCTTCTTTAACATTTGAATCTTATTAAATATTATTGTTAAAGTGAAGAACAATGCAAAGCTCACTCCCTCCAGTATAATGCATTAGGGTTTGGCAATATTCCCTAGCATGTAAGAAAGGCAGTCAGATAAATTTCAGTGATGCTTTCCATTATTAATTTACAATGCAAGCTGATCTTTCTCATCTCAAGATCCAGGACTTCCACTGTAAGCACATCTAGATGTTTGAATTTTCTCACCAATAGAGTTTCATTATTTCATGATCTTTATTTGTAGGCCTTCAAGTATTTGATTTCTCTTTCAAACACTTCAAGGTTTCATCATTGATTTGCTAAAGCTGTAACTGCCTGGAAAAGTTGGCATCATCGTCAATTCAACCTTTGGAGTATTAGCTGCTCTATTAATGCACTCCGAAACACTAGTAAGACCAAGTAATCATACCATCCAAATGACAATTACCAGTACATTATATATGAAGGATACTATTTAATAAGGTGAGAGAATCCCCAATGACCTTTTGATGCAAAGAACGTGCCTGTATCCCGAATGGTTCTTCACACATTAGCTGCCTTACTCTGACAATGTATGAAACGCATTTGGGAATTACCAGCCTCAGTTCAGAGAGGGCATTCTTGCCTCTACATCAGAAGTATAGGTTTGACTCCAAGTCCAGAGGTTCAAACCAGGTCAACATTTCCAGTGCAATACACAGGGAGTGCTGCACTGTCTTTTGGATGAGATCTTAAACCGAGGCCCCATCTGCCTTCTTAATTAAACATAAAAGGTTCCATGGCAGTGTTTCAAAGACGAGTAGGGCCGTTCTCTCCTGTGTCCTGGTCAACTTCCCACCGTTAGCTAACATCACTAAAACATATCATTAACACTTTGCTGTTTGTGGGACCATGCTGATTGGTGCCATGTTTCCCACATTACAACAATGACCACACTTCAAAAACACTTCATTGGCTGTAAAGTACTTTTGGAGCACCCTAAGATCATGAAAGGTGCTCTTTAACGCAGGTCTTTCAGTTTTATTGCTTTCTTTTAGCATAGAGCCAGAAACCCAGAATAACACATTTTGCCAATTGCGTTTTGAAATGTTATTTGGGATACTAAATTGGAATGTTTCTGAAAGGATTTGCAGAACCTGGGATGGAATCTAGCTATCAAGAGCATATTAAAAATCTGATGGTTACCAGAACAAAAGAAATGAAATCTAAGCAAGAACGTTTTTCTTTCATCCACTAACTGTGATATATTTTGGATAAGTCCCATGCTGTTTAATATCATCCTGCCAGCCATTCATAGAGCAGCAATAGATTAGTCCATAGTGTAGACCATTCTATACTGCTAGCTGAAGGAGCAAACATATAACTAGACATAGTAACAGGCAAACTACAGTACACAAATGGAAACAAGTAGATTCGAAAATACTTGCTAAAAATAACATGAAATACCAAACACAACAATACTTTGATGCCTTGCAGATGTGGAAAGCACTAGTCATTTTCTTGGAAACCTATCGAATTGATAATTTCAATCTGTTTGTGAGTCAAGCCTGATCAGTTTCATTCTGGATAAGGTTTCTTTCATCCTTTAACATGATCTACAATTTCATAAGAAACCACATCACTGCAATTAACCATATTTGCATAGGTTGTACCACTGAACTACTCAGTTTTTCAATTTTGGTCATCCTAAACTCACTTGGATGGTGAGATCTGAATTGACATTTTGAGCAATTTTTCATTTCTTGAAAACAAATAATTGCTGCAAACACAAGGTCCATGTTCTTTGAGTTTGCTTCTTCAATACAGAGGATAAAGTAAACAAGTTAGACTGCTACACCATACTTATGGTGATAGAGGTTAAAGTTTCAAAGCCATGTGTCAATTAAGTCTGCCACCCCCACGTGCAGTTTTGTGACATACTTGTCGATTGAACGAGGTTATCAAATGTATGGTTTTGGGGGGGCAGCAGGGAACTGACACAATGCAGGTACCCACAGCTAACGAGCCACCTTCTGGAACAGTAGGAAGTGGCACTGTTACCCACGAGATTGTAGACATGTTTTTGACCTGCCTCCACAGCTAAGGAGACTGTGAAACTGAGAGCCCAGAAGGGCCTTAATAGGCCTCTTAATTGTCAGCAGGCTCATTGCCACCTCCCGCATTCCAACCAAAAGATCACGAAGAGTGTGCAATGACGTCAAGGCGCTCACCTGACGTCACTGCGCACTATTTCACTCCCGTTCAGGTCAGGTGCACACCCACTCGCAGGACAAAAAATTCTGCCCACTCTCTGCCAGTTCAAGGGACATCACCATTCACTCTCTCACACACATCTTCATCTGCCCTGCAGGTCGGTGTCCTCAACCCATCCATGGCACCACTCACCATCCGCACATGCCAGGCATCCTTCTCATCTGGCCTGGCAGGCGTCCTACTTACGCTTTCTCTATCTGTCTTCATGCAAGACAAGCTAGCACAAAACAAAATGGAGGATGCAGGCTGCTTCAGGAATGCCAAACATTAAGGTCCTCACAAACTTTGAAAATAGAGCCATCCAGCTGGCCGGCGACGATCTGGGCTGTTCCTGTGTTGGCGGTGAGGTCAGAGATGTTCAACCAAGTGAGGATCCAGCAGTGCAATATGCATCAGACAACCAGGCTGTGAGTCAGTTCCCCTGTTCTGCAGGCCCCTGCTATGCACTAGTTATCTCTCCTTGTTTTCACTGGCACATCTGGGAAGCAGCCGAGGGGTCCACGACCCAGGTCCTTGATTCAAGCCCCAAAGACACCTCTGAAGAAGAATCTGACGACACCCTAATTCAAGGCCTGTCACAGCCTCACCCACACTCACCACCAGCACAGAGACACACACCTCAGTGGGACCTCATTCTAGAGTAGCCACGGGGTCACAATCTGGTGAGCAAATCTGATCCGCAGCAGGCAACAGCAGGGACTTCCCAGGTTTCCGGCACTCAGAGGACAGCTGGAGGCCAGAAATTTGCTGAGTGTGAGTCAGATGAAGAGCCTTTGGACTTGGTCATACCTCAGTTGCTGGAGTTGCAAAGGCAAGCTCAGGAACATTAGGAAGGGATGTCCACTCCACTCCTTAGATTACAAGGCATATACGAGGAGTCAGTCCACTTTCAGTCTGCGGTGATAGTGCTGGCATACCAATGCACTGAGGTCAACACTGTAGGATGACGGCTGCCATGGAGACCTTGCTCCAGGACATCGGTCCTGCACTGCTGTGTGGGCTGAACTCCATTGTTGATGCCATTGTTGGCCTCCAACAGTGTTAACCCGAGAGGGGTGCGGGGGCAGCTCAGTCTCACTCTTGCCTCCCCTTCACTGGTGCCCTTGCCCCAGCACCACACTGAAAGCCAACTGAGAAAAAGTGACTTGCCTGTGCCCCCCCAGCTCCCTCCCCCAACTCTGAACGCGCGGCGCCTCTTCCTTGCTGTCCTATGGGCAATGCTCGCAAGTGCTGCACAAGGTTCTGTGCACTCACCTCCAAGTTCCCCTCGGAGTTCAGGTCGCCAGGCACATCTCGCTTATGTACAGTTATGAAACACGTCGGCGTGCAATCACGCTGACGTGCCCAGATGGTCCAGCGTAGGGAGATGATTACGGAGAGCAGGGCTTATAATTGGATGCAAATATATAAAAATATTCCCGCCATGCGGCAGTGGGAAACACAGCCAGCCATTGGCGGACGGAGCGGATGATCACAAACTGGTTTCACGGCTGCGTAAAACCAATTTATGGCTTTCTTGCCATAATGTCATCACCCCCCCCCCTTCCGCCATGATGCCCAACACCAATGGGACTGGAAAATTCTGGCCGATGTGTTGAATCAAAGAGTGCACACCTGGAGAGCATTGATAAGAGAAAAGGGACTGTTGTACTGTGGGCAAGTGTCTGATACATAAATAGGCAGTGCTTCTGTGTTAACTAGAACTAAATTATCAATCTCACTTGGAGGCTTACCGGTATTATATAGAATTGGTACAGATCTGAAGTTGGAAAGAGCACATTATTGGGGACAGTATAAGAAGCTATACTTTTTTCCTAGCTAGGCATACTTGACCTTTGGCGTGATTGATACCACAACTGGGTGCAGTACCTGGAAAGAGAATGTTTTGATTCCAACCGCCAACATACTTGGTACTTAATGAAAGGAAATTAATAACATGCCACAATCACAGGGGCCATCAGTGTAGATTAAGTCTATGGTCTAATACAATGGCGGACAACCTGTGGCCCATAGGCAGCATGCGGCCCATCGGGGTTCTGAGTGCAGCCCGCGAGACATTTTGTTGACTGTTGTCCACGTGCAGGGTTGCCAGGTTCCGCTGCTTTCCGTCCACGTGGTTTTTTTACTACCAGTATTATTAAAGTGATACACATGCAAAGCAAGGGCACCTGAAGCGAGGTGCGTGCTAATTGCATACAACTCTGTGCGAGCCATGCACTCCCGCTACGTCCAGTCAAAGCACTGCTATAGTCCAATCAGCACGCCCCGCAAACTCTAGGACCCCAAGCACAGTTAGTAACCTGACCCTATCCCGGGAGTCCGTCTTGGTTACGACACCGGTGGACGTGGGAGGTTGCACTTTTTAATGTTATTTTTGCCGGCAATTTAATTTGCCCCTAATTATATAACGGATCGCTTTGTGCTGAAGTGACACGATGAAGAAGGAGAATCAAGTGCAAAATCACAAAGTACAGAGGAAGAAGAAGTAGCCAAAAAGAGGAAAGTCAGTGATGAGGGCAGAATGGTAAAGAAAGTTGGGAGCTGGATTATTTTGTTATTGAACAGAAAGGGAGGCTGTTTTGCTTACTTTGCAACAAGATGATATCAATTCCAAAAAAAATACTTGCACTGAATATGATGCAAGGGAAGCGTAAATATTTCTTTTGTTTTTACCATTTTAAGTTGGTGACAGTTCTATTAATATATAAATGATTAAGTATTTTCTCTAACTCATTATGAAATATTCGGCACGTATTTAATCTTATTCATGGGGTCATGGTTAGTGCACATGCTCAATTTCAATTTTGCAGCCCACTGAAGGAGAGCCACTCATGCAGCCCACTCACTAGCCTAGGTTACCCATTACTGATCTAATACCTTATACGTATCAATTGTCTGCATCTTTTAAGCCTCAAGGTCTTGTGTGTTAGACTGACCTTTGCAGAAGTGTGTCTTTAAATCCCTGTTTGCTTAGTAAGCAAAGGATTAAAAACGATGAGGTTCATTTCTAACAAAAACTTTATTCAGTGGCTAAAACTCATCATGGCCACTAATAACAAAGTATCCTTTACTTCACCATGTGACAATGAAAAATAGAAATGACATCTGTCCAAGTCTATAATTGCTTAACAAAGTCAGTCAGTGGGACACTGTGGCCTGGATTTTCACAACAACAGAGAGGCTCTCCATTGTTGTGAAAATGGCAGAGGAGGCTGCAATCTGGAAGCCCCAACCCCAAACACAGCACCTACCATTTTCACAGGGCGGGGGGGGGGGGGTGGTGAAATGGGGCCTGGTCAGGATTGCCACATGCGCATTTTGTGGAGGCAGCTGCCCATATAAAACAGCAGCTGTCTCCAATCATGTCTGATTTGCATTAGCCTGGAGTGGGAAACATGACATGTGCAGATTACACCTCGTAGGAACAGCTCTCAATTTTGCGGATTCCTTTGGAGAGGTGGGGCACCCTTTTGGAGAGATAGGGTGCCCCTTTGGTTTTGGTTCGGGGACACCTTTGGAGTTGGGAAGCTGCCCTTCGGGAGAGGTAAGGTGCCCTTTGGGATTGTTAAAAGTGGACATGAATGTGCACAAAAAGTGCATAAACTCATTGGAACTGTTAAAGGGAGCTGCCAAAATCAACTGTCAAAAAGAACTATAAAAGCGACTGTCAAGCTCACAAGGCATTTAAAACACCTGCCATTTAAATCTTTGAAAAAAAAATCTGTTTAGTGTTTTTAAAAAAAATCATTGCTTGCTATTTCACTCTGTCTGTTGACATAATCCTGAGGCCTATCATTACTGGATCAAAGCTATATGATTGATTTCACCACCTTCTATGATCACAGTGGGGATGCATGTCATTTCACAGTTTGATTCACAGCTACAAGTGGTTATAGACTCTTTAAAGTGGGGCTATGAATTCCAATGTTTGTTTTTCGCAAAGATTAAGCACTTGAATGAAATATTTGTTTTTATAAGGGATAGTACAGTAAATGGGTTTTTATGAATAAGAGTTTTTTTCCATAAAGTCTGTAGTAGACACTTAGAACTTTAATCCCAGCATGGGTCCTGAGTTCTGCCCATGGTGGATGCTGAATGAGTTGGCATGGAGAGTGTAAGGGAAAAGGATGGTGGGTGGGTGGGGGGGGGGGCATGGGTTGGTACGAGTTAGCACTGAATTGTCATGGAGGCTACAAAGGGCCATGGGGGTGTTTAGAGTGTCACAGGCTGGCATGGAGGGGCCATGGGGAATGAGTAGAGACAATTAAATGGCATGGATAGAGCATGGGGTGTGTGTAGGGTGGGGTGAGGGCACTTTATTTTTTGTTTTATTGCTTTTTTAAAAAAAGTCTTGGACAAAGTGCTGGTGCATCGAGGCAGGCTTTCTGTCCAAACCACCTCCATACTTGGCAGCCTCCGCATTGGGGTTGCCTGCCACAACTCCCATTTTCACCCACCAGCACCACCCACCAAATCACCCCCGCCCTACCTCACCCCGCACCTGACCCTGGGACCGAAAATCCAAAGTTCCAGAGCACTTTCTCCCGCATTGGGTTTGCGGAGACGGGAATTGTTCTGACTCTGCATTCCTGGCCGGGGAGTGAAAATTCAGGCCGAGGATTGTGGTTCAATCCAAAAACCACATACATGAAGTGAGTGAAAAAATGTGCTAAATTTTGCAAAAGTGAATTCCTAGAACGTGATGAAAATAGAGAAGCTATCTCTTCACATCAGCAAACCGCAACAGAGAATCTGGCATGGACAGCTCACTAATTTGAACAAAATTAAGTGTCGTGATATTTCAGCAACTACCCTCACTATGACTACAGTAATGAGGCAGGCCTTGGCACAGCTTTGAGATAAATATGTTGTAAATCATATTCAACTCTCTCATGAACAATAATGAAGATATACATTTATTTTATATCCCTATTAATAGGCGTGATTTCACATCCTTAAATTAAATGTTAATAAGTGGTTTTCAAACCTTATCTGGCTGCACAATAATTGTGTTGTGCTATTGCTAACCGTGATGACTCTAGAATTAGGCCTGGGAGGAATTAGCTCGCTTGCGAAATCTGGAATTTTTCTATGTTTGAGGTCAAGGCTAAGGCATCAGAGGAGGGGCACAGTGTTGCTACCAATTGATGTTACATCTGATTTTAACAACTTACTTCCATATGACTTAAAGGAAATGATCCTGTTTTAATATATAAATGTTTGCTAAATCCTAATAAACTACAGTGCAAGGAGACTTGTTAATATGCTTGGGTTAATGTTATAGGTTCAGACAGCATTACCCACCTAAAAACAAAATATCTCATCCCCCATGCACACATCCATGAAAACCAGATGATATGTATTCAAACACAGCAAACAGAAATAAAATTTGAGGCAGAAATCTGAGCGCCGATTTTAACTTGGGGCGGAATTTTGTCAGTGAACCATCCAGACCGTGTGGCCTGAGAGATTTAAACCCAGGTGGTACTCGAGGGTGCAGGGGTCAAAGCAGGTAGTGAATCATCCAGCCCCCACCCTGGAGTGCGTGGCCTCATTTAAAATCCCCAATTCCTGCCCAAACCCAGAATCAGAATCACAGAATTTTAACAGCACAGGAGGAGGCCATTCAGCCCATCCTGCCTGCACCAGCCCTCCAAATGAGCATTGTGACCTAGTGCCATTGTCCTGTCTTTGGGTTGACAGGAAGGCTGGCAGGAAGGAGTGGCAAATCAGGCAGCTGCAGGCTGTTGCCAGGAAACCGAAGCAAATGGTCCCCAACGAGGTAACTGAGTAAGGAACAGGATCCGGTCGCTCTCTACCAGAGGAGGCAGGGGAGCTGGCTCTAAAAGGTTTATTTGTTGCTCCACAAGGAGCCTCTCAAAAATTTGAAAGTTTTCCACTGACCTAGGCTGTTTCGACCCCAATGTTGCTTGCCACCCATCTTTGCTGTGGATTGGAAACTATGAGTCATTCGCATATCGCTTGAGTTAAATTGGCATCAGGCTCAAAATCAGGGATCTAAATTGGGATTATTAGAGGCTTTGCCTCTGTGTGAAGGGTGGTCTTCACACCTTCAAAAACTTGTATGTTTAACTATTTTAATCCTCATAACCCGTTCCCACTGGGAGAGCAGGATTATAATCAAGCCCCTAATCTCAGGGTTCTGACGTTGTTCACAGAATGTTTTTCACAAGTTTCAATTATATAAACTGGCGAAGTCCTTGTGATGCAGTGAATAGCGGGCCTGCCCCTGGGCAAGAAGCTCCTGGTTCGAGACCCACCACAGGATTTGATGGCCAAAGAATGTGCAGTCATAGCGCAGGCAAACAAGTTGAGCACCTACGTACAAATCGTTCCAATGTACGCTAACGGCAGGAAGTAGGAGTGAGATAGATTCCTGGTCAGCATGTGATGGAAAGAATATTGGAGCCGCTATCATCATTATCCATAGTTCCAGACTACAACATGCATGTAAAAGTGCATGTTGCCACAGCAAACCCACTACACCACCATGATATAAACTGCTTAATGTGTAACACATTCCCATGACTCCATTATTCATCACCTCCAATGCTGTTTGAGCATTGCTGCCATAGCAATCAGCTTTTTCAATCTCCTGGTTCATATTCCACTGCCACGCTTTAGTTTTTGCCGTAAATCTTGGGGCAAATCTGAATTGAACATGCTTTTGGCTTTTAAGCAGACACAATGGTATATTTGTCAACTACAGCATGTGTAAAGATAACTGTTCAGTATAATCTGGCATCTATTCATTTACAGTTTGTTCTTACCTGCACTACAATGGCAATCCTTTTCATCAAAATACTTATATTTTAAATTGTTGAGCAATGTACATAATGTGCAGCATTTGGTTTTGAAGTCCCTCAAAGAATTACAACTGAGCATTGCTGAAAAAAAAAACATATTTTTGTTGAAGCTTTTCGTCTTGGCACTCATCAGGATAATTCGCAAGAAAATACCAATGTCAGGGGAAACAATGTATTTATACTGTATGAGAAGAGGGTGCTGGTCAAGGCTTTGCCCTGAGGAAAGAAGCAGAGTCAAGCTGCCTGGTTTGCATTTCAAACAATGCTTGGCAGTTAATTGTCAGCCACCATCAACTGGTGCATTCACCATGGCAATACCTCTACCAATCAGTGTCCACTTGCCAACCAATTAGCACTCCCTTCTCCTACAGTATAAAAATGTTGTTTCCCCTGACATTGGTATTTTCTTGCGAATCGTCATGATGAGTGCAAGACGAAAAGCTTCAACAAAAATGTGTCTTTGTTCAGCAATACTCAAGTTCTGTACTACCAAACACCAATTAGAACTCAGTAATGTCTGGCTGTGGATTTTGAGGAGATTTCTGCTCTTCACATGTTGAGCGGGTATCAAATAAGGCAAGGCTCTTTTCTACTATTGCTCATCTGCTGGAATCCTCAGAATAGTATCTTACTTTGTGGATGAGCTTATGCCTCATATGAATGCACATGCCTGAAAATCATTTACCCAAACAGGTGCATTAAATACGCAAACCATAAAGACATGGAAGATTCTGTACACCTAAACTAGGGCTGCTATAAACTTTACTGTATCGTAGATAACCTCCTAGAAAAGGATAAGTGTAATAAAATTAGGTGACACTTTTACAATTTAAAGAAAATGCCCACCAAACTGATTCTAAAGTAGCCAATGTGGGAACATTCAGGTTTATCTGAATTTGCTGACGTTGCATCATTTTAGACTATAAATGACACAGGGGATTGGGTGGTGTAGTGGGTTTGGACATTATCATTTCCGCTTTTGATTCAGCTTTAAACACAGCCCAGACTGATGGAATGAAAGTTCTTTCTCACTGTCAACTATAAGGCTCCTATGGGAATAGTGGCAAAGATCCCTGCCTTACATGATATCTTCTCAGTATATACCAAGGGGAAATCTCTCTATGGTACTGTTTGTACCGTAAGAACAAGCAGTAAATTACCAGCCTCCAGACTGAACTTAAATGTTCTCACACATGCTGCAAATGACAGTTAGCACCATATCTGTTTAAAAAATCAGCAAGCAATCTCACTCACATAAACCACAAGGATGGTTGCTGTTTGCAAATAGAATCATATTGATACAGAACGAAGGCCCTTCTGAGATTAGGATTGTAGGACATTGCTGGAGCAAAAGAAGGGCCTTTCTTAACATTTGACTCACGCTACACTCAATTTGGAACTACTTGACCTTAACACAATGCAAAAAAGTGTGAATACAAACCATTCCTTAGGACTGATGTTCCTCTAAGTTAATTTAAAATGAAACATAAAGACGGCAAAAGTGTAGCTTCAGGTCTTTGAACACAGAGGCCGCAACTTAGAAATCATGATAATTACAATAAAACAATCACAACAGGCAGAGTTCTGATCCAGACATTTGAATCCAAATTACCGTTGCCCAAAAATGGAAATTGATGGAGATCCATTTCAAATTCAAGGGCCGGATTATCACAGAGTCAGGCTGACTCCAGAGACCTTTAAAAATGGCAGGTGGGAACCAGATGTAGAAGTCCCACCCCAATTTCTGGCAGATCCAATTTTTGCCATCACGGGGCCAGGGCGTGAGTCACACAGATGGAAAATCCAAACTCAGCAGGACCATTTGAAATTAGTGCCGAGCTCAAACAGACCCCATTTTCACTGTTCTAAGGGCCTTAACCCACAGTATGGGAATCACAAATTTATGGTCTTCAAGGGCAGAGAAGCTCTGTTTAAATGTCATAATCTGACATTATTGAAATCCTCAGCCCTTAGCCAGGCCGCAGCTGCCATTTATAGTAAAGAAAACGCACCAACTGCTGAAGTGTATTCATTGGCAGGCCATGTGGTATCGTTTAGAAAAAAAATTGAAAAGGCTGGAACAGATGGTAAAGATTTCATTGTTAACATTTTCCAAGGGTTGTTATTGCAACTGAGCCCATAATGAATGCTTGGCTGTGTTTCAAAAGCTTAAAAAACACACCTCAGTGATGGGGAAGGTGAGTTCACATTTTGATTAAGTATTAAGAGGCTATTAAAGGATTCACTGTCTTTGGTGTGGTTATTGAATACAAGTTTGTTTGTTTGTTTTTATAACAGACTGCCAACTTGAGGGGATTAAAAATCTTTGAATGGATTACATGAATGAGAGTACTTTTTCTGCATCAAATGTGTATGAGTGAGGGGTCTCTTAGATTGTTAGAAGCTTATTTTTTTCATTTCCACATGGGTCCTGAAGTCTGCCCATAGTGGTTAAAGCATAAGTGGCTATGGAAGTGGCATTGGGGGGTGTATGAGAGGGTCTGGGGAATGGGTGGGGAGGTGAGGGGAGATGGCTAGAAGGCCTAACAGCCTGTTATAAAACTGGGCTGCAGTCTCAGAGAACCGAGGTCGGCCTTCTAATCAGCCTGTTTCAGCACTCACCCACTACTGTGCCTGACTCCAAACTGTGTCCAGAGGTGGCAGGCCCGACTCAATCATGTCCCAACCCCCAGAGTGAAAAATCATGCATGCAATGCATTTTAAAAACCAACAAAAGATGACCAAAAAAATAATAAAGAGGAAGAAAATAAACTTTGAGGGTAAATTAGCAAATAAAATAAAAACAGACAGTAAGAGCTTCTTTAGGTATATAAAAAGGAAGAGAGAGACCAAAGTGAATATTGGCTTCTTAGAGGATGAGGCTAGAGAAATAATAATGGGGAACCAGGAAATGGCAGAGGAGTTGAATAAATACTTTGCTTCAGTCTTCACGGTAGAAGATACCAATAGCATTCCGAAAATACTAAATAATCAAGAGGCAAAAAGTCGGGAGGAAATAAATACAATAACTATCACAAGAGAAAAAGTCCTAGGGAAACTCATGGGGCTAAAGGCCGATAAGTCCCCTGGACCTGATGGGTGGCATCCTAGGATATTAAAGGAAGTAGCTAGAGAGATAGTGGATGCATTGGTAGTAATCTTCCCAGAATCCTTAGATTCTGAAAAGTCCCAGAGGATTGGAGAACAGCCCATGAAACACGCTTATTTAAAAAGGGAGACAAAAAACAGGTAACTACAGGCCAGTTAGCTTAACATCTGTCATTGGGAAAATGTTGGAGTCTATTATAAAGGATGTAATAGCAGAGCATTTAGAACTACATTACCTAATCAAGCAGAGTCAGCATGGCTTCATGAAAGGGAAATCATGCCTAACAAATTTATTAGAATTCTTTGAGGAAGTAACAAGCAGGATAGATAAAGGGGAACCAGTAGACGTAAGCAAAGTGGATAATGGGGATCCTGTAGATGTAGTATATCTGGACTTCCAGAAAGCCTTTGATAAGGTGCCACACAAAAGATTAATACACAAGATAAGATCACACGGAGTTAGGGGTAATATATTAGCATGGATAGAGGATTGGCCAACCAACAGAAAGCAGGGAGTCGGGATAAATAGGTCTTTTTCTGGATGGCAAGCTGTAACTAGTGGGGTGCCACAGGGTTCGGTCCTTGGGCCCCAACTATTTACAACCTATATTAATGACTTGGATTCAGGGATAGAAGGTACTATTGCTAAATTTGCAGATGACACCAAAATAGGTGGGAAAGTAAGTTGCAATGAAGAAATAATAAATTTACAAATAGATATGGTCAGGTTAGGTGAATGGGCCAAAATTTGGCAGATGGAGTTTAACGTGGGTAAGTGTGAGGTTATCCATTTTGGTTTGAAGAATAAAAAGATGACTTATTATTTAAATGGAGAGAATGCTTCAGTGCAGAGGGATCTGGGTGTCCTCGTACATGAATCGCTGAAAGCTAGTATGCAGGTACAGCAGGTAACAAGAAAGGCAAATGGAATTTTGGCATTTATTACTAAAGGAATAGAGTATAAAAATAGGGAAGTGTTGTTGCAACTATACAAGGCATTGGTGAGACCGCACCTGGAGTACTGTGCACAGTTTTGGTCCCCTTACTTGAGGAAGGATGTAGTTGCATTGGAGATAGTTAAGAGGAGGTTCACTAGATTGATTCCAGAGATACGGGGCTTGTCTTATTAGAGAGATTGAGCAGTTTAGGCCTATACTCGCTAGAGTTTAGAAGGATGAGAGGAAATCTAATTGAGATATATAAGATGCTAAAGGGGGTAGACAAAGCAGACGTGGAGAGGATGTTTCCCCTTGTGGGGCATTCTAGAATGAGAGGCCATAGTTTTTGGCTAAGGGGTGGTAGATTTAAATCAGAGATGAGGAGGAATTATTTTTCTCAAAGGGTCGTGGATCTGTGGAATTCACTCCCTCATAGTGCAGTGGGTGCCGGGACGCTGAATAAACTTAAGGAGGAGATAGACAGATTTTTAATTAGTAATGGGCTGAAAGGTTATGGGGAGAGGGCGGGAAATTGGAGTTGAGGCCGAAATGAGATCAGCTATGATCACATTGAATGGCAGGGCAGGCTCGGGGGGCTGAATTGCCTACTCCTGCTCCTTGTTCTTATGTTCTATATTTGGATTTCCAAAAGATGTTGAATAATGTACCGCACATAAGGCTACTTAATAAGATAAGAGCCCATGGTGTTGGGGATAGTATATTAGCCTGGATAAAGGATTGACTAACTAATAGAAGACAGAGAGTTGGGATAAGGGGGCATTTTCAGGATGGAAACCTGTAACTAGTGGAGTGCCACAGGGATCAGTGCTGGGGCCTCAATTGTTTACAATATATATTAATGACTTAGATGAGGGAAATGAATGTACTATTGCCAAGTTTGTGGATGACACAAAAATAGGTGGGAGGGCAAGTGATGAGGATGACACAAGGAGTCCACAGAGGGATATAGACAGGTTAAGTGAGTGGGCAAAAACCTGGCAGATAGAATATAATGTGGGAAAATATGAGGTTATGCACTTTGACAGGATGAATAGAGGAGCTGAATATTATTTAAATGGAGAAAGACTGCAGAAAGCTGCAGCACAGAGGGATTTGGGAATCCTCGTGCATGAATCCCAAAAAGTTAACGTATAAGTTCAACAGGTAATAGGGAAGACAAATGGAATATTGGCCTTTATTTCAAAGGGAATGGAGTATAAAAATAGGGAAATCTTGCTAAAACTATACAAGGCATTAGTTAGACCACACCTAGAGCACAGTGAACAATTTTGGTCCCCCTATCTAAGGAAAGGTATACTGGCATTGGAGGCAGTCCAGAGAAGGTTCACTTGGTTGATGCCAGGTATGGAGGGATTTTCTTATGAGGAGAGGTTGAGTAGGTTGGGCCTGTACTCATTGGAGTTTAGAAGAATGAGAGGAGACCTTATTGAAACATATAAGATTCTTAGGGGGCTTGACAGGGTAGATGCTGAGAGGTTGTTTCCCCTTCTAGGAGAGTCTAGGACCAGAGGGCATAATCTCAGAGTAAGAGGGCGCCCATTTAAAACAGAGATGAAGAGGAATTTCTTCTCTCAGAGGGTAGTTAATCTGTGGAATTCTTTACCGCAGAGGCTGTAGAGGCTGGATCGTTAAGTATATTCAAGTCTGAGATAGACAGATTTTTAATCAGTAAGGGAATCAAGGGTTATAGAGAAAAGGCAGGAAAGTGGAGTTGAGGATTATCAGATCAGCCATGATCTCACTGAATGGCGGAGCAGGGTTGATGGGCCAAATGGCCTTCTTCTGCTCCTACGTCTTATGGTCTTATTATGACGGTCTGCAGACAGGTCTGCCTGGCTGGGAGATTTCCTGATTCGAGTTTCCTGCCTCCATGGTGAAAATCTGGTCCCAAATTTCAGGTTTTATACAGCAAAAATAAGCATTCAACCTCTTACCAGAGTGCAATAAACTGATCAAATTCTAACATTCACTCCAAAAATTTAGCTTCAATTTCACTTGACTTCTGCTGTGGGGACATTTATATGTAAGGAACAAAAGAAAAAGTCTTGGAATCATTTAAGAAACAAGTAAGGTCTTTCTGGATGGATAACAACAACAACCTGTACTTATATAGCAAAACGTCCCAAGGTACTTCACAAGAGCATTATCAAACAAAATCTGACGCCAACCTATCAGGGCAGATGACCAAAAGTTTGGTAAAACAGGTAGGTTTTAAGTAGCATCTTAACGGAGAGAAGACAGGGTTAGAAATGGAAAGATTTAGGGAGGGCATTCCAGAGCTTAGGGTCTTGGCAGGTGAAGGTGTGGCCGGCAATGGTGAAGTGATCAAAATCCAGTCCAAGTGGCCAGAATTAGACAAGTGCAGATATCTCGACGAGCTGTGGCACTGGAGGCAGTTACGGAGATAGTGAGAGGTCAGATCATGGAGGGACTTTAAAACACGGATGCGAATTTTAAAATCAATGATAATCTTGTGACTACCACCTCTGTAAAAGTGAGGCAGTTTTATGCATTGTGCCCTGCAAACTGTAGTCTGACACAATGCTATCCCATTATGTTTATTTTTAATCAGTGAAGCAATACTTTGGCTGTAGCCACCATGGCTCTCAAACCTTATATTACCAGCTCCATTCACATTATTACTGATGGCACTATACGGACATCTGTTGACCATGTTTTCCTACGTTAGCTGTGTCACAGTTTCAAAACCAATGTTTATGGCATTTTATGGCACTACAAGGTTGTGACTGAATGTGCACATGGAAAGCTATATGGACCTTTGCATAAATAGAATCATTCTTTGTAAATTAGCCAGTTTTACCTTATCCTCAGAGAAGGATTGATATTTATTAGACGCCATCAGGAAGTGGCAAAATGTGTCAGGTTTAGGGTTTATTATTAAAATATGTCCCTCAGAAGGTTTGCCAGATGTTGTGGTATACTGTGTGCTCCACAACAACTATTCACCTGAGTAATCCCTCCACGGATACATGAATACTTACAGACAACAAATAGCTGTTGTAAACTTTTTTCTGTGGTCAATTCAATTCCTTCAACAGTTTGGGCAAGAGAGCTGATTTAATTTGGGTCTTCAAACACTGCCATAGTTCACACTCACTTATATTATCATTAAAGAGCAGCTAACTGCACAATCTGTACAATGTGGAGAAAATATCTAATTACCCACGATATTTAATGTTACAATTAACAGATGAAATTGCAAAGCTATTTCTAAGGAATTATTCCACTTATCTTAGCAATCGTCAGATTCTTAATGTGTTCTTGATGGCTAATTTGTAAACTCCAGGCTCTTTAAAATCCTTGGACCCCTGCCTTCATCATTATCTTCCGGTGCTCTCTATTTTATAATATTCCTAATAAAATATTTCCTTACAAGTACTAGAAATATCAAATAAAGACATGGCAACACTCCCAGCTATTATACAGAACAATTCAGTAGTGGTTTCTACAGTGCAAATTCTGCTTTGCATTATATAATAAAAATAATATTGTTTCTCATTTTGGAGTTACTTTTCTTTAGGCAGGGAAAGCTGTCTCAGGCCCAGTCCCGAGGACATTAATTAAACGCGCTTGCTGGGAATTAGAATGTTGAGGAGTCAACCTTACTAACTGTCTGTTTGAACGTTCCAGCACCAGGAAGCATCACATGGCGTGGATCACAAGGACTTCAAGCTATTGATCCCTACTGTCTCAAATGATGCACTTCAAGAAAAAAGCTTATCATCACACTCTTCAGGATCATGGACCAGAACTCTTAATTCTGACATTCTACTGGAGGCTTCTTCTTGGGCGAGAAACAAATTTCTTTTCATTTCTCCTGGGTAAGTTACATATTAGGCCAGTTTAATGAATGTTTACATGGATGCTTGCAGCTGCTTTCGTTATGTTTTCCATGGCTTTATGCTTGAGAGGCAACACATAACTTCCGTGGTATCTGTTTCCAGGCCTTCTCCATTGGCCTGTGGGTCTGGATTTGAGATTTTAAAATGTAACTAGATGTAACTAAAATTAGTTATGGAACAGCTTCAGCACTAACTTGTGTTTACTTTGTTTAGGTTTCATCATTTTGCCACCATTATAGGCGGAATTTTATGGCCCCTGTCACAGCGGGGATGGGGACATAAAACGAGGCGAGCCATTCTAAACTCCACTGACTTCAGCAGGAACGTAAAATCCCGTTGTCGTAAAATTCTGGCCAATGAATACACAGGCCATGTGACTGACTTTTCAAACACCGCTGGCTTTTATTTGTACAGCCATTTACTCTCAGTTTGATATCTCCACAATTTGGCTCGTGGTAGATAATAATGCAACGAGCATCCACATGGACAGGAAAAAGTCAAGCACTCACAAAGAGGCAACGTGGTTGTGTCTGAAATCATGCTGGGAAGGCAGAGCTCTCAGCATTGGAAAGTAATAAGCAACTGTTTTTAAACTGCATAGAATAAAGGGGACGCAGAATCCTGCCCTCCCCACTCCCACTCCATCTTTACAGTAATACCGCATTTCACACAGTGGTCGGAGCTGTAGCATTATGTGTGGCCTTATAGAGCAGGCCTGCACAAGCAACCTTACTTTCAAACCAGAAACTACTGGGGATTGGCTCATTTATTTTACCAAAGGCTTCATGGTGTTTCATTAGAAGCTAAAGAACTTAGATTCCATCAAGTATTTTTAATAACTCTCTAGTGACTCAAACCACACTTTTTTTTCCAGATGTAGCAAAAGCAGCATGATGAAGGATTTCCAACCTCCTGATTATTTCTAATTTTCTTATTATTACTGAAAATTGTTGAATCCCCCTTCCCAAAGGTATAAAAACATGAGGGGAAGGGTCAAAATGTTGACTAAACAGTGCTCGGACTGTGGTGTTACAGCTCATGTGTAGAATATGTGTAGTTGAATACAATACAGCACTTCATGTCTTGCTAGAGGCTTTTTAATAACTCAGTGCACAGGACATCATGTTCTTTATTGCTGTGTTTTGTGCCCCTCCTTCCCAGGGAAGTTTTGCCAAACATTTCCTTGTATGAAAGTACAGACAGATTTTCGCAAATCACATTCAATATGATCATATCTGTGGCTAGAACTAGGGTTCACAGTACGATGTTCGCACAATGCTAAGGTCAATCTTCTAAACAGATCGTACTGTGGAACATTCCAATTGGTGCCCTGCCAATAAGCTTAGAAGCAATTCCAATTCTTTTTCCCTCTCCAACCTACAGCTTTAAAATTCTGGATGAACTCACAGCAATCGGAGAGAACCCAAATGCTGTCAGAACCAAAGATATGTAGAAATAATACGCTTATACGAATGTAATATTTTACAAAGTTACCAATTTAATTTTTCAAAACACCCCCACGAGAAAAACACTGCTATAAAACGCAGACTAATGGATGGGATATTTTTATTTGCTGTTGTTGTGATTCTGACATGCAAGTTATTAAGGTAAGGGCACACTAGCAGTTTACTTCAGCCATTTTCTGCCAGTGTTCACGTGGCAGCCATTTCGTGTTGTCATTTTCGTCGTCATTTTCTTCAGCATTATAAACAATAAAATTAAAATGAGGTTTTCCCACTTGAAGAAAGGTTTTTAAAAGCAGGTCTCTTTGGAGTTTAAATTGAAGTTTGATTCGGAGTTTATGTTGGGCTGGAGTCTTTCCATTATAAATGGAACATGCGGCGTTAGATGCCTGCTTGTCTTGCTCGAGTGCAATCCACTTTTTTTTTTCAATTTTTGTTAGCATGTCATAAATATTTAAATCCGATCAAGTAACTGGAGCCAAATTTCTTTCTTTGTTGCCCTAACTATTCCCTCTACTTTAAATAATTCAAGTTTGCTTTTTAATCAAATCTTGGCCGCGTTTCCCTGCCACAACGTTCTTGGCTGCCATTTCAAGTACAAAAAAATCTTTTGGCAGCCATTTTAGGTCGCTTCTTGAGCACTGTGTACATAGCCTGAAGCTGAGTGCCAGCATGAGCAAGTGCCAAAATAGAAGTCCCAAACATTTTTCTGGCACTGCGAGTTGCATGGAGATGACATAAGTCAGAAAGAAATTACATAATAATTATTGAGGAATTTATTAAATGCCAAAGTAATAAGAAAAAGAAGAAATAAAATTACTTTATTTCAAAATTCTGAGTGCCTGTGTCTGCCTGCTTGGATAAATACATTTAATGCTATAAGAGAGAAAAAATAGCGAAATAAGTGAACAGAGTAAATAACAAAGCCTTTTGATTGTGCAATGTTAGTTTGTTAACTTCTCCCCAGCCTTTGTGCAATTAGATTTTCAAATCTATATGGCTGACTCAAGTAAACATCAACCCGGTTTTTAATTGACTGCTCTGATTCGACTCCTAATCATTTACAATTTTCTTGCCAATCATTACTGGAATGGATTTTAACATTAACATTTAAATTCCAACTGTACCCTTTGCTGCATCTGTTAGCTACTATATTTTTGGCAATGCTATGGCTTACTTAGCTACAATGCTATTTGTGTTACAATGAATACTGCTCCAATTTATAATCTTTACATTTTGTAAAAGATAAATAAAAAACAAAGCTTTTCCTCATAATTAAGTCCATCCTGCAGCAGGGAAATTCAGCTACTCTCTGCTTGATCAGGTTCCAGGAGACGCTAGAATTTCTATTCACAATAAGGCCTGCTGTATAAGGTTAGAAGGGAGTAGATTAAGTTCAAGCTTCAAAGGGGTTGGGACTTAAAACAATAATTGTACTACAAAAATAATACAGAAAGGGCCATTATGATTATGCTTCGCTGGTAAAGTGATGTGGATGGTTATACCATTTTCTACTCAGTTTATTTTTACCCCCGACACACTTAGATACCTTGACATACATGATCGTTAAGAATTGCAAAACTATCACATCCAAATCAGTCCTTAAGCCACTTCAAAAATTCATCATGACTTTTTTTACAAAATTGTCACCATGTATTAAATAGATATTGAGTCTATCAATGCGACATTGAAATCTGCATCAGTCACCTGGTTCACAGAATCTCCAACGTGAGTTACATTAAGATGGTTTGACCAAATAGCCCACAGACTGACTCACAATGTGATGGCGGAAAGGGTAAACAGGTGTTTTTAACTGTAAAATCTTTACGTTTGTGCCAAGACACTTCTGGCATTATCATTAGTGTCTGGTCATGAAGTAGTATTGTCTCCAAAAGTACAATGTCACATATCACACTTATTCAGTCTTAACCAAAACTGGCCATAGCCTATGCCAAAGATTGCATTGACTTAAAGTTACAGAAACCCATGTTTTAACGTGTGTCTATATTACAGGGCTGCATCAGTTGGTAAATTCACAGTCAAACCACCTATTTCTGCAAGGCAACATGACCAAAGCTTGAACTCTTATGCTAACAGTTTAGAGAGGAAGAATCTAGTCTCAGTGTTTAAGTTTGAGGTTTAACACAGCTGCAGGTAAAACAAAACTATAAATGGCTTGCTTTCTATAAAGGTTAACAACACTTAAGACTTAATGGGTGTAGAAATTTAAATTGTGAATTATTCTTTCTTTAATACACTTTATTCCCCAAATTACAAGTGACTTTACAAAAAATATTCCATTGGCTTTAAACAGGGTGGTGGCGGCACAGTGCTAATGTCACTGAACTAGCTCGGAGGACATGGATTCAAATCCCATCACAGCAGCTGGTAGAGTTTGAATTCAATTAATAAATCTAGAATTAGCAGCTAGTCTCGGTAATAGTGACCACGAAAATATTGTCAATTGTTGTAAAAACCCAGCTGGTTCACTCATCTCCTTTAGGGAAGGAAATCTGCTGTCCTTACCTGGTCTGGTGTACATGTGACTCCAGACCAACAGCTATGTGGTTGACTCTTAACTGCCCTCTGAAAAGGAAAGACACTCAGCTGTATCAAAGCACTACAGAAAAGTCAAAGAAAGAAAAATAGTGAAATAAATGTGCAAACAAAGTAAATAACAAAGCTTTTGCACGATATTAGTTTGTTAACTCATCTCCAACCTCTGTGCAATTAGATTTTCAACTCTATGGCTGACTCAAGTAAGCATCACCCTGGTTTTTAATTGATTGCTCTGATTTGGCTCCTAATCATTTACAATTCTATCACCAATCATTGCTGGAATGGATTTTAACATTAACATTTAAATTCCAACTACCCTATGCTGCATCTATTACCTACTAATGTTGGCAATGTTATGGCTTCCTTAGCTGTCAACCCTGCAAATTCCTCCTTACTAACATCTGGGGGCTTGTACCTAAATTGAGAGCTGCCCACAGTCTAGTCAAGTAACAGCCTGATGTAGTGATACTCGTGGAACCACACCTTACAGACAATGTCCGAGACACCATCCCTGGAGAGAGTTGCCCTGGGAGTCCTCAACATTGATTCCAGACCCAATGAAGTCTCATGGCATTAGATCAAACATAAGTAAGGATATCCCCTGCTAATTATCACCTACCACTCCTCTCAGCTTAAGAATCACTACTCCTCCATTTTGAACACCACTTGGAAGAAGCACTGAGGGTGGCAAAGGCACAGAATGTACACTGGGGGCTGAATTTTCCACACATCGGGGGGGAAGTTAATGGGCAGGCACGTGCGGATGCACTTCCGATCAGCGCCCCCAATCAGAGGCGTGCCACCATTTTACATGGGCGGGCCGATTAAGGCCCGCCCAGCGCGACGTCCGCAGGGAAGCGCAATGTGCTCCCTGTGCGGGCGGGGGGATTCCCTGAGCCGAGAGTGTGTTCTTTCGCGCATGCGCACGATAGAGCGACACATCTCCCTGAGGCTAAGTGCAGCCTCAGGGAGATGGTCTGTACATGTGAAAAAGAGAAAAATAGAAAAATAAAATTTCCTTAACATGTCCTCTCATGTGACATTGTCCATAATTTTTACAAAATCTTTATTAAAATTTTTTAAAGCCTACATGAAACCTCATCCCGCCCATGGATGAGGTTTCATGTTTTTTCTAGTTCCCACCGGGGCTCCTGGCCGACCCGCCAACCTTAAGGTTGGACGGGCAGGTCCTTTCATTACTAAATTGACCCTGTCAATGGCTTCAATTGGCCATCGATAGGCCCACAGCTGATTTGGCTGTGCCCCCACCTTCCTGAAAATTTAAATCAGACACGATGACGTCGGGAGTTCCCCCCAATGTCGCCGCGCGCCATTTTACGCGTCAGCGAGCGGGCCCTGCCCCCACTCGCTGACTCATAAAATTCTGCCCTGGGTGTGGGACATCAATGTCCCTCAGCAGGAGTGGCTCAGTAATACCACTACTTGACCTCATTCTCACGAATCTACCTGTCATAGATGCATCTGTCCATGACGGTACAGGTAGGAGCGACCACCGCATAGTCCTTGTGGAGACAATGTCCCCTTTTCACATTGTGGGTACCCTCCAGTGTGCTAAATGGGATAGATTTAAAACTAATCTAGCAACTAAAATCTGGGCATCCATGAGGCACTGTGGGCAATCAGCAGCAGCAGAATTGTATTCAACCACAATCTGTAAACTCGTGGCCTGGCATATCCCCCACTCCACTATTAGCATGTACGCCAGGGGATCAGCCCTGTTCAATGAAGGGTGCAGGAGGCCATGCCAGGAGCAGCACCAGGCATCCCTAAAAATGAGGTGTCAACTTGGTGAAACTACAACACAGGACTACTTGCATGCAATAGAGCTAAGCAATCCCACAACCAATGGATCAGGCCTAAGCTCTGCAGTCCTGTCACATCCATTTGTGAATGGTGGTGGATAATTTAAGAACTAACTGGAGGAGGAGGCTCCCAAAAATATCCCCATTCTCAATGATGGGGGGAGCCTGGCACATCATTGCAAAAGACAAGGCTGAAGGATTTACAACCATCTTCAGCCAGAAGTGCCAAACGGATGACCCATCACAACCTCCTTTAGAGGTCCCCAGCATCATAGATGCCAGTCTTCAGCCAACTTGATTCACTCCATGTGATATCAAGAAACTGAAGGCACTGGATACTGCAAAGGCTATGTGCCCTGAAACATTCTGGCAATAGTGCTGAATATTTGTGCTCCAGAACTAGCCATGCCCCCCTAGCCAAGCTGTTCCAGTACAGCTACAACACTGGCGTCTATCCAGCAATGTGGAAAATTGTCCAGGTACGTCCTGTCCACAAAAAGCAAGACAAATCCAACCCAGCCAATTACTGCCCCATACTCTCAATCATCAGCAAAGTGATTGAAGGGGCCATTGACAGTGCTATCAAGTGGCACTTACTCAGCAATAACCTGCTCACTGACGCTCAGTTTGAGTTCTGTTAGGACCACTCAACTCCTGACCTCATTAAAGCCTTGGTCCAAACCTAGACAAAAGAGCTGAACTCAAGAGGTGAGGTGAGAGTGACTGCTCTTGACATCAAGACTGCATTTGACCGAGTGTGGCATCAAGGAGCCCAAACAAAACTGCAATCAATAGGAATCAGGGGTAAAAACTCTCTGCTGGTTGGAGTCATACCCAGCACAAAGGAAGATGGTTGTGGTTGTTGGAGGTCAATCATCTCAGTCACAGGACATCCCTGCAGGAGTTCCTCAGGGTAGTGTCCTAGACCCAACCATCTTCAGCTTCTTCATCAATGTCCTTTCCTCCATCATAAGATCAGAGGTGGGGATGTTCACTGTTGATTGCACAATGTTCAGCACCATTTACAACTGCTCAGATACTCAGGTAGTCTGCGTTCATATCACTTTCCTGGATGAGTGCAGCTCCAACAACACTCAAGAAGCTTGACACCATCCAAGACAAGGTGACCACTTGACTGGCTCCCCATCCACCATCATAATCATTACCTCCACCCTTGAGGCACAATGGCAGAAGTGTGCGCCATTTATAAGATGCACTGCAGTAAGTCACCAGGCCTTCTTCGACAACAGCTTCCAAACCAGTGACCTCTACCACCTAGAAGGACAAGGGCAGTAGGTGCATGGGAACACCAGCACCTGTAAGTTCCTCTCCAAAGCACACACCATCATATGCAGCAAGACCTGGGCTGATAAGTGGCAAGTAACATATTCATACAACACATGTGCCAGGTAATGACCATCTCCAATAAGAGAGAATCTAAACATTGCCCTTGACATTCAATGCATTACCATCACAGAATTCCCCATTATCAACATCTGGGGTTTACCATTTACCAGGAACTGAACTGGACCAGTCATATAAATAACATGGCTACAAGAGTACATCAGAGGTTGGGAATTCTGCAGCAAGTAACTCTTTTCCTATCTCCCCAAAGCCTGTCCACCACCTGCAAAGCACAAGTCAGGAGTGTGATGGAATACTCTCCACTTTCCTGGATGAGTACAGCTCCAACAACACTCAAGAAGCTTGACACATTCCAAGACAAAGTGACCACTTGACTGGCTCTCCATCCACCATCATAATCATTATGTCCACCCTTGAGGCACAATGGCAGAAGTGTGTGCCATTTATAAGATGCACTGCAGTAAGTCACCAGGGCTTCTTCGACAGCAGCTTCCAAACCAGTGACCTCTACCACCTAGAAGGACTAGGGCAGTAGGTGCATGGGAACACCAGCAACTGTAAGTTCCTCTCCAAAGCACACACCATCCTTACTTGGAGCTACATTGTCATTCCTTCACTGTCGCTGGGTCAAAATCCTGGAACTCCCTTCCTAACAGCACAATGGGTATAGCTACACCACATGGACTGCAGCAATTCAAGTAGACGGCTCACTAACACATTCTCAAGGGCAATTAGGTATGGGCAATAAATGCTGGCCTGGCCAGTGCTGCCCATATCCCACGACAAAATCTGTAGAACTGCAGCTGGCAATTTCTACCATTCTATTTCTATTATTAAACTAATTACCATGAAGGTGATGAACTTCTTGTGACATAACCAGCAAGTCAAGAGTAGAAATAAATTATTCTGATTACTTTCCCTTAAATATTGCAGTGTTTTTATTTTTAAGTGTTATTTTCATATCGTGATTGTGGGCTTTAAGTTGACGCTTAATATGCCCCCATTTTTTTGGCACCAAAATGCATGTTTAAGTTTATACTCAGTGTATAAATCAATGCCAGCCCCCTCATTTTTAGCTAATTTTTATAGCTAGGGCTATACTTGTCTTAGGAGTTGGCCTAAATTTTTCAGCACAGGGATGCACATTTAGGGTTATACCCGCTTTATAAGTTGGTGCATGGGATCAAGCAGGCAATACAGGCCGTGTTGCCAAGGAAATGCGTGGGAGTTTGAGACATGCCCACACAGACCAGACCACATATGGAAACTGACGAACAGAAATGAGTCTTCCTGCACCAACACCAGTGGCTCACATTTTATACTTGGCATGTAAGTCAACCCCCAATTTTGGATGGATTTTTTGAAGCTTCAAAGGTCGGCTTATACACTGTATCTATGGTATTTGTTTTCTAGCTGTCTATAATGCATCACATATTTAACCCTGCAAACATGGAAATTAAAGGAGGGAAAGGACTGCACGACTAAAGTACTGATACTCCAATTTGTACTGGCTTTGAGCATGACTGTCTTGTGGAATCACAGGACTGACAAATTTACCCTACAGTACAAAGGGTCACTATAAGCAGGTTTCAGTGCCAAGGGTAATGAAAGATAACAATGGCGAGTACAGCCAATTATCTTATACCAACATCTATCCTCGAAGATTCAACAGTTTAAGTCAAATTACTTTCAAACTTTTATAAAAGCATGTTAGAAAAATTATTAATTATAAAATTATTAAATGGAAGCTCACACAACACACATAACAATCTTGGAATATTATTATTGTAATGCTTCATGAATCCATATGAAATTCTTTTGATGTTTTAAAGAAAATGCTAACGTGTTTAACATAAATGGTTTAATGCATCCAGTAAAATAAAGGGTAAAGGAGGTTCATACGAATGTTTTAAACGTTTGTAGGCTTATATTTGGACAGCCTACTTTCTAGGCCTCGGGCTTTTAACTGCATGTGCTACTTGTACCATAGATTTAACTAAATTCGCACTTTGTTCAATTAAAACTATCTGATTTCCCTCACAGACAGAATTATCCAAAGCAATATGTAAAATTACTTCAATTTTTTCGTAAACTTGTAAAAAAAGAAGCGAAGGTTGTGGTGTTCAGGAGGGGAATGAGGAAATAGAGCATCAAGGTCAAAAGTGAAATTGAGGTTGAAAAGCTTTAGTATAGTTCCATTACATACAGCAAAAAACAGCCCACAAGTTGGTATTAAATTGCAAAACTCATTCAGGGATCTTTAAAGATGCCCGATGTGGAAAAGGGAGTAGGGGATCATCCCGGTGTAGAACACCGCAACTACTCAAAGGGCATTACCTGTATCTGACAACTGGGGTTACTTAATTACAAACTGGAAAACAATCACTGACATCCCTCACCTTAACAAACACATGCAGTATATTAACTGTAATATCACATTGCTGATCAAACAGTGTACAAGCTTAATAGTTTGGTTAAAAAATTGCAATGAACATCCTGAGCATCTGCAATGAAGCATTTAAATAATAATACTTAAGAACAGAGCCAGTGGTACTTCAGAAAGCCTCTCAACAATCTTCAATTGAAGTGTTACATCTTTTCATTTTCTCAAATTGTAATGACTCATTTGCTATATTACAATGCATTCTGCACAGCCAAGAGTGCAAATCATTGCAGTATTTTTTCGTAAGTGAGATACACACCAAAAACTTGGAGTGACATTGGTTTAATTCTCCCTGAATCCTAGTAAAGTGCCAAATTTCCTGCGTCCAAAGAACTAATAATTGTCAGAAAACATCCTGAGGTAATTTGGCCAAGTATTATGTATCATTCTTCAAGCATTTGCCAAGTATGATAGCTTACCAAGGTACAAATGCTGCCAAATATTTTTCAAACAATACACACTCTTTGAGGTATAGCAAAAGTGAAGACTAATTATGATATTGTCACAGGCAAGTCTCAATGTTAGTTTTTTCTTAACTAACTAGCCATTGCTCTCCAACTCATTACTTTGCTGGCAGTGACAGCTCAGCATACATGAGATGTTAAGTAATGAATTAGTCCTTTGTATTTATTGACTTCATTTGTCCTGTGCTGGCCAGCAAGTCGTGTCATAATATAGCATTTTCCAAGCAATGATATCATTGAAACATCTTCAACCAATGCAGAACAGCAATTAACTCGGTAAACATTTTCAACTAGCCAAAACAACAGAAGATAAGGCAGAGGCAGTAACAATGAAACTGTACATTGCTCTGGTCAGAGCATATCTCAGATACGCATCCAGCCTTGTCACCTAGAGACACATTTAAATGTTGAAGGCAGCACAGAGAAAAGTTACGAGGCTCATTATCAGTGTCAGTGTTTTGAGCTATGAAAAAAGATTGGAGAGACTGCAGGAGTAGAACAAGGGGCCACAAGTTCAAACAAGTAAAAAATATGAAGACTAATATCATGAATTTTTCACACAGAGTGGAATGCACAACCTGAGTAGTAGAGGCAAAAGCCCTGGAATCATTTAACAAACAACTGGATGTTACAGTGGGGAACAGCAGAATCTCTCAGGATGAATGAATTAAGATGAGTCAAATGGCCTTCACCATCTGTATTTATTTTATGTTGTTGTGAAAATGAACTGCATGGGTAAGATACAGAATGACAAGTGTTTCCAAAAGCTTTGAGGTCAGATTGATGTTCCTGCCATTACCACCCAGCACATCAGTCCACAGACAGTAACAACAGAGAAAGACCTGTGACAGTGTTCTCTGCCCCTTTTGTATGTGTCACATGTTTCTAGCAGGTGAATGAATGAAGGTTGGAAACACTCACCTGAAACAGGCAGGTAGGTGTAAATGATATATTAACATCAAAGTGATGCCTTCTGCATCCTTTACCAACATTCGTGCTAGGTACATGTCACTTCTAACTGCCACCCAGATACACTTGTATGGACAACCATAGTTGTTTAATGCTGAGCAGTATAAGTAAAGAACATTCATTAAACAGCTTTGGAGTCACCTCTGCCCCAGTTTTCTTTCTGCTGGCAATTAGGGTTTTGTGACTCTCTGTACTAGTTGTTTTATTTTTCTTTGCTCCCAGCCACATTACTAGTATTAATGGATTCAACATTGGGAATCCCCCTATCTGATGGATTTCAAGGCAACGGTGGGGCCATTGAAAGGATGCCAAGAAAGTTAAACTGCACAAGAAATGTTCTGTGTTCATAAGCCAACACCTGTACGCCCACATCTGCAGACAGAGGTGAACATACTTCATTTTGACAGATGATTAGTGCATGCAGAGCCACCAACATTAAAAGAAAGGCTTTCAAAATTTTTCTGTCTATGGAATATTTTCCTTTAATTGATTCCATACGTTTAAATTTCACTTGTGTGCAATAGTCCTTTCCCAGCACTAGTGCGGTCTATGCTGTTTGTTTGTCTGTATTTCATCCATCCAAGTTCACGATGAACAGTCTTTCTCCACTGATTTCTATTCCCCACTGCCCTCATTGTCTGTCCTATAGAAAGGCCAGTCCACATTCTGATATTATCCATCCATGCCATCTTGGGTCTTCCTTGTGCATATTTTCCAAGTATCTAACCTTGCATTACCTCTTTTTCCTCCTGTTCACATTACATATCCAAAATATGTGAGCTTCCTTAATGTATCACTGCCCCAAACAAGTTCCTCTTAACACCAGCTTTCTTGAGCACCCAATCGTTTGTCCACTTGGCCGTCCATGACATACGTAATATCTGTCTGAGTCCTTTCATTTCAAATGCTCTTATTTGAACCTCGTCACTCTTCTTGACGGTCCAGCTGTCACAGCCACACATGGTCACTGACCACACGAGGACATTCAGAAGATGAATTGTCATTGTAATCAAAATGCTGTGGCCACTCCATTCTCTTTTAAGAGTTCACAATGCCATGGTCCTTGTTAAGACTTGCCCAAATTTATTTTCATAGACTCTGCGTCTGCTGCAGCATACACCTTCCTAAAAAAAATTGCTGTCATTTTCTCTATAACCCTGATCTGCCCTTCTCAACAGATATCGACCGAGCTTCCATTGAAAAGGTATCAATTGAACTCAAATCAGTTGCCTTCTCTGGGAGCCAGTTCCACACATCCACTATCACATAGAAAATTTTTAGGTTAATTACTGTGGCATTACCTAAACAATGCAAAGATATTTCTTTTTAAAATAAATGCCAGTTACTTTTCTCTCAGGGGTTAGATAACAAGTAATACTTATGTATTCAATTGGGATAAAACTTTGTCGTTAATTGTTGGGCACATCAAGTTATACATCTGAAATTTAGTCGATAATAAATCAACATTACATATCCTAAATGAATCTTAACAATATAGATGGAATATAAATTTCTTGATTTGTTTGATAGCAGACATATTTCCTAAAGAAGGAAAACCATGGCCAGAATTTTTCCATCGGCGAGTTGGGGGCGGGGCCCGCTCGCCAAAGGGAAAATGATGCGGGATAACGTTGGGAGGAACCCCCAACATCATCCCGCCCCATTTAAATATTCAGGAAGGCGGGTGCACAGCGAAATCAGCTGTCCGCCTACCGACCTGTCAATGGCCAATTGAGGCCATTGACAGGATAATTAACCCAATTAAAGGACCTGCCCGTCCAACCTTAAGGCTGGTGGACAGGCCAGGAGCCCTGGTGGCTTCTGATAATACATCAAACCTCATCCACCGGCGGGATGAGGTTTCATGTCCGTTTTAAAAAACTTTAATAAGCTTTATGTGATATTTATTAACATGTTCCATCTCGTGTGACATTGTCAAATGAGGGGGACATGTTAATAATTTTTTTATTGTTCTATTTTTTAACTCTGTAACACTTACAGCGCTCTCCCTGTGACAGCACTTAGTCTCAGGGAGATGTGCACATGCGTGAAAGAGCACACTTTGACAGTTGGGGATCCCCCCCCCGGCTCAGGGAGTGCATAGCGCTTCCCGTCGGGCAGCCCGCCCACTCAAAATGGCGGCGGGGCCCGTTTCGGAGGCGGCGATCGGCTGCCCGCCTGCCACTGAGCCAGTGGGGTCCACCCGCCCACCAAGGGCAAAATTCTGCCCCATGAGTATTCAATAAATACGCCCATGAATTATTATTTTGTATAACATCGCAGAGAAAATTCAATTGTCAATTTCAATTTTGAATATATTCCTGAAATTTACATCAGAGCTTGTAGCGTAATACTGTTTCCGTCTAAACTCTAAAGGTTTTGCCCTTTGACCTGGATAATGTTACAAATAAGGTTAATGGTCTAATGAAAAGTCATTGATCTGAAATGTTGTTAACTCTGTTTCTCTCTTCACAGATGCTGCCTGACCTGCTGAGTATTTCCAGCACCTTCTGTCTTTTATTTCAAATTTCCAGAATCTGCAATCTTCTGGTTTGGTGCTTTTTAAGATAGCCAGTTAAATCCTGGCTGCAACACACACTAGGACAGATTTTCCAAGAGATGAAGCTACAGCTTTGCAGTGTGTGTTTTGTGTCAACTCGATAGCACTCGGCCTCCGCAAACATATTTGCTGAAATCAGTCCTGAGGCACATTTGCATAATCCCCAGTGTGGAACTGCCCATCACAGGGAGTGTACAAAGCCAGGGCAAGATACCTAGTGTTGCTGCTCCATTGAACAGGCTACAGGAGACTGTTTCAGGAAGGGGGGGTTTTTGGCTGGGGAAAAAGTTTACAAATTGTTATTTATATTACGAAGCAGAGGGGAGAACTTAATACTTGGTAAGATTTCCCTCCGTAGTCTTCCACTGGGGAGTCTTCGCTGGAGGTGCAGAATTAATGCAATTGATGGTCACATTAATGAACAAAGTTCAACCGATTTTCCTTAAATGAATCCTTAGGGGCTTGGAGATTTAGATTTGTGGAAGATTGTTCCAGTCCTTAATTATTCTTGGGAAAAAGAAATTAGCAAAGGCAGCATACTACGATGTATACAGTTGGATCTGTTGGTTATAACCTATTTAAGTTCAGTCACTTCTGGGCTTGATGTACTGTGTAGGAGTATTTAATTGCTCATTCAAAATGTTATAGAGGCATGTCAACCTGTGGGCCATTCTTTGGTTCTGGAGACTGTGCTAGCCTAGCGACGTGACCTCTGGGAGACACTACAAAGCAAGCTGCCTGGCATTCAACTTTTGCAAGGAGGGTAACGTTTTGAGCAGTATTTGGGACCCAAGCAGCTATGCCGTACTCTAGGTGCGGTCTAACTAGTGCTTGCTACGCATTTTCTTCACTGTAATCAAAGGCTGATGGAAGTACCATTTCATGAACCCAAGCATTTTGGATGCCTTGGAGGCTGCTTGTTGACTTTGTACATTCTACTTTAAATTATTTTTGATGTCGATTCCTAAGTAATGTCATTTTTTAGTAACTTTAAGGGGGGAATCGTGCGTTGTGTAGTTGGGTACTGACCGACATCAGGTATTGCTGATATGCATGATGTTGCATTTCTCTACGTTGAATTTCGCTCCCCGTATATTGGCCCATTTAACAAGATTATTTAGATCTTTTTGTAGGCTAACCTCATCTGCTGCTGAACAATCAGTGTACTGTCAAACTAGAAAGAAGTTTTTTTTTATTTAAAAAGATCAGTCAATGCTACCAAGTAAATCAGTAAAGTGTGCATGTCACTAAGAGAGATTTCTCTCACTGCATTACACACGTTAGCATCTGCACCATGCAATTCACTCAGAATAACTTAGGGCAACATTTTCACCCTGTCAGGGAGGGTGGGGGGGTTGTGCGGGAGCGGGTGCAAGCAGGCAGGTTCCTGATCGGGGCCCCCCAGCTGGGGACACGCTGCCATTTTACACGGGCGGGCCAATTAAGGCCCGCCCAGCGTGACGTGCGCCAGGAAGTGCTATGCACTCTCTCTGCAGGCGGGGGGATTCCTTGAGCTAGGAGTGCGCTCTTTTGCACATGCACGGGAAATAGCGCACAGATCTCCCTGAGGCAAAGTGCTGCCTCAGGGAGATCGGCTCAGACTTGAAACTTCAAATAAAGATGAGTAAAAGATTTTGCTGCCATGTCCCCTCATGTGATACTGTCACATGAGTTGGGACATGCCCATAACTTTTATTTTAACACACTCTGAAATTTTAAAATCCCTCATGAAACCTCAACCCGCCCGTGGATGAGGTTTGATGCTTTTTCTGAAGCCCGCCAGGGCTCCCAGCCTGCCCATCAACCTTAAGGTTGGACGGGCAGGTCCATTAATGGTTTCAATTAGTTTTTTTAATGGCCTTAATAGGCCGTTGACCTGAGAATGTAAATGACACACGCCCGACGTCACCCTGCATCATTTTACATGTCAGCAAGTGGGCCCCACCCCTGCTGAACAGAAGATTCTGCCCTTACATTCTTTTGAACTTTTGAATGAATAATGTGCAGGGCAGCAGTGAAAGCTACATAAAAACATACAGGAACATAGAATGTTGGACTGATGGCTTTCAGTGTTTGTATTGTGGTTTTCTTTTGCTTCAGTATAATTACAAGTTTAGTAAATAAATTCAAACACCAACTTTAGCCTTAAACGCACAGTTTGTTAGCATGATGTTTCCCTCGTTTAGAGAGGAAACGGATGCATGAAGGGCAATTTTTGCAACCTTAAATACAAAAACATGCTGTTTCCTTGCCATGTTTTCTACTTGTAACAAGTAAAAGCTGCTGATTCAAATTAAATGCAAATGGAGATACAGGACAATTAAGGTTAAATGATTGAGACGGAGCAACTTAAGTAATGCTGCATTCACTCTACATCATCACTGAGATTGATTCGAGTGAGGCAAATGCTAGTACTTTACTCAAACTGGTTTCAAACATCAATTCAAAATGGGTCATACAGATTGCAAAAGAAAAATAAAACTGGATATGGACAATTCAGGGACTGAGTTGGAATGAGATCATTCTGTTCCAGCTGCATAAACAAGAATAGAGAAAAGGCAAACCTTAAGTCATACTGCTTTTGTAACACAGAAAATACATGCAGAATGATGGAGCTGACCAACTTCAATTGTAATTAACACATGGATCCCCATTATGATCATATGAATTAGAAGCAGGATAAGGCCACTCGGCCCCTTGAAGAAGCTTTCATCTCCTCCCTTACTTCTATGATATAGGAAGACATACATCAAGGGGCACAAAGATCAAAAGTCTGCAATGAATCTAGTGTAGCTACAACAGCTTCATTTTTCCTGGTGCATTCAGTTGGGGATTAGGAGCAGCAGTATGAGGGGGACCTGTTTCCTCCTGTTTCCTCCCCAATCTTCTTAGCATGTCATTCCACCACCCCCACGCCTCCCCACCCCCCCTGCACCCCCCCACCCTGCACCCCACCCCCACGCCCCCCCCACCCTGCGCCCCACCCCCACGCCCCCACTCCAACTACAGAATTGCCCCACAACTCTTTAATGGCAACTGTGTCTTGGAGAACTTTACTACATTTAAGGTGCTATGTAAATGCAAGCAATGTTATTCCTGAAGTGTCCCTTTTGAAATGAGATTGCTGTGTTATGAAGCCATACTTTATAAAAGATGACTTCACTAAACCACTGATCGGATTCCAGTGACTTGAAACCACAACTTTTAAAATGGCTGAAAATTTGCTTCACTATACACAATAAATTCCAAAGCCATTAAGTGGAACCAACCTGTCTAGAAAACCCCAGCAATTGCCTTGGAGGAATATGAATAGGACCATTCAAAACATTCATACAACATATTGAAACTCACCTGGGTGAGGACTACACATTAGATGCAGTCACTTCAGAAAATGAACTCTGGCTGAGAAAGGAATCTAGTCCCAGCCATATTCTAATCAAGTTGAAATCATCCAACTGGAATATACTAGCCCTGACCATATTTGGGTTACTGGTCAGTTGGAGAGAGAGGGTCATGAGACAAGCCAGCTAACTCTTTTTGCATTTAAGGAATTGTTTTCTTTTGACCAGAGACAGTAGCAGAAAAGATGCCTAAGTGGCAAGACCCCTGGGTGGGCCTCGTTCTCTCTCTCCACCCATCCTGCAAGCTCAAATCCTGTCTGCTGTGTGACTATCCATGTGCCACAGAAAGAGATTTTGAAAGGAACTCAACCCAGCAGCTGCTATCTCCAGAAGAAGAAGAACAGATAAATTGTCTGTCTGTATCTTTAAGCTGCCTCTATGCTGAAACCAGAAGGTCAACTGAGCCCAGACTGGATCCACCCAAGTCATCAACCTATGTGAACTGTATTATTTTAATCTTTATTGGCCTTTAAAGTACTATTTAATCTATCCTCCCACTCTCTAACCTATTGGTGGGTATCTGTATGTGTGTGTGAATTTTGAGTGTGTGTGTACATGTGAAAGTTGGAGTGTTTATTATTTTTCTTAGATTGGGTTAAGTATAATAAATACAGCCTTCTTTTCCTTTCGAAAAACTCAAGGAAACCCATCTGTTGTATCTCTTAAACTCTCAGCATGTAAACAGTTAAGCACTCACTGAATTGGCAAATATATCCTTTTCCAAAAAAAGCTGCCGTGGTCAAACATGGAGTGGGCAAAGAGGACAGCCATTTGACCCCTCCTCACGTAACAAGAGTATTACTCTTTCCATTTCTTTCGAGGTGTCAATATAGACAGTGCCTGTGAAAATCCTTGGTACTGCTCTGACAGCGTAATGCAATAGGCAGCGGTGATCTGTGCTCCTGACCACACCACAATTTTCGGGGTCAACTCATTTATGTGACCCTGGCAGGTGCACAGTTGACCCAAGCTAACGCTGCACGACTGGCTTACTCATACATACCACCAGCACACTTTCAGCCTTGAGGAGACACTTGCATTGAAGTGCTAGCAATAAACCAGTTCTGCATTTAAAAAGCCATTGGTTTCTGAAACAATTGCATCAGCTGATGCTCAAAGCCATCATCTTTGTGTCATTGAAATATGATGGGAACTCTTTTTATTTGTTTGTCAAACATTCAAGACATAATAATGCAACATGTCAAAACACATCTGTTGCAAAGAGGATTGTGTCGCTTGCTTATAACGTCACACTGAATATAATGACACATTTCTGTTCTTGTTCCCAGGCAGAAAGCCAGTGCTGCTTCACCAAGCTGCCTACAAAGCAATTTGGGAAGTGACATGAAACAGAACATTTGTCTGGCTTCAACAAGTTTAAGTTGAGAATCAATGTGTCTATTGTATTTGCTGTGCTTGCTCCTAAATCAGATTATATCTGAATTTCCTGCCACTTCAAAAGAAATGGAAAGAGTAACCCTCTGCTCCCTTACATTAGCTCTCCTGTTTCAATGGGGGACACTTTATTTTTTACTTCTACCTCTTGTAGACCTACAGATGTTTTGATGATAAATTATTCTGTTATTTATACCCCTGCTGTAAGTTAACTGGTTTATATACCAGCCTGAAGAAGAGTTGTGATCAGATGAGAAACAGTCCCCTCCACCATGTCACATTACAAGCACTTCCTCTAAATCTGGCCAGTGTCTGAAATATTTTAACCCCTAAATTTTTAAGCCCGCTCTTCTATATTCATCGCTTGACATGAATCTTCCTGTCAGAAACCTTGCAAAACCATAAAAAGTTGTAGGAATGTGTGAGATAGGCTGGACTGACTAGTAGGACTTTCCTTGTCATTATTTTTCATATGAACATATGTATAATTTCTGACACTGTTAAGTCATGGGCCAGCAAAGCCACTAACACAGAACCAAACATTAAACAAACGCTATATACACTAACAGGTTCCGGAAATTAGGCGATGCAATTTCTCAAAACCATATTAATGCATGATGAAATACCCCATTCTTAAATGTTATGATCCCTGTAGAGACCAGAAACTTTTAAAAAGAAATGTGAACTTCCAGTGAATAGCTAAAAGGATATAACAAAAAGATTTCATTTTAAGACTTTACTGTAACAAGCAAACTAGGAGCAACATTAGCTAAACACTGTTTGTGTAGCAACTTATACTTTAAACTACTGAGCAGAACTTTCCCTTTTTACCTGTAGCACAACCGAAAATCCCACTTCGCAATTACACTTTACACTGTCCCTTAAGTAGACATTCAGTTCTGCCGGAACCAGTCCAAAGTGATCCTAAGTTCCCGAGGGTTTATTTCCGTTCTTTTTCTTTTCCAACCTGGTAACTTTTAACCCTAGAACTGTCTTTCATGATGAGGCTTTTCCTGGAGATTCTCCCTCTAACACAAACTAGGTGCAACTTCCAGCCTCATTTCAAATCCTCACGAATTTGATCTTTTCATCTGAACACAAGCTCCCACCACATTCCTGCATTGTGAACCGTGGAGATTTTCAGTCTCTAACTGCTGTCTCTCTCTCGCTCCCTCCTCCAGATCCTGACAGCCTGAAAGTTTTTGTGGATATCTTAGAAAACTTCCCTGATCAAAGCCTATCTCCATGGCAAAGTGAATCACATGGGTCTTGTATCCAGGTGGAAATGTTAATTCGATATCCTTGAGACCCCAACTCTCTTTTATCTTGGAAGTAAATGGACAGTTTAAAGCATAACTGTTTACAAGCCAACATTCTTGACACCTTCCTGGAACTTTGGAGGCTAGCAATCTAACCATTGTAAATGCAGATGCTGCTGCCATTGTTTCTAAGTACGAACGCCTCACACCTTCTTTCCAGGAAAACAACCCAGGCCTCCCTTTAAACTTTAGCAGCTGCATCACCCAGGCCTGTTGTTAGATGGACTTCTGAACAGGTCACATGGCCGCCTTCCATTAATCCTAAATTTAAAGATACCATCCCAAAAGATAACAATCTTATAAAGCCTTGCATTTGTAACATAAAGAACACATCAGTTCCACAAAAAAGCTCCGAGTATGCCATTTCTTTTTAAATGGAAATTCAATTATAATTACCTTGCAGTCTATTTCTTGCTGGAATAAGGGATCTCGGGCTTTAATCAATTCAAAATTCTCTATACCGACATAAAAGAGACTGGAAGGTTCATTAGAACTCATTTTCCAGAGCACATTTCTGCATAGAACATACTGGAGTATTTACAGGATAGTCAAACCACTTCAAAAATGAAATTCTATGAAGCGCTTTGAAATGATTCAGTGTGAAAGATGCTATGTAAATTCAAATATTATTTACGTATGCAGCAGAATAAATATGCAGCCCGGAACTGAACGCCAAGAATTGTCTGAAACATTTACCTAAGATTTAACGCTTCATTTCCCGTCTCTAATATTAATATAAATTCACACCTTATTGATTTGTTTTCCTGAGTTAATTTGTTTTCAGGAGGTATTATACTTGAAGCCACCTACTCACAGTGTTTAGATTTGATTTAAGACTTCCTTTGAGACAAACCTCTGCTCATTTTGAGATTACAATCTTACCTGATGTGAACACCGAAGTAATTCTGATCTGACAGTGGCATAGTTCAGTAAATAAAACCTGATGTAAAGAGATACAAGAGCACAAAGGCAATCCTGGCTGATGAGTCAGGATATCTGATATTGCCAAAAGGTAGGGGGACATGGGATAAAATTTGAAGGATTTATAATCCTATGTGACAATTAAAACAAAATCTGGGGCAATTCAAGAGAGAATTATAAAGAAGGCAAGTGCCCCAACACGTGGGAACTCATATACAATTCATTTTATACTCTCATCATCTGTTCCATCAGATGGGAAATAAAAAAACCACTGTTCCAGACAGTTCCTCCTACTCTGAATTCAGAACTATGGACCAATTCTAATCAACTGCATACCAGACAGCCTTTTCTTTGCACTGGCTGTCTCACACAGACCATGAAGAAAATGACAAAACAAATCAATACTTTTTAAATAGAATGCAGTGTCCTTGCAATCTGCAAAGTGCTAGAGGGTTCAATCAACAATATTGATCGTTTTTATTGATCTGGAAGGTGCTCTATATTCCAATTAACATTTATATAAGACTTAGACAAAAATGGAGGACTTTCCAAGATATATCCCTGAGGGAAACTTATTAGGAATTTTGACCTCTCTTGATGGGCAGGAGGTGCGTGGCAAGGGGGTTAAATCAGTATATATGTAAAACTCAACCCCAACCTGCTGCTGTGGTTGAGGGGGTCTGAGTAACTCACTCTGGGGAGGCAGCTGGATGGACTATCATATTCCTCAGATTTTGGGAGCACTTTGAACTTAACAGCAATGGGCTGGGTTTCCCAGGAAATTCGGCAACAATAGCCAGTTGCAGCAGACAAGTGTTTTTTTTTTAGTACTGCTTATGGGCTAGAGGAGCAGGAGCGCTTCCCCAGCCTCTCAAGCAAATCTTCTGCCACGGTCTGCCTCCCTTCCCCATGATCTAACGACCGACTCCCACCATGGCCAATCTTTCCCTCCCTCCTTCATTGTTGTCAGGCTCCAAGGTCCCCTACCAACTCCTGTTTGTTCCAGTTGCTGGGAAAGAGCCCCAGTGGTTCCTGGCTGTGGCCCTCTACCGCTGGCTTTCCTGCTCAGCTAACCTCTCAATCTGGGCACAGTTTTTGTCCTGTGCAGCATCACATTGGCACAATTGTGTCTGAGCCAAGCCTATTCACAACCAAACCTTTGCAGCGTGAAGTAAGTATAGGACCTGCAAAGGTTAGGATATGACTGCTCTGTAGCATATTCATTGCCATGTTGGTGTTAGAATTCCACAGGACTGAGGTATGTGTATAGACACGTTTGCTCCACCCCTCAAATCTCTCTGCTCAGCTCCTGAAGGTGCTAATTCCTACTGGAGCACAGTTCCACACATCCCGGAAGCAGGAGTCTTGCAGTATTTTGTTAAAAAGTAAAGTAAAATATAAAGTTCATTAAATTACCCACTGAACAATCTCTCTTTGAAAACAGAAACCCCGGAGGTAAGTATAGCACCCATTGCTGTTGGGCTGATGAAATAAAAATCTTATTTTTACTTCTGATTTCACTGCAGTCAGATTCACTGGATACCGGCTGCAAATAATTCCCTGCTACACTGTTACACAAGTAAACTTCTGATTAATACAAAGCGGATTACTGCAAAGGCTGGAAATCTGAAATAAAAACAGAAAATGCTGTAAATATTCAGCAGGTCAGGCAGCATCTGTAGAGAGAGAAACATTTCACCTTGTTGACCTTTCATTAGAGCACAAAAGTTGCATACAGCGTAACTCTGCAGTCATCTTCAAATATCACAACTTGCCCAAATAAAAACTTTGATTTTGAAGCATGCTTTCAAGACAAAAGGTTCATCGGTTCAGATGAAAGATTACTATCCTGAAACATTGGGCAGAATTTTCCTGGCCCCAGGACAGCTCCGTGGTGCATTCCCAACGCCAGGGCAGGCAGGGATGCAGGTTGGCTGCCTGCTAAAAGAAGGTGGGCAACTAGTTAGCATATTAAAGACTCCAATTCAGGGTGATTTAGAGGACCTGCTGGCATCTTGCTGATGGCAGAGCAGCCCCACCGTGTGCAGAGACCACCAGTGGAGGCAGCCTCCCTGCAGCAGGCTGGGAGGCCATTGGAGCCAGAGGCTACATCCCACAAGGAGGGGGCCCCAGGCAAGAAAGACAGCCCCAGTGAGCTATCTGCAGGGATTCCCCCTCTAATTCGAGGAGCCTGCATGCTTGGCCTGTCTGAATTTTTATTTTAAACCACCTCTCCAAGGGCACCTTCATGTTCAGATGCCCTCTCAATTACCTACCTGCCTCAGCTGTGCCCACCTCTCATGGTGGGACTGCTGAGGCTTCAGACCTGATGGCCCTCTGATTGGGCCTGCAGCATGGGAGCCCGCCCACCATCCTTAATTGGATGGCAAGCTTGGAGGCGGGTAATTAGGAGGCCACCTCCAGGAATATTCCTGTGCCAATTTCACTGCGAGCAAATGCAGGTTCAGGCCCTCCATTTCGTCCTGACATCGGGGTCCCAAAGCCCAAGGGAAAATTCACCTCAAAGTGATTCGAACACCCCAGTTCTCAAAAAAATTGACCAAAGGAACTCAATTCTCCACCCACCCACAATAAGAAAAAGAATCTTGTTTTATCAGGCCATTAGCAGATCCCTAGTTAGTGTGAAGCTCAGCAATATAGATTGCAATTCCTGATTTAACCACTTAACACACATTTATCTTAAAAATAAAATGGGAATTAACATGAACTAAAATGGAGCAAGGATTTGCCATGGAAGCATGCTGCAAGAATGCAGTTTTCATTAGGGCATGTTATTTTTTTAAACAAGTATTTGAAGGTGACAATAAACTTGTGCTGTGCTTTTAAATTGAAATCATGTATCATTCTTCACAATATTTTTGAGCTGGGAATGCAGCTGAAAGAAAATGTTGCTTTGTTTCCCAATAACTGCATTGAAACTTCACCCCCAAAACTTCAAGGGTAAGTTACTGTTACAACTCTGGCTTAAACCCAGCATCTTTGCAGCAGATAGTTGACTCTCACTTTCACCCACCAGCAAAACTGCACACTAATGAAAAAAAGGTAGGTGATAAAGCAGCTTTTGTTACTCTGCATTTCTACTCCAGTGGCAGCCTTGCTGCAGAAACAGCTTCCCTTTTTGGAATAGCTTAAAAAACAATTAAATATCTACTTTCCCAGAAGGCAAAAAAACAGTTCGGACCAGTACTCTTATTTCCCAATTTTTACTGATTTTTTGTTCTGGGTCACACAAGTGCCCCTTTCCTGATTCTGATGGTTCAGATCATCTCACGCATTAATTTTGATCTCCATTAATTTGGCTAAGAAAAATAAAACCCTATCATGTATATACTCAATATTTTGATGTTTCTAGATTCAGTCAAAATGCTCCAAAATGATTGTTCACGCACTAAGTAAAAAGTAAAATGGCAGATAAATTTCATAGTATAAATCATGCCTTTAAATCATTAGAAGTTTTAAAATTAATTCATGGGATGTGGGCGTTGCTGGCTAGGCTGCATTTATTGCCCATCCCAAAAGTCTTAAATCTTCAGGCAAATTAGAAGAAAACTTTGCGTGTGGGAGGTCTAACCTTTTTAAAATTTAATTTAATAAATCAGAAAAACTCAAGGTTTTTTATGGCCAGAGCAACCATTAACAAGCTCAGAGCCAGCTATCGTACTTTCATAAATAAACAAGGGGCAGAATCTTGTTAAGGCATCCGGGGTCTCGCCTGACGGCAGGAGAGCCTGCAATAGACCCATGATGCCTCTTTTCGGGAAGGCCTGCTGAACCACAAGCCAATCAGGAAGCTGTGAGGCCAGCGATGGCCCTTCCCCTGGAATCAAGACCCTGGGGGTGGACATCTCGTCTATCGAGAGCTGCCGGCCAATCAGAGGCTTACAGTTCTTGTTTTTTTTTGTAAAAATATACTTTATTCATAAAAAATCTTCAATCACATTCAAAACCATTTCAAAAACATTACAAGGGTACAATCCAGGTTAAACTTTTACAAAATGTATCACCAGGTGCATCAGTACAAACAATATTACAATCATTTACAGCCTTTCATTTTGATCTGTACAGCCCGAGGGGCTCTAAACAGTTCCCAGTCTCTCGGTGCGCTGTGGTAGAAAGGTCTTAGACAGCGACCCTTCCCCATTGCGCCTTTGCGGCAGCTGCCCCAAGCTTTAGTGCGTCCCTCAGCACGTAGTCCTGGACTTTGGATTGTGCCAGTCCGCAACAATCGGTCGGGGACAACTCTTTGTGCTGGAAGACCAACAAGTTTCGGGCAGACCAAAGCGCCTCTTTCACCGAGTTGATGATCCTCCAGCTGCAGTCGATGTTTGTCTCGGTGTGTGTCCCTGGGAACAGCCCGTAGAGCACAGAGTCCTGTGTCACAGAACTGCTCGGGATGAACCTCGACAGCAACCACTGCATCTCTCTCCAGACTTTCTTTGCAAAGGCACAATCCACAAGGAGGTGAACAACGGTCTCTTCCCCACCACAGCCACTTCGAGGGCATCGTGCAGAGGGGGTGAGACTCCTGGCGTGTAGGAAGGATCTGACGGGGAGGGCCTTTCTCACCACCAGCCAAGCTACGTCTTGGTGCTTGTTGGAAAGTTCTGGCGATGAGGCATTCTGCCAAATGACTTTGACAGTCTGCTCGGGGAACCATCCCACAGGGTCCACCCTCTCCTTATCCCTCAGGGCCTCTAGGACGTTACGTGCTGACCACTGCCTGATGGACTTGTGGTCAAAGGTGTTTTTCTGCATAAATTTTTCCACCAGGGACAGGTGGTACGGCACGGTCCAACTACTTGGAGCGTTCCGCGGCAGCGTGGCCAGACCCATCCTTCGCAACACCGGGGACAGGTAGAACCTCAGCACGTAGTGACACTTGGTGTTTGCGTACTGAGGGTCTACGCACCGCTTGATGCAGCCACACACAAAGGTGGCCATCAGTATGAGGGCGATGTTGGGCACGTTTTTTCCCCCTTTATCTAGAGGCTTGTACATCGCGTCCCTGCAGACACGATCCATTTTCGACCTCCAGATAAAGCGGAAGATGGCTCGAGTGATCGCCATCGCGCAGGAGTGTGGAATGGGCCAGACCTGCGCCACGTACAGCAACAGCGAGAGTACCTCACACCTGATGACCAGGTTCTTACCCGCAATGGAGAGGGAGCGTCGCTCCCACATGCCCAGTTTCCTTTTCACCATAGCTACTCGCTCCTTCCAGTTTCTAACGCATGCCCCGGTCCCTCCGAACCATATCCCCAGCACCCTCAGGCCGTCAGCCCTGACAGTGAAGGGGACAAAGGATCGGTCAGCCCAGTTCCCAAAGAACATGGCCTCGCTCTTCCCATGATTTACCTTGGCTCCCGAGGCCAGTTCGAACTGGTCGCAGACGTGCATCAGTCTGCGCACCGACAGCGGATCCGAGCAGAAGACGGCGACGTCGTCCATGTACAGGGAGGCTTTTACCTGAGTGCCTCCACTGCCTGGGATCGTCACTCCTCTTATGCCCGGATCCTTCCTGATGGACTCGGCAAAGGGTTCTATGCAGCACACGAAAAGGACAGGCGAGAGAGGACAGCCCTGCCTGACTCCAGATTTAATCGGAAAGCTATCTGTTTCCCACCCATTGATTGAGACTGCGCTACTGATGTTAGTGTAGAGCAGTTGGATCCAATTTCGAATTCCCTCCCCAAACCCCATTTTGGAGAGCACATCCCCCATGTAGGTGTGCGATATTCTGTCAAAGGCCTTCTCCTGATCCAAGCTGATGAGGCAGGTATCCACACCCCTGTCCTGTACATAGGCAATCGTATCCCTGAGCAGCGCCAGGCTGTCAGAGATCTTCCTGCCTGGCACAGAGCAGGTCTGGTCAGGGTGAATCACCAATTCCAGAGCGGATTTGACCCGGTTGGCGATGACCTTGGACAGAATCTTATAGTCCACATTCAACAGTGAAATGGGTCGCCAATTTCTAATTTCCTCCCTTTCCCCCTTGTGCTTGTAGATGAGGGTGATGATGCCTTTCCTCATGGATTCTGACATGCTGCCGGCCAGGAGCATACTCTCGTACACTTCTAGCAGGTCTGGGCCGATCAAGTCCCACAGAGCCGAATACAACTCCGCCGGCAGGCCGTCGCTTCCGGGGGTTTTACTCTTCTCGAAGGACTCGAGGGCCTTAGTCAGTTCGTCAGGAGTTAGCGGTTTGTCTAGGCTCTCCCGCGTACTGTGGTCTAAGACCTCCGTGATAGAGGACAGGAAGGACTGGGAGGCCGTGCTGTCCGTGGGCTTCACGTCATACAGACCGGCATAAAAGGATTTGCTGATCCTCAGAATGTCGGACCGTGATGACTTTACTGAGCCGTCTTCTTCCTTCAGGCTGCTGATCACAGAGCGCTCTCTGTGTACCTTTTGGAAGAAGAAACGTGAGCACGTCTCATCCTGCTCCACGGAGCGGACTCTGGAACGGAAGATGATCTTGGAGGCCTCCGAGGCAAAGTGCGAGGCTTGCTGGCCCTTCACCTCTTGGAGCTCCTCCTTGACATCGACCCCCATCGACCGCAGCCGGAGCAGATTCTGCATCTTTTCCTGGAGTCGGGACATTTCCCTCTGTTCCTTTCTAGCTTTCTGGGTGCCTTTGCGGATGAAAAACCTCTTGATGCTTCCCTTGATCACTTCCCACCAGTGTGTCAGGGACTCAAAGAGGGGTTTCACGGTTCTCCAACCTTTGTAATCCCTCTTGAGCTCCTCAATGTTCTCTGGGGTCAGCAGTTGCACATTTAGCTTCCATGCCCCCCTGCCCACCCTCAGGTCTTCCTCCAAGTGGCAGTCCGCCAGTAGGAGGCAGTGGTCAGAGAAGAACACCGGCTTGACCTCGGTGGATCTGACTGTGAATGCACGGGACACAAACAGGAAGTCTATCCTGGAACGAATGGACCCGTCTGGCCGCGACCAGGTGTATCTACGCTGCGCTCCGTCTGCAGAGTTGCTGAAGACGTCGTGCAGCTTGGCATCCTTAACTGTTTCCATCAGGGATCTGGACGTAGCGTCCAATCTGCTTCCGGCCCTGCCGGATCGTCCAGCCGCATCGATGATGCAGTTGAAGTCCCCGCCCAGAATGACCGGCCTGGAGGTCGCCAGCAGCAGTGGGAGCTGCTGAAAAACCTCCAGCCGCTCAGCCCCTTGTGCCGGGCCGTACACGTTAATTAACCGGAGTGGAGCGTTCTTGTACATTACGTCTGCTACCAGGAGTCGCCCGCCCACCACCTCCTTGACCTCGGAGACGGTGAAGTTGCCTCCCCGCAGCAGAATACCCAGGCCGGAGGAACGAGAGTCGTTTCCGCCCGACCAGATCGATGGCCCGTGGGACCACCATCGTGACCATTGCCTGTAGGAGCTGAGGTGCGGTATCGCACACTCCTGCAGAAACAACAGGTCAGCTTTGACCTTGGCTAGGTAGTCCAAGGTCGCAACACATCGCGTAGTAGATTTAATGCTACGCACATTTATGGATACAATCTTTAAACCCATATTAAAGCATTTATTCTCCTACCAAACCCACTGTCTCTGAGAGTCCCAGACCTTTAGTCTGCTCCTTCATACCCGTAGTGAGCTCAAATTCCTTCACTTTGGATGGGCTGAGGTAGATCTCCTTGGCCGTGTTCTGCTCCGGTGGCATCTGGAGGTTCACGTGGTGAGCGGGTTTTGAGATGACCTTTGCTGGAGAAGCTTCTCCAAAACTCACCCCCTCTGGGGGGTTGCTGTTCCCGGCTTCCTGGAGCTGGGGTGCGATGATTGCCTCACTGCTCCCAGATTCCAGGGGCTGTGGTGCACTGGCCTCCTCAGGTTGCAGGCAAAGTTGGGGTGCGCTGGTCTCCTTGTTGTCTCCAATTTTCTGGAGCTCGGGTGTCTCGTCCTCCAACGCCCTGGAGCTTTGCCGCCTCTTCTGTCGGTGCCGCTCTGGCACTTCATCATCCGAAGAGCTGCTGCCCTTGTCGTCCGTGTCGGATGGGAGACGCCTCTTGCCGCTTCTCTGGGAAACGCCTTTGCTTCTTCTTCGCTCCCTCTTACTTTTCTTGTTCTTCACCGTCCGCCACTCCCCCTGCTGCTTTTCCACTGCTGCCTCCTCCTCCATTGATTCGCTGTCCTGAGGGCTGGAAGGTTCAGGGGGTAGTGCTGTTGATTGGCTCTCTGTTGCCTCAATCTCTTTCTCCACCTTGTCTCTCTCTGTGTCCTCCTTTGTCCCGTTGAGCTCCCTGGGGGCCTTGGTGGTTGGAGTGACACGGAACCTTTCTTCTGCTTCCCCCTGGTCGGCTTTGGCTGCCTGTGCGTAAGTACGGCAGCGTTTGGGGCAGGTCCTGTAGAGGTGACTTGCCTCGCCACACAGGTTGCAGCACTTGGCCTGTTTGCAGTCTTTTGTCTGGTGCCCTTCCTGTTTGCAGATCTTGCAGAGGGAGGCGCTGCAGTTGGCCGCCACATGGCCAGCCTTGCCGCATGAGCGACAATGCTTGGGTTGCCCAGCGTAGACCAGGTAGCCACGGTTTCCCCCGATAGCGAAACTGGAAGGAGGGTGGAAAATGGCTCCCTTACCATCGGTCTTTAGCGTGACCTTAAACAGGCGTTTGCCTGTCCAGATCCCCAAGTCGTCTCGAATCTCGGTGCCGCTCCCCACCTTATCGAAGTACCTGGTGAGGAAGGTGACCACGTCGGCGACAGGGACGAAGGGGTTGTACACATGCACCATCACCTCACGTTCCCGTTGCAACGGCAGAGAAAAGTGCGGCTCCGCCGTCAGGATCTTCATCTCCGGCAGGTCTCTCTTCTCCTCGAACACCCTCAGGAGCCGGACACAGTCTGCCACTCGCTTGAAAGTCACGTCGAAATAAGCACCTTTGCGGGAGTCGTGCAGGGTGAAGATCTCCGTAGCTTGGAAGCCGCACGCCTTCAACAGGATCCTCCTGGTGAAGAAGCCCCGATCCATAGGTGATCCTCCTTCACTGTGGTTCACCGTGACTCGGACGGTGATAGGTAACCCACGGTATAGATTTGGATTGCGATTGGTTATCGCCCTTCCATCCCGACCTTGCCATGGCAGGACCATGGTGTCGCCCCTGCAACACTTGATCTTAGCCAAGAGGCCGAGAAGCGATACAGTTCTTGTGCTCAACGGCGCCACAGGGGAGGCAGTGGCTGGTGCAGGATAAACACCTGGAGTCCTAGGATTGTGGAACAACCCAGGCCACAGTTAAGTAATGGTGGGGGGAGGGTTTGCGGGGTGGGGGTTGCTAGGATAGGGGTAGAGGGGGGGGTTGGCAGCAAGGGCAGGGGGTGTGGCTCTCAGCAGATCCCCCGTTCCCAGTGTCGAGTCCCTCGATCAGGCCTTGATTGCCTTTGATCAAGGGCTCCGCCCCCACCCCGAGGTGACATGCTGGCCACACAGTTTTACCTGTCGAGCACGCCCGCCTGTCAACAGGCTCACCCACCTCTGGGTTAACGCCAATGGTGGTTGGATGAAGCCCTTAAGTGGTAATTAATTGGCCATTTAAGAGCCTCAATCGGCAGCAGGGCACAAAGATCGGCCATGGACCTTCGTGTCCAGAACTTAATTCTGGTAGAGGTGGAAAGGCAGCTGGGTTTTAAACTGCTTCCCTTTCATTTAATCGCAACACAGTTCCAATTTCTGAGTTCTGGAACCATTCAAGTCTTGTCTCCATACATCAAATTGGGCAGCAGGTACAAACCAAAGCTTTGTACAGATAAAATATCTGCCTCATTTCTACTTAAAAAATAGGTTAAAATTAAAATTATACTGACATTCTTAATTGATGCGTTACACTATTGCAATAGTTTCAGCAAACATCCATGTTTTAATTTCTCCTAATTAATATTCTCAGTTCATATACATAACTTCATACTTTTCATTATTGAAGGCCACTTATTCATGATATCCTATACAATTTTGTATCAGATATATTTTTAGGCACCCTACTTATTATTAACTAGAAATAAATCTACGAATGAGACACTTCCCCAAGATGCCCATTCATAATCACTTTGTGCCTTCTACCTTTTACATCTCCTCCACTTGCATTTCCCTTTAATTTGCAATGATTCTCTTATGAGCAACATGATTAAATAGCTTCTGGGACTTCAATTAAATGCACTGCATCCCCATGCCCACAGTTGTAATATCCTCACACAGCTTGATAAGGCCATCAGGCATGATTTACTTTGCCAAATCCATGCCAACTGTCTTTTGTGCATTTAGACAAGTCATCCTGAATTGTGTGGGAAAATAGATGGTCTTCTGCACAGTAAATTCAATGTAATTCAACTTCTCTATAGCTGGTTTTAACGCTATGCTGTGCTCCGGTGGCAAGAATTGCAATATAAATAGGCAATCAAATATCTGTTATTTCTCCATGACAATCTTGTCAAGGCTGCTTCTTTTTTGCAAGGTCATCCATTTGCAGTACAAGATGATGACAGAAAATTCTTTTTTTAAAATTCATGACTGATGTTCCTTTTTAAAAGACCACAATTACCATACTGTATATCTCTAATCTTTCCCAATGTTTTCCATTACATTGCCACATGTTACCTAATTAGCAGTTAATATTACTACTGGGAAGATTATCTAGTGACATTGCATAAATATAACATGGTCCAACCTGCTTGTCGTACATATAATGATAGTTTTCAATTGGGCTGAAAACAAAAAGATTGTGGAATGCTTTACATGCTGATGATTGGCCAACCCACGTATCAATATTATTGTTGGAACTGTGAATCCTTCTTAAAAGGTAGGTCTCTGGAGTTACTCTGTGGAAGTCCACAGCAATAGAAACTAAATTTGTGGGAATTTTACTACAGATTTTAATGCCTTGCACATTTAAACACTGTACAATATGGCAGCGATCATTATTACTTCTTAGAAATTGAATATTTTCCAAGTTAAATGTGTTTACTCATTTTGTTGGTGTGTCATGTCATGACCATTAGTTTAGATCATGAGCTGGATAACGTACTTCTTTACTTTGTTAATCAGTTGGGTTACTTAAATTGGGTGACCTGCCAAAATATGTTTGGAACACAAGTCAAACTCATTACTGTTTGCAGCATAAACAGCTCCATTCAGTTCTTCCCCCATGTGATGGACAGAAAGTCACAATCTTAAAACTGTGCCACGGCTCAGCAACTTAAAAATATGAAGATCTGGGCTAAAAGCAAGAGAGGGTTCAGCACATCTTACTTACACAGAGATCTTAGCAGCATCACAGTGCAAATCCAATTTTTAATTTGAGGACATGAGTAGACGTTTGTTGGAATGAGATTCTTCCGAGTGATATATAAACAGATAGTCAACATCTGAGCCTAATTATGTTGTAACCATAGGCTCACAGGATAACTGCTAGTTTTCACTTCTGGCTTAAATTTATTATGATTCTAGAGAAGAACAAGGCATAATTACTGTGGTTTTACAAATCACAACACAAAAATGTTCCTAATAGGACCATCCCTATTGGGAGCAAAATTTTCTGTTGTTAAAAGCATTGTTATAAGTACTTGGAATAACTCAAGGGCTGAGTCTTGACAGAGTGAACCAACTGTGCTGGCTTCCTGCATTTACCTTTCTAATTCATGGCTGGTCTTTATGTAAATTGGCTGCAATGTTGCAATCTACAACTCTGCATGTGCGCAGAGACTTTAGAGGTTTGTGCGATGTTGCTACGAGGCTGTAGAGTGACATCACTAATGCACACTGCTATTGCCAGAGCAGCATATTTACTTTCTCAGGAAGACTGGCAGGAGTCAGAAAAATCCAGTCAAGAGCCAAAGATCAATATAAAAATAGCTTTAGTTGGCAGTAAACATTTAGTAAGTTCTCAAGAAACAAGTCAGTAGCCTAGCTGTCCAACATAGCAGGGTTACACTGGATATTAACAAACGACCCAAAAATTCACTTACTCCTTTCGAATTTGAGTCATCGCCCTATGAATGTGTGAGGTTATGCAAAATCTACATCAACTATACTTCATCTGTTTATGATAAAATAAATCATGCAGCACAAAGACTCAAAGTACTCCATTAAGTAAATACAGGTGAAAATCTGGCTATTCCTTTTGTTTGAAGTGTTTGCCAATCCAGCAAGGGATCGGTTCAGCATTGCCCCTGAGCACAGAAAAAGCACATGATAGACTGGATTTCAGTGTGTGTCAGGAATGATTACTGAGTGTTTTGAGTCTTTTAAATGGGCCCTGTGTTAGTGCTTCCCATACTTGGAATTCAGGTAGTCTTATAAGAAAAATCCTGTCCAAGGCATGTTATACCATGCCTGTAGAGACCAGAGCTATGGTATGAAAACTGACAAACTCAAGTAGCTTCCATTGTTCCACTTACTTGTTCACATGCCCTTTGCATCTGGCCTGCTCAGTACTTGAACGTATTACAGGTCAATTAATGATGTATTTTCTTTGATCTTTTGTGAAATGTACTCAAAAGCCCTTTACTTGATTTGATTTTCTTTTGTATACTTTGAAGCTCTGTGCCTGGTCACTTTGTTAGCCTTTTCACTCCATTTACAGGGTATAAAATGATATATTAACATTACGCAAGGCAATTTCACCTAACTAGAGTGCTATTGCGGTAAAAGTGCAACATTCCTGCTGTCAAAGGCATTCCTCAAATAACTGATCCTGCCCTCCATAAGCCTGGTGCCAATGTAGATGTAAGTATTGTGAGTTATTGGTTTCCCTGCCGGGCCAAATGCCTCCCTTCATGTAGCCTGTGGAAGACAATGACCTCGTTCAGTGTGTCACAGTGCTCGTCATGAGGTAATACAACATCGCATCATTAGTATGCTGACACATTGGGTCAGCTCAGTGTCAAATTCCCAGGCCTGGCTGCTGTACAGGATCATTTTTAACCTTTTCGTTATTAGGTGCGGTTAAACAACTGCTAGAAAACTAAGGGGTAAAAACTCCACTTTTGCACTTCTAGCACATGGCAGGAGCACAAGTCGTGAACTGACGCAGTCTCAGGCAATGATCTCCAATGAATGGAGGCTGACTTTTTATCCCATCACCTACTCGATCTTGGCACACCATTTTCCATCGCTTCCTGCTGACTCCCAGTCAGAATAGGGTGGAATTTGGTTGGCAGAATTTAAATGGGGCCCTGGGAATTGAAACAGCCAGACCTTATTTCTGGGACAGTGGGCAGTTTTGTCATTCACTCCACTACTCACTTACTGAAAACTGTCCTGGAGTTAAAATCAGGCTGTTGGTAAAATTCCAGTTACAAACCCTCCCAGCTTACCAGAAACATAAGAAATATCAAATGGGAGATGAGCAAAAACTTAAATAAGTTGGACTTTCCTCCATTATTATTGAGGCAGTCCTTCATATGCAACATTATAATAAATCAGAATCATGTGAATTGCAAATTTTCCATTTACGAATGGTAGAACAAGAGTAATGGCTGTTTTGAATGTGAGCTGCATTTAAAAAATGAATCCTCTGAGTGTGCCCCGTTTAGCATTTCCATCATTTGGTGACCAATTATTCTCAGGGATTCATGCTTTAGGTGGTTTAACATCCCTGCTCTTGTATGATTTGCAACGGTAATTCCTGTGGTTGGAGTTATCTAAATTAACTTGAAATAACAGCAGAGAAAGAGGCATAATTGAGGCTAATTATTGCACCTCCTTTCAGTCTGCATGAATAAAGAATATTTGCCATCATGCTTGCACAGCCTGAACTTCCAGGGTTGCGCAGGTCAATAAGCAATCTGCCAAAATTTTGGTGTTCTACCCGACTGCACAGTGTGGACATATTGCTGGCTAAATGGGCAATAAAATGGCAAAGTAATCCCAAATCTGCTTGGATCCCAGCAGTTAAGGATTGTACCCGTGGGTGCCCTTCAGCACTGACTCTGATAAACTTGCATGTCCAGTGTCCACCTGCTCCATGTAGTCTGAAAATAAAGTTCAGTCTTTTCTTTGGTGGGTCCAGATTGCTTCTCCATTGGGGCCAACTTTCATCCATCTGGAGGCCAACAAGCCTCAACTCACTCAACGTGCTAGCCTCCAGATATTTGTTGTATCTTGACTGAGTCAGGCCATCAGGAACTCCTGACCTAAAGAGTTCCTGCCCCTAGCTCTGATGATATTTGTCTTGTAAGGAGTGGCCAGAGGTTTCAACTCTTATAAAGCATATTGGGAGCTTGTGGAAATGTTAGATGGGCCTGCGCAGCCAGGTTTCCGCCATTTTACACGAGTTCTGCTGGTCTCCTGCCAGAGTTGTGCGAAATCATCAAAATCCCAATGATTTTTGGACTCAGTGCATCTTCAATTCAGCCGTACATAAAGCACTTGTCAACTTTATCCTTTAGTTGTTCCACTTCACAAGTAAGCCACATTAACATTTTCTTTTAACTGAAACATGGGCCAGGATTTTCTGTTGGTCAGGAGGGCACGGTGGGTGGGCCCGAGAGCGGCTGGAAAAAGGTCGGCTGCCCGCAATCGGCCCCTGACCACAAATTCACACTGGCTGGCCAATTAACAGCCAGCCAGCGTGAAGCGCACGCTGCAATGCCAAGGGCACACAGCGGCATCAGGGAGCTGAAGAATTGGAGAAACAAAAATAAAGATTTAAAAGATGATATAAACACATGACTCAGTAACATGAAGAGGAGGAGCATGCTTGAAATGAAGTTGGAAAATTTTTTCTGCTTTTTTATTTTCCGTTGGAAACCTCATCCCGCCCGTGGAAGAGGTTTTATAAAAAATGCAAAGGCCGCTTGGCCTATTTGCCCGTCCACCAACCAAACGGTTGAGTGGGCAGTGAAAAGTAGAAATTAATTACCTGCTTAAGGGCCTTAATAGGCCTCTTAATTGTCAGTGGGCGCACTGCCCACTCTCGTGCGTGCCCGCCGACCGTAAGATCGCAGAGTGCACAGTGACGTTGGGGCGCTTTCCTGACAGCATCACTCGTGATTTTGCACCCGATCAGGTCCGGCACGTACACGCCCGACGAAAGTAAAATCTTGCCCGTGGTGAAGAAAGAGTCAAGGCCCTTAGTGGAAACCACATGACCTATGATACCACAGTTGTGGACAATTCTGAATCCTGATGAGCTTTCAGGCAGCCTGGGATGACCACTCATTTTCGGCACCTCTCATGAGATGTACTGTATTTTTCTCAACTGAAACCTGAGTTGACAGCAGCTCCATTTTCATAAGTGTCCTGTTTTTCAGCACAGCTAACAAACCAGTAATGGAAATGGCACAAACATAGAGCCATGAAATGTGCAATTACTGCAAAAATGATTTTACTAGTGGCAACAAAAAACTAAGAGCTGTGAACAGTACCATTGGAGGTGGTGGGGCGATGAGGTGATGCGAAGGTGGGTGGGATGTGTCCTCCTCAGGTTTCTGAGTTATGTCAGTTTTTGTGCCCTACTCCAAATTCCTGAATTGTCTGATTTCGTTCCTCTCACTCCGTGCCCCTTGATGTGCATCCGCTCCAAACAAGCACAATATAATAACAATGCTTTAAACAGTTCTCTAGCAGCTAAAAAAAAACTTTACTGCACCAATGCTGAACAGTTACTAAATCCAAACAAGATCACTGAGGTTTTGTAGTGAAAGGAGAAACAGTGCAGGAAATTATCCCGGTTTAATGATGATGAGCAGAATTGGCCCAGACTTGCACTAAGTGCGGTAGCAGGTGTGAAAAACAATATTTTACCCACTGGCTGCAATGGTGGGTTTTCACACCGTATTGTCCGCTTCCCACCTCAATAATTATGCAGCCACAGGAAAAGCGCCGTCTCGCTGGTGGGCGGCCTCTGAATCACTCACCACACCGTCACCTCACTGTTTCCTCACTCCGGGTGCCATATCTAAACTGCAGCTGCGCACACAGTTCTCAATGCTCACAGCCCAGGACTGCTCCAGTGAAGACATGGCCCTGAAAGCCAAGGAGAGTTCAGTGACCCGTCACTGGAATGCCTTCGGAGGCTCGCCGTGATATCCTCTACCCCCGCTCTGGCCACAGGGGGTCCAGGAATCTCACCATTTGGGACGCAGTGGCAGGGATGGTCAGCGCCAATGCTGCATAGAAGAGGTTGGCCATCCAGTGCAGAAAGAGGATGGATGATCTCATCTGTGCCACCAGGGAAAGGCAACCATCTCATCACTCTAAACTCACACACTCACAAGCCCATCACACATTCACTGGCATCTCACTCACTGCCAGCTCAAGGGACATCACCACTCATTCTCTCACACACACCCTCACATCTCCATCTGGCTTCATCTCCTCTGGAGACTGTCTCCTCAGCCCTCACCATCTTGAGGCCACTTGCACAGATCACCATGTGCCCCCCAAATACCCTGGGACACCCCACTTCCCCAATACTGCCCTCACCCTGCAACCTCTACCCATGCCTGAGACCACTCCACATGCAAGCCCCGAGTCCTGCAGCCATTGAAAAGCCAGCCCCTCCTTACGGCTGGTCTGGTAGGTAGAGACCTGGCCGTTAGCCCCCCTAAAGGTGATGTGTTGCTGCCTGCGAAGCCTGGCGCTGATAACTGCAGTGCTGCCCGAAGGGAGATAGGCAAACAAACCTCAAAGTCCCGAGTGAAGTGCAGCTCGCCTGTTAATGTACAGTTGTGAAACGCGCTGGCGTGCAATCACACTGGCGTGCTCGGGTGATCCAGTGTGGGGATGATTCCGGTGAGCAGGGCTTATAATAAGATGCTAAAGTATTGAAACCAGGTTCCTGACGTGCAGCAGCAGAAACGCAGCCCACCCCTGACAGGTGGAGCGGACAATCACAAACTGGTTTCACAACGGCAAAAAACTGAGTTTTGGCCTCCTCGCCATATTGTCTGCTCACGCCACCAAACACACCCAACGGGAGGGGAAAATTCCACCCGATGGCTTTGTAAATGCTGATGACTTGTGTTATAGAGGCTGCAAGCTCAATTTTGGAATGAGAGGGCAGGATATTAAAAATGCAACATCCATGTCAAGCAAGTCAATACGTCATGACAGACTGAACTCTATTCTACTTCTCAGAAGACCTGGGTATGGACCCAGCACCCAGGAGAGATCACTATACAACATGAAGCAGGCACAAGCGTAATGTAGAGTCTGAGGAAGCATAAACTAAGGTACCAAACCTTGACGAACAAGGGTCTCAATGAAAGCAGTTGAAGAAACTCCAAGCTAAATGGCATAGGTTCAATATACCGTGTACCACAGTAAACTGAATGGGCGTACAGGCTTTAGTGAGCTTGTTTTCAAATAGAGACTGCTAGAGCAGTATACGATACTGTGAAGCCACTTGTCTGCACATATACTGCATTAGAAAGTGGCATAAGTAGTTCGTGGGAGGATTTAATGCCTATATATGTACTGGCATCTCCCATGACTGATATCATGGAGTACCAGTTGTACACACTTACGATTTTGATAACATTAACAGCATCTGCAGTAGAGAGTTCAGTTACAGAGACCATTAGCACAGCAAAAACATTTATCCTGAATGCTTCCACTGCTGGTATGGAAACAGTGGGCTCAAAACATAAGATACAGTGCTCCCGCTGTGAGTCAATAAGTGCTTGAGGTCATGCAACCCCTGGACCCTCTATGCTCTGATCTTTCTCTTCCTCCTCCATTACAATGTTCCTGTCATTGGCCATTATACCGTTGCTCCACAAATTCCCCTCATGAACTCCAGGCATGCACAGGAGTAAATATTTGATTTAATTCTGCAACCAAGGAATGGGCCAGGATGCAGCTGTACATGAGGAAGTATCAGCGGAAGACAGAATAAGAGCCAGCCACTGCCAGGACATAAACACTCTCCCAACACTGTGTTCTAAAACAGCTTCTCCATTCCACAGCAATCTGTCTTCCCACCCCTGGTATTATTCACGCATTCTTTGCTTCACTGGGAAAACCTAGGAGAGTTGATAGCAATTCTACCTGAGTCACAAGTCTGTGGGTTAAATTCCCACCCCAGAGACTTGAGCTCAAAATACAAACTGACACTGAGAGTGTTGCATTGTCAGAGTTACTATCTTGTGGATGAGATATTAATCTGACACCCACATTCTACCTTCTCAGGTGGATGTAAAAGATCCCATGGTACTATTTCCAAGAACAAGTGAGCTATTATTGCCCAGTGACCAACACTGAAACAGATTATCTGCCCATATCACACTGCTTTTTGGGGGAGCTTGCAATGAGCAAACTGATTGTCATGTTCCCTACATTACAACAGTTATTACACCTCAAGAAGTATTTAATTTTCTGTAAAGCGCTTTAGGATGCCCTGAGGTTGTGAAAGATACTATATAAATGCCAGTCTTTCTTTTCCTTTCTTTTAATGTTAAATTTCTTTAATGCTTCTTTCTATTGCATGATGTGAAGACCATCTCGAACAGCTAACCACTTCTTTTTCTGTTAAGCGGGTTACAGGTCATTCCAGCGATATTACTTTTCTTGAGTTTATTATCCTCCCACTCCATTTTTCTGGTTTTATTTATTTAAATACTCAGGCATCCTTAATGTTTTTAGTTCAGGCAAAGCACTTGATGCTTGAAACAATAACTTAAGCTTCACTGAATAAGCTGCTGCTGGTTTTAGCATTTACTATTTTTGTTTCAGAACTCCAGCATTTGCAGTTTTGTGTGTGCATTTTATAGGGACCCGGAGAAAAACAGACAATTTATCAGCAGCTTGTCTTAAATTCCACGGGGCAATGCAGTTGGATGTTGTTTCTCAGCTTAAGGCTTCTCACCCTCTTTTCTTTCTACTGATTATGCTAAGCTGTCAAGACTCTCCAGGATCTGTAGTACAATTTGCAAACTAGAATATAACACTTTCCCAGAATTCAACATGCAAAGGGGAGTAATGTCACCTAATTTCAGGCAAGTGGAGAAACACCGGTAACATGATGGGGAGAAATTACTATGTTGCAGGGTGGGCAGAATTTGTGTGTTCCAACATCATTGACTGATGGCTATCATTACTAACAACAAAATTACCGCTCATGATTCAATGACAAACGTTGATCGAAAAACATGCTTTGGGGTTTCACTTCATCAATATGCATTGCACAAAGAGGTTCCTTCACATCGTAGCCTGGCCTAGTGTTGATGCAAAGTGGTTGTGACCAGACAGTGACACTGAACTTGTACAGCGTACATTTTGTTAAGGTTTGAACTGACTGCAAAGCAAAGTGGAGAAAGTCTCTGAGGGAATCACACTCTCTTCGCTATTGTGTCAGGACATGCCTCAACTCTATATTCAGAACTGCTGCATGAGAAGCAAAACTGCTATCGCTGATTGCAGTCATCTCCAGGTGTTGCATCCCACCAATCTCCAGGAATCAACATCTGTCCCTCTGTTTCCTGCAGCTGTCACAAACATTAGCTAAAATCAGATTTCTCATGGTCAGTTTAGGAAAATGATAAAGTAATTCTGTAGGCCAAACTTTTCACTGATCTGTTTGTCAACAAAAATACCATGAAGGTCACTGGGAGATTCTCTTTGCAGTACTTGGTAAGATATTGTCATTGTTTGCTAAACATTCCCAACCTGCATTAAAGTTATAAGACACCACATTAAAAAGACAATATACTGCAATAAGTAAACAGAGAACATCAGGAATGTGGGAGTGATTAACAGGGTGGCCCTTTACAGTGCTGTAAACAAGTAAAATTAATGATCTCACACAGTAATGTTCTCTTTCTATTACTTTAGGGAAAGATTACAAAAAATGTAACCTGATGTTCAAGTAAAATGCTACAAAACCAATATTAACATCATTCAATAAAGGGTGGAGAAGCAGAAAGGGAAGGAGAGGGCATTGGTTTAAGATGAACACCAGACAGCCCACATGGGATCTGATCAAGCAAGAAAGATGCATATTCAGATAGCACTCATAACTACTCGGAGGAAAGCCACAAAGCGCTACAAATGAATGACAGTGGAAAAGCAGCAGCCAATTAGTACACAGCAAGGTCTCACAAACTGCAGTGAGATGAATGACCAGTTAATTTACCTGCAGTATTTGAGGGAGGAATGTTGGCCAGGTTACCATGAGGAATTTTTGCTCTTCTTTGAACAGTATCATGGGGTCGTTAATATCCACTCAATTAGAGAAGCCTCAATTTAACATCTCAACCACAGTGCAGCACCTCCAATAATGTAGCACCCCCTCATCAAATCACTTTGTGAACTCAGGTCCTGGAGCAAGATTTGAAAGCATAGCCTTCTGGCTAAAGTGATTAAGGTGATATCTTAAACAAGATAACATATATTGAATAGTTTATAACTGTTGTCTGAACTTCAATATTTGACCATACTACTGCCAATTTAGGTTGAGATTTCCATTCTGCTTTTCTGTTTACAGAGACTATCAACATAGATCTTGCCAGGTATGTGATTGACACAAAATGTTATTATTATAGTTTTGTTCAATTTTTATTCTATCCCAATACATCATGCTGCATAAAAGAAAAGCAATTTTTACAGAAAGCTGATATGAATTTTTCATGTATGTATTAGACAAATATCCTACCTTATAAGGTCTTAATTCTTAAAATGAATTGCATTATCCACACACTATAAGAGTGGCTCTGAGGAAAAATATTTACTTAGCACACACATAAAATTTTTATTATGACATTGCACACAGGCAGTGCCGCATTTGGTCTCATACTGACAGTTTAATTTGTTGCCAAGCCTATGTCTCAGTAGGTCCTGACAAGACTGGGTAGGAACATAAATTGTGCAGAATGCAGATCGTTCTAAGAATGAAAAGGAAAAGAAAAACAATATAGGTGGTCGACTTTCCTTCTTCATTTCCCTTTTCTGAAATTGGTGTCATCACACTGTTCCAGTTGATGATGCGCTGTTTCGATGCAGGTAGAAAGCTGCCTTGGTCAGTATTAGTAGCAAAACCAGGCTGACAACAGCCCAACAGGAGGACTTTGGCTGAACTGAAATTTCAATTTTATGCAGTGCTGTCTATCAGCAACATCACCAGAACATTCTTTCACTTGCTAGGCTCCTGTTTTCTCTCGGGCCAATCAGGCAGGAGTGCTCATGCTCAGATACCTCTGTTCAATGTTACACTATTGTGACTCTTTCATCTATAATGCCTGTCAATTTACATACATGTAGGCTCGCCTGCTAACATACAATTTCATATAACACAGAAACAGAACAATCACCTGTTCACACGTGTCATTAAATGTATCATCTCTACAGGAGCTGTTAACTGCTGGAAAATTTGGAGCTTGCCTGCTTTTTGCAAAGTAAGTTATGCATGCACAGTAACCAGTGCATACACGGTAACCAGTGCATACACGGTAACCAGTGCATGCACGGTAACCAGTGCATGCACAGTAACCAGTGCATACACAGTATCTAGTACGTGCACAGTAACCAGTGCATGCACAGTAACCAGTGCATACACAGTAATCAGTGCATGCACAGTAACCTGCGCATGCACAGTAACCAGTGCATACACAGTAACACAGTAACCAGTGCATGCACAGTAACCTGCGCATGCACAGTAACCTGCGCATGCACAGTAACCAGTGCATGCACAGTAACCAGTACATACACAGTAACCAGTGCATACACAGTAATCAGTACATGCACAGTGACCAGTACATGCACAGTAACCAGTGCATACACAGTAACCAGTGCATGCACAGTAACCAGTGCATGCACAGTAATCAGTACATACACAGTAACCAGTGCATGCACAGTAATCAGTACATACACAGTAACCAGTGCATGCACAGTAATCAGTACATACACAGTATGCAGTACATGCACAATATCCAGTACATGCACAGTAACCAGTGCATACACAGCAACCAGTGCATGCACAGCATCCAGTGCATGCACAGTAATCTGTACATGCACAGTAATCAGTACATACAGTGACCAGTCTATAAATATAACTCACATCGCAGCAAAAATGCTTACAAGTTAAATCCTTCTTACTGTTTTGTGAATTTATTTTTAAATGTTTACAACTTCAAAATCAAAATTTCTAACACCTTTAAGAGAGGATAGTGCTGCATTTAAAGAGGGTTGTGAAGAAAGATAAAGGGATGGAAGACACTTCAGAGCTTAGCTCTTGGTGGCTGAATACACAGCCATGAAAGGAGATGCTTGAGTTAGAGGAATGGAGGATTTGGGAGAAATTGCAGGGGCAAAAACCCATGTAGGCCAATAGTGACGGACTAGCAGGACTTGATACTAATATGTTGATGTTAATCCTTTAGGTGCTGGATAAAGCAAATTTAGCAATACATTAGACTAAATCAATGTGCTCTAGACTATTCACAGAACTGTTGAAACGTCCATCTTTTCTAAGACTATGAACGCTGGTACTCAAGTCTCAAAGCTGGGAGCACCGTGCAAGGCACAAATCAGGGTCAAGGAGGTTGAAGAGTGTTGATCACAAAGTTCTTTCTTGATACTAAACCAATTTGGCACTCTCTCTCTCTCTATTAAGAGTCTCATATTTGTAGCCAAAGTTATTTTTATTGTGCAACATTCTATAAACATCTACAAGCTTAAAGATAACATTCTGGCAGCCACTGAAGTTGGCTCAGTGTTGATAAACAATATGGATTTTTCTGCTTAAGTGAATAAATGGATGATTCCACTCACCGACAGATGACAGGCAGCTTTAATCTAAAGTGTATAGATGACACCATAGGTAAAAATTCATCTGGGTTACTTTTCAACGACAGAATCAGGTTGCACAGGCAATACCTGCTCAAATAAGGTCTCAGCCCTCAGTGGATGAAATGTCATTGCCTGTTATGCTCCACAGGCAGCTCACCCATCAGGAAGATTGAAATTTCAGACATCTGTCTTGATAACAACAGCCTCAGGTAATCCTGGAAGAGGGGGTGGGAAGACCAATTAAATCCAACACTAACTGTCAGGAATGCTGTGACTGGGCACACTCCGGCTCCCATTGGCTCCAAATTAGAGTTTTAAAAAATATTATTTTTACTTACTTTTTTGGGAGTGACCACCTGCTTGCAATACAATTTACCTGAGAGGCTCTAAAACAGGTATTACGGCCCACATTAGCATTGGCAATAAGCCTAACACCTGTTTTAAGTGGCTGCCTAGAATGGCTGAAAACCACTTGAGGCCAATAAGGTGACACTTTTTCAGGCATCTATGAGGTGCGAGGCATGGCCCTAAAAAATTTGTCACGAAAACAGGTGCATTGACACCAATTTTTGCCCTCATTACTCATGATGCTGGACCTGTGGGAACACCTGCTTGAATGGGGAGATATTTTTCTTGTTAACATATTAGAAGGACAGACAGGAGCCAAAGACCTAATATTATGCAGGGATCATTGGGACCGTAGCATCTTGATCTGGTGGTGCTCTATTAAATGTAAAAACATCTAATCAAACACAGCATCGCTCATTGTTTAACTAGCACTGACCTTAAACTTTACAGGGAATCAAGTCATTGGCACTTGTAGTTTGACTGTCCTACATGTATTTATCTTTGTTTACAAATTTCAAAACGCTTCTAAAATTTTGAAGCTTGTTTACTATTTAACTCAAAACCTGACCTTTCCATCAGGTAAAACAATTTCAAAATCTCCATCTGTTCACATAGGGCATCTGCTAAACCTGATCGATCAGTCTGGCCAGACGAAACAAAATGCCTCAAGTAGACTGGCCTGACTCCCAAATTGAATGATTGAGGCCATGCGGAATTAAGACCAGCAAAAAAAGCCCTTTGAGGAACAAAGGTCCACCCACCAACAAACAGTTGAATTTCTAATCATTGGGTCCCTAAAGTATTTGTTTCACATGGGCACCACAGAGGGGATTTTAACTCCCTCCACCCGATCTGTGCTGGGCAGAACTAGAGTTAAAGTCACAGGACTCTATTTCATGTTCCATTTCCACCCAGTAGCGGGTGTAGTTTCATTAATATACACTAAAGGGCCTACGCTGTACATAGGACCCCAATGCCAATACATCCGACTCAAAAGGGTGGTAAGTCGCAGAAGCACTTTTGTCACGTATCTCATTTTTGTTTATATGTTCAACCATCATTCACAAAGCTTCAAGATCCGATCAAATGCAAACTGTGTAAGACCCAGTATAGGTATTCCTGAGCAACACATTTTCCATTCGCATATCCCTTGATATAGCAATTTTTTTAAATGGTTCCCAAAGGCAGAATTACAATGGGGCTTCATTATTCTCTTTCAAAGTAGAGGATTTTTCTTTAAGTTTTGAGGTAGGCATTAGTCTGAAGGTAACAGGAATTATATATGGGATTCAGGAAGTGACTTGTTGTAGATAATGCAATGCTTTGCAAAGCATAGCTTGTTACAAATGAGAAAGCACACTCGACAGATTACTAACAACAAATGACTGCAGCTTAAATGAAAAAGTGTTTTATGTGGTTTGACGCAAAACACGCAGGAGACACTGCACTGTGCTTTCTGAATCCTATTCACAACATCGTCTGCATATAGATTTTTCCTCACGTTAGACTGATTTACTTTACAAGAATTATTCTTATCAAGATAACTGATATCAGTGCTGGAGATGAATCATTTTTTGTCACCAACTTTTAACAACAAACATTCCCTGATCATGCAGGACAGAGTCAGGTACACAGTAAATCTATTTTACTGCTTTAAAAATAGTTTTGATTTTCGCCTGGGGCCTGTTTTGGTGTGAGCCAGGCAGTGCACTAGGAGCCGGTGCCTGACCGTTAGTGTACTGAATCCTGCCCCCCTCCATTTCTAAAATCAAGACCTCTGTCAACTCTTATTGAAGTTGGTCTGACCTGGGTAGGTCACCTCGTAATGTTGCAGGTATTTAAAGTATAGCTTTTTTTCTAATTCCCAACAAAAATCAACAGGTATGGTAAATTAAGCAGGTCTTTATCAAGTTATTCCAATGATAGGATGCCTTGATTTTTGCACATAGTTATATAGATTGCACTGGAACTACTGTGCTAAAGGAAAGAGACTCCCTATTAGGCAGATCAATGGAAGGTCTCAAGATGAGTGACTCAAGGTGCCACAGAAAGAGATGGCAACTAATGTGAACAACCAGTGCACTATTCTCATTTGCTTACATTGTGCAGAATCTCGGTGATCAAACACATTCTCGCTCACTCCTATTTAATAGAACCCCAATTGACAAGCCCTTTTCTATACACTGTCACTGTGCAGAATTTCAAAGTAAACTGGATGAATGGAGGAAGGATGCTAAAGGAGAATGATCAGATTGATGTTGTTAATGGTTGCAGTGAGGTTGAAGAGGATAAGGGGGGATAATGCACCACAGTCACAGAGACACTGTTTGTGACCTTGATTAATGCCATTTGGTGCTGTGGTGAGCTTCACAGCTAATTATCCAAATTACTTTTGAAATATATTACTGCTGTTTTGTAGGGAAGCACGACAGCAAATATCACATGACAGGCTGACACGAGCAATAATGAGATGAACAATTAATTAATCTGTTTTTTTCACGAGTGACGGAGTGAATGTAGGCCAGGCTACCTGTGAAAACTCCCTGCTCTATTTCATACAGGACCACATTATCCATTTTATCCACCTGAAAAGGAAGATGGGACCTCAATTTAACATGTCCGTCCGGTTTGCTTGATCAGTACCACTGCCACAGGGCTCACTGGCAGCCAAATTGGACAGCCCTTGAAAATGAGCACAGGGATCACGATGGTCAATTACTCCGTCTCTGTTCAATGTGATACACCAACTTCAGGATGCCTGCTTATTACCAGGGTTGTAGAGCACAGTTAAAGCTAATCATGCTGTTGAGCGGCTGCAGGCCTCAGCAAAGGTCGGAAAATCATGAGAGGCTAGCACCAAGTAAAGCTAGCCAGTGCTACTTAAAGACTACCTGCACCTCTTAAAGAGGAGGTGCATTGTGACTTGAACAGATAATGGAAGTTCTTGTACAAGACAGTCTGACATGGAAAAAGGTACAACACAGGAGATAGCTTGTTCAAAGCTTCTTCAACATTGCACTGAAGGCTTTAGTGGAGCAAGTGCAGAGAGAAGAGCTGCAACAGGGGTGCAGGAGGCTCTTCAGACAAACACTGAGAAGGCTGGGGGACCATATGGTCAGGCAGTCATTGTCAGAGATCTAGTCCCGACGACCTAGATGCAGCACCACAAAAAATTCAATGACCTTACATAAGCGGTCTAGGCCAGTGAATTCATCTTCGAATGCCATATTCTACCAGCTGCACCACTAGCCTCACACTCTGCTTAATGTACCACCCTTAATATTCAATGGCATTACCATCACTGGCTCCCCAACTATCAACATCCTGGGGGTTACCATTGACCAGAAACTGAACTGGACTAGTCATATAAATACTGTGGCTACAAGAGCAATTCAGATGCTAGGAATCCTGTAGCGAGTAACTCACCTCCTGACTCCCCAAAGCCTGTCCACCATCTACAAGGCACAAGTCAGGAGTGTTGTTGGAGCTGCACTCATCCAGGCAAATGGAGAGTATTCCAACAACACTGAAGAAGCTTGACGTCATCCAGGACAAAGCAGCCCGCTTTATTGACACCTCTTCCACAAACATTCACTCCCTCCACCACTAATGAACAGTGGCAGCAGTGTGTACCATCTACAAAATGCACTGCAGAAACTCACCAAGGGTCCTTAGGTAGCACCTTCCAAACCCACGACCGCTATCATCTAGAAGGACAAGGGCAGCCGATAGATGGGAACACCATCACCTGGGAGCTCCCCTCCATGTCACTCACTGTCCTGACTTGGGATTATATCACTTTTCCTTCACCATTGCTGGGTCAAAATCCTGGAACTCCCTCCCTAAGAGCACTGTAGGTATACCTACACCGCGTGGACTGCAGCAGTTCGAGAAGACAGATCACTACCGCCTTCTCAAGGGCAATTAGGGATGGGCAATAAATGCTGGCCCAGCCAGTGATGCCTACATCTTGTAAATGAATAAAAGAAAACCTACCAATAATCTCTATCATTCAGGACTCTGACCTAAAATTCATAGTTGCACCTCACTTCTGCAAGTCCCATACTTACAATTCCAAGCTTGTATACATGACCTGCTATTCAATAATGATAGTAACATCAACCAAACAGTCTGCACCACACTCACTTACTCTTCCTCGCAGGGCCAAGTGACAAGCAACCATAAACCGCAGGAGCTAACGGGTGGTTGACAGGTTCCTAAATGCAGCCTTGGCAGCATCACCCAAATCCGGAGAACTATAGGATTGAGAATTAGAAAATGCACTTTCTCTAAACAAGTTAGCTGAGATCTATAGCCTGTCTCAATTAATAATAAACATGACCGTTTTCAACATTGTAAAACATATTGGGCCCTAACTCCCACCTAGCATTGGAAAGTGCTGGCCCACAGGTATTAGAAGAAACACCTACTTACCTGATCTTGAAAACTATGTTGACACTTCCGTTTGCTGGAACTGCATCGAAAGACTCCTCGCAGGCCCCTGACAGATCCCAGGGGGGGTGGGGGATTGGCGGGGGTCCAAGGTATGTGGTGGGGGGGGGGGTGGAATCCGAGGTCAGGAAGTTGGGGAATCAGGGAGAAGGTGGATGGCGGCTGTCGGAGGTTGGGGGGGTGTTGGAGGTCGGAGGGATGTCGGAGGTCGGGGGGAGTCGGAGGTCGGGGGTTGGGGGTCTCGGGGGTTGGGGGTGTCGGATGTCGGGGGGGGGGGGGGGGTGGGGGGTGTCGGAGGTCGGGAGGGTGTTAGAGGTCGGGGGCAGGGCGGGTGTTGGAGGTCGGGGGCAGGGTGGGTGTTGGAGGTCGGGGGGGCGTCGGAGGTCGGAGTGGGGGGTGTGTTGGGTTGTTGGAGGTCGGGGTGGGGGGGACATTGGGGGTGGAGGGATGTTGGAGGTCGGGGTGGGGGGGGTGTTGGCGGTTGGGGTGGTGGGGGGGGTATTGGGGGTGGGGGGTGTCGGAGGTCGGGGTGGGGGGGGTATTGGCGGTGGAGGGGTGTTGGAGGTGGGGGGGTGGGGGTGTTGGAGGGGGGGTGTTGGAGGTCGGGGAGGGTGGGGGGGTGTTGGAGGTCGGGTGTGTTGGAGGTTGGGGTGGGGGGGGTGTTGGAGGTCGGGGGGAGTGAAGGGGTGTTGGAGGTCGGGGGGTGGGGGGTGTGGGAGGTCGTGGGACTGAGGGGGTGTTGGAGGTCGGGGGGTGGGGGGTGTTGGAAGTCGGGGGGGTGAGGGGTGTTGGAGGTCGGGTTGGGGTGGGTGTTGGCGGTTGGGGTAGGGGGGGTGTTGGCGGTGGAGGGGTGTTGGGGATGGGGGTGTTGGAGGTGGGGGGGTGTTGGAGGTCGGGGGGGGCAGGGGGGGTGTTGGAGGTCGGGGGGGTGTTGGAGGTCGGGGGGTGTTGGAGGTGGGGGGGTGTTGGAAGTCAAGGGGGTGAGGGGGTGGTGGGGGGTGTTGGAGGTCAGGGGGGTGAGGGGGTGTTGGAGGTCGGGGGGGTGAGGGGGTGTTGGAAGTCGGGGGGTGAGGGGGTGTTGGAGGTTGGGTTGGGGGGTGGGTGTTGGGGGTGGTGGGGTGTTAGAGGTCGGGGGGGCAGGGGAATTCCATGGGGTGGAGTCGGTGGGGTTGGGGAGAGTCCCCTGGGGTCAGTTTGGGTCTTTATAATCATTACTCAGAAGTTAGAAGAGGTTTCAATTCTTCTAACATTTTCTGAGTAACTATTGGGTGTAACCCTGGCAGAACCAGGGTTATATACAAACTGCATTTTTGGATGGTTCCCAGCGCAGATCAATTATCCAGAGGAAGTGTGCACCTCTGGGCAATTGCCCTTACCCGGGGACTTCCCAAAGGGAATCCCCAGCGCATATTTGGGGTAGCCCCCAAATCAGATGCTGGGGAGCTCAGAAGTTATGGGCTATGTGTAAAAACTCTAGTTATCGACTATAAAGGCTACGTTGCCCTAAAATGCTAAGGACATAATCACTGACTTCATTAATGGTTAGGACAGTTTATGGATAAATAGGACTCTGGTATTTAGATGGTCCTCAATGATCATTATGACAGAGACTAGGACTGATGCCGTCTGTTGATTTAAACGTGAACAGGATCTCACCAGACCAGAACTCATCTGAGATCTAAACACTGATCCACCAATGGGACACTAAGGTCCTTGCATGTTTTATTTGGACATACATTTCCTTTAGCAAGCACCATGAAAAGCAGAACACTGTGTTCTGTGGGTGATCTGAAACTATCCATTAATATCAACTCAGAAGTCAAATATTTATACAGTTAGCATTCACGCTGATTCCTATAAGTAGACAGGAATACTAGACGAGTTCTCCTCTGTACCATACAGCACAACTTATTAACTATTCTGTTAATATTCTATCATTTCAATCAATAAATCTGAAACCTTACACAACTTCTGGTATTTGAATCCTGAAAAATTACAGAAAAACAGTACTGAACTTTACGTGTAGTTACTCTCAATCAACAACAATGTGAAAATTAGAGTATGATTAAATGAATACAGCTATAAGGACTGTCTATAGCATTACAAATGGATTGCACCATATTTCCTGACATATATCAGTGTTGATTTTCATGTACAGGTGTGAATCAAGTTTAAATGGTTAAGAAGTGGTGTAATACCTGCAAAATTGGCACGGTGCTAAAACATTCATTTTTTCTGGTTCAACTCATTCACATAATTATTCATAAATTCAGGTACAGATATAGACAGTACCAGAAGCATATTAGAAGTGTAAGTGGAAATTGCTTGTAAGTTGACCATAAAATAGATGGGCAAAATTTAAGGAAAAGAAAACTCTCTTGTGTAAGCTTAAGGCTGTAGCTGACTGCCACCATCACTACCCGTGGCAGCCCAATGATGCACACCAACACCAGGTGATCTTGCAGCAGATAGCATGGTTCTGTATCTGGCTTTTTGTCACTACCCCTACCGCCTGCTGCTGCCAGCCCACACCCCCCCCCACCCCACGCAGACAGTTTCTCATATTTGTTGTTGGTATCTTGGCAAGAGCAATCAATCAGGTTTTGTTGAATCTTGATCATCCTGACATACCTTCTTTCATGAACTGTCATGTAATGCATGGCATGAGGTGATTCTGGAGAACCATCCAGCATTAGCAGTTAGTCAGTCCTTCACACATTCACATTCCATTAGGTCTGCTGCCACAAATTATCTTATGAGTTGGAAAAATTGCTTGCACTATCTATGACTTCAAAAAAAAAATTGCTGGTTTCAGTTAATTATTTTGGTCCTTCAATTCCCCCTATCCCAGTTTCACACTCCCTTTTCTGAAATTGGTCAGTTGTGATTCTATTGGATGTTGACGGGCTCCAGTATCTTGTAACTTGGCCACATTCTGAGTCCAGACAATGATCTTGTCCAGACCAGCAGTATATTTATTCATAATTATGATAGCTGAGTCCAATCCTTAGCTTACCAATATTCACACCTTAAAGGATGGGAGTCAGGTATTGACAAAAGTGCGTCAATCTGAAACGTTAACAGTTTCTCTGTTCAAAGATGAAGCCTGGCCTGCTAAGTATTTCCAGGATTTTCTGTCACTATTTCAGATCTCCAGCATCTGTAGCATTTTGCTATTGTGAATCCTTATCTGTTTGTTTCTTTCCCAGCTCAATATTAGAATCTTAGCATTCTCACCACTGACCTGACTAGGGGTTTGACTTTAGTTAACATTGTGAGATAATTATATGCTATTATATTTTATACATAGTATAGACCAGAAAACAATATGCATTTTGTAATCAGAGGAAAACAATACAATCATGTCAAATTGTTTTGTTGCAAAGGAGGTGTGAATTAATGTTAAGCATTTGTTCAATATCATGCAGTTTCCTATTGGCTTTAGTGATAGATTGATGCAAAGTCATATAATGCAGTCAGGAATTGTTTATTTTGGCACATGTAAGGATCCACAACAGTTCCCAGAACCCATGAATTAAAAACAAAGCCTGTCACAATCATTGTTTTCATTATTAAGTACATACAGATACGAAGCTTTCCAAGTACTCTGCAAAAAATAACATTACAGGAATCTCCCCCCACCCCCGCCAATACAGGTTACCCCAATATAACATTTCAGCCACTATCCACTTAACACAAACTTCATCTGATGATACCAATAAAGCATAGTTCTTAAATTATGAGTTAAGGTGCATTGATCTTGCTCTGACATGTTATGCGAAAGAATGGTAGCAGTCAGTTCACACATAGGTGATTCCCTATATGGTAAGTTACTGGTCTGTGTTATCACAGCAGAGAAGCACAGAAAGCAGACACAATGCTAACCTGGTTCTATCCTAATCTGGCACTGTCATTACTTCAAATGTATCCCATCTCTTTTTCAAATAAGTGAGCCACTAGAGGCTGTATCATACCTTGAAGGCATGAGGGAAGGTGCCTCTCAGCCAGTTAACCATTAGTCAAAAATGTTTTAATAGTTTCAACGTTTTTTTTACCAGGTTCAAATTCAAGAAATTTTGTTGAAGTTTCAAGGCTTTGAGGAAAGTATCAATTGAATTTTGGAAAACAAATGTGAGGATAAATTCCCCCCAAGCAAACCAAGTGTCTGATTAGAAGAAGTCATTCATGAGATTTGGATAAAATCTGAGTTTGATAAATCAGTGCTGATGGATCCACATATACACACATATATCTGTGTATGGCTCTCAGCATGCTTGCTTGTGAAAGGAACTCTGTTTGATCAAGAGAAGGCAATGATGGTATTTGGTTAAAATCTAATTAAACACGCAAAAGGTATCAAGCTACATCAGTGCTCAACTATGCACATGTTTATTTTCATGTCCTAGCATGCTGATTTTCACAAGGAACTAGGCATCAGATTAGAATCTGTCCGGCGGGAAACTCACAGGGTCGCATTGACCGTAGGATTTTACATCCCAGTCAATATTACTTCCCTTTGAAGTCGATGGAAGCTAAAATCGGACACCTGATCTGATCCTATCCCAGCTCATCCCATCAGTTCCACTGCACTGAAAGCTCCTCTCATATTCTCTTGCAAGTGTTGGAAAGTTTATGAACAGGGAAAAAGATTTGGTGATACAAGGCCCTTCCTTTTTCAGTTAATTCAGACCCCAAATCCCATTAGTCTTTCCTTCTCCAGAAACCAGTTTGTTCTGCCCTTGAATCCATTAATGTTATTTGATTCGATGGTCTTCTGTAGTATTTTATTCCAAGGACATATTATCCTGCATGTCAAATAACCGTCCAAGATTCTTTCATATATTTGTGAACCTTTCTTCAGTGGATTTTTGTCAGGATTAGTTTTATCCACCTGTTCATAATTTTGAAAATTTCTACTTGTGTTACCTTGAAGTGTCTTCTTTTCTGATAAATCAAGTCTAACTTATTAAAGGTTTCCTCATAACTGAGATTCCTGAAGCCTGTGCTATCTTTGTTCTCCTCCTCTCAAGGACAATAATATTCTTCCTATGCTGTTGAATACAATACTCTAAACAAGGCTCGGCCACAAATTGTAATTGTATCATTTATTCTGATTTGCATTCTGTTCCTATCACGTTATTACATATCCATCCCCAGTTGTAGTTTGACTGAAATGTGATGAATCATTTGAAAGTTACTGCATTGACATATGAATGTTCAAAATTGATCATGTAAAGACTGAAGAATTTGTGATTTTTATGCCAAAACGATATATACAAAAATATTAAAATATATATTCAACAGTAGCACATGGGGCTGCTGCCTCAGCACTTTGCAGGATGCAAGGATAGGATTAAGGCTCAAGGCTCTAGTCTCCCAAATGGAAAACTCTTGTTCTGTGCCAAAGAGAAACAAGGTATTGCTTCACAGAAAAGGATGAAAATTTGTAGGCTATGTTCAGGCAATTCAGTGGTGCCATTACTAACTCAAGCTGGCAGAGGTTTGAGAAGCACCCTTGTGTCACGGTTTAAAATTAAGCCATCATTTTAGTTTAATAACCATAGTAGATTTCATAGTGTCAAAATAAAACACTAATCTTAAACTGGTGAAATCAGGAAAATCACTATTTTACAAATATGCACATAATGTAGTCCAGTTGCAGTTTGTTTTAACAAATAATCAGCTATATTGTTTCATGTTAAATCTTGGTCAACAGACATCATGATCAGAAACTTCCATGGAGCTGGCTGAGTGCAGAAATACCAAAGTAAAATTAATTCCCACCAGTATAATCTCACATTGACAAATAGACACAATGCGTTTCAAATGCTTTTCTGAGCTTTAAATTACTTATTAAAATGTTCTTTTTTTCCCCATCGAAAGCTTGCTACAAAAATTAGGCCTCAGCTTAAGTACTGTGTCCAACTTTGAGCACCACACTTCAGGAATGATGCCCTGGCCTTGGAGGGTGTGCAGTGACTTATTAGAAATATACCAGGCATGAGGAACTTCAGTAACATGGATGGATTAGGGGAGCTGAGATTGTTTTCCTTAGAGCAGAGAAGGATAAGGGGAGTTTTTGAAAAGGCATTCAAAATGTGAGGGATCTTGCTGGAGTAAATGAGGAGAAACTGTTCTAGGTCAGGTCAGTTGATAATCAGGGGACATAGATTTAAAGTAATTGTCAAAAGAACCAGAGGGGGGAGGAGGAGAAATTTCTTTATGCAGGAAGTTGTTACGATCTGGAGTGCACTGCCTTCCAAGATGGTGGAAGCAGATTCAATTTTCAAAAAGGAATAGTGTAGAATATATGAAAAGGAAACATTTCAAGATTATGTGAAAAGAGTGGGCAGGTGGGAGTCAGCAAGGCACAATGGTCTGAATGGCCTCTTTCTGTGCTGCAAGATGTTATGATCCTAACATGTTATGACCAGCTACATTGTCTGATTATAATCTTTGTTTGTGAGGAGATGCACGTTGGCTTATTTGATCAGCCTCTGTAGTGGCATTCTCATAGCTCATCAAATTGACATGCTGTAATTCGCGCATCTAGGGTAGTGTAATAGGGGCAGTACGGGAATCAACTAATGTTAACACGAATGATTTCAAGGAGAAAAAGTTGAAATGTGAATAAACACAATAACCTAGGTTAGAAGTGGATAGAAATGATTTTAATTTGTTATTTTTTGTTTTGTGATTATACCTTTAAACCCAGTCACAATAGACAAGTTTAAAACACAGCTGCAGCCAGAATTTGGTCCTTATCTTAATGCGATGCAAATGTTTCAAGTTTCATTTGATTGTCTGCAAAGCTTGAGAAAGGAGGCAAGCTACTTTTGAACAATCACGTCTTGTCTGATTTGTTCAATTAAATTTGTGACAGCCAAATATTTTGAATGTGGTTGGCAGCTAATATCAAGATTAATGAATGCTTTTTTGAAGGCAAAGAAAGATGGAACACAACTAAGGCAGTGAGCTAAAATTCAAAAGCTAAAGTCCTAGACTAAGGAAAAAAAATCAAAGACATAACACACACTACAAAGGCTACCGATGTAATTAATTGGATAGTTTTCAAACACTTTCAACAAAAAACAATTAGATTAACTATACATTTATTTTCATTCTACTTCACCTTGACAGTTACTTTTTTGTACATTTAGCTGACTCGATCACTTTGGTACCAATTTCGAAAATGTTAAATTGTTACCATTTGCTGAAAGTGCAGAGTTTTACTTCACAATTAGGTAAGTGCTTTATACTAACGCTACTCTTTATCTTATTTTCTAAATTCCCTTGGTTGTTTTCAGAAACTTGTTATAATATTGTCATTTGCTAACATGAATCCTGGACCACATGCTGGTAGAATTATCTGTTTAATTATGAAACTCAACTGCATGCAACATAAATATAGGTCCAAAACAAATAAAAAGTGCAATCTTTTAGAGCATTTTCATTTGTAGCACTCATGTTATTTTTGTCTTTGGAGGCTTTAAAAAAAATTATCGTCAGAAGGAGCCCATGTTGGAATAAGTTTATTTATAAATGCCATCTTGAATGAATAACTTTTACACTTTTTCTTTGAGATGATGGGAAATACAAAAAAGTAACAGTGCTAATGGGATTACAAGTTAGAAATGTGATTGTTGCAGATATTATAGTGGCAAATTAACACAATGAATTGACTATTTAAAAGAGCAGGAAAAAAAAAAGCCTGGATCTGAAGACTGGGTGATGCAGAAGATTAGCAGAAAATGGAAAAAACTACAGTCATTTATTAAATACCACAATTGTAATCTGACACCATCATGAGATTTATATTATCTAACTACAGCACGAGGCAGTGATTCAACACTGCAGAAATTTGTGGGGTAAACCAATAATTTGCTGATGTGCAATTTACATCTCTGAGCCAAATTCACATTTGATTTTCAAGTCCACTCACATCTGCAAGGATGGAAAAACAACAAATTAGAATTTTATAGAATGGATAACTTCTCTCCAAGTTATATGTGCCTTCTGTAAGGACATGCAGTTTCTTTACCACACACATTTCTTTATTCATTAGTTCCCTGACCCACAGATATTCTGCAAAACATTAGCCTGTTTGTGGTCTGATATCCACCAGGAGGTGCATAAAAGGCCCTTTTGTGGAGGAGACCCGAGCTTGTCACTCTTCGTCACTGCAATAGTGTCAACTAAGCACAGAAAGTCAGGAGAGTGTAGAATCAAGACTGTATCCTACCAGAAGACAATATTCCATCACACGATAGTGTGAGCTGCTGTTCAGTACACAGTGCAATTTCCTTGCTGGTTACTGGTAATTTTCTATTGTGGAGTGAGGTGTCTGCTGAGCAAAGTCTGGGTTTACACAGTGGCTGTGAAGTCAAAGAATTTGTCATGGAAATGTTTTCTTAATATGCTCATCAACATTATATTATGGTCCAGAAAAGTTATCTATACAGGTACAAAAAATCCTTTCCAAGCTCACAAGATCACAAAAAATGTTTTTTTTGGTAAACATGTTTATTGTCGTCAGTTTCTTGAGTTGGTGCAGTGACTCCTGATTGTGAGATTCTGGCTCTTGAAAAACTTAAGCCTTTGATTTGGACCATTTTACCCTGTGAGGCCTGTAGTCCATTAAAAGGTAATTAATCTGGCATTTGACCCATTGAAACCCTTGGAACATTGCTTCAAAGCAAGAGTGGTTTTGGCACCTGAAATAAATGGCATTCAACTGAAACTTCAGATTGTTCATAGATTAGCAGGAGTGTCCAAAATGCAATTGTATTCTCCAACGATTCTCACATCTTTAAAAATATGCCCAATTATATATATATATATAAATATATGTGTCCATATGTTTTGTTAGCCTGATTTCAAAACAAATTGAAGCAATTGAAAAGCTACTGCAGTGTCTCCACTCAATGTAAGGTTATTTATAGTAAAAGAGAAGTTCAAAACCTTAAGTCTTGGCAAAATAAGCACCTCTGGCCCATAGCCTGGGAGTCTACAAGCAGCAGCTGTTATATGGACCTATTCACAGGCTTCCTAAACTATTTCCAATAGAGAATGTACAGAAAGTATCTCCTCAGTGCACAATCTGGCTTTCAACCGTTTTCTCACAGCACACGGGAAATGCCAACGTGGCACAGCCCTGATTTGGAAACACCGCATAAGTTAAAAGGAGATCAGGCACTGTGCTGCGGCTTCTAAGGTAGCTTGCTGTTCTTTGCTGGGTCCAATTCAAGAACGTGTGCTCAGTCACAAAAACAAAACATATGGTCTGGGTTCCATTTGGAGGCATTATTTATTCAAAATTAAAATTTTTAATTTATGTAAGTTCTACAAGTTTTAATTTATGTAAATTGGGTCAAAATCCTGGAACTCCCTCCCTAAGAGCACCGTGGTGTACCTACACCACATGGACTGCAGCGGTTCAAGGAGGCAGCTCACCACCACCTTCTCAAGGGCAATTAGGGATGGGCAATAAATGCTGGCCCAGCCAGCGAAGCCCACATCTTGTGAATGAAAATAAAATAAAATACTGGCATTTAAAGGATGATCGGGTTTGCAGCTTAGCAAAATATTTAGACATTTTACATTATTTCTGTAAAAAAGATGCTCAACCCAACAGAGCAAATAATATAAAATAATTAATACAATTCATAGTAATCAGAGTTAGGCATCTTTATTTCCCTTTCTCAAAACCATGGAACTCTGTAGCTCTCTCAGTCTTTCTGTCTTCCTATAATTTTTAGTTTAAAAAAAATCAAGCTTGGTTTATCTATTCATGCCTCCTACAATCTAGAGTTTTAGCTCTCATGTTTGATATTGTCCAAATACTACTTCCTGATTTACCTAGTCTGCTTATTTACAGCTTAAGATTTGTTCATGTATCGCCACTTCAAAGCAGCGCTATGCAGACTGCCTGGATTTCCAGGAGGCAGACAGCACCGCTGACCATTAGCTGTGCATTCTGTGAAGGTTTCTTTAATGTTAGCAATGAGGAAGACATCAGTTTCATAAGTATCGTACTAGCCTGTCAGCACGAACTGGGGGCACACTCTGCACTGCAATGGATAAGCTTCAGCCACTCTCTGTGATGGGCCTCCGGCCTCACTTTTACACAAGACCAGCAAGCTACAGATGCCTGCTGGGAAGCCTCTGGCTGTTTGATGGTCAAGCAAATTTCAATTTTGAACGGTTGTGTCATCATTGGGTGGGTCTTGGGTAAGTGAGGGAAACGATTTGGGCAGGGGAGGGGGGGGCTGCTAAAGCCAATCACAATGGGGCTGGCAGCAATGTTTGTCCTGCAGTACACTACTTATGAACCTCACACCTCCACATTCAGTTAAATATTTTTAACAAACTTAATTTCTTGGTGATGACCTCCAATGGTTCCATTAAGGAAGGACCACTGATTAGGCCACGCACAGGCCAAATTTTCCTGAATATATCGGGAAGCGCCAGCTGTGATCAAGTTAACCCAATTTTGTAGAGGTAGCCTTAAACAAATGTTATTTCTATTTGCATGGGGCCCAATGCCTGTTTCAGGTGCAGGACCTGGACACCTTTTCTGCTGTCATCAATATGACAAATGGTGCTCTTCTGGCAAATAATAAGTGTGCACCCCCTCCCAATCATATGGGTATTTAGGTACTGGATTTGTACCTGAGAAATTGGTGCAGCCCCACTGAATTTCAAGGCTTACTTCTTTTAACATTCTCTTTTTCTTAGTATTTTGAACTTAATGAATTCATTACCAGAAAGCCACCAATAGTCAACCAAGCTGTTAAAAATAAGATGTTCTGCTACATTGGCTTCTCTGAAGCGTCTTTCTGACCATTATTATCTAGTGCTTATAATAGGAACTATATCACTACAAATGGAGGTCAATGAGTGTGTAGCCTGACAAAGATGATGACAGATAAGTTAAGTGATGCAAAAATATAAGAAAGCATGAAATGAGAAAAAGCCAGTCATCCCAACAAGTCCAATCTTTGTGCAAATCACATGCAATCTCTGCTATCTTAAACTATACCCAACCTATTTAAACTCTCAAGGGTAGATCTGGATAAATATTCTTGGCACTGGATATTATGGAGCACCACACTGCCCACATTTTACCCCAACTAAAAAGTTGGCTGGGATCCCACGCACCAAAAAGACGGCTGCCCTGCAGCCATTTTTAGCTAATGGGACGTTAATTGGTTCAGGGCTAGACTTGCGCCCCCGCCTGGGAAGGAAGCCCTGCTACGGAGAGCTCCCAGCCAATTGATTGGCTGACAGCTGTGTAGTCCCAACAGCGCCAGGTTTGAGCATTGATCACTGAAGAAGAAGAAGGGATTATGGGGGCCAGGCTTCAGGTAAGTCCAAGGTAACAGAGGGGCCTGGCTGGCAGGCCCTAGCAAGGAGAGGCTGGGTTTGAGAGGCAGGCGTGTAGGTTAATTGGGGGAAGTATGGTCTTCAGAGAGGGGGTGCCTCCAAGGGCAGAGGAAACCGCCAAAGGAGGTTCCCCTCACCCTTTTGCTCAACACCAGATTGACCAGTAAATGCTGCTGGACTACCCACCTGGCCTGGGCCTCTCGCTGCTGTGGGTAAAATAGTGGCGGAAGAGGGATGATGAAGCACTTACGCAGTCATTACTTGGCTAGCTAAGGCCTTAATAGGTTCAAGGGTGGGCTGGCTATCCGATGCCTGCACTGTCCCCTGTAAAATGGGAGACAGGGTGGGTGGGCAGGAAGACCATGCACTGTATTTTACAAGCCCCTTCAAACATGGCGGCGGGGCCCTGTAAAATTCAGCGCTTGATCTCTGAAAATAATGGTACAAAATACCTATTCCCCCTAGCTTGCCGACCTCCATTGATGACATCTCTGCACGACTAACACAAAGTGCCACACACCTTATGCCATTATCCAAACAAATATTACCCTTATTAGATCTTGTTTTTTTTTTAAAAAAAGGAAGTTCACTGACAGAGCAACATCTGCTTTCCCTGGGAGTCGGCTCCACATTTCCACTATTAAGAAAATAAACATGGGTATGTAATATTTGAGGATACAGTCACATAAGGAAAAAGTACAGCTCTTCGGAATTCCACCAAGAAACAACGAGTCTCCTTTACATTTAGGCCAGACTTTCTCATATGGTTTTCTTTACGTGGTTATTTTTGTTGGCAACTTATGATAATTACAATGATTCAGATTATTTAGTAAACTACAAACCAATGTGCCTCTTACATCTATTTGACTTTTGCATAACAGAAGTGTTTTGCACCCATGTTGGCCTACACTGACTGCATTTGATTTCTATCCAACTGCTAAGTCTATAGGTCCATGAACTATGATTGTTGTGGGATCAGGCTGGGTGGTAGGCTTGATGCAACCTTGGGCCTAATCCAGAAGGAAAGGCACTAGTGATTCAAACAGCTCTTCACTCTATTAGACTTCTTTTATTTTCTTGAAATAACTAGTGGAAGAATTCCAAACTCAGAATACACGCATTTTCAGACAAGATCAGCCCCATCCAATCCTGCTGGGAGTTGCAGCATGATTTGTGTAGCTGCAATAATAAATAATGCTAAAAAATATATTTAACAGTATTGGTATAGTTAGGGAAAAACTAAGTATCAAAAACTGTTTTTCAAAATCTAGCTTCATATGACAGAAGCAAATCTTTAAGTACAGAACAATAGAGGATTAATTACTCAAACACAGACTCTGCATGAATTGGCCACAGCATAAATCCATAGAGCTTGTTAGTGTCTTTACCTTGGAGAAAGTTAATAGTCAAGAAAATCTTCAAGTTTGTAGATATCATTACAACGAGGCAGTTAATGAGGAACAGGGTGAACAAATGTAATAATTTTCAAAGGCTAGGACCTGCCAAACAGAATAAAATTGTCTTTTCCGTGTGATGAAGACAGGAAATCATGACTGAGTGACATCTACCTGCAACTTTACCAGCTAATCACAGACATATTTAATTGTTTAAAGAAGACCTGTTTTTTAAAAAAAAAGTACAAGTAAAGATACTGTTCAAAAATGGCTGCCACGAATCACCTGATGTCTGATACTGTAAGCTGACCACTTCTCTGGAAAGCTTCTATATGAAATGCACTGCAGACCTGCTGCAATGAATTTCACACCTGGGGGGTGTCAAGGCCCACTTCAAACAGGGATTCTCTTGAAAGGAAGGCATTATAAATGTAAATTGTTGGACTTTGATCAGCTGTAGTTCCATTAAGACAGTGGGAACTGCTAACCAGCAAGATGCGCATCAGACATTCACAGCCCTCTGTGGAGGACAAAATGATCCCATCTCCTGCTAATTTTTATCTTGAAATGGGTCAAAAGTTTCAGAGATGAAAACATCAAAAATGGGATTACTTGGTCTGCACAATGACTGCAAGGCATGCTAATCAAATTGCTTTCTGGGAATATACAGACAAGAGTTTTTAAAATTGGTTCTGCCAGGCAGAATCAGAAGGAGGAGAGATAAACTTCATAGTCATCTAAAAACATTGGTGGAAGACAGCAGTAAAGATCTCTCTCCCTCTCTGGGGAACTAAAAGAGTGCCTTCAACAAAGTGCAGAATTGATCCAAGTCAACTCCAAAATTCTACAGGAAACCAACTAACTTCAAATGGCCGCAACATTCAACAATCTACACCTCAAAGACAAGCAAAGGACTTAATCACATATCTTTTTAACTTTTGATTGCACTCTAACTTTCTTATTTCTGAGATCTGTGTGTTTGTCACATCTTTATTATTTTTTCTTAGGTTAGTAACTAATAAAATTACTCTTTCTTTGACACAAGAAAATCTGGTTTGATTGGCTCCTTATTAAAAAATAAATACATTTGGATTGGAAAAGGCATTTACGGTGGAAAAGAAATTTTAAAACCTTTGTTGCAAACAGCCGAAGGAGCTGAATATAAGGGGAGCCAGTTCACTCCTCGTCACCTGGTCGTGAGACCGGTCAGGCAAATATTGATGTTTTTTTCTATTCATTTATGGGATGTGGACATCACTGGCAGAGCCAGCATTTATTGCCCATTCCTAAATGTCCTTGCGAAGCGAGTGGTGAACTACCTTCTTGAACCTTTGCAGTCCATGTCAAGTAGGTACACACAATGCTGTTAGGTAGGGAGTTCTAAGATTTTGTCTCAGCGATGATGAAGGAATGGTGACATATTTCCAAATCAGGATAGCATGTGACTTGGAGGTGAATTTGCAGGGGTTTGTGTTCCCATCATACATGGCAGTGAATAAAGATGCACATTTCAGTTCATAAGGGTTTAAGTTCTTATGGAAAATGCTATCAAGGCTGACTATACATAAAGGTTTTGGACATAACTTTTTAGGAAAAGAAAGAGCTTATTGGGCCAATGGCCCATTTTTGTTCTAACACACTTATGTAAAGTACAATGAACTGCAATTTATTTTTTGTTAAATATATCCCACTAGAGTGTTCCACTGTCCCACAGCCTTTTTAACCTTTACACTACATTCCATAAGATGAACTATCGCCTTGGACCAGTACACAATTTATCACTGTGACAGTCATCTTGTTGCTGTGCAATTTGCAGTATTAAGTTAGAGGAACATTAAAGTTACTGAGAGACAACATTTAGCAAAAGATTGTATAGCATTTTATCTCAGTGATAATATATTGACACTAAGCATATGCCACACTGACACGATAAACCAAGTGTCATGTCTGTGTCTGTCTTTGGAGTGAGTTAAAACCGGTAGATTAAAATGTAACTTTCTTACCATCACAATTATTACTGCAATAGTTTGTGTGAAAAGTAATGGCACCTCCACCAGCACCTGAATCTTTGCTTTTCACAGGTAAAATACTATTTTCTTTAGAAGTCACACTTTTGATAGAATGCACAAGGCGGATGGGAGGATCCAAATCTGTATTTTACTTGTGAGATATACTTCATCGAAGTGTAGAGGAAAGAATCTTTGCTTGGGTAGGTACATGTTATGTCGACAATAATGTCTTTGACAGCTCAGTGATGTATAGAGTTGAACAAAACAGTTGTATGTATACCAGTGTAAGCTATTAAATAGTTCAAGGTTTCACATTGCTATTTTTGAAGCTTTTGGTTTTGCTGAAGACGACCGTTGCCTTCATCTAGTGTAATGTCTGATCTGGACCTTTAACTACGAACGTTTGATGCCTCCATACCCTACTGCCTTTATTTGGCATCACTGGTATGTGGAACAAACAACAATAAAACTACGTGCCCTGAAAGATTGGCAAATCCAATATTTGATGGAATTTTTTTGTTTTCAATTGTTACTTTCTTTTATGTTCTTTTGCATAAGTGAAAAAATGTAGCACACTATCTTTTGCCATTATAATTTTGTTTGCACACATTTAGGATGGAATGTAATATAGGCGACGGGGATCTTGCCCACTGGCTGGAGAGCCAGTGAGAGCCTTGCATCACTTCTTTTTGGGAAGGTCCATCATATTAAGTGCCAATCAGGCACTTAACAGACCAGTACCGGACCATCCCCAAGATCAAGGACCCTGGGGACAGAAGTCCTGCCTACCGAGAGCTGGTGGCTTCTCTTCATTGCTCGGTAGTGTCACTGGGAAGGTAGTAACTTCTACTGGTAGTGCACCCATCCTAGGCCCAGGATCACTGGGGGACCCAGGCCACAGGTGTGAGTGATGGTAGGACAGGGATCGTGGGTGGAGGTATTCGGGGAGAGGAGTAAGGGGGATCTGCAGCAAAGGCAGGGGGATGGCTCTCAGTGGGCCCTCCACCCTTTCCAATACCGGGTCCCTTGATCAGACACAGTGCCTTTCAACGAGGGGCCCCCACGAAAGCCCACATGGGTGAATACCAGTGGCTGCGGGATGAGGCTCTTCAGTTGGCATTAACAGCCTACTTAAGGTCCTCAATTGGCAGCAGGGCATGAACACTGTTCACCAGCCTTCCTGCCATGGACCTTTTTGGGGAGGAGGCAGGAAGGCAGCAGGGTCCCAGCCTGGCACCCTCCCGCCCAAGTAAATGGCTCCCACCATTAAACGTGCCACAAGTGAGGGCACTAAATTCCACCCTTGGTTGCAGCATCACCATTGTTGGGAGGGGGTAATTACAGCAACACAAGTTTATAACAACAATATATACAACAATATTATAAATGTGGACACACAATGTTTTAATGGATGGAAAAATATGGACAGAAATGGGGTCTGAATTTTGTCTGCATCTCCTGATCCAATTATCTCAGCCTCTAAAATTGCTTCACTTGGAAAATTGTACTTGCTTTTGGCTCCCTGTGCGCAACACAACTGTTGGCACCTTCTATTTATTTCATACATGTGGTACTTCAGCTAGAATCTCGACATGTGAAACCATACATTGCTGTTCATCATTAAGTATTATCTCTACACTAAGTCAGTCATCACTTTTCACTGGGTAACAGTAGTTGGCTGGTTCAAATGTTTTCTAGCCAGGGCCCCTTTATTTAACACTAGACAAAACATCAAAGTTAGTGTTTAGTTTCAGTATTTAAAAGTGTTGTTTAGTTTTCCGCCAAGAGTAGCGTATAATACTCCCATTTTGGATTCAGAAAGTTGTGGGTTCCAGTCCCACTCCAGATGTAAACGTACAATCTCAGCTGACACGCCAGTGTAGCAACAAGGAAGTGCTACATTGTTGGAGGTGCCATCTGTCAGATGAGTTACTGAACTCAGACCTTTCAGCTGGACATAGTCAATATTGGTCCCTCATTAATTTCATTTTCCATTTATGGGACCTTGCTCTGCATATATTAGCTATAGCATTTCTCTAAATAATAGTGACTATATCTTAAAAGTGATTATTTGGCTGTAAAGCACTTTGGGGCATCCCATGGGCATGAAAGGCATCACACAACATAAAAGTTTGTGGTTTCTTTTGCAGCGGAGCCACTTGTGGGTATGCCTGCAATTGATGTCAGCTGTGTGCCTCTCATCTGGAGAGGCAATGTGCTAAGTATATGTGGGGATTGATAATACAACTGCAAACAGCACAGATCTCCATTTTGTTTTCATTTTTAACAGGGGATAGTATATTGAAAGTACTCTCTCTAAATCTTCCTAGGTTGCTTAGAGGTTTCAGGCACTGCCTACTGTGTTACTGAACTGCCCAGATGCCAGCTTTTATCCATTGCTTGAGTTTACTGAGCTGAGGGTTGGCAACTGTATGGTTACAATCCACCTCACTGACCTTGCAGTAGGGAGGAGAAAAACTTCAGACAGCATTCTCTATTCTGACTATTATTCAAAGTCAGGAAATGCTGGAAAAACACAGCAGGCCTGGCAGCATCTGTAGAGAAATGACGTTAACTTTCAAGTCCGTATGACTCTTCTTCAGAGCTTAGGAGAGGTAGAAATGTGGTGGATTTTATACTGTTTAAGACAAGGTGGAGCAGGTAGAGCAAAATAGAAGGCTAGGGAAAATAGGGATAGGTTAGGGCTCAGGAGAAACTTGACAAAGATGTCATGGACACAAGATAAACGGAGTGTTAATCTTAGTGTTAAAGACTGAAGGTGGTGCTGATAGTGGCATAAAGGCAGGATAGAAGAATGTGTTAATAGCAGAACAAGGGTTAGTGCTCTGTGAAAGCAAAATATAAGATCAAGTGACAGATGGCCCTGTGGGGCGGGAGTGGGGTGCGGAGTTTGGGGAAAAAGTAAATAAAAAAATTAAAATAATTTGATTGAAAAAGGGGTAAAGATGGAGGAGAGAGTTCATGGTCTGAAGTTGTTGAGCTCAAATGTTAAGTCCAGAAGGCTGTGAAGTGCTGAATCGGAAAATGAGGTGCTGTTCCTCCAGCTTGCGTTGGCCTTCACTGGAACATTGTAGCAGGCCAAGGATGGACATGTGGCCATGAGTTGCTTTTATACTATTCAAAGGTGTTTACTGAATGGTATGCTTGAGTAGACCTTTAATGCAGACAGGATTGTGATGACACCCATGTCTAAATATCTTGAAGACACTTATTACCCAAGCTTAAAAATGAAAAATGACCACCCTGGGTTGCACTGGAGAGCTGCTGGTGTCCATAGGGCCATATCTCAAACAGCTCACCAATAGGAGTCAGAAGGTGTGGAGGAAATGACTGCTACCTACACTTATTTTAAAAGAAAAACAACCTCACATGACCATTTCCAACAATGATGCATTCCTTCCAGGTCTCACATCTCCTCTCTATTGTAAATCCCATCCCAACAACTGACCACTTTGACAACATTTTTGGTCACCTATCCTGATATTTCTTTCTTTGGCTCAACTTCCAGTTATTTTCTATATGTGCCTCTGTACATTTTCTTCTCTGTTAAAGTGTTTTATAAATGGTAGTTTTTATTCTTGCCCTATATGTTTTGGGGTCCAATCTACACTACAGTTTTTATCAAGTCATACAATGTTCCTGATGTCCTCTCAGCCTCTTAAAACTATTCTTCCACAAACTTTCTCAGTGTAGGCCATTGTTTCCTTCAGTGAAAGCCCATATTCCTGTGAATTCTGTTCAATCAGAAGGTGCAGCGAGACTACAGTAAATCACAATCTCTGCACCATGCATTGGATTGTACACGTGTGGCAGCCCTGACAGGCTTCAGTTCAACAACCATGGTGGTGTAAATGAGCATAATAACTTCACAGGCCATGTTACTGCACAACCAAGATGGCCTGACTTGACCTTTCCAACTACAGCAAATACATCAGCTCTTGCCACCAAGAAAGAGAATAAAACGTTAATTTAAAAGAAGCTTTTCAAAAGAGGAGTTCTATAAACAAAGTCACAGCCTGTTGTGAAATATGATTTTTTAAATTTCAGTGTAGGGTTGATGGAAATAAAACTCATATTTCACAACTGGCTGCAACATATCCTCTGCATGTTATTAACATTGGTCATGTTTTTTATCAGTGCAATGCAGCCCATAACTCCTCCTAATGTATCTCCTGCAATTTGTTACAGTGATAGTGTGGTATCATAGATGTTGTACTTCATAACTTCATTTAACAACTATATATTTCCTGCCTTATACTGGAGAGGTAAATGTCTGATGGAATAGTGTTGGATAGAAGGGGGAGATTCGATTCAGGAGTTTACACAGGCCGAAGAATGACTGCCAATGTTAACTTATCCAAACTATGCTGCCTGTATTTTATACTGCACCAGGTCCTGCTCACTAATCACATCTTACCTCACCAAGCTACACTGCCTTCTGTTCCCCAATATCTCAGATTAAAAATTCCCAACCTCGTGTTTAATTCCTTTTATAGATTCACCCTTCCTATCTCTAAACTTCTCCAGCCCTGCAATTTCCCCTCCACCAAACTCTCCATTATTCCAACTCCAGTTACAAAAGCATTGCCCCCTCCCTTCACCCACCATTTGTCAGCTGTACTCCACCCACCTAGGCCCCTAACTCTGGAAATCCCTCCCTAAACCCCTCCATCTTTCTACCCCCAACTCCTCATTTGAGACCATTCTTACAACAAGCATTTTTGACAAAGCCTTTGGTCACCTATCCTGATATCTCTTCTTCAGCTCAACATCTAATTATTTCCTTTATGTGTCTCTATAAAATACCTTGTGATTTTTTTTTCCATTAAAGTTTATAGATGGAATTTGTTGTTTTTGTTCTGCATGATTTGGGGGACCAATCTACACGACTGTTTTTATCATGTCATATAATGCATAGTGTCCTCCCAACTTCTTAAAACTATTCTTCCACAAACTCTCTCAGTGCAGGATATTGTTTCCTCAGAGAAAGCTGATTTTCCTGTGAATTCTGTTCAATCAGAATGTGCAGTAAGACTACAGTAAATCACAATCCCTGAACCATGCATTGGATTGTACACATGTGACAGCCCTGACAGGCTTCAGTTCAATACTATAGTGGTTTGAATGGCCATAATAACTTAGCTGTCTATGGGTGGAATTCAATGTACTCCCCTGTGGTGAGTTTGGTGGTGCGGGGGAGGGGGGGCATTTAATTGGGTGGGAGGGAGGCGGGTGGGGACTCTGCCACCTTTCTGCCATTGCCCTGGTTAAGTCCGGGACGGGAAGACCATTGAAGCCCTTAAGTGGAAAACTGATGCGCACTTAATGGCCTCATCTCGCCGCCACTGGGATTCACCAAACAGCAAATGGGGGACACACCATGTTGTAAGCCCGAGGAGGATCACTCGTTGTCAGGCACTTAGTGCCTGCTTAACAGAGCCAGCACTGAGAAGGGGCGAGACCACTGAGAGCTACCCCCGTGCTCTTGCTGTTGACCCCCGTTCCCATCATCACTCAGCTGTGCCTGAGTCCATGGCAATCTTAGGCCTTGCATGGTGTGATACTGGCAACAGCCACTAGTTGTGCTGCTGAGCAATGAACAGCTTCTTGCCTCTGATTGGTCCCAGGGAAGACCCTGAAATCCAGTTAAGCACCTGATTGGTACCCAATGCGACAGGCCTTCCTGCAAAGAGGTGATGCGGGGCTCTCACTGACTATCTAGACAGGGCAATACACCCGTCGCCTCAATTAAATACTACCCTCTGTTTGCAACAGTGCACAAACCGAGCTAGTACCACACTAACAAGCTCTGTATAACGAGGCTCTTGGAATTTGCTTAATATGCAGCCAATTGATTTTTTTTAAGAGAACTTGACGAAGTAGATACTGACAGGCTGTTTCCTCTGGCTGCAGAGTTTCGAAGGAGGGGCCATAGTCTCAGTATGAGGGGTCAGACATGCAGCACTGAGATCAGGAGAAATTTCTTCGCTCAGGTGGGGGTTGTGAATCTGTGGAATCTTCTCCCCAGTGAGCTTTGGATACTCAGTCATTGAACATATTAAGAATTAGATAGATTTTTGGACACTGAAGGAATCAAGAAATAAGGGTAAGGCAGAAGAGTGAAGTTGAGGTAGAAGATGAGCCATGACCTTATTGAAAGGCAGAGCAGGGCCGTATGGCATACCCGTGCTCTACTTCTTATGTTCTTATATTCTACCCTTCAGTCAGATTATACTGTACAGTATAACTCATCAGTCTTCTCTTCAGTGGTTGCCGATGATGATCTGTAACTACCCCAAGGATGAGAGTAAGGGATTAGTTTCCATCCTTTGTGAAGAAGCAGACTGGTTTGAACAGAATTTGTAATATCCTAGCTATTTCTTGCTTTTTCAAGACAACACTGGATGAAAGACTTTTTTAAAACATGCACTAACGTACCTCAACATGGCAAATGTGCAACATCTGAAAATGCACATTTATTCGCAATATTGTAATTTACTGAGCCTATCAGAAACCACTTTCATATTTCAAGCCCTGATATTCTTCTACAAATCCTATGGAAGAATGAAGCTGGTTTCCCAGTTAAAATCTGGATCAATTGCCAAGAAGTAACGAGAAGAAATCATGACATTTTTAAGTCACAGGAACTTGGTGTTCTAAATGTAAATGGAAAATCTGAGTACAATGGAGCCTGCTGGAAAAGGGAGAGTAGGAGCTGGAAGTTCATATATTTTGGCAAGGAACCAATGGACATTCTGTATGAAAACAGAATTATGTTTGCGAAATGCATATGATTTAAAAAAGCTCTGTCCTTTGCAGGTTTCAGTGATGCTTCATTACTTCCATTTTTACACGTTAGCCTTCAACTTCAAATAATTTGATTATTAGCTGTAGTTGTTATTAGAAATCAAATCGGTTGAAGGAGAGGATATATCTCCCTACAATTGGCCTGGATTTTTAATCTCTTTTCTGCTTCTCCTGAGTAATTATATGGCTTCTGATGAGTTGGGAGTGCCTATATGAGCATCACAACTATACAGGGCAGGCAAGATAGATCAGTGGGTCTTAAATCTGTCCACCATTTTCAAATGCTCATATGTCTTGCTTTTGATTTTTACAGTTCAACATACATACTAACAGTTTGAGATGGTGAAAGCCAGTGGTACATCCAGACGACCCATCCAAATTTCCCTACAGGTTCCTTAATGTCATTCTGGAAATACAAGCTCTCATTCACATGACTGACAAACTTTCCTCCAATCTTTATGAAAACCCACCATGGTTTACTATTCTACCATTGCCAATTGTAATTTGTTTCTATCACTCTCTTATCAGAAAAATGGTGCCTAATTTTTTTTATTTGATATCACTATCGTTAAGCTGTTCCCTGGTTTTCAAGACTTATATCTGACAAAAGTCCATCTCTGATCTCCTGAAAATGTCGCATGCCCCATCCTGCTATTCTGATGAAAATGGAGTTCCAGGATGAATGATCTTTCCTCATAACTCAGTCCTCTAAATTCAGGAATCAACCTCCTCTTTACTCCCTCTAACTCTGTAATATGGAGGTCATAACTGAACTTAACGTTCCAGATGTGGTGTCACCAAGACCAGAAACATCGAAACAACCTACTTAGGCTTAAATTTCACACTTCTGATTATAAATCCCAACATTTTATTTACTTTCTTCACTACAATGCACACTGAACCAAAGATTTTAATGGCCAATTGATCAAAACCTGCCCAAAATCATTTCCTGCTTTCTGTTACCACAAGTATATTATCATTTAATATGTAATGTGAAGCTGATGGGGTTAGGTCAGCCACCCCATTTGTACCCTGGACTTTGGCCACCAGCGGCTGGAAGTAATAATCTGCCCCTTGTCGCAAAGTTGGCCAAGCCTTACAATGTGCTTTTTCTGCCATGTTCAGAAACTACCCATGCTGAGTGCATCTAAGAATTCACAACTGTACTGGGTTAGGGAGAGAACCAATAGGCCATATGATATTTCCAAGTTATGTGGTATTTTTAAGAGATTCAGGCCTCAAGCCAGACCAATATGGTTCATCCTCCATTTCTATGGTGCTTCAAGTACTAAAAGACGTCTCAAAGATGATAGTCTGTACACCAGAGGCAATGGGTGCATACCAAGCAGGTGGGGGAGGAAAAGGGAATGGCAATTAGGAAAAAGAGCTGAACACTGGAAGTGAAGCACAATCAAAGAGGAGACCTTTGAAGGTAGAAGTGAGGTGGCAAGAAGGGGATCTGGGAAGTGAGTTTTTACAGAACAGAGGAGAAAAACATCTTTACAAAGCAGGCTTACCAGAAATTTGTACAATCCTTCAAACTTTCCGGAACAAATTCTATAGGACATGTCAGATGAATTATAAGCATTTTTTGGTTGTTGCAATTTGCTTATAGCCTATTATTAAATTTGAAGCACTTCAAATTAACTTTGGAATCCTTAACTTTATCATTCATTTTAGGATATTTTTTCACATTTGATCAGCTCCAATCACATATATAATTGCTGGGCAGGAACAACATTTGACACTCAGCAAATATAGAAAATTACTGAGAAATTTCCAAGTGATACAAGCAATACGTCAGAACGCCAGGGCTGGTGTTAAAACTCATGGAAACAGGGAAGGCAGGCAGTTAAAATGGTGCAAGAGACTTGCCTGCACATGATCCTGCCCTCTTCCCACAAGTTCTGATAATATCTGCTCTTCTGAACAGATGAGAAGGACATCCAACCAGAGAGATCTTTCTTTAAATATGCCAATCGGGCTCCTATGATATAATTGAGGTCGAACTGCAATTTTAACCAGGCTAATCTAGTGGGAAGAGAAGCTGTGTCCAGAGGAGGCCACTGTTCCCTATTCTAGATAGCTGCACATTCTATCTAGAACTTACCATGCAAGGGACAAGCAGGCTGTTCACAAGAAGTAGTCTCTTTAAGTTGTGCAAATGCGCTGCAATCTTAAAGGGACCATGCATGGCAATAATACTGGGCATGCACTGCAAACAGGAATTGGAGTGAACATTGGAATCGGCCCAAAAAGATTGACAGATTTTCAGTTTTGTTTGCTGTCCTTGTGAGACCATGCAAGAGTAGCAGGAATGCTCCTTTTGATCCCACATAAATGGTTAGGTCTCCCCTTCCTTGGGCTTCGCCACCCACCACCCAGCAACCGCTAGCTCCCCCCCCACCCCCCCACCTCCCCCACGCCCGCCCCAGCCATCCCAACCATTCACCTGAGTGGCGGGACTGTTCTTTTGGCTCACAGCATTTACCTCATTACAGACTTGGTTCAAACATGGACAAAAGATCTGAACTCCCGAGGTGAGGTGCGAGTGACTGCCCTTGACATCAAGGCTGCATTTGACCGAGTGTGGCATCAAGGAACCCTAGCAAAACTGGAGTCAATGGGAATCAGGGGGAAAGCTCTCTGCTGGTCGGAGTCATACCTAGCACAAAGGGAGATGGTTGTGATTGTTGGAGGTCAGTTATCTCAGCTCCAGGACATCACTGCAGGAGTTCCTCAGAGTAGTGTCCTAGGACCAACCATCTTCAGCTGCTTCATTAATGACCTTCCTTCCATCATAAGGTCAGAAGTGGGGGATGTTCGCTGAACAACGTTCAGCACCATTCGCGACTCTTCAGATGCTGAAACAGTCCAAGTCCAAATGCAGCAAGGCCTGGACAACATCAAGGCTTGGGCTGAAAAGTGGCAAGTAACATTCGCGTCACACAAGTGCCAGGCAATGACCACCTCCAACAAGACAGAAACTATCCATCGTCCCTTGACGTTCAATGACATTAATGTCACTGAATCACTCACTATCAACATCCTGCGGGTTACCACTGACAAGGAATTAAACTGGACTAGCCATATAAATACTGTGACTACAAGGGTAGGTCAGAGGCTCAGAATCCTGCGACGAGTAACTCACTTCCTGACTCCCCAAAGCCTGTCCACCATCTACAAGGCACAAGTTATGAGTATGATGGAATACTCTCCACTTGCATGGATGAGTGCAGCTCCCTCCCACAACACTCAAGAAGCTTGACACCATCCAGGACAAAGTAGCCCGCTTGTTTGGCACCCCAAACACAAACATTCACTCTCTCCACCACCGACACACAGTAGCAGCAGTGTGTGTACCATCTACTAGATGCACTGCAGGAGTTCACCTAGGCTCGTTAGACAGCACCTCCCAAATCCACGATCACTACCATCTAGAAGGACAAGGGCAGCAGATAGATGGGAACACCACCACTTGGAAGTTCCCCTCCAAGTCACTGACCATCCTGACTTGGAAATATATGACTGTTCCTTCACTGTCGCTGGGTCAAAATCCTGGAACTCCCTTCCTAACAGTACTGTGGGTGTACCTACGCCACATGAACTGCAGCAGTTCAAGAAGGCAGCTCACCACCACCTTCTCAACGGCAACTAGGGATGGGCAATAAATGCTGGCCCAGCCAGCGAACCCCACATCCCGTGAATGAATTTAAAAAAAGACTCCATTCTGCCACTTCCCACCTGCAGATGAAGGCTGGAGTGTTAAAAATCTCCCAGGGTTCAGATTGTCAAGGTTGGGACTACTGTTGTCTTTCTCTGTCCCCATCTACCCAATTCTGACCCCATGTTAAAAATTTGGGGCTATTACATTGCTATTTTTCACCCTGGGAATTTGACGACAGCAGATACCTGAACTCCACTAAGTTTCCAGTTAAAAATGGGCCTCTGGAAGTAAAATTTCCATTCTGAAATGTCTTCCACACAGTGTACATTGCCATCACGCAAGGAACTGATTTTCTGTAATTTTGTGAATAATTTCATTGAAGGTGCAATCTAATGCTCCAATAAGTACCTGAAATTTAGCAGTAATTATGTTATATACCTCAGATGCTGTTCAGAGCAACAGAGCACCTTTTACAACCATCTGTTCCTGAACAGATGCTTGTGTTTCAGTTGCCAAAACAGATTCCTTATTGTTTATAGTTCATAGATAAAATCTGTCACACACTGTTAATACTGAATCCAAAGAATGCAAATATTCCCACACTGGCCGTACATTACCCCATATACTTTGGTACAGTGTTTACATACTGGTGTTTTATGTTCCAGGGAATTTTTGATTTTCAGGTTGAAGTAGCCCCATGGCAGGGTTATGCTGGGTAACGAAGAAAGAAGACAAATAGGGGACTGTGTAAAGACTGAAACAACTGAACTGAAGCTGAGCATTGCAACACATGGTTGGAAAAAGTAACATAACCTCCTTTGTGTAGGTCCTAAACATCTAGATGTCAATGTACTATTCAGTTATATGAAATAATAACTGACAACTACTCTGCATTTTTTGTATTTATTTGTCACAATTTACATTCCACTAATTCTGTAATAACCTTCATTACAAAGCAAGGTTTGGAAAAATGCCCATTGTTAAGGCTGACAAGGAGCATTATGATTCCACAATGGAGTAATGTATTCACTTGAGTGCAAATGCCACTTATAGATTTCACTGATTTCAATGCCAAATATATAACAAATGAATGTTTGAAGTGGAACTGGTATGTGGCCCATGACAGTTATCACTCAACAGTAAAGGAGAACTGAGCTCTGTTACATTGAACCAGAAATGTTACACAGTCCAGTCAAACTAACAGGCACTTGCTGAAACGGGATGAAAATTTCTAAAGAAAGAGGTTGGAGGGAGGGCGAGAAGGGACCTTAACCTGGATCAAGGAAGTTACTTATCTATGGACATCAGTGCCCAGGTTTTTTTTAAAATTAGTTTTGTTTTTAACACTGCTGTTAACCTATTGATGATAAATGCAATAATGCCAGTGTTAAACTAATACCAGTCGGGAGATCTGAGCTTAACACTTCTCTCTAGATGGCTTTTGCTGTTATGAAACTTTGCAAAGAAACATGCTTTAAGTCTGTTGTTTAAGCGTGGTACAAACCAGATATTATTTTGATTAGTGACGCTGAGATATGTTGACTTACAATCAGCACTTCTTCATCCACTAGGCTGCCTGATTTCGAAAGTTTATGTTACAGCTGAGTGGTATTTCCAGAATCATCCTACTGTATGAAGAGAGATGCAAGGGATGTAATGAAAGTTAATGGGGTACGAGGCAATATAGGACCTTAAATCAATCCTATAGTTTCTTCACCCAGCATTTATTATGCTTTCCATTCTACCCAGGGCTTACTTAAACTGTTGCAAAGCAATTCTACTGATAATCAATCATGATGAAAAATGAGGATCTGAGAAGGGATGCAAATGGCACTTTTGGGGGCATGGGGCACCTCCCTAAAGCAATGCTTCAGTGAACAATAAGACTGACATGATGCAGCACTCCACATTATAATCCCAAGCATATTAATTAAGCGATTAAAAATGTAAACCATAACCTTTTCTTTTATTAGAAAACTACATTAAGCACAAGCACGTATTGTAGACACGGCATCACAAAATGATGCCTCTAAAAAGCAAAACGATTTGAGGGAATTCCACTTTCATAATAACAAAAGCTGAAATGTTTCGATGTTTTTGGATGCTTTGTAAATGCTGCAACATATTGAGGAGGTCACATTTCCATTTGTATTATGTACATATGTGATAATACAATCATCATTTTTTGACCATCAAGCATTGGGACCCAAAAAACTGAACAGCAACGTTAGATAAAGTACCATTAAAAACAGGAGAACATCCATAAAATATCCATTCGGCCCAACAATTCCTGCTGTAACACTTCCTGATCCCCCTGCTTTCAGGACATTTAAGATTATTCCCCTAGCTATCCTGAAAAAAATCTAGTAATGTTGTTAGTGTTTCTAAAACCCTCAAATCCCCTTCCCAAACATATATTAATCTGGCTCCACTTTAAAAGTGCCATTTGACCCTAAATCAAAGATCTTCCTGGGGAATCTGTCACACATGTTTACTATCCCATGGACACGACTAGAGGGCAGAGTGCGAAAGAGTTATTCTTTGGGCCTGAATTTTCACTCCCGGGTTGGGAGCGCAGAGTCAGGAGAATTCCTGGCTCCGTGAATCCGACTCCTGAAAAACTGTCCCAGAACTTCCAATTTTCATTGTGGGGTGTGGAGTGAGGCAGTGGGGTGGGCGGTGTACTGGGAGTTAGCTTGCTGCCCCAAGAAACAGTTTAGAGGCTGTAGAGGGCCGCCGGGTTCAGAGGTCAGCTGGGTGATCCAGCGCTTTGTCCCGGCTGCACAAAAAAAAAACAATAAAACAAAAAATAGCCCTCTAACCCTCACACCCCCCACACACTCCCCACCCCCGCCCCCCCCATGGCCCCTCATACGCTCCATGCCTTCGACTCACTCCCCGTGGCCCCTCTTACTCTCCATGCCAGCCTATGCCTCTCTACCCACTCCCATGGCTCCTCGTACCCTCCATGCTAACCTATGCCCCTCCACCCACCCAATGGTGCTTTATAGCCCCAATGCCAACTTAGTGCCAACTCATACCAACCCATGACCCACCCACCACAATTTGCCATTACACCCTCCATGTCCAGTATCCACCAAGGTCAGATCTCAGGACCCATGCTGAGTGGAAATAAAATAAAGTTCTGTTTCTATTGATGAATTCACTATTTAAAACAAACATTCTCATCCATAAAATCTCATTCACTACATTTAAATTCCTTCAATCGCTTAATCCCTTATGATAACAAGCATTTGGATTCACAGCCCCACATCAAAGAATTTATAACCACTTGGAGCTGTCAATCAAACTGTGAACTGACATGCACCCCACTGTGATAATGATAGGTTGTGAAATCAGTTATGCAGCACAAATCTTATAATAAAAACCTTCAGACAGATTTAAATCCTCTGACAGCTTGATTATTCAATGAGATTTGGGGGTTCCCTTGACAGCTTGGCAACTCCTTTGACAAATCCAATGAGCTTGGCAGTTTCACTGGCCGGAACTTCCCGGCTCTTCTGATCCCACCAATGTGAACGGAGATTTCAATGGCTTGCCGGGGGAACCCGTCACGGGTGGGTGGGGGGGGGAGCTGGAAAATTCTGGTTCATTTAATTTTTATACATGTTAATATCGATTTTTAACAATCCCAACGGGCACCTTACCTCTCCAAAAGGTGCTCATGGACCTATCCAAAAAGGTACCCTAGCCTGCCAAAAGGGTGCCCTAACTTTCCAAAGAACTCGGCAAACTTTAGGCTTTCTCCTGATAGGTCGAAAGTGCAGAAGTCATGTTTCGGATAGCCCACTATCCAAAATTGGATCTGAATGAAGGCAGCTGCACTTTGACATGTACAATCTACATCCTGCCCCAATCTCTCCACCTGCAAAAATTGTGGGGGTTGGGTTTGGGAGCAGGACATTCAGATTCAGACCTCCGACACCATTTTCGCTATGATGGAGAGCCTCTCCGTCTGCGCAAAATTTCAGACTTTAACCTCTAATTTTGACCGATGCTTGTGAAATTTGTACTTTTGTTTCCTAATCCTGTTTAAGGTAAATAGTTTGTTTACTTCAACTTCATTTATAGCTACAGTTATTTTGAGAACCTGGGCCATGACTCCTCTCAGTTATTTCTCCAATTAAAATAAGTTTCGTGCTCGAGTCTTTATAAATTTGTCCTTTCAGGCTTTGAACCATCATAGTCATTGTTCCCTGAGCCCTTTACAAACATACGAATATACGAAATAGGAGGAGTAGGCCATTCGGCCCCTCGAGCCTGCTCTGCCATTCAATAAGATCATGGCTGATCTGTTTATGTTTTGAGTTCCACATTACCATCTACCCCCAGCAACCTTTGATTCCCTTGCCTAGCAAGAATCTATCTACAACAAAAACAGAATTACCTGGAAAAACTCAGCAGGTCTGGCAGCATCGGTGGAGAAGAAATCAGTTAACGTTTCGAGTCCTCATGACCCTTCGGCAGAACTCAGTTCTGCTGAAGGGTCATGAGGACTCGAAACGTTAACTGATTTCTTCTCCACCGATGCTGCCAGACCTGCTGAGTTTTTCCAGGTAATTCTGTTTTTGTTTTGGATTTCCAGCATCCGCAGTAGCTTTTAGCTTTTTGTTTTTATAAGAATCTATCTACCTCTGCCTTAAAAATATTCAATGATCCTATCTTCACCACCTTCTGATTTAAAGTTCCAAAGTCGCTCAACCCTCAGAGAAAACATTTCTCCTCATCTCTGTCCTAAAGGTCAACCCCTAATTTTAAAACAGTGCCCCCTAGTTCTGGACTCATCCACAAGAGGAAACATCCTTTCCACGTCCACCTTGTCAATACCATTCAGGATCTTATATACTTCAATCAAGTTACCCCTCTTCTAAACTCCAGTGGAAACAAGCCCAGTCTGTCCAGCCTTTCCTCATAAGACAACCCACTCATTCCAGGTATCAATCGAGTAAACCTCCTCTGAACCGCCTCCAATGCATTTACATCCTTCCTTAAATAAGGAGACCAAAACTGCACACAATATTCAAGATGTGATATCACTAATGCCCTGCATAACTGAAGCATAACATCCTTACTTCTATGTTCAATTCCTCTCGTCATAATGGATAGCATTCCATTAGCCTTAATTACTTGCTGTACCTGCATACTAGCTTTTTGTGACTCATGCATACTTATTCTGAGTATTCTGAAATATCCCCTTAAATGTCTGCCACTGCTTCTTGTACTGACAATGCAGAACCTCCTTCCTTGTCATGCCCATGTCGTTGGTACCTACATGGACCACGATGACTGGGTCCTCCCCCTCCCACTTTAAGATCCTCTCAGCCCTGAGCCAATGTCCCGAACCCTGGCCCTGGGCAGACAACACAGCCTTCAGGACCCTCGCTCTTTGCTGCAGAGAACAGTGTCAATCCCCCTTACTATACTGTCTCCTGCTACCACTACATTCCTGTTTACTCCCTCCACTTGAACAGCTTCCTGTACCATGGTGCCATGACCAGCCTGCTCACCCACCTTACAGACCTCGCTTTTGTCCACACAGCTTGTGAGCAACTCAAACCAGTTTGACAATTACAAAGACTGAGAACAGAATATTCCATGCCCACTGGCATCAGGCGTGTTTGGCAGCGTGAGCGGACAATATAGCCAGAAGGCCAAAAATCAGTTTCATGACGCTGTGAAACTAGTTTACAATCCTCTGCTCTACCCAACAATGGAGGGCCGCGTTTCCTGCCATTGGATATCGGGAACCTCACTGTAATACATCTGCATATCATTATAAGCCCAGCTCACCGGAATCAGCCCTCTACACTGGATCATCTGACCACATCGGCATGCAATCATGCCCACGTGTCTCACAACTGTACATAAGTGAGCTTGCGAGCTGCACTCCGCTTGGGACTTCAAGGTTTGTTTGCCAACCTTGTTTCAGTGACCAGTCACAATCATTAGCGCCAGGCTTCACAGACAGCACCACATCACTTTTAGAGGGGCTCAGGGGGCGGTTTCTACTTATCAGGCCAGTCAAAAGGCAGGGGTGGCTTCTCAGCGGCTGCAGGGCTAGGGCTTGCTTGGGGATGGGGGAGAAGTGGCCTCAGGGAAGGGAAGAGGGTGAAGGTTGTACTGGGGGAAGAGGGTATCCCAGAGTTTGTGTGGGGGCACAAGTTTATCTGTGCCAAGTGGCCTCAAGATGGTGAGGGCCGAGGAGGCAGTCTCCAGAGGAGATGAGGCCAGATGGAGATGTGAGGGTGTGTGTGAGAGAGTGAGTGGTGATGTTCCTTGAGCTAGTAGTGAGTGAGATGTTAGTGAATGTGTGACGGGCTTGAGTGTGTGAGTTTAGAGTGATGAGATGGTTGCCTTACCCTGGTGGCACGAACAAGATAATTCATCCTCTATCTGCGTTGGATGGCCAAATCTTCTGTGCAGCATTGGCACTGGTCACCACTGCCATTGCCTACCAAGCTGGAGTGGTAATGTTGCTTCCCCTCCTGCAGCCAGAGCTGGGGTAGAGGACATCACGGCTGCCTCCATGGTGGCCAAAAGGCGCTCAAGGGATGCGTCACTAAACCGGGGGGGGGTGCAAATCGGAGCCTGTCTGCCATTGAAACAGTGTGTTCCTGGGAATGCATGATTAATGAGGCGGGATTGGGGTGATACAGCGCGAAAACCCACCATTGCGGCCAATAGGTAAAACATCCTTTTCCCAACCGCTACTGCACTTAGTGCACATCTGGGATGATTCTGCCCTGAGGTTCCTGCACTACTGTCTGCTCGGTCCCATTACCTGCCTCACTGACAGTCACATCCTCCAGTCCCTCACTGCTGACCAAAACAGATGACCCTATCCGAAGAGATGTGGCTGTCTTCTGGAACAAAGTGTCCAGATATTTCTCCCCCTCCCTTATGTTGCGCAGTGTCTGCAGTTCAGCTTCCAGGTCAATAATCCTGATCCGGAATTCCTCAAGCTGCTTACACTTCCTGCAGACATATATGTCATTGATTACCTTGGCGTCCAAAAGCTCCCACATTTCCATAGCTACAACATAACACCTGTCCTGCCATTATTACTTATGTTATTTAGTTAACTTGATTTAATTACTCACTTAATTAACTTGGAATAATTCCTATGTATGCCACACCTATTCCCCTGTGCACCGAATTCCTATGTGAACCTAATTCACTACTCACTCAGTCTCCGTCTCACTCTGGCGTAGTTGTCTGTCTCCTCACGTGCCCCTCACACGTGGTTTGAAGAACCTGTTTCTTTTTTAGACCTTCTGATGAGTCAATAGCTAGTTTAGCTTCCTGCTACTGTAATTAACACTACTTGAACCAACTGCTTTCAGGTGACTCTGAGATACAGTGCTAAACATTGCATATTGTAGTACACAATTGGCCTCACGACTGAACTGTACAATATCAGTTTAACTTGGCCTCCAGACATCCCCTATATATCATGATTTATTCATTCATTCATTCACTGTCATTGGGCTAATTTCCTGATATTTCCTTTCTAAAAACTTCATGGAAGCACCATCACCACCAAGAGTTCAGCGGTTCAAAAACAAGGCAACTAGAAATTAACAATAAAATGCAGCTTTCCAGTATTGTTCACATCCAGCGAGGATAATAAAACTCAGACATCCACCCACATTAAAATCCAACTTTCATATCATATTTCACTTACATAATGGTCCAAGTCTCTCTGAAGATAGTCAATCTCCTCTCAATTTATTATCTAACCACAGATATTTGTGTCATCAGCAGACTTAGTCCTAACAGCACAGACAATAGTGCCGAAAGTATGGTCCCTCCAAACTGAGTCTTGTAAGAAGAGCATTCCAGGGGACCTGTATGACAAAACAGGAGTGTGCCATTCTTGGCAGAGGTGGCAAACAGGCTGAAAACTGTGTATTTCTGGAACTTGGGAAAATGATAAGGAAGAAGATGGAACTAGCAAGATAAGCAACCTATCACTTCCATGTACCTGGTTGACAGCACAAGATGTTGTCGTTCAACTTGTTCCACATGTAACACTTGACCAGGCAAAGCTCTCATACAACTTTCCAGCATTTACAACTTACACATACTCAAGATGCAGGACACAGAATCAAGCTGCAAGTTATAATAGAAACCTGGTCTACTCACAATTTCCAAGAGTTTCACACATTGAACCACAGTAACACAAACAGGATAATTTACTAAGACCCAAGATGGGCTACAGGTTGAACATATGACAGCCATCAGTTAATTCCTGTATGGGGGGAAAGTGCAATGTAGAAAAGGAGATGAAAGTGTGGACCATGCTGAACAATGCATTGGATGTCCGTTTGATCTTTTAGCAGTACATTAACTGACTTTACAGTGTTAGCCAACAATTATCCAAAAGCTTAAAAATTCAGGCCAGGACAGTTTCTGTTTGCACATGTGTTTCTGGAGATTTGAAAGTTCTACAAATGCAACCTGCTCACCCTCAGGGAGTCAAAGTTGCCACCCTCAGTCCTTGACTGAGGTACATATGCCAAGGTTTGTGCACATTTTCCAGGGCTTCTTGGCCTCTAGCATCACTCCTTCATAGTGTCCTTCATCACCTAACCCATAAAAATGTATTTGATACACATTAAAAGCAAACATTGCTGCCCAGATTCTCTCTAAAGTGCACATTGAAACATTAAAAATATTCAAAAACAAGAAAAATTGCACTAAAAAAATAAAGCTTTTGCCATTATAAGAACTCCTTCTCCCATTAACATTCCTTTGCTTGCAATCCAAATGGGTACTAAAGGGAAAAAGCAAGGCCAGCACAAATACTATATTGTGGAGCTGTGTACTCTTTTAAATATTTCTGCATGCGACCTGAGGACTTAATAAGGTTTGATCGTGACTTTGTACAAGTTCTAAACAGTACAGGTATTTCCTCACCACATTTATGGGTTTGTGAGGCACAACTATTACATCTAAAAACATAATGACCTGGATTTTGAAATCAGCAACAAAGTGATAGCACCCACTTCTGATCTCGAAGGAAGTTGTCCATGAAGACTTAGCTAGCTCTATGTCTATGACATGGATTGCACATTTACTTAAGTTAATTTCATTCTGGTGCCTGTTGCAGGGGATCTCTGGCATCCAGCAACAGCACTGCCATCAAGCAGACTAAATAGCCAATCACACTGCAGAATTCTCACAGAAAACAGGAAGTTACAAGTAAATTTTATCCACTTTTTTATATCTTTAGAGGAAGCAAAATAAAGATTGCGACATACACGAGATTAAGGTAGAATTTGAAAATGACGAACTTAAAAAATAATTTTAAAATATTTTAAAAGTCTATAGAATTTTTATCATGGAATGGAGAAATTTGGTATTCAACAATTATAAAATTAGTTTTTCAGGTCCAGAGAGGTTGTTCATCAGTAGTTATTACTTAGTACACCATTAAAATCCCAGCTATACCTCATTCAAAATGTTGTCACTCTTTCAGAGGTTTTTCTGATGAGATCAATAGCATGTAAACTGGAAGTTCACATAAATTCAGTGATTACTAATTGATTTCCATCTGTGAGGACTTCAACAGCTCAGCCTGTGGGGATGCAAGCAGTGACTAAAACTTCTGGTTTTCCACATTGAACTGTGTATTGTTAGACACCAGTTATTCCTGTCTCTTTCACAGGGTAATGACAATGAATGTCATAGACAGCCCCCTATGATAATTGAGCTGATTACCTGGTCAACCACTTTTCCTGCTTTGGATTTCAAGGCAAGTGATCTATAACTGGAATTACACTTGCTAACATTCAATTCTCAAGTATTTCCCTAGTATTTATGATGCTCTGAAAAGTATCAAGGTGTTAGAATTTCTTTGCTATAATTACTTGAAGAATCTCACTTGGCCTAAAACTTCTTTGGATATTTCCCTCCTCTACATTATTTGAATTTGTCTATAGCCTCCTTTGCAAAAACAAGTATTTCTGAAAGTACTGTACTCCTCTTTTTGACATATCTTCCATGGTACACTGTAGGCTCACCTATCTGATACCAGAATCAGGTAGGTTTGAAATAGTGCAGTTGATGAATCTGGATTAGCTTATTAATAGATCTTGGAGGGATAAACTGCTACCAACAGCTGTGATTCTTCTGATATAGCTCTAGATGCCTTTGTAAAGCTCCATTCCCTAATGGGTACAGTGGTCCTAACTGGACAAGTATTAGAAACCAGTTTTCTATTCTGGTGAGCTACATGGTTTTAGTGTTCAAACTCCAGCAGTACCTCTGTGCACAGTTGGAGGTTCCTATACATTGATTCTGCCAAATTGTGACATCGGTCTTTGGGCTTAGGTAAGCAGAGTGTGTATTGTACTGGGCAAACAGAAATGTTACAACCACAGATTTTTCAGTAGCTTGGTTTGGAGATGCTTAAATATGGTGATGGGTTTGAGTGTACGCCAAACACACAGTTGGCTAAAACAAAAAAAAGACCTAGGACTAGGAAATTCCTCAGAGATGCTGCTGCTCTGCTGCTGTTATTTGGGCAGAGCTGAGGCAAAAAACCTATTTATGTGAATAAATAGGATTTCTGTTGCACTCCTAGTGAAGTGACAGAGGTGGTGTGGAACCAGTTCCGAGGCATTTCCCTATCTAGATGACAGGTTTGTAGATCCTTATTGTATGCATGGATTACGCAAGTCTGTATGCTTGTCTTGTCCATATCTATCTTGTGCATTTATGAAATAAGAAAATTTAAGTAAAAATTAAAACAGGAGTTCCTCCGCCCACCTCCACATGGCAAACAACAGTAGAGTTCAATACCAAATGTGTGTCCCCATTCCAAAAACAATTTCATGCTTCTCAAAACATTACTAATTTTCTGCTCTTTTTTCTTCAAAAATTATTTTGTTCTGGGTGTGGTTAAATACCCTAGAATGGCATCGCCACCACTTGCTTCTTCCTTGGATTTGGTAGATTGAGGGATGCTAATCTCATACAGGCACATTCCACAGCATCAGTGTGAATTTTCCCACTCTCCACATCTGACATCTTTGTGGCCTTAGTGGGATTACTAGGGAATGCACATTTTAGGCAGATTTTGTGCTGTGAACTCGTGCCCATTACCCATTTGTATCAATTAAATTTGAACCCGGATCTCCAGAGTGAATGGCTAGTTTTTAAATCCAGTATGCCATTCAGTCCTCAGAATGCTGTCTCTTCAGATTACTTGGTATGGGAGCTTCCAAATTACATATTTCTCAAACTGCGGTGACTTAAGACTTTACACTTGCTTTGGTCTTTTAAGGGTTAAAAGAATATTCTAGTTTTGGTTGGAAAGCTGTAGAGGCCTATGTATGACGGCTTGGATGATTTCCTCTCTAATATGATTCTCAGAATGTTTAAAATTTCCTCCAGACAGGAAATACTTAATGTAAACTTTCTGTCGCTCAATGTATACAATTACCCTCTGCACCTTCACTGGATCGTGGCAGAATCAGCAAGTCATGCCACCCAAACATTAAACAAGTAGAGTCAGCTCTTATGTAAAACAATCTTTAGAGAAACCATGGATATTAGTATCTAAATCACGCTTTTGATTAAAATACATAACTCTATTGAAGCCAAACCAAATAAAAACTCTTCTTTAAATAGACAAAAGTAAGCAAGGCCTGATTAACCTGTCTCTACTGAATATTTGGATTAGACTCCCTCAGCCAATATTCTGTCAACTAGCAGATCATATGTGGCATTGCTCATGGTGAGTCAGAGCACATGCTGTTTCACAACAGTATTTAGGAAAAGGCAATTTTTTATGGAGTGAGCGGAAGTGGCAAATAATAGCAAAGACTGTAGACGCTGGGAATCTGAAACGAAAACAGAAAATACTGGAAAAACTCAGCAGGTCTGACAGCATCTGTGGAGAGAAAAACTGAGTTAACGTTTCGAGTCCATATGACCCTTCTTCAGAGCTAAAGTGAAGTAGAAATGTGGTGAAATTTATACTGTGTAAGTGGGGTGGAGCAGGCGAAGTTGGATAGAAGGCCGGCGATAGGTGGAGGCAAAGGAGAGATTGACAAAGATGTCATGAACAAAAGGACAAAGGGAGTGTTAGTGGTGGTGGTAATGGCTAAAAAAGGTGCTGATAGTGGCATAAAGGTAAGAAAGTAGAATGTGATAATGACAGAACAAGGGTAAGCACTCTGTGAAAGAACAACATGGAACAAGTAACAGATAGCCCTTGTGGGGGTGGGGTGGGGGAAGGGGGCAGTGGTAGGGAAAGGAGGATAGAAAATAGGATCAAAATTTTCCCCCCGTTGGGGGGGGAAGTTGAAGAGTGGGCGCGCCGCCATTTTATGTGGGCAGACCAATTAAGGCCCGCCCAGCGTGACATCTGCCAGGAAGCTCCCTATGTGCTCCCTGTGCGGCCAGGGGGATTCCCCCAGCCGGGAGTGCGCTCTTTTGCACATGTGCACGGAAGAGCGACAAATCTCCCTGTGGCTAAGTGCTGCCTCAGGGAGATCGGTTCTATATTAAAAAATATTAAAAATAGAAAAAAAAATTCCCTAACTTGTCCCCTCATGTGACACTGTCACACGAGTTGGGACATGTCCATAACTTATAAAAACACTTTAATTAAATTTTAAAAAATCTATATGAAATCTCATCCCGCCGATGGATGAGGTTTCAGGCTTTTTCTAATGCCGGCCGGGGCTCCCGGCCTGTCCGCCAACCTTAAGTTTGGATGGGCAGGTCCATTAATTACTTTAATGACTCTGTTAATGGCCTCAATTGACAACTGACAAGTCGGCGGGCGCACAGCTGATTTTGCTGAGACCCTGCCCATCTGAAAATTTAAATGGGGCGCGGTGACATTCCACCCGACGTCACCGCGCATTATTTTACGCATCGGCGAGCGGGCTCTGCCTCCCTGCTCGCCGACAGGTAAATCCTGGCCTAGGTGTACCTCACTGGTGCTGCACTGGGCCCCACATGAGGGCATTGGTGTGGGAAGTTCCAAATTAACCCAGCTTTCCTTGTGTCAATGGCTTTCAGAAGGCACGGGAGCTCTGAGCTCATAAGACCTTTCTGAAAATTTCAGCTATTGTTGGGCACCAATAGAGTGGAGGTTTTGGAGATTGGCAGAAATAGTTGTTGCTGTTTGGCTTTGGCAGCATGTAGATTATCCTTTGGTCTAACATCATTATAGAGCATAACCTGAGGTTTGGTGGAATTGGGAAGTGAAAGAGAGAGATTGTCTAACTGGTGGGTTCCTGATAGCTATTGACAGCAAGGAAATGAATTCAACAGCGCTGGGAGATCAGCAGCACTAATTTGCAATTTTATAACATTTAAATGTTGTGTATTATGAGTCATTCCTGAAAATGTATGAGCTGTCTACCTTTGTCTATCTGCTCCTCTATCTATTTATATTTCGCATTCTGTGCTCCCCTCTCTCCTTTCCTCATGTCTGTCCCTATCTTCCTCCTTCTCTTTCTGTCTGTAATTACAAACATTAGTTATAAAATTTAAACAATTCAATTCCTATCAACAAAACACATGATAATCGAAAGCTTTCTTTGCTTTCAAAATTCAACTAATTAATTTAATTTTTTTTATAAGAGTCGAATCAGGATGAGGAAAGACAGAGTACGGTTCTGTGTCTTACAGACGTCTGTAATTAGGATTGACAAAACACAGGTAATAATCAGTTGAGGACTTTGCTTACTCTCAAAATTCAACTTACTTTTTTAAAAGAAAAACAAACTCAATATTAGGAAATCCCCTGTTCTTTCTCTCTCACCCTGTGTTCAGTACATTTTCCTTACTCGTGTGTTTCTCAAAATAAGAGGTACAGATGATGTGTATTCATTACAGTCTGTCTTTTTTCCCCAAATACAAAGACATACATAGTCTGTCCTTAAAAACACTCCATATAAATTTTTTATGCTTCTGAAACTTGTCCTAAAGCTTTATTCAAAAAATGTTGAAAAACCTAACAGGTTTTATTGGAGGCTGGGTGATCATTTGGCTATGTGCCAAACATGAATCCTAGCAAAATGTGCACACTTCAAACTACAGGATTTGCATACAGCTAACAAGAATAACGACTCAAGGCAAATATATTAAGTCCAAGCCAAACTCCTGAGACAGGCAAAGGTCTTCCAATGTCAACATTATTAAAGGAAATAGAATACTGAATGAATTTATTATGAAATATTTAACTGTGATTTTAAAAAAAATGTTAAAACCTTTCTTTGCACAGAGTAGAAATTTCAGTTACTGAGGAAAAATGGAGCTCCACTCTTCCAAGGAGCATTCTGCATGATTCAATTGGTTTATTAACAAACTGTGACAGAAAAATGTTTACATATATTTTTCCACAGTAAATGCTACCACGCTTAGATTGGGTTTTCCATTAAAAATGTTTGCAAATGCAGTTTCCATTAGACAAACTGATCCAAAAAGTTTTTCATAATATATAGATGTTTTTTAACAGAAGATATAGAAGAGTCAATTAAGGTCTAAATCAGGAAACTTTGATACTCCTGCATAACTATCTTCTTACATATTCTGACATAAATATCCAGTACAGATCTTGGAAGTGATATCAAAGAAAAATAAACCCTGGCAGTTTAAAAAAAAAATTGGCCTGAGTTTATGTAATCCATTTCTATTCCCTTCTATGTATTAAATACAATTTTTAGCGTTTGGATGGAAAGATGTAAATGCTGACTGTGTTGTGTGCATGAACTGGTCCCTTGAGGCAGAATCTGTGCGGCTGGAGTCCGACTTGTTTCGTAACGCCTGTGAGAACAAAGCCTAAGTCCTGTTACCTAAGCAAACACACAATCATTTGACTTCCAGAAGCATAACACCAAGGTTATTTCATAATCTGAAACTCTAGGTTATTCACCATTTGATTTTGCTGAAAATACCTTGGGTTTTCTGTGTTTTTTAAATTATCAGTCATATGCCGATAGTACCTGGTCATTAGGCAATATGATATTTTTGATGGTACTTTCTGTCAATGTACACTGAAATTTGTTGCAAGTAGGCCTTTGAGTAGAAAATATGCATGTAACCAAAACAATTTGTATGTTTTTCCCTCCCTCTTGATGTTAGCTGATTGAAAAATATATACATAGGGTAAACTGAACTTCAGAGGAAAATATTTAGCAGCTGCTTCTAAACTGTAGTAATTTGTGATGATGAAAAAAGTTACCTTATTTCTCAAATACGCCCAGCAATGAGCAGACATTTCACACATCCTCAAGTGGGGAAAGAATAACAGTAAAAGAGATTTAATCAGGGTTTTAGGTTTGCCCTCAACTGTTAACAGATAACGCCATCATTTTGGCAGGTAGAAAAAAAACATCAAGCTGTCGGGATTGACATCTGCCCGAGTTTTGATCGCCTAGCCATTAAACTCAAACTGATGTGCTGTCTACATTTCTGTTGCCTTCTTCTGTCATTCATAAATGTTTTCTACCTCAGTCCTACAGCAATAATACAGTCTCCAGCAACCTGATGTGCACATCCTTTATTTGTATTACAATCACGAGTCTGTGAAACGCCTTGGGATTTATTTTCTATGTTAAAGGTGTTACATTAATGCAAGTCTACACCCAAAACTGAAAATAAATGCTAAAAACAAAAAAAGACCTCAAGTAGTCAATAGATACACTTTAACAAGTGTTAATCTTTAAATCATAATGTCCACCAGCCAGCATATATAGAATCGTGTGAACTACGGAGGTGTGACAATCTGTAAATTCTCTCACATTCTTGTCATTTTTTTGTACTCCATCTGTAGACTGAGTCTTACTGGTTTCCTTGCAGCCTTTGATCAGACTACGTAAGCAGTAGTTGACATCTTTCAACACATGGGCCCAAAGACTAATGTAGGTTTACTTAATGAAAAATAATATCAGACGGTAACTCCACTAGAGTTTAAGTTACTGCCCCTCTGACAGAAATAAATGTGCAGAAATTAGCTTTTATGCACATTCATTAAATATTTCCTAATGATCTATCACACCTGCTTGATATGAAGTGGGATTTTACACCCACTAAGACTCAGGGCAATGGAAGGAAAGTGCTTGTGTTATCTTGATATTTCATTATACCTCAGAATTTAATATGAAGAGTAAGCAGGGAAATGGAAAGGAGCCTTGGCAATGATATGCATGCTTAAGCCATGTTAATACTGAGATCTGGTATGGAAATAAACCCAGAGCTCTGCACTGAATGTGTATCTAAGGATTACCATGGCCCAACCATATTTGTGATGTTCTTACACAATGGTCCTGTAATGGGTCTTACTTCTTATTTCATTCAAGCATACACACTCGTAACGCACAAGTGCCCATGTCAGACACCCTGTGTGGTTAGATTAGCACCTCTTGTTATTCTTTCTTGCTTCTGGGGTTATTTTCAACACTTATTTCTACATCATTAAATTCCTGGTGAACCAATCAGCTTTGCTTCTAAACCTGTATTTTCTTTCCCTCCGGCTCCAGTGTGCCCAAGGTAGTTGACCCTGAACTCTCGTCATGTGGTCTGCCTTATTAATCATCCACTAATCGCTCAGTCAGAAATAAAAAAAAACAAGAATGTGTTAAAAGATTGCTTGTAACGAGTTAGAATTAAGCCAACGCCTCACTTTAGCAAGAAGTTTCCGAAAATGTTATTCAGCTGATATAAGTGACTTTTGGAAAAATGCATTACACACCGTTATAAGTCTCCATATATAGAAATAAGTGGTTAAGCAGATGCAGAATACGCTCATGATTCCTCATATTGAGAACTGGAGAAGAACGTCATGCCACCAGGGGGAGTAACAGAGCAGAAGCTAGATACCTTTCCCCTTGGATGGATAAGGAGTATGAGAGGAGCAATTCCTCATGTTCATTGCATGGTTGCTAGTTACAGAACAGCAATGGTAAAAATCCAGGAGCAGGAGGCCTCAGCCAGGGGTATGATGTAGAGACAATAAAAGAAAATCTATAAAATGGTCTCGCCATAGTTGCAAAGTAAGTGGTTAAAGAGCATTACGCACAGTTTAGCATTTTCCATTCTGAGTGAATATTACGTTGGAGAATTCAAAGTCGTCTGAAGACGAATTGATTGTAGCTAAATGTTACAAATTATGAATGAATTACCAATTAATAAAATATTGCATTTTGCTCCTGTACAATATTTCACAATACATTGTAAGTATCCTTGAAAATTCAGAGATTTATTTTATTGCTTTATCCTCATCAAAATTCCTTCATTAAATAGCTTTCTCATTTAATGAAAGATGAGCTAGTGAAGTCCTTCAGTGTTCAGTATCAATTTAGCATAATTCATGCTGCAGTATAGTATGGTGATGTAGAAGCACTTCATTGCGCACTATAAAACCTAATGCTTGGTAAAAACCGTGAGCAATGTTAGCTTCCCAAAACGTAGTGAGTTCATATCAAATATTCTCACCACTATTTTAGCAGGTATTAATCCATTTCTTTTAAATAGATCACGAGCTCTGTTAAATAGCAGACAAAGAAATTATTCTATACCTACAGCATTAACCTTTGGTTTGACGATATTGTTCATAATCTAATCCTTATAGAAATCCATTGCTGAATATTTTTTATCTTCTTCATCTCTATATCTTTTATCTGATCTTTTAGTACATGCTAGCATCTTTCCTACCACTGGCATTAAGCTCACTGATCTATAGTTTCCTGGGTTAGTTATATTTCCCCTTTTGATGATGGGAATGCCATTCACCAGCTCTTTGGCACTATTCCTTTTTCTACTGATTTTTGGTATGAGTACTAAAGCAATGTTGTCCAATACATTCGTCACTGGCTACATCTGGCTAATTGTGAATCCAGATGTGGCTAATTGAATTTTTGATTAGCAAAAAACGTATTAGACATCACTATTGTATACCTTTAATTTGTGTACATGTTTGTTGGTAGCATAGTAACGTGAAAAGCCGTGTTTTTTGACCATTTTGAGTGTTCTACTTCCTTGGTTACTGAATAATGGGAGATGTGAAAGACACATGTAAAGTATGTTTACCTGTGTTGCCTGAGTGTACATAAGGCATTTTCCACTAAAATTAGTGCATGTGGTTAAAACAGTATCACCATAGCTATATCTGTAGTTGGTCAGCAATTTCTACTGGAGAATATTATACTGCTGCCTCTACTTGCTTTGTAATTTCTTATGGTTTTCTCTATCTAGACACTTTCAGTGTTCATGCATCCAATCCATCTGGATCTGGGATCTTCTCCTCCTTACGTTTAGCAAGTTTGTCTAACATCTCCTTACTTTCTATTCTGGCTATTGTAACATCCTTCTTGATTTCTTCTATGGTTATCACTGCCACCTTTGTAGCCTTTTCAATGAAAAGAGGCAAAGTATCTATCAAGTAAGTCAGCAATTTAAATATCATCACCTGTGAGTTTGTCTTGCTCATCGCGTGGTGGCCCTGTCCTGATCTTAAATTCCCTGTGTCTCCACCTGTGGCATCTACCTACCTGTGCTACAAACTGCAATGTGTTTTCCATGGAAAGCCTCCGAATTTATTTACTTCATTTATCTTTAACAAATTTGTTTGTCAATTTTTCTGGCAACCATTTACCTTTACATCCATTCCCTTTAATTTATTGTTCTGTGCTCCTATTGTAAACCTAAGTCAAACACACACAGATGTCCACTTTCCTTGCTTTGCCATTTACTCAGTTGCAATCCTCTCCAATATGCTATACCTGCCCAACCATTGCCAGGTATAGAGATATTATTTTATTCTTCTTCAGTTCATGCAAGGGTGGCAGACAAAACTGCTTTGTGCCAAGTTATGTGTTTTAAAATATGTATGCATTATCTACCTAGGATTAAATCTTTGAGTTGATCATGTCTTTTGTGTGCTAATGTACTTATTTGAATGGATACCACTGCAATGTTGCATCAGATTACACCAACGATACATGTTTCATGAATGGGTGATACTGTCCTACTCTTAATATCCTCAGCAAAGTTCTGAATTTCTCTTAGCATTCTTTAAAGCTCAAAGCAACAGACTAGCAACACAAAAATGAGGCAGAAATTGGGAACTCATCACAAGTAATGTCATGGGAATTTGTATTACATATTTTTTTACCTCCTGTGGCACTGCTCATGGAATCAATAGCAAGTGAAGTCTTCCAGTGAAGTGGGGTTAGAGCGTGGAGGATAATTACACCTGGGTACAAGTACATAATTCCGCCCCTATTTTAGGCAAAAAATTCTGTCCTTATTTTTATATCCCATTATAAATTCCTACTTTCACATTTATAATGGAGCTATCTATTTAAATAGATAATGTTGGAAGTACATGCTCCTACCAGTGCTAGCACTGCAGCATGTCCAATGGGGGGATGGAAGGATGCAATTACAGCGTGACAAGATGATATTTGTAGTTCCTATTATAAATGCAGACATTGTAATTTATCATGGAAAAGTTAGCAAAGTGCATGCAGATGCAAGATGTCACACTTCATGTGTCGCATTTTAAAGTGTCAAACATATTAAAAAAAGAGAAAGAAAGACAGTCTTCATTTCATGCTGGTCCATTTAATACAGAGCTGGAACTTAACAAGCACCTGATAATTTGCAAACTTCCCTCACCAACAGCAGGTAACCTTTGGATGTTCCTATGTAAAACAATTAAACCTTGTGTCCTTAAAGGGAATTATAATGTTGTTTTATGCAATTTACTATGAGCACTGGCATGGCAGATGCAATGGTAAATTTAAGGAAGCAAACTTCCAAGTCTTTGTCTCATCCTAACGCTATGAATTTGCCTATCCACCACTGAAGGGAATAATAGGGAACAGCAACAACTTAGGAGCTGAGAAGATAGTTTTAAAAAATGGTGTGCAGTATTTTAAAAAGTAAAATACTATTAAGGCTTCATGAATGCATGGAGTTGGTAGTAATGTCAGCTCAAGATCACCCTCCTCCAGAGGTGAAAAATAAACTGACTTCCCACAAAATAAAAATAAAAACATATTTCCAAAGAACCTCTAGCTGAGATAGAGCCCAGAACTGTGTTAGTACTGTTTTTATTCATATACATTCTTAATTAAACCTAATCATGGTTTGGAGATTGGCCACAATTTTAAGCATATTGATTGCAATGCAGCAAGAGCTAACCAGAGGAAGACCAGTGTGCCTGTATATCCTGACCCCCATGGAGGAGACAATGCTGACCATCATTGGGATGCCACTGCTGAGACTGAGGCCAGCTGCAGGGCTGAAACTATTGAAGATGATGGTATCCTTACATCTAATCCTTCTTCTCACATGCAACTTTTCCCTCATCCCTCCAACAGGCTGCAGATGGTGTAGACATGCACCTCTTATTTTTTTTCTACTCCCTGCATCACAACCTTACCCTTGTGCCTTTCTCCTTTCAGATAACGAGAGGTCTAACCTGTCCAGGCAGTAGAAGAACACCAAGAAGAGAGCGATGATGAAGACACAGCACTGTCACTAGATTTCACACTTTCAGCAACCAGCTCAGATACTGGCACTGCATGTAATTTAGAGAATAGCATAGAGACGGGATCTGGACATGGTGAGGCACAGCACACAAGTGGGCTACTGCCAGGGAAGAGGACAAGGATAGCGCATGTGCCATTCCCCTGAAGGTGAGATTAAACATTGATTCCACTCCAGAAGACTTAGGTAAGTACTACAATCCTCCAAAGCCTACAGAAGGATGCTGACAGGTATGCGCAGTGAAATGCCTGGTGCATCGGGACGCCTGTCAGAAAGCCTACATTCAATGTCATGGAGTAGTTCTGATGAAAGGTCACAGACCTGAAATGTTAACTCTGTTTTTCTCTCCACAGATGTTGCCTGACCTGATGAGTATTTCCAGTATTTACTGTTTTTATTTCAGCATCAACTTGATATAGGGCTCTGTGCAGAGGTAGAAGACCATCTTCTCTAATATGGAATTGGTGTCCAACTCCATTTATATACCTATTAACCAAAATTCCACCTAAGCTGAGCGGCTGCATCCTGGAAGCTTTCATACAGCGTCGGCACTAGTCAGGTCCTTTACGTTATCGCACATGTACAGCCAGGTTTTGCAGAGGTCCTCCATATCGACGCAGGCAGCTGAAGCATATTGTGTTACGACCGCAGCCGATGTTATTCGTTGAGCAAGCCAAATCCCAGAGGGAAACTTATCTTACTTGTCATATCTTTTATCTTGTATTTTGAAAATGAGAGGAAATCCCAGAAGCATAGAATCCCTGTAACATTCTTAGGACTTTAAAATTAAAAGATTTATTAACAAGAAGAAAAAAAAATTTAAACACACAAGATTAAAATTACAGAGTTGAATTACACAACATGCCCCCCCGCAAAAAACACACTTGGTCAGAACACACAAGTAAACTACTTGGCAACGGCTCCCTTATTGATTTTTAACCATAAAAATCCAGTAATATTACCCCAAGGCAAAAACTGCAGCTTTAACAAAGTATACCACACAACTTCTCTGTCTCTTCCACGCTGCTGTGGAAATCCAAGGGAAGTGCAAAAACAGACTGCTTCCTGAAAACAAAGATTGCTTTGTCTTGAAACTGGATGGCTGCTTTATATTCACAACAATTCTCAGCACAGAGCTGGTCTCAGGACATCTCCCCCACACAGTCACCTCAAGTCAACTAAACAGCTCCCTTAAATATCTTTTTTCCCTTTCATCCTAGACGCCATTGTCTTAAGCACCTCTTTGAACTGAACTTTTCCAAATTATAAAAATCTTTCATGTCTTCCTATTGCTTCCATTTTTGGGTCAAATTGTTCGCTTATGAAACCTTTGTAAGTCATAAAAGTCCCTTAAACCCCCATTGAAATTTAGCAGCTAAAAAGTCAAGTCCTTACCTATGACTTAATGCAAATTTCAAAACCCAACCAATTTACTTGTAATTCCAACTTCACCATAACCTCTCTTTACAAATGCATGCATCTAGCTACTTTACCTTTCATCTCTCAGTTCCCACAGACAAGCTGTCTTTACTAACCTTCCCCCAGTTTAATTACCCATGGACGGACACACACACACCCACACCCTTCTTTACAGAATACCACCATATTCCCAAAAATATTAAAGATAATATCCATCTTTACAGTTGTTTTAACCCACTAATAGTCTGCTCTACTACTTTTCATCATATTCCTGCTACACATTTGTGTAAGGGTTGTGCATCTGAGTAAACAGCTATGTCATCAGTTGATAGCCCATGTAGCCATCCTTTGGTTACCAAGATGGCTCAAATGCAGCTGCCATAGCTTTACTGCTGTAAAATTAAAGCATCATGATTGCTGCCAGGATTGTAGGCCTTTACCTGCATAGCTTGTTGCCCATGGTCACACATCAGCTGGCCATCAAGGGAGTGGAATCTCTCTCGGTTCTGATACAGGGCAAAGGTGACATGCGACACCCATAAATTGATGCAGATGCTGTCAGTGGAACCCTGTACCAAAGGGAAACCTGCAATCTTCATAAAATCTGGTGATTACTTCCTTCTGCTTTTCTTTGGCAAGAGAGAATGAAATGTATTCAGTTCTCTTTGAATGGAGAACCTCTGTGACCTTCCTCACACAAGAGTGGACAACAAACTGTGAGATGTTGCAAATATCATCAGCTCCAGTCCAGAGCCAGACACATAAAAGTTCATCATCACAGTCACCTTTACAGACACCGGTAATGTGGTCCTCACCCTACTCTGTGGTGCCACTCATGGCTGCAGGTAGTGGCATATTTCAGCAAAGGCGTCCTTACTGAAGCACAGGTATCTCATACATTGTTCCTCGCTGAGGTTCAGATCAGAGAATTGCTCCCTGCAGACCCTGGGCAGATATAGCCCCCTACTGAGTGCTCTTTTCCCCCTCCTGCCTCTTGCAGCAGCTTGTCCTGCTCTGCGTAGCCTCTGCTTATTTGCCCAGTTATGCTTTATTCCAAGGGGAAAGCATAATAGTGCATCTTAAGGATGGGCAATAAATGCTGACGTCGCCAGTAACACGCACATTCCGTAAAAGAATAAAACAAAAACCATGTGTTGGAGCAACTAGTTTGTGAAGAGGCCTTGAAGTCAGCAGTAAGTCCTTCAGCCCCGGCCACATCACTCTCTGTAAACCGATGCAACTATAGAAAGCACAAAACACATGCAGAATTGTAGCAACAGCCACAAGAAATCAACCAGCATTTAACCTGTAAGTAGTTAAGAATAGCACAGGTAGAGAGTCCTTCCTGCTGCTGAACACCTGCTAAATTGTACAAGGCTAAGGGAGGGCATTGGCTGCAGTGTTCTGCTCCAAAATGGCACAGCATAATCTGCCTGCTCTGCATACTCCTGGCAAACGTTCACTGCGCTAACGCCTGCACCAATATGGCGTCTGCTGCGCGATTCACCCCACAAATGTGCATGTGTGCCGCAGATGGTATTTTGGAACTCCAAGTGTAGTCACAGCAGCCAAAAGTCTGGCACTAATGAGTCCAAATTCTTGCCCGCTGTGTGTAGCCACACCTTACTTCTCACTTACAAGAAGCATGTCCATACTATCCTAGGCAAACTAACAATGGTTACAGTGTTTTTAACATTCATTAACTACTGGAGGAAGGTTACACCTATTGTTTATTTGAGAGTAAACTGATTTACTAAGATTCATAAAATGGCATATGCTGCATTTTTCAGAACAATTTACTTCTTCTTTACATTCATAAACATGTAAAAGTTCTTGGAATCTGATCCTCCGAATGAGGCAGTGAACAATTGCTAAGCCTGTTGCAGTTTGCACTTGTCCAAAATATTAAAGTAAAAGGAAATGAGAAAATTATGTGTGAAATCTTGAATATCACTTTCAGCTGCAGTGAAGAGGTGAAACTCACAGTAATGTGTGACACCATGCATATGACTAGTATAACTGTAGCCTTCTGTCAGAAGAACTGAAGGAAATGGTTACATCCTGTGTGACTGTAAATAAAATTATTTTGGTGCCAATTTTCAGACCCTTACAAAAGCCCTGAAGGCACATTCAATACGACTTTGTTGCACAGTAATTTTTGAATCATATTCTTTTTTATAAAGCCTACCCTGAAAGGAAAGAATTGCAGATCATTTACAATACCACACAGTATGGTAACTTCAGTCTGGTATTATCAAGCTAGTATTTATAGCATGGACACATGCCTGTGAGAAGGTGACCACAACTATGCATATTTTCTCCTAGCTAAAATATTTTACAGCATTTGCTGCTCTTTTAGCAGCTAAGGAAGTAGTTACATTGTCCAGCTGCAGCATCTGACTGAGTCGCCTTTAATATAATTGGAAGCTGTGGCTGGAACCACCACAAGAAATACTTTCTGGCTGGTATCTGGCCAGGCATTCTTTCCCTCGAGTACCATCTTCTAATTGCAACAGTCACCAGCTGTCTATCCTGGCACAAAAACCAGACGCGATCTGTTTGCCTGTTGTCCAAGTTCAATTATGTAGTATTAAAAGCCAAGACACTAAATGTGTATAGGAGATCTGTTGGGCCTTACCCACAGCTCAATGTTGAGGAAAAGGGGAGTGGAGTTTCCTATCTCACTTTAACTGGTTTGTTCCTTGAAGGACTTAACAATAACAAAAATGGCTGTCAGCCTGAATTTCGTTAACTCATTCACTGACATGCTTACTTATAGTTCTCAACAGAAAATATCCAGATGTATTCAAATGATGTTCTTTCTATCAAGGTTCATAATTTTTGAGTACTTTTGTCAGCTTTCCTGATTTGAAGTATTTTGTGTATCTGTTAATAGAATATGACATTTTAGTGATCCAAAGGGTAGCAAACATTTTATAAGAAAGAAAGCCTCTAAATGCTGCATATTTTGTATTGAATGATTGCATGAGTGAAATGGTGGTCTATTAAAATAATAATTGCCTACATGATGAAATATAAGATACACAAGTTAAAAAAATGTTCATTTTCTACTGGATTGTTATATTCATAGACTCATACAGCACAGAAGGGGGCTATTTGGTCCATCAGCTCTTTGAAAGAGCTCTTCAATTAGTCCCAATCCCCTGGGCAAGATTTTCCCATCCTGCCCCATTTAAATTTTCAGGTAGGCGGGGGCTCAGCAAAATCAGCTGTGCGCCCACCAATCTGTCAACGGCCAATTGAGGCCATTGACAGAGTCATTAAACTAATTAATAGACCTGCCTGTCCAACCTTAAGGCTGGCGGGCAGGCCAGGAGCCCCGGCGGGAATTAGAAAAAGCCTGAAACCTCATCCACGGGCAGGATGAGGCTTCACGTAGGTTTTTTAAAAATTTAATCAAAGTTTCTTTAAAAATTATGGACATGTCCCAACTCATGTCACAGGAGGGGACATGTCAGGGAATTTTTTTTTCTATTTTTAATATTTTTGACAGGAGAGCCGATCTCCCTGAGGCAGCACTTAGCCACAGGGAGATACGTGCGCTCTTCCGTGCATACGCGCGAAAGAGCGCACTCTCAGGTTTAGGGATTCCCCCCCACCACCCCCCCCCCAGCCCGCACAGGGAGCACATTGCACTTCCGTGCAGACGTCATGCTGGGCGGACCTTAATTGGCCCGCCCACATAAAATGGCTGCTCGCCTCCAATCGGGGGCACGCCTCTGCATGCCCGCATTTCAACTTCGCCACCCGGTGGTAGGAAAATCCTGCCCCCTTTTCTTTTCCCAGAGCTTTGTAATATTTTCCCTGTCAAGTATTTATCCAATTTCATTGCAGAAATTACTATTGAATCTACTTCCACCACTCTTTCAGGCCATGAGCTCCAGATCATAACAACCCACCCTGTAATTTTTTTTCTCCTTATCTTCCCTCTGGTTCTTAATTAACCAATGACCTTAAATCTGTGCCTTTGGTTACTGATCCTCACAATCTTCTGCTAGACGACTGAGAAACAGAATCATCTATGAATGTTAGGCTGCTGGAAACAGACCCACCAGTTGCAAAACATTCCCATTGCTTTGACAGTGCTTCAAAGGTCAATTACCCGAAAAGTAAAGGAAAACAGTTACCCAAAAGTAAGAATTCCAGGGAAGGCATTTAGCCTGATCAACCATATGCATCTGAGATACACTAGCAAAGAAAACCAACTTAAGTTTTAGATTAGTTAGCTTATGCACACAGCAGGTGCTCTACTTGTAAATCATTATGGAATGTTAACTGAAATTTCAACCATCCCTTTTGGACTTCAAAGATACTTTGAATAGCATTCTTTGGCTCTCATTTTGGAAAATCTTGTAAATTCATAGGCCATCAGAAATTCCCATGTTCTGAATCAGGAATACCTGTGCGTGCGTAAAGCTTACAAGCCAAGGTCAGAGTCTCTGACTACTCTCGCTTTGAGATAAGGCAGTTTGGAAGATCTGTGCAGTATCAGAGTAAGTCATATTGTGAACCACCCTGAAGCTGAAAGGATAGAGATTTAAAATGAAGAAATAGCCAAGCAAAAAATACTCAGTGTACCATCTCAATTTTCTTAAGACTGCAGATGGTTGCACCCACTTTGGTCAGCAACAGGCATTGAACAGCTGACCAGTGGCATCATAAGTAGGGTAGAGATGCTACTATCTTGACTTTATTTGCCAATAGCTGTAATCCCTAATGAATGGATTTAGGAGCAAGAGAGGCCTACAAACTGGGAGCTATCTACTCTAACCCCAGTTTTCTGCAATATCTCCATATCCTTTCTTATTGTTCCATATAATGGAGCTTAACGAGAAATTATGAAATTTTCATATGTATTTTCATCACTTTCAGCAAGGAATGATTGAAAACTGAATCTAATCAATGAAGAAGCTATTTGTCTCCTACTGTCTATTTCAGTGGGACTTGGAGACATACACAGCAAGAATAAAAGGTTCAAATAATTCCAGCTAGAAAAAATAGCTGGTGATTTGAACAGACCAAAACATCAACAAGGTACATCAGAGGATGAAACGAATTCCAGTTGTAAGAACCATTCCTGAGGTGGTTTAAGAGTATGGTCTATGTTGCCCATATTAAGTGACTTGATGTGCAGAAGTTACAAGAGATGCTGTGGACTAACCTAAACTAGAGGCGAAATGACGATTACAGACAAGAGTTGAGTAAAAATTTTCAACAACAGCCTGACTGTGTCTTCCTGTTGTTCGGTGCACTATGTGAGTCATTTGCTGATTTTACATACTCAGTCGGAAGTCTCATCCGTTAGCAACACACATAGTAAATTTGGGTGAAGAGAGCTAATGATTTTCTGGCTACTAATTCAAATTAGAAAGCTACCCTTTAAACTGCCACATTGCATGAATTGACATATGTCATAGGACGATTATAAGATATGATAAGATATGATAAGATATTATAAGATATGCTGTGATCGAACACAGTGGGTAGAATTGTTTGTCCCGTGGGCGGGTGGGCGTGTGCCCAACCTGATCAGGAGTGAAATAGTGCCCGACGTCATCGTGCACTCGCGCAATATTTCGCTTGGCTGGCATGCACAGGTGTCGGGGCAGCGCCCACCATTAATGAAGGCCCTTAACAGTCCAGTTGATTGCGATTTTTCTTTGCCCGTGCAATTTCCAGCTCGTCGCACGGGCAAAACGAGCAGGCGGTCAGCCAACATTTTCACAAACATCCACGGGCCGGATAAAAAGAGTCAGCAGCATTGCCAGTGTGAGTAGTGAGGACTTTTAGAGATAGTTTGTTGCTGGTTGCTTATTGATACTTGGCAGCCTCATTTCTGTTTGGGGCTTCATTCTTTGCATTTCCCAGCTTCATTTCAGGACTCATTGCTGTCTGCAAGGCCCCCGGAGGATTCAGACAGTGTGGACCCTTCCAGGTATCAGACAGCCTTCCTTTACCCTGGTAATGGGGATTGTGGTGTCTGCTGGAGACATCTCCCCTGAGGAGGAAGAGAGGGGCAGAAGAGAGAAGCAGCCAGGTGTCCCTGTGCAGCTTCCAGGGGAGGGACCTTTGAGAGGAGAGGCGCAGACCCCAGGGATGCAGGGCCAGCAGGAAGTCCAAGGAGGAAGGGGCCACAGAAGACGCCACTGTCCTGCTGCCAGGGTTTACAGGTGTTGATGAAGCTTCCTCAATATGTCCGAAGTGCAATGCCAAAGGAGGCTCCACCTCTCAAGGGAGACAGTGACTTTGATTTCTCAGCTGATCAGGCCTGAGATCAGCTCCAACTGTGTGGCTCTGAAGGTCACAGTGGCCCTCAACTTCTATGCCTCTGGCTCTTTCCAGGGGTCAGTGGGGGATCTGAGTGGAGTCTCCCAATCAGCTATCCACAGTTGTGTCAAGCTGGTGACAGAAGCTCTGTTCAGGCGGGTACTGACCTTTATTCTTTACCATACAGACGAGGCCAGCCAAGCTGAGCGAGCCAGAGGCTTTGCAGCGATTGCTGGCTTCCCCCGTGTCCAGGGTGCTATAGACTGTACACATGTGGCCATCAAGGCGCCAGCAGGTGAGCCCGGTGCCTTCGACATCAGGAAGGGCTTCCACTCCATGAACGTGCAGATAGTGTGTGATCACAGGATGCAGATTCTACAAGTCTGTGCAAGGTACCCAGGCAGCTCCCATGATGCCTACATCCTCAGACACTCCCAGGTGCCGGGGCTCTTCAGTGCTCCAGCCCGGCTGGACGGATGGCTGCTGGGTGACAAGGGCTATCCATTGCAGAGGTGGCTCATGACGCCTCTCCACCATCCAAGAACAGAGGCAGAGCAGCGTTACAATACGGGTCATGGCTCCACAAGGAGGGTGGTAGAGAGGGCTGTAGGTCTTCAAGATGTGCTTCTGATGCCTGGACCATTCAGGGGGTGCACTACAATCCCCCCCAGATCGTGTGTCACTGATCGTGGTTACATGCTGCGCTCTCCACAATCTGGCACTGGCAAGAGGGGACCCACTGGAGGAAGAGGATCTTGACACAGCTGCACAAGACACAGATGATGAGTCCAGTAGTGACTCAGAAGAGGAGCACGGTGAGGAGAACGCTGAGGACATGGAGCCAGACCTGGTAACCTCCATGGAGGCAGGGACACCAGGGACGCCTTGATACAACGCTCCTTCAGCCAGGCTACAAAGATCAGCTTCAACCGCGTTGCCAGAGCTGCCTCCTCCATCCTGGGTGTCTGAAAGGACCCTTTCATTTGAACACAAAGTGCTCTGCACCTCCCTGCTCACCAATGATGGACGGGCACCTGGCTGGGATGCTGGGTGCCTAATCCATCTCCCACACTGTCACTGACCACCTGAGGTCAGTGTCTGTGTGAGGGTTTACAAGTCCGAGCACAACCCCAGGAGCTCCTCATTCTGTTCATGGAGCTGCCAATCCATGAGAATCACCACTCTCTCAATGGAAGAGGCAGTGCACTCGGCCATGAGGGTCAACGCAGTGTTCATGCTCCACATGGACTCCTCCATAACAGATACCATGGCACCCATACCCTCATGGATCTCTGCCAGATCCTCCCACACATCTCGCTTGACGTCCAGCATCTGCTGCCTAATGGACGACTCCAGAGGCTCATCATCTGCCTTCGACTCAGCATCGTCCTAGTCTCCAGCAGTCCTCCAACTGCCAGCGCCCTGGGCACTCTCTGCCTCTGCCTGCTCCTCTAGCAAACGTGAAGTGCCCTCACCAATGTGCACAGAGATACTAGCCGTCAATCTAATTCCTATCGAGGTGCTGGTATCTGCGCTGGTGTCTGGTTCAGAGAGCAGGTGTGATGAAGGTGCAACAGATGCTCGGTGGTCCTCCGGCGTCGGGGGTGGGCCTTCGGGGTCTGGAGAGCGAACACGAGCTGGCGAACCTAAAAGGGAGAAGAAGGATATGTAACTAGTTAAAGTCATCACACTGTCGCTGTGCATGCCAGGCACCCTGGTGAGGCATGGAGATCTGCATCATGGTGCTATCATCTTTCAACAATCAATGGGGACTCCAGGTTCGAGGCTCCCATCAATGAAAAGGCTACACTAGAATGTTTACTCCATCCGAAACTCTCACCTCTGTCCACTGCACTCTTACCTGCATTTGGCATCCCTGCCTTTCCACGCTCAGTTGCATGTGGGGTGTACTGGCTCTGGAGCTCCAGGATGTCTTGATCAAACCTGCTGGGCAGTAGGAGGTTGGGCCGCCCTCCGCCTGTACGTGCCCTCTCCGCCTGTACGTGCCCTCTCCGCCTGTACGTGCCCTCTCCGCCTGTACGTGCCCTCTCTGCCTATACGTGCCCTCTCCGCCTGGTTATGTCCTGTCTTCTCCTGAAACAACAGAGGAGCATTGATGAGTCCACTCCCTACCAGCAGCACCACTGCAGCCTGGCCAACCGCATCCAAGGAGCACCTCACAGGGCACATCCGAGCGGTGGCCCTCGAGCCACAAGGCACTCAGTCCAAGCAGCCAGGGCTCACCCCCTTGGCCAGCTCCGGCGTCATTGACAGTTGGCACTCAGACTCTAGCATCCCTGAAGTCCACAGGGGGGATGGCCAGACCTTAACACTTCTGCACACTGACCCATGCCTACACGGTACTCACCCTTTCTGAACGCAGTAGGTCATTGAAGCGCTTCCGGCACTACATCCAAGTGTGCCACACCACATCATGGCTGCTCACCACTGCTGCCACCTCCTCCCATGCCCTCTTGGTGTGATGTGGTGGCCTCCTCTTCCCATCCCTGGGGACAAGGGTGTCCCTCCTGGTAGCCAACTCCTCCAGAAGGACCGCGAGGCGCTCATTGCAAAAGCAGGGTACCGAGTGCCCACCGTGCTGCCCTCCTGCCTGCGGTGTCCAGCCTCACTCGACTCCATTGGGAACACTGAACACATTTCCTTCCGTGGCAGCCTTCCAGGGGCTGCTTGGGCCATTTTAAAACCAGCCACCGGGTTGTAATTGGACCCAGCGGCCAACAGGCCCCCACCCCCGCTCAGCCCTTCCTGGCCAGTGCAGAGCTGCGTTTCATGCTGGGTGGGCCTTAATTGGCTGGCCGGTGTGAAATCACAGTCAGTGATGGTGGACCGTTTTCTGCCCGCTCCCAGGTCCACCCACCAATGACCTCAAAATCCTGCCCAGTTACTATTTTCTTAGTGGCTGTTTTTTGAACCGAGATGTAACTCAAACAATGCACAAAAGGTATAACAAAATGCAGCATAGATGCAGAATGCAATCTCACTTCACATCAAATCACATGCCTGTCACATGTCACGACATAACAACATGTCAACAAAGTTTTTCACCATATCCAAAATTGCCTTTGAACTGAAGCAGTCTTGACCTAAGACTACTTGTAATGTCAGTGGACATGGAAAGAAAAACAAACGTTGTTATCTGTTCGTGCAAACACCCTGCTGAAAAGAACTGCCTTTCCTATTTCACCGCATATTTTGGTGGATTACAACAAAACCTGGGTAAGATGAACCATTTATCTGCTCCCCAGGAGTTCTTAATGAAGTTTGACTTTGGCAGGGCTGGACTAGGGGACTCAGAGCATCTGTCAGGCCAGCTTTCTTTCACTAATATTTAATGAGATAAGGCACAATGCCAGCCCAGCAGCCATTGTAGGTCCATTAGAACACACTGTCTCTGCCAAAATCCTATAAGACTAAACACGGTGTCTTTAAGAAATAAAGGTCACATTAGGTGCATCTCTGACAAACATCCAGCTAAAGTTTTATTCATGAAAAAAGAGGAACTACTCAATAGCATTTTACCAATCCTTTAGCTGCTACAGTAGCATAATATGATAACTTTGTTCACAGCTTTGCCTTAGGCTTAAAGAGAACTGTGTCAAGGGTAGGCAACAGAAATCTAATAAGTGCCTTAAAGAGACAGTGACTATTTTTTTTATTCCCCATAGATCAATCCTGAAATAGCTGACATAGCAATTCAACAACTTGAAATGTGGCCCTGGTAACTGATTGATACTTCTAAGGCTTCTTCCTGTTTATTTCTTGCCCCCTCAATCAAAATCAGGTATAACATTTTTGTCAATTTCTTTTTTCCAGAACTACAATAAATAGCGTTAACTGGTATTGAAACATAAATTAAGAATGTAACTTCTTTTGTGTTATTTCCAAAAGAACAGCTTAAATAATTAATTACAAGTCCTTATATCCTACGGTTCTGAATGTCATCAGCATGTTATATAGACAGGATAGCGCTCACGAGGGAATAGAAAACCAGAAGACATAAAAGGAAGTATCCCGGACATCACCTTAAGGAAAACTGGACCACCCAGGTGCGCGATTCATCCAGTATCACCCTCATTTCTTCCTTTAAATCACTTTTATTCTAAAGGTCTGAAACCAAAAGCCAAATTGGTCTTGCAAGTAATGGATATAACAGGTCCATTAATCAGTCACAAAACAAAAGAGTCTAGCATTCTAAGAAACAATGTCTTCCTAGGTGTGCAAGAGAGGCAGTGGCTCAACACTAAGCCACTGCAAAGTTCAAAAATGAGCCCTCAAACATCATTTTATTTGTCCATTATGCTTATTGCCAGCCCTGAGGCCGGAATTCTCCAGCACCTCACGCCAACGGGATCTTCCCATCCCTCCGACATGGATGGAGATTTCAACGGCTCCCTGGCCCTGCTGCGGGGAAACCCACAGCAGGTGGGCTGGATAATTCCAGCCGCATACTCTGCCCAGTATCATCTCTGATTGAACACCTTGGGCTGTTAATAACCACAATACTTCTCAAATAATGTTACTGCTGTATTAAAACTCACAACAGTTTGGGGGCAAATAAGTCTAGCACTTCAACTTGCACCATATCAACAAACAAGGCAATTCATGCATGTGCGAATGTGCAACACTGTGACTGAACCCTGTTTAAACAATCATAGCAATTACAGGGACATGATGTAGTTGCAACAGTAACTAAATGATTTTGTACTTTTACAATGTGGAAAATTAGATGTGAGAACCCAGAAAAATAATTTGGTCTGATTTTTGCATATAGAAAGAAACTTGTTACTTTTCACTAAAATAAATATAAAATTCTGAATACTAAATTAGTGACAATAAAAGATCATTTAAGATACATTAGGTGTATTAATCTTTGAGGCATCCTGAATGAACAAGAGTGTATTTGTTTCTCTCTGGATCTATGAATAATTCAGTCACTATATTTCAGATATCTGCCAGATCAAAAGGAGCCCCCTGTGTGGCCATCATCAAGAACAAGATGAGCAAAAATAATAGTTGAAAGTTAAAGCTATTTGAATGTCCCCGTTAAAGCTTCCTTGGAGCCAGTCTTAAAATTCATAAAAGTTGTAAATGTCTACTCAAGAGATACATTTATACTGTAAAAATCGTACATGCGTTCTGTGAAACGCAAGGTGTCAATTTTAACCCTGACTGACCAATGAAAACCAGGCGGTTAAAATGTTCCCAGCAATTTAGCCCTTCCAATCATGCTGCCTTCCCATGGGTTGTAATTTTAACCTGTTGCTTTGAGTAGGCGAGAGGCATATCCACCAGAAAGCAGCGTGGCCTTAATTTAAAATATGCGGATCAGGTTGCATTGACATGGCCGACTACAATTTTAACCCAAAGACTGTGCAGAGAAACCATTGTACTTGCACCGCCCAGCCAACCTGATGGCAAAAGGAGCTGGGCAAGAAGAGGTTTTTGTTTTGTGTTCTAATCGGCCTGGGGAACATGAGTGCCTACAGTGGGTCTCTCCCCTGCATGGGTGGAGTTTGGTTACAGTTGAAGTGAGACAATAATATTTTGTTATTCAATGCAAAATTCAATCTATAAATGCACACAGGTGCTTTGGCGTACTCTGATAGTTCTTCTTTTGGTACCTCCATGTTACAGTGCAGATATGATGAGCCGAATGGCCTCCTTCTGCATCGTAACAATTCTGTGATTTATGATAGTTAACCTGAACCTGCCAAACATCAGATTCCTGCTTGCAGTCCACACAAAGGCAATAAGCCAGTTCTATGATATAAATGGTTTACCTATTTCAGAAGCACCCTTCGGTTTTTTTAATCTCCAGTAGTACTGACAGAACTTTATCAGATACAACTGGAACCTCTTTGGCACATTACACACTTTGATCACACTCTTAGGCTCATTGAAAATAAGACCAACGGGAGGGAACGTTATCTGACCGATACAAATGCAAGTGCTGCACATATAGGACCAGTGCCAGCCTTGCTGAAACTCACGAGTGCAAAACTCTTAAAAAGGTTGAGCCATGAACCCAAACATTTCCCACTTAAGAAAATTCCCCTTATGCTTCTGCTACTATGTTAGATCGGCACTTAAAAAAGTACTTATGCACAAGTCCAGTAGTTATACTTTTGAACTGCTGCCTCAAAGAAACCAAAAGGCTTGAAAAACTTGCATTTTTATAGCAGCTTTCATGACCTCGGAAAGCCCCACAGTGCTTATAGCTAATGAAATATTTTTGAAGTGTAGTCACTGTTGTAGGAATCTCAGCAGCCAATTTGCAAGCAGCAAAGTCCCACAAGCAGCAATTCAATAATGACCAGATAATGTGGTTTTTAGAGCTGTTGGTTGAGGGATAAATATTACCCACAAAACTAGGGGGGGAATTCCCTAGCCTTCCAAAATAATGCCGGGGATCCATTTACATTCACCTGGGAGAGCAAGCAAGGCCTCGGTTTAACAACTCATCTGAAAGATAGCATCTCCGATTGGTACAGTACTGAGGGAGTACTGCACTAAGTGTTAACCTAGATTTTGTACTCACATCTCTGGGGTAGGACTCAAACCCACGCTCTTTCAACTCAGAGGCGAAAGTGCTACCGGGGGCCATAATTGACAAATGCAGATGTGTACTCAATTTCTTTTCAAAATATCATTCTTAAAAAAACATTTTTGAAAACGTACCATGGGGGAGGTGAGACCACCTCCCAGTCAAAGCCACAATCACCTCAATATTTCAGAGGCCAGTAGCAGAAATATGACATTTTATAGCCTAACCTAAGTTGAGAGGGAGAAACAGCAGCAAAGGCTACACAAAGGCTTGCAACATTCCTGTCCAAGCCTCAGAAATACTGAGCAGATGGTAGCATTGACTAAGAGGCAGCTGCCTTGTGGTGAATTAAAAGAACATTTTACTCCTAAATATGTTTAAACTCTATGTAAAGAACTACAGGGCTTTACAGCTGGTTATGTTTTTCAGATGAATACTCAAGGAATAAGACATTGTATGACCTTATCCAGATGTACGTTACCCTGAAATTTCATGAGTTTTCTCCTGGTTTCCCTCATAATTTTGGTGGGACATTAGTGAAACCAATGTAAACAATTGTTCCTATCCAGGGTCCACTGAAGTCACGGTTGGAGCCCGGGAAACCTGTGGAATTTCAGGATCTACGTCCCTAATGTTTAATAAGTAAAAAATGAACAATCATTTTCCCACCTGTGGTATTTTAAGTATATCTAACAATATGCAGATCAAGAACACAGATGTTAACGATTTTGAACTGGGACACTTGGTTCCCAAAGTAGTATTTGAGGAGCCAAATGAAAACATTTTAGAGCTGACCCACAAACTGACACAGTTTAATAATATTCAAATATGCAGTGGTGACCAATTGAGTATGGTACTTTAGACGTAAACAGATGAATTCAGATATATTGACAATCCGAATGCCAATAGAACTATGGCTTGAAATATGTCCCTCATAACAATTTATGGACAGATCTGAAGGCATACATATAACTTACTCCGATTGCTTACTTTAATTGTAGAAAATCATGAACAATTACAAAAATTTCCCTCATATTTCCCTTTTCGCATCTCCCCGCTTAAGCTATAATTCTTTATGTTACAATGGAACCTAGAAGTCCCTATTATCATTCCTCCATCTGTCCAATAGGAAGGAGCATTCTGGATTCACTTCATTTCACATTTTGCTCACATCTATTTTACTGTCTGTTAATAATGCATTTCTATGATGATGAACCTCAAAACAGCAAAAGGCATTGGGGGAAATTTTCCCTGGCAAGGGAAGGCAGGTTTGCGTACTTGCGAGGAGTTAAATCCCCCGAAATTAAGTTGAGTCGGGAACCTGACATCGTCCCACCCTCTTCCAAATTTCTTTGTGGCAGGATTGAAGATGAGCAAGGGACCCCATTACATCTATATAAAAGCAAAAAACTGCGGATACTGGAAATCACTGTTGATCAGTTCTGTTGGGGGGTCGTGGGGACTCGAGGCATCAGCTGTGCTCTCCTCCACCGATGCTGCCAGACCTGCTGAGTTTTTCCAGGTATTTCTGTTTCTGTTTTTGTACCCCATTACATCTGTTGGGTAAGTTATTATGGTAGCTGAAAAACTAATTAAGAACAATTTTAATCCTAAATTCTGGATTTCCCAGACAGGGAACCTGTATCCCGACCTGACAACAGCTTGCCAGAGTCACTGTGGTGAATGCCCTATGGAAAAAGCTTCTTCAGTGAAACTGACAAGCTGGGAAGGCTTTGATCAGTTACATTAATGAGCTCCAGCCATGACCACTGAGAGATTTCTGTTAAAAGCTTCTTCTCTCCATCACTTCTTGACAAGTGATCACCAACTTGTCGCAGTTCATTCACCTGACACTGAATGTCCAATGCTGTCAGCTTTCACCAAGACATGGGAGCAGCTTGTACAGCTGCACCTGCACCTCTGCTGAGGAGCAAGAGCAGAGACCACACCACCACAAACAGCATCAGCAGCAACATTAGAACAGAAACAGCTGTCTTCTCCTCAGCAGCATGAATGGACACCAAGATTCAGATAGAAGGAGGCGAGACCCCAAACATAGGGTGTACAGCTAAAGGATCAGCTCTCTCAACATTTCTGAGCACCAGTCCCTCAGAAGTTCAGGCTGTCATGGAAAATTGCTGTTTACATCTCCTGAAACAAGACCTCCTTTCCAGTGGAGCAGTTGGATATGCATTGCCAGTGGCCAAGAAGATGCCTCACACTGTAGGGCCATCCCCACCTCGGATTTCTATCTCTCGCCAAGATGTGTGCTGTATTCTCCTGCAAGGAGAGAAAGTAGAAAAGTACGAGTGTTCGTAAAGGCTTGTGTCAAGTGGAGGGAAGAACACCATTTGTGGAGGGTGTCTGTGAGGCATGGGTGTGATTGAGTGTGAGTGTTTTCTGCTCAGATGGGATTTTGAATTGCCTGCAGAGAGAGGAATGAGTGCAGCTGCAAGGTGTCCTGCCCTGAGGAGTACTGTGCAAGAGATTGCTGGGAAAGTCCAGTGTGGGGCCTGGCACCTTGAAAGTTATATGCCATCACCTTTCCCACCCTCCCGAGGTCCTGGATCCTCTTGGTGCACTGTTTCCAGGTTGCTGTGACCACACTTCTGCTACTTATTTCCTTGGCCACTTCCTTCCTCAGAGGTTGGCCTCTTCCTTCCAACCTTGGGAAAGCTCAACTCATTGCAGCCCCTCAGGACTGCAGCAGGATATCCATGTAACAGTGAGAGACCAGTCTCCTCTCCATTCCAGTGGTTGCTGCAGCCTCAAAAATCCAAGTGCTGGTAAGCCCTTGTAACCTGTGCCATAGTCCCTTTGACAAAATGAACCGTCATCCTGCTGGCCCTCCCCAATTGGTTGGGCAACCCAGAAGCAGGATGCTCATGCTGTGGTTGAGTTAAAATGCCATGGCTAAGCCCACCCCTTAAGAATTTGGGTTCCGGAAGTGAAAATGGTCCTGTTGCTCTGGCAGGGGCTAAGTCCTCTTATTGTTTTTTGATGACAGTTGTACTATAGTTGCAGACCAGGCCTTCTCTGGCTTAATTTTAAAGGAACCCAGTTACAAAACTGCATTATATTTCTTTCATCTAAGTACATTTGAAAATATGAAATAAGAAAATGCTTTTGGCACTTGGAGCCCAACTTCCTTTTAACATGCCATATACAATGAAAACTGTTTCCTAAGGCAGATGAATAATCATAGATTACCTCTCTGATGGTTCCCTCTGACCTCCAAAGATAACTAAGCTACACTACAGCAGTCAATCTAATTATTTGGATCCTAGAGAACTGTACATTAGAACAAAAAGGATGCATGGAATAAGACAAGGCCACTTGGCCCATCAAGCCTCCCATTGATGAGGGAGAATCTGGACTCTACCTGTAATCAGCTATTTAATTAAAGATTCTTCCTCTACTCTTCAACACAAGTTGGATAAAGCTCCAGTGTAACGTCCTGTTTTAATCATCCCATTGTCTTTCTTGGAATGACAATCCATTGTGCCAACAGTTCACAAACTATCATATTCAATGGGATACTTTGCCAGTGTCTGTGTTTTTTTCTGTAATACTCAATCCAGTTCTCAGTCAGATATTTCTGCAGCTTTTCTTCTAAAGGTATAAACTGAGATGTCATGAATTGTTTTCACTGGGCATTTACTCTACATATCCACAATGTTACGGGAGATGTATGGGGGTGACGGGGTTGGGGTGGGGGAGGGAGTGGGGTGAGAATCCTTCAAATCTCTGATCTTGCTTGAGGCATGTTAATCCTATACACAACTTCCTTAGTTCTTAGCTCACAGTCCCGTTAGATAACCTGCCTACGTTTACAGTATCCAGTCCTCTTATCCAGAGGCCATCAGCACATCAAGATGTTCAGAGCTGAGTTTGATATGTTGATGAAGGTAATAAAGTGCTTCTTTGAAAGATTGACATTCTAAGCTTTCATTCATTCAAATAAATGTCAAATCTGACTGCAATGGATAAAAACCTTTTCTGGACACACCAATAGCTCAGCTAAAAACTAATGCATCCAATTACTCATGAATAAGTATAATAAATAAACTAAGTTCAATAATTACAATGATGGGAACATAAACTGTTACTCTTCATGTTCTGCGTTGAAATGGTTATGGGTCCGAGGTCCTACGTAGACGAACTTATCTACTGTGACCATGAGGGACTTTGTCCCTTTGGACCAGAATGGTCAGTGTTTTGATGAATATTCAGATCTTACGTTATTCTGACCACTGAGGATTCTGCCCCAAAACTGACAAAGCTCAATGCATACAATAACATTGATACAATTTTATTTACAATATAACTTACTGTTAGAATGTGTGTTGTAGGTTATGATGCAAAACCTGATGGCCAACATAAAGCAGCTCAGTTGATGATTCTATGCATGAAGTGAGAAAGGAAATTAGAATGGATTGGGAAGCTAGGTTTATGTGAAATTGTGAAGAGAAATCTCAGAGGTCAAAATGAATTTAACAATTGAAATTAGTCACAAAGCTGATAGGAATTATTTTTATGATCTTTAATATTATCAGTATCAAATAAAGGCCTGCCTAGAGTTGTAAGCCCCATCTGAGAGACCTCAATCCCCCTTCATCTCCAAACAAGCGCATCTTATGTCAGAAGACCAATTGTGAGTCCCAGCTAACTGAATGAATGGTGAACAGAGCAGTGATTAAGATGATGGGGAAAAAATGGAAACAGTAAAAAATAGCTCATTAAACACTGAAGAAATAACTGCTTATTTCTAGTCACTATGCCCTCCCTAAACACCTCAACCAGTCGCCGCCCTATCAGCTTTCAAAAGCTCCCTAAAGTATAGGTTTGTATAGAAAAACCTATATTTTAGACTGTGCTTTCACCCCAACCCCCACCCAACATCTTGGTTTCTGCTTTCGCTTTTGATCTGAGTCCAATTTTACTTTCTGTCCAGTGAAGTGCCAAGAGATGTTTTTCTGTTTGTTAGAAGCTTATAAAATTATGCATTTTGAGTTGTTTTTACTGGACAGAACCTAGAGGGTCATCATCTTAGAAGATACTTTTTGAAATAATGATTTCCCTAAGGATTTAATTGATATGTATATGCCCACAATATCAACAGGATAGCATATGATTTATGGATAGAAATCCTATAACACACTATAAGGAGAGTGTAATCTCTTTCCCTCATCTATAGCAAAGCCATGCTAAGGAGCTTGAAAGACTGCATTATCAGCTTGGCAGATAATCAACAACAGATTGCACAAGACTAGAATCGTGTTGCTCTTTCGACCACAAGAACAATACAATAATGGTCATATTGGGAAGCGTTCCCAGAAAGCTGATCTGCAGCCAGGTCGATGCTTTTGCCATAAGGCATTCCACCACAGACTGCAGCTCTGTGTGATTTAGAGCCAGCAGGGTCACATGGGGTGGCTTCAGCTCATAAGCTTCCTACATACCACTAGACATGAATTCTGAAACAATCATAATGTGTGGTTTCTTGATAAATAATACTGACTAGGATTGTGCGGGGATGGGAAGTGAGTAATAGGTTTTTCAGCTAGGTGGTTAAAATTCGTTTCAAAACACAGACTCTTTGTACAGTACAATTGTGATTACATAAACTAATGTGTGCAGGAACATCAGGTGGTATTTAACTGAGGCAACAGGGTCTCACCCACCAGCCCTCTAGCTGGGTCTGGCGGGGTGGGTAGGTGGGTGGGGGGGAGATGGGGGGGGGGGCTGCATCATCTCCTTTGGTCCTCTGGGGAAGGCCCGCCGAATTAAGTGCCAAGCGGGCACTTAAGTGGTCAGTAGCCAGCTGTCCCCAGGATTAAGGATGCCAGGGGCAAAAATCCTGCTCTGCAAGACCTACCAGCCAATCAAAGGCCAGCAACTGCCCAATACAGGTGGCATCAACAGGAGTGGTGGTAGCACCCAGGAAGAAGCCTAGGATTACCAAGGGACCTAGACTTGGGGTGACTGAGGGCGTGATGAGGGTCACAGGGGACATGCTTTCCTTACTTTTATCATCTTTATTTGTAAAGTTAAAATTCTTCAGCTCCAAGGCAGCTCTGTGCCTTCAGCGAGCGCATCCCGCGCACATGCGCTGATTTCCGTGCTCGCCCTTCCCTGCCCTCCCCCCCCCCACCACCCAGGCAGCGCTGAGCGTTTCAGCGCACGATTCACGCTGACTGGCCATTAACTGGTCAGCCAACGGGAAATCGCGGTCAGGGCCCGATCACGGGCAGGAGACCATTGAGTGGCCGTTCCCGGGCCAACCTGCCCGACGAGGGGAAAATTCTCCCCTTTGGGTAAAAGTGCAGCCTGGGTCTAGCAAGGTGATAGCCAGGCTTGTCCCAACTTGCCAACATGGGTCATCCTTAATAACCTTACTAAGTCCTCCTTACTACCATCTGGGGGCTAGTGCCAAAATTGGGAGAGCTGCCTCACAGACTAGTCAAGCAACAGCCTGACATAGTCATCCTCACGGAATCATACCTGACAGATAATGTCCCAGCCTCCACCATCACCATCCCTGGGTTGGTCCTGTCCCACCGGCAGGACAGACCCAGCAGAGGTGGCACAGTGGTATACAGTTGGGAGGGAGTTGCTCTGGGAATCCTCAACATCGACTCTGGACCCCAAGAATTCATCGCATTTGGTCAAACATGGGCAAGGAAACCTCTTGCTGATTACCATGTACTGCCCTCCTTCAGCTGATGAATCAGTGATCCTCCAAGTTGAACATCACTTGGAGGAAGCACTGAGGTTGGCAAGGGTACAGAATGTACTCTGGGTGTGGGACTTCAATGTCCATCACCAAGAGTGGCTCAATAGCATCACTATTGACTGAGCTGGCCAAGTCCTAAGGACATAGATGCTAAACTGGGTCTGCGGCAGGTGCCGAGGGAACCAACAAGAGGGAAAAACATACTTGACGTCATCCTTATCAACCTGCCTGTCGCAGATGCATCTGTCCATGACAGTATTGGTATGAGTGACCACCACACAGTTGTTGTGGAGACAAAGTCCTGCCTTCACATTGAGGATACCCTCCATTGTGTTGTGTGGCACTACCACCATGCTAAATGGGATAGATTTCCAATAAATCTAGCACTTAAAAATGAGGTGTCAACCTGGTGAAGCTGTAACACTGGACTACTTGTGTGCCAAACAGCATAAGCAGCAAGTGACAGACAGAGCTAAGCAATCCAATAACCAATGGATCAGATCTAAGCTCTGCAATCCTGCCACATCCAGTCGTGAATGGTGGTGGACAATTCAACAACTCACTGGAGGAGGAGGCTCCACAAATATCACCATTCTCAATAATGGGGGAGCCCAGTACATCAGTGCAAAAGATAATGCTGAAGCATTTGCTACAATCTTAAGCCAGAAGTGCCAAGTAGATGGTCCATCTCGGCCTCCTCCAGAGGTCCCCTTCATCACAGATGCCAGTCTTCAGCCAATTCGATTCACTCCATGTGATATCAAGAAACGGCTGAATGCACTGTATAGTGCAAAGGCTATGGGCCCTGTTAATATTCCGGCAATAGTACTGAAGACTTGGGCTCCAGAACTTGGAACGCCCTAGCCAAGCTGTTCCAGTACAGCTACAACACTGGAATCTATCCGGCCATGTGGAAAATTGCCCAGGTTTTTACACAAAAAGCAGGGCAAATCCAACCCGGCCAATTACCATCCCATCAGCCTACTCTCGTTCATCAGTAAAGTAATGGAGGGCATCATCAACAGTGCTATCAAACGGCACTTGCTTAGCAATAACCTACTCACTGATGCTCAGTTTGGGTTCCGCCAGGGCCAGTCAGCTCCTGACCTCATTCCAGCCTTGGTTCAAACATGGACAAAAGAGCTGAACTCCTGAGGTGAGGTGAGAGTGACTGCCCTTGACATACAAGCCGCATATGATCAAATGTGGCATCAAGGAGCCCTAGCAAAACTGGAGTCAATGGGAATCAGGGGGGAAACTCTCCGCTGGTTGAAGTCATACCTAGCACAAAGGAAGATGGTTGTGGTTGTTGGAGGTCAATCATCTCAAGTCCACGACATCACTGCAGGAGTTCCTCAGGATAGTGCCCTAGGCCCAACCAACTTCAGCTGTTTCATCAATGACCTTCCTTCCATCATAAGGTCAGAAGCGGGGATGTTCGCTGATGATTGCACAATGTTCAGCACCATCTACGACTCCTCAGGTACTGAAGCAGTCAATGTCCAAATGCAGCAAGACCTGGACAATATCCAGGCTTGGGCTGACAAATGGCAAGTAACATTCTCGCCATGCAAATGCCAGGCAATGACCATCTCCACCAAGAGAGAATCTAACCATCGCCCCTTGATGTTCAATGACATTACCATCACTGAATACCCCGCTATCAACATCCTGGGGGCTACCATTGGCCAGAAACTGAACTGGGCTAGCCTTTTAAGTACTCTGTCTACAAAAGCAGATTAGAAGCTAGGGATAGTGCAGCGAGTAACTCACCTCATGATTCCCCAAACCCTGACCACCATCTACAAGGCACAAGTCAAGAGTGTGATGGAATATTCCCCATTTGCCTGGATGAGTGCAGCTCCTACAACACTCAAGAAGCTTGAGACCATCCAGGACAAAGCAACCCGCTTGATTGGCACCACATCCACAAACATTCACTCCCTCCACCACCAACGCACAGTAGCAGCAGTATGTATCATCGACATGATGCACTGCAGGAATTCACCAAGATTCCTTGGGCAGCACCTTCCAAACCTTCGACCACTACCACCTAGGACCACAAGGGCAGCAAATACATAGGATGATCAGCACCTGGAAGTTCCCCTCCAAGTCCATCACCAACCTGACTTGGAAATATATCGCTGTTCCTTCACTGTCGCTGGGTCAAAATCCTGGAACTCCCTTCCTAACAGCACTGTGGTGTATCTACACCACATGGACTGCTGCAGTATATGAAGGCAGCTGATCACACCTTCTCAAGGGCAACTAGGAATGAGCAATAAATGCTGGACCAGCCAGCGAAGCCCACATCCCTTGAATGAATAAAAGAAATTAATTAACTGGACCTCATTATCATACTTTAGGCCCAACTACTGTCCAAACCTAGCGCAAAGTTAGATGACAAAATGTTACAGGTTGTAACATCTATATCAATTCCTTTTCCCTCCCTCAAAAGTCATTCCAATAAAGTTCAAGCTGTTTAAAATATACAATTAAACATTATTTAATTTAAGTTTGAAATATGCTATTGAAAATCACCTGATCAATTGGGAATTTCTTTCCTTTCCAATCCCTCACTGAGCTTTATATTCAATGGTACTTCAGTGGATCGTTAAAAATGTTTTGAACCACTGCGGATCTTTGGAATATTTATAATTTTTCAGTTGGTTATAGTCAAGCCGTATGGACCAGAAAGATCACAGACTCAGTCCCTGATTTGCGCTGCATTAGATGGTTTTGGCCGGAACAGCAGTATATGCCTCCGAATTGGCCTCAGTGCCCTAGAAAGCGATTGGGTGACCTCTTTTGCTGATATCCAGCAATCCCTACTGGAAGCATGTGGATTTAAGGCAGAGGACCGATTTGGAAGTATCTGCAATGCCCCAGTGATTTAACAGTTTGTAAACACTCGCTGTCCAGGCTTACAAATCAAGGATTCCCACTTGGGCAAGGTATCAGAGGGCTCCTGGAACTTGTAGACCTGTATTGCATGAAGAAGCCAATGGCTTCAGGAAATGGTGAAGAGGACAGAGAGAGAAATTGGCAGGTAAAGGAAGAAGAAAAACATTAAATAAGAAACTTGGTGCATTGAGAAAACCCAGTTTGATGCCACAAGCCATGAAATATGCCCATTTCCCCCAAGGACCCAGTGTTTACAGTTTACCTTAGTTGTTGTTCAGTTTTATTTTTCCACCTCCGAGCTTTTGGTTTTAAAGCCCAGTCAGTCTGTTTAGTTTCTAGTCCAGATGGATGATAATCCAAAAAAAATACAAGATAGTAATCTAAAGTAGCACATTTGAAATCACATTGAAACAAACATTGATGAGCAAGGAAACAAGATGCAAATAATGGCTCTGCTGGGATTTCAAGCCATTTGTGGAGCACCTGCTTTACTAGATTCTTCTTAGCTTTACCATTGCTGTGAAAATCAAGAAAAAAGATCTATAAAAAGAACAAGCAGTTTTTCATTTCATTATATAAAATGAGCCCCTTCTGAGTTCACTAATACCCATTATATTTTACAGTATGGTCTTAGAGGCAAGAAAAGCACAAGATACAGCAGGATATGTTTCAGTGGTGTAACATTCAACAAAATACTAATGCTAAGGCACAAGTAATGAAAACATCAAGGGCCTTCATCATCAGGTGGTACGCACCAATAATCCAAGAAGGTACTCACTAAAACAAAGCAGGTCTCTCTAATTATCAACACAGATATCAGAAACAAAAGCAAAATAGCAAAGATGCTGGAAATCTGAAATTAAAACAGAAAATACTGGAAATACTCAGCAGGCCTGGCAGCATCTGGGGAGAGAGAATGTTTCAGGTCCATGAACTTACATCCAGACTGGAAAGTGGGTGTCAGCTCTGGCACCAAACCACACATCAATGACCTGAAACGGGGCAGGAATTAAAATGTTAAAACGTGGGTATCCAAGGCAGACCCTGTGGCTGGATAAGCAGTTGGATTAAAAATAACAGGGGATGAGCATGGTGGTTTATTCATTACCAGCAGGTTCATGCACTGCAGACAATGATGCACGCAAAGTACTGTATATTGGGGAATGATGAGCAAGACAGTTATACAAAAAAGTTTGAGGAATCAGCACAAGGAGACCTTGAAGGGGTCTGCAAGTAGCATCCAGTGTTGAGACTGTGTGGAACCATTTTAAAAACGCAAATAAAATATTGGGATACACAGGCAGAACACTGGAATCTGAGTCAATTGTGATCATGCTAAGATCTTATAATGCACTGGGTAGTCCACACTTGAAATACTGCATGTAGTTTTCAACAATGGGTAAACAACAACAAGAACCACCCTAAATGTAAAGATTAGAAATGCTTAACTTTTACAGTCTTTAGAAATCAACACATATAAAGTTTAAATGGCATGGATAAGGTTGTGGGGTGGCTGAGTTCTACTGTTAGTGATAGAGTTGATCCGCAGACCACTTCTTGGGCGGAAACGTTAAGTTTATTTACAAAATGCTCAGCAGCAAGAATGCGTGTGCTTTCAACTCCAACCCCAACCCCATCTCTGCACTGCCTGATGAGGTAACCCACGAAACTCTCCTATTGGTTACTACAGACCATGTGATCTTTCTTAACAAGTATTATTCTTAAAGGTACATTGCACACTAAATCAAATCATAATTATTACATTCCTCCCCCTTTAACTCGGCTATACATATTATATTTACGAGTACATATTTTTCAAGACAACGTAATAATTCCAATGGGTAAGTAATTTACAAGCTCAGTCTTTCAGGTGGTTTCCTGGTACATGTGGAACATCGCAGCTCCACAACTTCAGGTTGTCAGGAATCTCCTTTTCCGGGGTTGCCTGAACATCAGGTGCTTCGGTGGGCACTTGCAGTTCTGTATCCTCAACTCTTACAGGAACATCAGACATGTCAGTCCTGGGTTGAGTATTCTTGACAGGAAATGCAGGCCCGTCATGATCACTGGTAGAACCAAATTTTGGCGATTTGTCTCTCTCTTCCTTAAATGGTCCACATGTTTATGATCTGGTCTTCCACCTCCACGTGGTAAGATAGAGGTCCAGTCACTGCAGTTATTTCACCTGGTAGCCACTTTGGTCCTTCCCCGAAATTCTTTGCATATATCGGCTCTCCCACGGTAAATTTCGTCTCATGACTATGCCAATCATGTCTTGTTTTCTGGCTTCCCGGACTCCTTTCCACCTTCCCCTCTAAATTCGGCATTATTAAGCTCAATCTCATCCTGAGATGGTGTTTCAACAATAATTCCACAGGTGTGACACCTGTTGTTGTGTGAGGGGTGGTCCTGTAATGAAAAAGAAAGCATGCCAACTTGGTTGCTAAGGAATCACCAGTTAGCTTTCTCTTGCCTGTCTTGAACGTTTGAACCGCCTTTTTGGCCAGTCCGTTTGAGGGAGGGTGGTACGGTGCAGACTTCACATGAGTGATACTGTTGAGGCTGATAAACTGTTGAAACTCAGCACTCATAAATGCCATCAGAAACTACTACTTCTGGCAGTCCATGAACGGCAAAACTCTGGGGTAGTTTCTCAATTGTAGTGGCCGCCATTGGTGACTTCACCACTCAACACTCACACACTCAACCATTTTGAATGGGCATCGGCAATGAGCAGAAACTTTGTTCCCAGGAAAGGTTCAACATAGTCAATGTGTAACCGCACCCAGGGTCTACCTGGCCACTCCCACGGGTGTAACGGAGCTGTCACTGGCAACTTCTGCAGTTGCTGACATTGCACACAGTTTTACTAAACTCTCCATTTTGCCATCCATCCCACGTCACCATAGAAAGCTGCGTGCTATGGTCTTCATTCAGGAAATTCCTGGATGGGTACTGTGTAGTTCAATTAAAAGTGGTTCCCTTCCCTTCGGAGGAACTATCTCTCGTTCTCCCCATCCTGGCTGGTTATTTCCTGTCTTCTGTTGAAGTACGGTTTCATTTCATCAGATACAGACTCCTGTGACCAACCATGTAGCACTTGTTCTCGTACTTGAGATGGGACTGGGTCCCACTTGTTTCGTCTCTGATCTGTCGAGCACATAACGTCGAGGAATCTAAGAAATTTAACATTAAAACAAGTTCCTGTGGAACTGGGATGTGCCGATCATTTTCTTGTAAAGGCAAATGACTAAGGGCATTGGCGTTTGCGATTTAATTGCCAGGCCTATGTACGAAAGTGTATTTGTATGCCGCCAGAATTAAAACCCTATTAATATTTCTGTATCTTGCTTCTATGTGCCTTCTTCTTTCTAGCACAGACTTTAATCTCGGACTTCTGCTTGACTTCACTATTGGCCAGACTTCTCTCAGGTGCAAGCTCAACTTGTCTGAGCTCAGTGGCTGAGTCTCTCAAAATTTCATTATCTGTCTGCTTCTTGGGAAATTCTGCAACCTTTGCTTCCAAAGCCTCTTTGGCTTCAGTTAGCTGATTCTTCAGCTCTTTGCTAGATAGCTAGCTTCACTGAGCTGGCACTGCCTTGGAGTTTATCCAAACTCCTGTCTCCTGGCTGTATCCAGCTATACATGACTCCCAGGGCTTCTTGTGAGCCCTCTCCAATTACCAGGGCCTCCCCTGAGCCCTTTTCAATCACCAGGGCTTCTGTTGAGCCCTCTTCGCATTTCTTCTGCTGCGCTTCCATTCTATTGTTTAAGACAGTCTTCATTTCATGTTGCTGAGTGGCTACACATTCCTTTTGCATTTGATCTTGAAGGACAATCAACGTTCTTTCAACTGTTTACTTTCATGTTGCCCTTGGCGGAGTTGCCCCCTCTCTGGGGTCTCTTGTTACCTTCTGCGGAGTTGCCCTCTCTCTGGGATTTCTTGTTTCCTTCGGCAGAGTTGCCTTCTCTCTCGGGTCTTATTCCCTTCGGCAGGATTGCCCTCTCGCTGGGGTCTCTTGTAACTTTCAGTCCGTAGCCATTTTTCTTGTATTTACCACTTTAAATGTATTGCCACTTTAAGAGCAGTCACCATTTTTTTAAGCGCGGGCTCTCTCTGCAGCTGTCGGCTTTTCTGTGTTTTTGTTTCCCGTGCTTTTTGGGTTTTGACAGGATTCCCGTGATCCTGAAGTCTTCTTCTCTTTTAACTTTACAAAACTTCGTTCCTGTTCGAAAAAGACAGCAGCGATTTCCTCTCACTTTTTTGGGTGATTCTGCAGGGTTTCCCCCTTTTACTCCACAGGCTCTTTTGATGTTGGACGTCCCTCACTTCAGGACCGTGGCTCAATTGGGCTGTTTTGTTTTTGTTTAAATTTAAAATGGCGGCACTGCTTTCTGCTCTGATGGCTGCTTGAGAGATTCTTCAACCTACTGAGCCTGTGGGGCTACCACCTGCTCCACATTGTAAGTACAGATTCTCTTTATTTTCCAATGTTTTGCTCACTCATCCTGTGGACGCTCACTCATCCTGTGGACTCTCACTCAGGGGTCCTACAACCCAGTACTATTCTTTCAATGTTGGGAGTGCTCCAGGAGATTTCTCAGCCATTTGGATCGGGGCCCATTTCTTCTTTAACCTAAAGCGACAACATACCTGGTGAGTACATTTTCCTTTCTTTTTAACTTGATTTCTTCCATTCAATCCTGTTTTAGCCTTGTCGCCAGTTTGTTGTGGGGTGGCTGAGTTGTGTTGTTAGTGATAGAGTTGGTCCGCAGGCATTTCTTGAGTGGAACATTAAGTTTATTTACAATATACTCAGCAACAACCATATGTGTGCTTTCAACTCCAACCCCATCTCTGCATTGCCTGATGAAGTAGCCTGCGCTACTCTGATATTGGTTACTACAGATCATGTGGTCTTCCTTCACAAGTATTATTCTTAAAAGGTACATTGCACAGTAAATAAAACCATAATTATGACAAACAAGGTGCAAGTAACAACAAGAACCACCCTAAAAGTAAGTGAATGAGCTGTGGGGAAAGATTAGAAAAGCTTAACTTTTACAGTCTTGAGAAATCAAGGCACAAAGTTGAAATGGCATGGATAAGGTGAAACCAGACTATTACTTCAAGAGAAGACACACCAGTAGAGCAAGAGGGAGTAAATTTAAATTAGTGGACTGTGAAGCTAAAACAAATGTGTTAAAAATTTGCATTAAAGCCTCTGGCCATAGGAACGATGGGGATCAATGTGGAACTGTATCCTCAATTGCTCTCCTCACTTAAATCTCTACCTCCCCATTCACAAACATCTGATCACCCAGAGCTTCCTCTTGTGAAACCTTTCTATCTCTGTCACTACCTTCAAAACTCTCAATGAAGCCAATCTCTTCAGTAATGCTAATGGTCTGCCTCCTACATTCTTACCCCTCTTGCATTGATCAATACCCATCTCTCTTTCTGTTAAACGTCACAGATGTTCCTTCAAGAGTGCATATTAGATAAAAAATACCCACTTGCAATATCAAAAAGGCAATCCCTGGGCTGTGGCTATTCCACCATTACAAAAGTTCTTTTCCCAGTTTTGGCCAAAGTTTCAGGTGATAATAGGAAAGGCAGTAAGATGATGCCCTAATTAAACGTCGAAAATAATGATCAAATAACTTATCATCCCAGGTTTACAGTAATAAGCTCCGGGTGAACTGAACAGTCAATTCATGGGCCATTTCAAACTGATGTCAGCAACAAAGACAATTCCAAACTAAATCACAATCTGCCTTTGTTTTGTTATAAGTGGCTGGGCACATTTTGTGACTAATTGCACAAGAAAACCAAGAGTGTATTGACCACCAACTACTTTTAATGATATCCTGTGTGGGGGAGATTTTCCTGGGTCTGCACCAAGTGAATCATGTGGGTGCAGCAAATGTCAGAGAACCAGGCTGGTTGGAGTTCCTGTCTGCACTGAAACTGCCTGAGTTTCTTTGATCAACTTAAATGGAGAAAAACTGGCTGGGATCCTTTATAAGCACACACTCTCGATTCAGCCGATTGTGCGATATTTCTTGAAACCAGGCAAGCAGGAAAGCCTCCTTCTATATCTCTAGGGCTTCAATGTCTTGGAAGTCAAGTTGGCAGCACTGCAGGAGGTGTCAGTGCACAGACTAAATATTGCATCACCATTAATCTCATCAACACTCTCGCTGGGCTTTATTCCTCTCCGTTTGCCAATAGTAGCATAGCCAAGGAACCCAAAATGGATTTCTGGCAGCTTTTGCCAGAGGCCTTTATCAATAGAATGTGCAATTTGTTTTAGATCTGGGCCCTGCTTCTATGTAATGAAACCACTTGAACATTGCTGATCAGAAAGACAAGCGCGCTGCCCGATGGTCGTGCCACGTCCCACCTATGTCTCAGCACAACAAAGAATTTCGGACGCAGCAAATTAGTTGCAAACTAGAGACAGCGTGTTCCAATTTATTTTGGCTCTCGCTCTGCAAACTTGGAATCTAAATCACGCAGCTGTTGTGTGTGCAGGCTGGGAATTAACAAGGACAGGATAGGACAGGGACCGTCTCCTCACTGAAAGGACAAGCTTAAAAATAAGACTTAACTGAATCAAGGCGTTTAAACTAGTGGCAGGGCAATTAATGCTGATTGCACAGTATACATACTGATTAGAAAATCCTATACATTACTAGTATTTGAAGTAAGATTGATCACATGACATTCATCAATAAATGCCCCCTTGAAGGAGCTCTCATATTGTTGCTAAAAAAAGACAAAAGTCCCTTATTTTTCTTGGAATCAAGTCTGCATATTCCTAATTGTTCTGTATCCCAAATTGTCTCAAGCTGACGCTGACTATGATGCAAACGCAAAGACACACAAGAAAACAGGCTGACCTTGATGAAAGCTGCTCCAACCATGTGCAAACCCTGAACATGCAGTGGGTCAGAACGTTTTGGACAGCAGTTGTGTAAAAAAAAAATGACTGCTCTGGCATGATGCCCCTTAAACGAGAATGTGAAGGCTGCAAGCCTCTGATTCCTTGCTTTTTAACTACACGGTACTGTTACCTTTTCAGCTTTCCAGATATCTATTATATCCTGTCAATATAATTAAATTTTAGGTGTCAATGTTAAAATTCAGTATTTGTAAATGATCCACCATTTTATCCAAGTTATATGCACCAAATTACTTTTGACTGTTGTTGATCAAAAGTTTATTTTTATCTTCAGAACATTGTTTGAAGCAGTTTATTGAAGTTTCTTCCCTCAAAATCTATGCCAGGCTGGTCTTTCATAAAGAAATAAACTTGTTTCTTAAAATCTAGCAAAGATTAAAAAGAGTCCAGTGAATCAGCTTCCACCAAGTTCTGTCAATGTTACAAAGTAAATAAATTCAGTAGTCCTGTTTCATCAAAGCCAACCAGTGATTTAGTGATCAAAAACAGAACTAATTCTCTGCATCCATGTTCCAAACTCAGAGTCCCACCCACTGGATACAAATATAAGCAGAATGACATTTATATGTGGAACATTTGCAAACAATCCACACTCTTTCTGAGAACTGTTAGCATGTTCTTCAAAACACTGATATTCAAAGATGCATCATCATTTAAATATGCTATGCAAACGACTTGAAAAAAAGTCTTTACTTCCAGTGTCTTCTGAATAAACTAACAAAAAATTACATTTTACTAAATGATAATGATGAATGTTTATCTGGGAAGTTGTAACATAATTGAAGGCCTCAGATTAAGCCATAAATGGCAAGAATGAAGTCCAAGGAGTTTATATCCTTCACTTAAACTCACAATTAGATTACAACCTAGAACACTCTCCTACATGTTATTTTAATAAAATATAAGGTTTCATTTGTTTTGTGATGATAGCTTTATTCTCTTTGTAGATAATTATTATGCTGTTGGGGTTTGTTAAAATGCTCCATACCTTTGATGCATAACGGCATTCTCAGAAGGGCATTAACAAGTTTGACTGTACTGGAGTTTCTTGGGATTTCATCTATTCTCAGTAAGCACAGCAAGGGTTGCAAAACCTATTTATAATATCTTTCTGTGGATACAAGTGGATAAATACCTGTTCAAGAACTGGATTGAAGGATGTAGCAAAACGTAACAGTGAAAGTGGTCAAATACACTACGGAGCATGATGCTTTTCAAGATGCTGGGCCTTCCATTCATCCAAGTGATTTGGTATGGAAAGCAGCTAGTCAGGATGTAAGTTGTAAAACTGAATAGATATTCTGGAGTTAATGGGTTTTATTCACATATATCTGCTGTTTCAAAAGTTTGTCTTTTACAATAATAAAAAACAAAGTTTGAGCTCCCTGAGTGTCAGCTGCAGCATATTACCAGAACTGACAATATCAGTGACTCTGTGTCACAATATAGCTATAACCAAAATGTACAGTACTCTAGCTCACCTCAATGATTTCCAGTGTCCTAAAAGGTCAAATTAAAGTACCCTTTACAGCAGGTGATCAGATTTTTGTTTTAAATTTTCATGCCAGTCATTTTGCTACCTTTCTCACGCAATTGCTTCAGCTTGCCTCAGTTACTTGCATTGCCTCCTCAGGATCAGCATTTATGGATTCAAGCTTTAGGCTTTGAATATAGAATAGAATTTGCAAATTAATATCCCAGCCTAAATGCTCATCAGAAATTTGAATGGACTGAACCATCAATAATGGATGAAAAAAAATTGAGGATGTTTGGCTTCCATGCCTCAGTTGCGAGTATGTGCTCCTATCATGTAAAGTTCCGCAATCAAACGCTAATGCATAAAATCAGCTCTTTTACTGGCTGATACATCTTGAGGCCATGGAAGCAGCACTGCAGTATTAAACATATGGTTCTCAAGTAAACTCAGGCTTGGCCATTCAGTTAGAGATTCAAGTGGATGTTAAGTGAAGAATTGGGGCTTCTCTTTAATCTGGCCAACATTATTCCCTCGACCAAATCAAAGATTAACAGGTCATTCATATTTGTGGGGCTTTGCTAGGTTGGCCTACACGATATTTCAAAGTAACTAACTATATGTGAAATGCAAGTTCTTTCTTTCAGCTGGTGAAGGAGTACTTTACATTTATTCTTAAATGCATTAAGATTTTACTCTAACTCACAGGAACAAAGTCAGAATTTTTCAGGAAGGATTTCATGACAAAGCACTAGCCTCACCTGTTGTATCAATTAGATTTCAGTCTAAAGCTCTCCTTCCCTACTCTGGATACGCCGCTTTAATTGAGCAAATTAAATTATCCTTCTAGGAAAACAGATTCATTACTATTTCAAATAATTGTCATTGCCACATGATATTTTTTACATATTATATTCTAACTCCTTCATCGTACAAAATGGACGATTTTGATGTCCCACATTAATCAATTATGGATTTCAATCTATGAGGTTGTAAAAATGCAGGGAGTAGGCTAAATTTAGAATGCAACAGCCCTGCTTAATAAATATTGACATCTTCGTACACTATACAAGTGAAAAAGTTAATAGAACTCCCTATGATCTAGATTATTTTTGTATAAATGATCTGGCTTCAGTAGCCAACAATGATGAACATGTATTTACAGAGTGCCTTTCACGCATTCAAAACATGCTAATGTGCTTTACAGCCAATTAGTTAATTCTGAAATGCAGTCACAGTTGTTTTGTAGGCAAACGCGGCAATTAATGTGAAGCACAACAAGATCCCACAGCCAGCAATGAGATCAATGCCGTTAATCTGTTTTTGTTGATTATGTTGGTTGAGGGGTAAATGTTGGCCAGGGTGCTGAGAGAACACCATTGCTCTTATACAAATAGTGCCATGGTGGATAAGCAGATGGTGCCTCAGCTTAATGCCTCATCCAACAATGCATTGCACCATCAGTACTGCATTGTCATAGCTGATTATATGCTCAAATCATGAGGTGGGGGCCTGAACACAACTTTCTGACTCTGAAATGCAGGAGCAACAACTGAACCTAGGCTGATGCACTATTTCAAATAAATTATCTAATTGGGCAGACTTGGCAAACAGAATTTAACACGCCTGTACCGACAAATATTAAATATTACACATTGGGCAAAGAAATTAGTGACAAGGAAAGGAAAATAATAGACAGAGGATGACATAGAAAGCGAACTGGGAGGAATGGTAAACCTGTCACTGTTGATATTAACATAATACGAGGCAGCAATTAAAAAGCAAATAAGGTGTTCCAATACCTAGCTAGAATGATTGAATATACAGATCTAATGCTGAGGTTCTATAAAGGGCTGATCAAACCACAACCACAGCTCTGGAACATTAACACATCAGGAAGCCACTGACTACATCACGCTCCCTGGTCACTGTCTGCGGCTGAATCAGACCATTCATAACCTTGGTATCCTACTGACCCTGAGGTGAGCTTCTGATCACACATTCACTCCATCACTTAGACAACCTATTTCCAGCACTGTAATATTTCCCAAGTCCACCTCTGCCTCTTCTCATCTGCTGCTAAGATCTTCAGTCATGCCATTATTCCCTCTAAACTTGACTATTGCTGATTCTCCTGGGCGGCTTCCCACCTTCTCAAGGCAGCATGAGACAGAGCGAGAGTTCAGAGGAGACTCGGGGCTGAAAGTAGCACGAGACAGAGAGCTTGCAGGAGATTGAGGGCTGAGAGCGACGTGAGGCAAAGCGAGAGTTCGGAGGAGACTTGCTGCTGCTTCTAGAGTTCAGAAACAGAAATCGAGGTGTGACATCACTGAATGTCTTAAGTTGATTGGCTGCTTAGGCACTGAGGGCAGAACTTTACAGCTGTGTCACAGCAGGGGTGGGGTTGTAAAATGTGGCGAACCGTTCAAAACCCCACTGACCGCGGCTGGACTGTAAAATATGCCAGCGAAAAATTCCACCCTGAGTCTCTCAATAACTGGAATAGTAAAAACGATAAAAATATTAAGTATTAATAAGGAGCAAGTGAGTAGCTGGTGAATATTATCTTATACTTTTTAAGTAAGGTTTATTACAACTAGTAAAGTGTGTTAAGAATTAGGATTTATTGGTACTAGTAAGGTTCATTAAAAGTAGTAAGGTGTATTAGTACTGGTAAGGTTTTTATTTTAGCAAAGATAACTAATAAATAAAGAAATGGCAAGGCTGCTCCAACCTCAAGAATGCTCACCCTGTGCTACGTGGGAACACCAGGATGCTTCCCATATCCTGGATAATCATTCATACAGCGAAGTGTAAAGATGCAGCAACTGAAGCTCCGAGCTCTGGGATTTGAACAGTAGCTGGCGTCACTGTGGAGCAACCATGTGGCTCAGAGCTACATGGATAGCATGTTTATAGATGTGGTCACCCCACAACTTAAGAGTATGCCAGAAGAGAGGGAAGGGGGTGACCACCAGAAAGTCAAAAAAGTAGGTAGTGCCGGAGTCCCAAGTGCATCCCACTCTCCAACCAGTATTCAGTTCTGATGAAAGTGATGGTTCATCTGGGGAATGCAGCCAGAGCCAAGTCCATGGCATCATCGGTGGCCCAGCTGCACAGGACAGTACAAGGAAGTTTGGAAGGTCAATAATGATAGGTGATTCCATAATTAGGGGAACAGATAGGCATTTCTGTGACTACAGATGTGAATCCAGTATGGTGTATTGCCTCCCAGGTGCTGGGGTCAAAGGTGTCACTGACCAGCTGCAGAGCACCCTGAGGAGACAGGGTGAACAGCCAGCAGTCATGGTCCACATCAGTGCCAACGGCATAGGTAGAAATAGGGATGTGGTGCTGGAGTCAGAATTTAGGGAGCTAGGTAGAAAACTGGCAAGCAGGAACTCAAAATAGTAATCTCTGGATTGCTCCCAGTGCCACACACAAGTGAGTACAGGAATGGGAAGATAAGACAGATAAATTCATGGCTGGAAAGATAGGGCAGGAGGAAGGGCTTTACATTCTTGGGACATTAGGGCTGGCTTTAGGGGACATCGGACCTGTATAGGCTGGATGGGTCGTAGACGGGATTGAGTTCCTTGCGGGCGTTTTGCTAGTGTTTTTGGCGAGGGTTTAAACTAACTCAGCAAGAGTGTGGGAACCAGGAGATAATATCAGAGAGGAATACCAGGGTGCACAGAATATTGGGAAAGATCAATTGCACTAGAGTAGGGAATAGTAAGTTACTAGGCAGGGTCAGAGTGAAAGAGAAAGTAATAGAGTCTAAATCAGGGTTACTGTGCATGTTTGTGAATGCACTGAGTGTGGAAAAATGAGATTGGTGAGTTACAGGCACAGTTCGACATCTGGAAATATGATGATGTGGTAGCAGAGACCGGTTCAAAGAAGGGCAGGGCTGGGTGTTAAATATCCAAGGACACAAGGTGCTCAGGAAAGATAAGAACGGAAGAAAAGGAGAAAGGGTGGTGGTATTGGTTAAGGAGAGCATTGCAGCGCTGGAGAAAGAGGATGGCCCAGAGGGGTCAATGACAGAATCTATTTGGCTACAGCTAAGGAACAAAAAAAGGTGCAATTACATTGCTTGCTGTAGTCTACCGACCGCCAACTAGTGGGAAGGATGTAGAGAAACAAATTTGCAAAGAAATTACAGAAAGGGTGCAAAAATTAGAGTAGTTATAATGGGGAGCTTTATCCAAATATAGACTGGGATAGTATTAGTGCAAAGGGCAAAGAGGGTCAAGAGTTCCCAGAGTGTGTTCAGGAAAATTTTTTTCAGTATGTTTCCAGTCCAATGAGGAAGGAGGCACTGCTTGACCTGGTTCTTGAGAATGAGGTGGGCCAAGTAGATCAAGTGTCAGTAGGAGAATATTTAAGGGACAGTGATCATTGTATCATCAGGTTTAGGCTAACTATGGAAAAGGACAGAGAACAATCCAGAGTAAGAAAAATTAACTAGGGGAAAGCCAACTTCAATGGACTAAGAACTGGGCTGAATAAATAGGAATCAAAGGTTGGCAGGAAAAGTGGTAGCTGATCAATGGGCTACCTTCAAGGAAGAGCTAATTCAGGCACAGTCAAGGTATATTCCCTCAAAAGGAGAAGATAGGGCAAGCAAATCCAGAGCTCCCTGGATGACAAAAAGGAGATAGAAATTGAGATAAAAAAGAATAAGTGTGCTTATGACAGGCGTCAGGTAGAATCTACAATTGAGAACCAGGTGAAGAAGCAAAGAGGGAGTATGAAAAGAGATTGGCCATAATTTTCCAGTCTTCCTTAGACTCAGGGGGGGCGCGGTTGGGGGCGGCGGTGCCAGAGGACTGGAGAATTGCAAATGTTACACCCTTGTTCCAATAAGGGTGTAAGGATAAGCCCAGCAACTACAGGCCAGTCAGTTTAACTTCAGTGGTGGGGAAACTAGTCACATTAACAAATGCGGGTTAATTTAGGAAAGCCAGCATGTATTTCTTCAGGGAAATTTATATTTAACTAACTTCCTGGATTTCTTTGAAGAGGTAACATAACCGGTAGTTGAGGGCAATGTGGTGTATATGGATTTCCAAAAGGTTTTGATACAGTACCACACAACAGACTTGTGAGCAAAGCTATAGCTCATGGAATAATAGGGACAATAGCAATATGGAATTGGCCGAGTGGCAGGCAACAGAGAGCAGTGGTTAATGCGTGTTTTTCGGGCTGGAGGAAGGTTTGTAGTGGAGTTCCCCAGGGGTTAGTGTTGGGACCCTTGCTTTTCCTGATATACATTAATGACCTAGATCTTGGTGTATAGGGCACAATTCCAAAGTTTGCCGATGATACAAAACTCAGAAGCATTATGAACTGCGAGGAGGATAGTATGGAACTTCAAAAGGACATAGACAAGTTGGTGGAGTGGACAGGTGGCAGACGAAGGTCAATGCAGAGAAATGTGTAGTGATTTATTCTGGTAAAAAGAACATGGAGAGACAGTCTAAAATAGGGGTACAACTCTAAAGGGCGTGCAGGAGCAGAGGGACCTTGATGTATATGTGCATAAGTCATTGAAGGTGACAGGACAGGTTGAGAGCATAGTTGATAAAGCATAGTGTCCTGAGGTCTATTAATAGGGGCATAGAGTACAAGGGCAAGGAAGTTATGTTGAACTTATAAGTTGCCAGTTCAGCCTCAGCTGGAGTAATGGGTTCAGTTGTGGGTGCCGCACTTTAAGAAGGCTGTGAAGGCATTAGAAAAAGTGCAGAGAAGTTTCACGAGAATGGTTCCTGGGATGAGGAACTTCGGTTATGAAGACAGATTGGAGAAGTTAGATCTGTTTTCCTTCGAGAAAAGAAGGCCGAAAGGAGTTTTCAAAATCATGTGGGGTCTGGAAAAAATAGTTAGGGAGAAACTGATCCCACTCATTAAAGTACCAAGAATGAGAGGGCACAGGTTTAAAGTAATTAGTAAAAGAAGCAATAATGATATGAGGAAAAACTTCTTTTTACACAGTGAGTAATTAGTGTCTGGAATGCTCTGCCTGAGAGTATGATGGAGGCAGGTGCAATTGAAGCATTCAAAAGGGAATTAGACTGTTATTTGAAAATAAAGAATGTGCAGGGTTACGGGAAGATGGCAGTAGAATGGAACTAGGCGATTTGCTCATTTGGAGAGCTGGTGCAGACACAATAGGCCAAATGGCCTCCTTCTGCACCATAATAATTGTGATCTCCTACCCTCTGGAAACTTGAGCTCATCCAAAACTCTGCTACCTATATCTTAACCTGTACCAAATCCTGTTTGGCCAAGTCCCCTGCATTCAGTGACCTACACTGGCTCCAGGTCTGGCAATGCACCGATTTTAAAATTTTCATCCTTGCTTTCAAATCCCTCCATAGGTTTGCCCCTCCCTATCTCCGAAGCCTCCTTCAGCCGCAAAACGCTCTGAGATATCTGGACTTCTCAAATTCTAGCTGCTTGCACATCCCTGTGGCTGTGCCTTCAGCTGCCTGCACCTTAAACCCTGGAATTCCTACAATGGTGTAGTGGTATTGTCGCTAGACTAGTAACCCAGAGACCCAGGGTAATGCTCCGGGGACCTGGGTTCAAATCCCCAGAGCATTACCTTTGAATTTAATAAAAATCTGGAATTAAAAGTCTAATGATGACCATAAAACCATTGTCAATTGTTGTAAAAACCCACTGTGGAGGCACAGTGCCCTTTAGGGGAAGAAAATCTGCTGCCCTTACCTGGCCTGCCCTACATGTGACTTCAGACCCACAGCAATGTGGTTGACTCTTAAATGCCCTCTGAAATGGAGAGACACTCAGTTGTATCAAACAAAAAAGGAATGAAACCGGACGGACCACCTGGCATTGACCTAGGCACCAGAAACGACAACGGCAAACTCAGCCCTGTCAACCCTGCAACTCCTCAATTGAGGCGAGTGCTAAAATTGGGAGAGCTGTCTCACAGACTAGTCAAGCAACAGCCTGTCAAAGTCATCCTCACAAAATCATACCTTACAGATAATGTCCCAGGTACCACCATCATCACGCTGTCCTGTCCCACCAGCAGAGGTGGAAGCACAGTGGTATACAGGGAGGGCGGTGCTGCCGGAGTCCTCAACATCGACTCCAGACCCCATGAAGTCGCATGGCATCAGGTCAAACGTGGGCAATGAAACCTCCTGCTGATTACCACATACCGCCCTCCCTTAGCTGATGACGCAGTGCTCTTCCATGTTGAACGCCACTTGGAGGATGCACTGAGGGTAGCAAGGGTGCAGAATGTACTCTGGGTGGGGGACTTCAATGTTCATCATCAAGAGTGGCTCTGTAGCACCACTACTGACCGGGTTGGCCGAGTCCTAAAGGACATAGCTGCTAGACTGGGTCTACTAGAGGGAAAAACACACTTGACCTCATCCTCAGCATCAGATCTAAGCTCTGTAGACCTGCCACATCCAGTCGTGAATGGTGGTGGACAATTAAGCAGCTCACTGGAGGAGGAGGCTCCACAAATATCCCCATTCTCAATGATGGGGGTGCCCAGCATATCAGTGCAAAAGATAAGGCATTTGCTACAATCTTCAGCCAGAAGTGCCGAGTGGATGATCCATCTCGGCCTCCTCTAGAGGTCCCCAGCATCACCGATACCAGTCTTCAGCCAATTCGATTCATTCTACGTGTTATCAAGAAATGGCTGAAGGCACTGGATACTGCAAGGGCTATGGGCCCTGACAATATTCCGGCAATATTACTGAAGACCTATGCTCCAGAACTTGTCACGCTCCTAGCCAACATGTTCCAGTACAGCTACAACACTGGCATCTACCCGGCTATGTGGAAAATTGCCCAGGTATGTCCTGTACACAAATCCAACCCGGCCCCAATTGCCGCCCCATCAGTCTACTCTCAATCATCAATAAAGTAATGGAAGGGGTCATCAACAGTGCTATTAAGCGGCACTTGCTTAGCAATAACCTGCACTGACGCCCAGTTTGGGTTCTGCCAGGGCCACTCAGCTCTTGGCCTCATTACAACTTTGGTTCAAACATGGACAAAAGAGCTGAACTCTCGAGGTGAGGTGAGAGTGACTGCCCTTGACATCAAGGCAGCATTTGACCGAGTGTGACGTCAAGGAGCCCTAGCAAAACTGGAGTCAATGGGAATCAGGGGGAAAACTCTCCACTGGTTGGAGTCATATCTAGTACAAAGGAAGATGGTAATGCTTGTTGGAGGCCAGTCATCTCAGCTCCAGGACATCACTGCAGGAGTTCCTTAGGATAGTGTCCTAGGCCCAACCATCTTCAGCTGCTTAATCAATGATGATTGCACAATGTTCAGTATCATTCACGGCTCCTCAGATACTGAAGCAGTCCATGCCCAAATGCAACAAGACCCAGACAATATTCAGCCTGGGCTGACAAGTGGCAAGTAACATTCGTGCCACACAAGTACCAGGCAATGACCATCTCCAACGAAAGAGAATCTGACCATTGTCTCTTGATGTTCAATGGCATTAACATCACTGAATCCCACAATCCTACAAGAGCACCTCCTGACTCCCTAAAGCCTGTCCACCATCTACAAGGCACAAGTCAGGAGTGTGATGGAATACTCCCCACTTGCATGGATGAGTGCAGCTCCAACAACATTCAAAAAGCTTGACACCGTCCAGGACAAAACAGCCACTTGATTGGCACCACATCCACAAACATTCACTCCCTCCACCACCAACGCACAGAAGCAGCAGTGTGTACCATGTGCAAGATGCACTGCAGGATTTCACCAGGGCCCCTTAGACAGCACCTTCCAAACCCATGACCAGTACCATCTGGAAGGACAAGGGCAGCAGATAGATGGCAAAGCCACCACCTGGAAGTTCCCCTCCAAGTCACTCACCATCCTGACTTGGAAACATATCGCCGTTCCTTCACTGTCGCTGGATCAAGATCCTGGAACACTTTTCCTAACAGCACTGTGGGTGTATCTACACCACATGGACTGCAGCTGTTCAAGAAGACGGTTCACCACCACTTTCTCAAGGGCAATAAATGCTGGCCCAGCCACAAAGCCCACGTCCCTTGAATGAATAAGAAAAAACTTAATCCACTCCAATTTTCCAGCTCCCTCTCCTCCTTTACAATGATCCTTAACCCTACCTCCTTCCTGTCCACATAGCCCCTTGTGAGGCTGGGTGTCAAACTGTGTTTGGTTACACACCTGTGGTGCACCTTGGGATGTTTTACTACTTAAAAGATGCTATATGAAGGCAGGTTATTGTTGTTGAGAGGATCAAAGAGAATGATCTCCAATGCAAAAGTAACTAGGTACAAGTAATGGTTCAAGAATCATAAACTTTACAAACTATGAGGAAAATTTAAGATAGCACTTTACTGAGGTATATAAAGCTTTAAATCCAAGGTGAACCCAGAAGTTGATGCAAAGTATAACAAGAGGCTGCAAATTTAAATGAATGAAAAGTAAATTTAAACAAATATATGGAAAATTCCTAGATAAGGTGATAAGTGTTTTGGATATTGTGCCAGGTAAAGTAACAGAATCAAAGACATTAGACGAATTGAAAATGCAGTTGAATGCCGAAGTGTGATGTCTGGTTTACTGGAATCAGCAGCTTTGAGTGGCCTTTTCTAATTATTGACTTTTTCATCTATTTTTCTATCTTTTGTAGTCATTTGGCACATTTGTTGGGAGCACCTAGTTTCACGAAACTCCACAATTTAGTTCCATTAACTTTCATCTTGCAATAACAAAGTGCAGGTCAAAACCTTTTATTACAACATATTCTTATCGAGGTTTCAGGCTCACTGTGATTGTAACCTAGCTTCTACTGGGGCCTAGGACAGAATCTGATGCAATGGGAGGTCTATGTAAAATACATTAATTAATATCAGTTATATTGTATGAAAACTATGTATACTTCGCCTGTAAAAAAGATGATTGCCTGTTACTATTTGCTGAAGGAGCAGAGACACATTCTGACTTATTTCACCAGCTGGATAAGGCTTTGCTGCACCAGCCCTAAAAGGTTAACACTTTACTTCATGTCTGGCTAGTCTCCGTCTGATCTACAGGAAATGTCAGAGGAAGTGTTTCTGGAAGGAAGAGTGCTGCCTTCATTCTATTGCATCAACACTGCTAAGATAGCAAACACACTACCTTCCATTAAAGAAAACATAGTGAGCTAGTGCAGCTCTATAAACCCAATATTCACTTTTTTTAAAATTCACCTTCATTAAAACGATATATTTTTTTTATGTTTGCCCACTGCACACTTAGAATTCTAACATGCAATTTGTTTTAGCAATAGCTTCTAAAGTAAAACCTCTCTGAAGGCTGCTATCAAATGATATCTTTCAGGCCAGCTGGCAAAGACCTTGATGCAGACTTTCACTTTATTTGCAACTGGAAATGCCTTTTTCATATCACCACTGACAGTGTAGTATCAACAGTATAACGCTCTGCTAATAGAATTAAATGAAGCCATTTTAAAAAGTTGTTTCAATGCTTACATTGACTGATCAAAGACTAAAATGCAACTTTTTAATGTTAATCTGTAGTGACCATTACATACTCATCAATAGCTTGCTTGGTGACCTCATAAATGATGCGGAACAATGGATTAATTAACAATGAATTTGTTGCAGATAATGAATATAACAAAGGGATACTCAAATAAACTGCTGGCTTTTGTCAAAGGGATTTTAATTCTTTGAGATAAATGTGGTTTCTTTGACACAGTGAGGGAGATACTTCTTTCTTTTTGCCCTTACTCATCTCCCTATTACTTCTCTGTTCCACCAGTCTCTACAATCTCCACTGTTCTGCCTCCTTGCCAATCTAAGAGGTTCACTTAAGCAGTGCTTCCACCAGGAGGTCTGTCTCATTCTGCCAGGTCAGGTTGGCAGGCTTGTGAAATTCAACCTTGGGGGATATGGATAGCTCAACCACTTGGGACTTGAACTCAGTTTCCTAGTCAGAAGTTCAACCCTGGCAGTGGTTCACCTGACTGTTACTACTTTGGGAAACTTAAAAAATCAGTCAAGATGATGACAGTGTAATGCAGCAGTAGCATAGTCTGGTGTGATATGTGTTTTAGGCTGCAATTTTTCACAGAATGAATTCTGAATTCCAGCTATGGCACCATCAGGAGCTGCTGTGTGAAGCCTAAGAATTTCCTTATGGCAAGAGAAAAAAAATAAGTTGGAGTAAGAATCACCGGGGCTGCTCTTGTGCAATTGGTAAGTAGCACTTGGCTGGAAATGGTACAAGGCATGAGACATGAATCAGCAAATAATCTTAAAAACAGAAACTAATTATCAACAAAGTAGAAGAAAATAATGCAAAAATAAATTCTAACTTAACATAAAAGTTCTTGAAGTGAGTAAGACATAATATGCTAGGACGTAAACAAACAGTTCCTAATAGCATAATCTCAGTTTTGAGCCCGAGGTGAGTTTCTAATGTGCTCCAATGGCAGAGTTCTGCTTTATAATCTAAAACCAGTCTCAGGTCACGTAGTCATTTCCATTAACAGTCCTAATACTAAACAAAAAAAAGGGATGATGGTGAACCTTTGCCCTGTCGAATAATTGAAGAATTTATAGAGCAGTTTTTTTTATTTGGTGGATACTAATACAACCTATATTAATAAGAAATCTAAAGCACAATGTTTAAGCAAAATATTCTTCTGCATGGATCCCAAATTCATTATTAAATGGAAATAAAGTTGTCCTCTATTATGAACATGCTGATCTGAATAGTTATCCTTATAGCCTTACACATGGATACTGGTCACTAAACGGACCAAAGCTAAAACTTTTCATTTCCACATTTCTTTGACAAAGGTAGATCTGATTGAGATGTAAAAGAATAAAATAATAACATGTGTTCATATGAAGTATTATTGCAGTGCAGAAGTTAGACCAGCTACATGTTTTGTACTGGGGAAAAGACGATAGAGAATATGAAATTGCACCTACTGGGCAGGATCCTTCAACTCCTCCTGGTACAGTGTAACAGCATGCATAATAATTGTACATAATTCATTCTGACTAATGAGTATTCTTGAAATAAATCGTTAATGTGTTTAGCTGTTTTTCAGGTGTTACAGGTGTTAACTTCCAATTTAAACACCATCAGGTTTAGGGACAATGAAGACAGACCGTGTGAAGACCGCAATATGGACCGCCTCATGGGTATAACCTCGGCCAAGTGTGAAAAAGCAGCATTCAGTCAGAAAACCACATTTACAGGACTACAATGAAACACACAGCTCCTGCAGGCCTGCTGAAGAATAAACAATGTTTTTAATGTTTTACATTTACCTGCAAACAGACTGATATGTTTACACAAGGTTCCAACTGCTACTAACCAGGCAGTGAAATACTGTAAGAAATTTTGAATGGATAAATATCAATTTATGCTTTTTGCACACACCTTGCTTAACTGGCCAAGGAGCACTGCAGGTGAAAGTCTTTGGTGTTGGAGAGGCCCAGGGTGGGAGAAGAATGGGGTGGGGGAGCGATGGGGGGAAATTGTGCCTGGCTTCCCTCCCCTGCCAATTTGACTATAGTACCAAGTATCTTTTGTGTTTCTCTAAAGTGTGTGCAGCATTCTAGTATTGGCAAAACTTAAAAGTTGAAATCACGACTCATGACAAGATTGTTGTTGCAATCATCTTTCTAGCACTGGGTTAAGGAATAGGCCAAATTACAAATGTAGAAACTGAACTTTGCTGTTTTGCTCAATTGACCTGTGCAAGGTTTGCAATCTCACTACTACTAGCTGCATTTTCATCTTGATTTCCCCACCGACAGGTGGCTTGAATGTGTCATACATCCAGCAAGTCACCAATTCCAATCACACAAACTTTTCCACAGCCAATATCGCTCCACAATCAACTGACTCAAGTGATGCTTGCAGCAATCGAGACAGACAACATCACCAACTCCCTCCCCACAGGTGAAGGTTAGCAAGAACAAATGGAATTGATTCAACCAGCAGCAGGAGGATTTAAGTAACATGCATTATGAACAGGTGCTGCATATGGTTTAAAAAGATGCAAAATGCCATCCCTACTGTTGGACAATCCCCACAAAAAAGTACTTTCAAAAATCTGTTGCAGTGAACTTTCCTGAACTTAGTCGGAAAAATAAACTTATCAGAAACACAGACGCATTCAGAATTTCAACTTTAAGATATGATTACAGCTCTTAATTTACTTAGCACTTGTCACAAATATTTTTTTTCCATACTCAACCCCTTTTAAATATAATCTTGGGGTGCGGTTTTGTTGTCTTTCACTTTGTGATTTTAACACTGCTCCTTCCGGGCCCAGATAGACAATAAATATTAAGATCTATAGACGCCTTTCTCTGCTAAAGTGGCTTGTTTATACAAATGCTCTGCTTGTATGTGTAACATCCAAAAGCAGTTAATATGGACCAGATTTGAAATGCAAATAAAATATTTTTAAAAATTATTACCATATAATTAACATATTGTTACAGACAGGGTTGAGAGAGAACTGAAATCCTCATACCCTTTCTCTTACTGGTTTTGGAAAGGAAGGTGCATAAAAATCTCAATCCCTAAGTGTTTGGTCAATTTTTTGGATAATCAGCAGCAAGCTTCTGTGGGTTTTAATAAAGAGGATTATTTATTCACATATTCACCTTACACCTCGAAATGCTATGTCATTCACTGACACAGACACACACACACTCGAGAATGATAAAGTAAATGTGCACTATCCTCTTGAACAAGTTGTAAACAAAAGAACAGTTCATTGTTCACATGTTTGGCTTGTCGTAGAGAAAGCAGTTGTTGCGGGACCAATGAAGGGTAGTCTAGATGGCTTCAATAGCTAGAGTTGTATATCAGGATTATTGTAGGATTCCCTCAAAGAGCTGGATGTTCAGCATGCTGCAAAGTTAGTTACTTGGAGTTTTTCTTAGCAAGAGGTCAAGTTTCTGTATTGGTGGACTTTGAAAAGGAATGACTGGGAGACTTTTAAGATATTACAGTCTCCAGGCTTTCAAAGGCATCAAAGGCATGGATCTTACTGCTCTCTTCTGCAGTTGCTGTTTCTTGCTGTTTTCTTTGCAAATTGACCAGTTTCTCTCTGATTCTTGGGATAATAGATTTGTTATCTGAAGACAGTTTCAATCAGGTGACTATCTAATCAAATGCTTCTTTTGTCCACCCAGAATGGTTTAAGGTTAGAAGCCATTGCTATACAATGGAGAATGGATTGGGGGGGGGGGGGGGGGGTCTGTTCACACCCACTTATGATAAACTGGCTTCTGCAGCTTTCTTTTGCTAAATTCAAGCTTGGAGCCGGGGACGGGGTCCATAGATTTTGAGTTTTGGGTGAGTCCACAAACAATATTAGGTATAAATCCCACAGATGGATTCAAGGGGGAGGCTATTCAAGCAAGAACTTTCCAGAGACTTGGGGAGGAAATTGAAAAAGTCACCTGATCTTTGGCAGCATCTTAGCAGTGTTGTTAGTGTCCAATTTTGAAATAAAAGGCAGTCCCAGAAATTATATATTGAATGCAGTCCATGTTTAAAATTATGAATAGGACATGCCTTCACTGTGCACGACAGAATTATATTTGAAGTTTTTGCTGCATTTCTGTTTTGAAACACTGCCAATAATATCTGCTGGACATCAGCCACAGGCAACATTATGAACAGAGAATAGATCAAGTGCGTGATGTGTCACTTTTTCACTACATCGGAAAATACCATCTAGTAGCAGAGTTCAGAGATGGCATAACTTATTGCATGATTGACTTGACTTGTTGTAAATTTGTAACTGGAGAAGTTTGTGGCTTATATGTGAACTGGTATTGGGTCTATGCTGAATTGACTACCATTAAATAGAACTTCCATTGCATGCAACCCAAAATGAATTCCATCAAATGCTAGCATGGTACTTTTTCTGTCCATATTGAGTCAGATTCGTAGGAATACATCACAGAGTCAGAGCACCTCCAACTGAACTATCACTTCATCAACCTTGATGTACAATGATATTTGATCCAAGATTTTAAAACCAAGAGCCTCTTAAGATTACCGTTCAATATAACGAAGTGCAAAAATGTTGTTGTTATGATGATGATTTGACAAAGATCACAGAGGTTAATACAGATGAGGGAATCCATTTAGCTCACCCTTTGATAGAAACTTACAATCCCTGCACCATACTGACTAAGTGCCTCCTGAATGACTCCAAAGTTTTGCCTCCATCAACCTATTTAGAAAACCATTCCAGGCATTGATCCTGCTTCACAATGAATAACCTCCACATGACGTTCACCACATAATGTTGGGAGTTCCAACAACAGTTCATGTGGCAAGTTAAAAAATAACTATCTAGGAACAACACAAGCATATAATGGGCAGCTGCACAATTATTAATTAGAGAAGCGCATTTCTTTGGATAGCTCTTTCTTTATTGTTACTGTTGTGAGGAAAGTTGTCTGCTGCTCATAGTCATGTGATTAATCTAATCTTTCCCTCAGAACGTTGCAATTCCAGTATTTCATGGTTGATTTGGTATAAGATGAAGGAAGCCATGCCAGGTAGATCAGCAGGCAGCAGTGTTGGTTTATCCATTCCTGCTAATGTACCACTAATGATGACTATAGGCCTTGGCAATATCTACCTGGCAATGATGGTGAGAAGTAAGTTTTAGATCAGCCCACTGATTGGGCCGACAGCATTGGGAGCCCACATGCTGTCCTTAACTGGACCTCAAGCCCAGAGGTGACCAATTAGGAAACTACCTCTGGCAAAATTGCTGAGCCAACCCTGCTGCTGGCAAGCGCAGGTTCGGGATTCCCATTTTATCCCGATGTCCAGCCCCAAAGTCCATGCTAAATTCCTGCCCATTGCCTCCAGCTTCATCTAGAATAGAGATCTTCTGCAGCATCAAACAATGCTCTGCCTCATAGCTATTTAACAGGTGACAGAGTGTTTGTTTGGTCCAGGTGGTACCTCTTCATCCCTGCAGTCAGCAGGTTATGGGTTCAAACACCAATCCAGGGCCTGAGCATTAAACTAGATTGACACTTTAGTGCAGGACTAATGTCGTGTGATATTTTCCAGAGTTGTTGTCATTTGGATGAGGTGTTAACCTAAAACCATCTGCCTTTTAAGAGGGATTCAGGAGATTCCTTGGCATTATTCAAAGAGCAGTGAGTTTTCCTGATGTTCTAGCCACCTTTCCTTCCTGAACGACAGCACTAAAAACAGATGAAATCATCATTTCTCTCACCTGATGCTTGTGAGACCTAGGCTCAGGTCTTCGCCATGTGGCCAAACTCCTGGAAATGGCCGAATATTCTAAGTCCCGCGCCCAAACCCAGCATTTCCATCTTTGCGTGGGTGGGACTGGAGTCGGGCCATGGTTCGCACATGAGCAATTTGCAGAGGTCGCTGGCCATTTAAATCACCAGCTGCCTCCACTGACGTGGATTTTGGAAGATCGGGAGTGTGGAATCTGGAGTATGCAGAATAGAACAGGTAAGAGGAGGTCTGGACTTGATGGGTGTATTTGGATAGCCAAGGTACCCCTTTGGAGAAGTAAGGTACCCTTTGGATAGGGTCCCAGGGCACCTTTGGGAGAGGTAAGGCACCCTTTGTGAGAGGTAAGGTACCCTTTTGGATTTTTAAAAGTGAACATGATACACACTTTGTACATACAAAATCAATAGAGCTGTCGAGCTGTCAAAGTGATGTTCAGCTGTCAAGGAATTATCCAGCTGCCAAACTTGTCAAAGCCATCCAGGAAGTGTCAAACCTGTCAAAGAACTGTCCACTGATAATGAGCTGGCATGGAGGGGGTAATGGCAAAGGGTGGTGGGTGGGTTGACATAAATTGTCACTAAGTTGGCATGAGGGTGGTTAGAAGGGCGCTAAGTTGTCATTGGGGGTATAGGGGCATGGGGGAGGTGGGTGGGACTACATGGGTTGGCATAGGTGGTATGGAGGCCATGGGGTTTGGTTGAGGGCATGGGTTGGCATAGGTTGGCATCGATGGGACATAGGGAGTGCGTGGAGGTTAGGGGGTGAGGGCTGGAGCAATGCTTTTGGTTTTATTATTATCTTTTATTTATTCAAACACAGTGCCGGCAGCCTGCAAATTCATTCCAGGGTCGCCCTCCCCAGCCCCTGTTTCACCCCGACCAAAAATCCGGCCTGGACAGATATTTTTAAAGGTTGGGTTCGCCGAGCAGGGAAACCTCCCAACTTGGCAAACCCGACCCGGGGGACGACAATCTGGGCCCTTGCCTGTGCAAACAGGTTACCACTTTTACCTATCTACAAACAATGACTATACTTGAATACTTACAGATTATATATGAAACAGTCTGAGCTGCACTACATAAATGGAAGTTATTTTTTCTTTCTTAATTCATAGCCAGCATGGTCAGGTCTTTCAACTCCTCAGCAACAGGAGCATTTCGCAACTTCCCAATGTCAATGCTTTGGTGTGTTTCCTGAAGCATAGGGAGGGTCATTGACAGTGGCTATCCTGTGTGTCAGTAAATGGCAATTCATCATGTGTGTTGATTGTGTTACTAATATTTTATATACAGAGCCATTTTAAGGTGCGAATGTGTCAAGAATGTCAGCTATAAATGGCAGCTACAATATGTGCCACAGCGGAGCAAGGCCATTCATAATCCCTGAGTAAAGTACTGTAAGTTTATATGCAGTAAGTGCGGAACAATTCAACACGGAACATTTTGTATTGGGCTTTGGCGAGACCACACCTGGAATAGTGTGTGCAGTTTTGGTCTCCATATCTAAGGAAGGACATACATACTTTGGAGGTATACAGCAAAGGTACACTAGATTGGTTCCTGGGATGAGCGGACTATGCTATGATGAGCAGTTGAGTAAATTGGACCCATACTCTGGAGTTTAGAAGAATGAAACATACTGTATAAGATTTTGAAGGGGTTTGACAGTGTAGGCACTAAGAGGTTGTTTTCCTGGCTGAGGAATTAGAACCCAGGGGACATAATGATAAGGGCCGATCATCTGATCATTTATGAGGGTTGAGGAGAAATTTCTTCATTCAAAGGCTTCTGAATCAGGCAATGCTCCATCACTGAATATATTAAAGGCTGAGGTAGACTGATTTTTGGTTACTTAGGATATTGAGAGATATGGGGAGCAGACAGGAAAATGGAGTTGAGACAGGAAACCAGCCATGATCTTATTGAATAGTGGGGCAGATTTGAGGGGCCATAAGGCCTACTCCTCTTCCTACATAAGCTTATCTTCTTATGTTCATATGTTCTTACATGCCATCTATAGTTGGGTCACCTCCCTCCATTATAGAGTAGAGTAGATAATCTTATATTCGCAGCTTTCTTGAGGTATGTTATTGTCATTTACGTCTGTTGCCAAGTCATATGGATACTGTTCACAAAATTCACACTCGAATGCCACATCTGCCAGGCATGCTGCATTGTTTTATGGTGACCTGAAATACCAAACGGGGTAATCCTCACATCCATCTTATGCACAGGCCTCTGCTTTTGCACCCAAAGGGGAGGTTCAGGTGCTGTGCCACCCCCATCAGTTGTTTACAGATTACATTCCTTCCTCCACACTTATTTTGCCAGTCACTTATTTTGGCAGCTACTTTATTTTCCCAGTTAATGGCTGCTGGGAGTTTGTCATGAGTACTCCATTAGGATAAATTCAGAAAGTCTCAAGGGCTCAACCCAACAGGACATTATCAAGTATTACCCTATCCCTTTAGCTCGGGACCAGGAAAATTGCCCACATATCATGTAGTGCACTCGAAAAGTTCTAATAAAGTTCCAAGTTGATGCAAGACTGTCACAAAAGATAAAAGCAGTGGGAATTCGAAAAAAAACCTTGAATTTGATAATTAGCTGGCAGAAGGAAAGGACACAGTTACAGCTTGTAGCAGAATATTCTCAGGGTGAGGGGGAGGTACAGAGTTGAGTGTCCCAAGGATCAGCATCGAGGCCTGTGTTATTTCTAAGTTGTGTCAGTTAGTTGAATTCAGAACTTCAGTGAAATTGGTTGCATTTGCTAATGCTGCCAAATTGGGGGAAGGGTGAAAAATCTGAGGCAAGGTCAGAAATACATAAATGGATGCAACAGTGGCAGATGAAATTTAATACAGGTACAGTAATGTAAGGAATACTACAAATAAAAAATCAGTTCCAAAGTACTCTGTGGGTGGTGTAGAACTAATTAAAAGTAAAAATGAAAGAAAGCTGGTGGTAATAACATATCTGGAACTTAACATGTCAAATAACTCTGTAGCAGCAATAAACAAAGTGAATCAAATGCTGAACTATATCACTAACCAGTAAGATACAAGTCAGAGGGGCGTTTTGCTGAAAATATTCAGTGACCTATTTCGACTGCACTCTGAGCCTGTCTCAAGTTCCAGTCGATAAGACAGAAGAAAGATATCCAACTCCTTATTATCGGCAGTAAAGAACTATCAGGGCAATCCTGAGCGTCTGAGGAGTCAGTAATGAACAGAGACTGCAGAAACCTGTGATCCTCAGCCTTGAACAGGGATTTCAAGGCACAAAATATTGATCGGTGTAGAAAACTTAAAACTGGGACATTTCTTTAAAGGTATTCCATTGCAGTAAACGAGTGACACAGGCTAAAGCTGGCGCTAGGTCCATTTAGAGCCTATTTTTTTCAGTTTTCCAGCTAAAGGATGACACAAGTGAATTTATGGCATAGAATGGAAACAATTTTTAAAAAATGAAATTTAACAAGTAACAGAAACGTACTGAGGCCATGGTGGTGGAGTTAATGGATTAACTTCCATGAACTGAATGATTTTGTCTTATATTAAGCTCTAAATAAAAGTATTCATATGATGGAAGCCTTACCAAAGACAGTGTTCATAAAAATTAATGAATAATGGAGAACCAGGATGCTTGGGAGGCAGTGTGTGTGTGTGTGTGTGTGTGTGAAATCAGAAGACTGTGGTGATATTTATTTATAATTTGTAAAGATAGTCTTACTAACCCCACTGAAGTAACTCAGTAGTTTCCTGTGTTCTTTGTGTTCTAATTAGCAAATCATTCATCCAGATTCTATAACAAACAGACCTTGCAAATACACTTTTGAGCCAATTCCATCATTCTGGGAAAAAACAGCTCCAAGGCCCTGTTGAATGTATATTTTCCACTTCACAGGGATTGTGATAGGAATAGGTGGCCAAGGATTAGTCAATGCACCAGCTCTCAAAAGGATGCTACTAATTTGTTTGAATGCTGACTGTTGAGGCATGTGTCAGAACTGAATCAATCAAGGGTGGACTACTGGAACAGGTATAGCAGAGGAAGGTCTCCATTTGTGCGGTTAAGGGGAGTCCTCCTATTCAAGCAACGGAGGAGGTTGCCAACAAAGTAAATACAATCTTCCATGGATATTAGTCAGGGCAGAGTTGAGGAAGGAGTTTTCCGGCCTCAGGAAGAGTACCAAAACGTGCCAACTCAAATAAATTGCATGCTTTACCCTGCTTGTGTCAAGTACTGAATGCACATGGTGCCACATCAGCAATGCAGCATTGCAAGTACTGCTTCAAACTCTCACATCTTGCACCCCCAAAACAACCATGTGTACAAAGCTTTAGCATCAATGTGGCGGCTGCAAAAAGGAATGGTATTATACAGTATTCATATGACAATCTTCTGTCTGCTATTTTAAGCATTAAGCCATTACCTTAAAATAGTCGATGCCTGTTCTAAAACAGCAAATTAAATGTCATAGGGCGGAATCGTCCCAGCATTGCACTGTGCAGTAACGGGCGGGTAAAACATCCCGCCATATCATCCCAAATTCGCCATATTACTTCTGCATTCCCAGGAAAAACACCATTTCAATGGCGGGCGGGCTCCAATTCGCCTGTCACGCCGTCACCTTGCAGCTTCACCAAGCCATGCACCACATTTCAAGTACAGCTGCACTCAGTGTTTCCAGCCCAGGAGTGCAGCAAAGAAGGCATGGCCCTGAAAGGCAAGAAGACTGCAGCCCCAGAGTGCATTTTGGACACCTGGAGGCCTGCGGTGATGTCCTCCATCTCCACTCTGGCTGCAGGAGGGGCAGCAACATTACCACTCCAGCTCAGTAAGTGGTGGCAGTGATGGTCAGTGCCAGTGCTGCACAGAAGAGGTTGGCCATCCAGTGCAGATAGAGGGTGAAAGATGTCATCCATGCAGCCAGGGTAAGGCAACTATCTCATCACTCTAAACTCACACACTCAAGCCCATCACACATTCATTGGCATCTCACTCACTGCCAGCTCAAGGGACATCCCCACCCATTCTCTCACACACCCTCACATGTCCATCTGGCCTCATCTCCTCTGGAGACTGCCTCCTCAGCCCTCACCATTTTGAGGCCACTTGCACAGATCAACATGTGACCCTACACAGACCCTGGGATACTCCCACCCTTCCCCAGTACAGCCCTCGTCCTGCAGCTTCTTCCCTTGCCTGAGGCCACTTCTCCCCCTCCCCCTTCCCCAAGCAAGACCTAGCCCTGCAGCCATTGAAAAGCTGCCCAGATATGTCTGACCTGGTAGGTAGAGACCTACCCTGTGAACCCACCCTAAAGGTGATGTGGTGCTGTCTGTGAAGCCTGGCGCTGATGACTGTAAGTGCTGCCCGGAGCAAGGTAGCAAAGTGCACGCATTATATATGTTGTTATGAAACACATCTGCATGTTTTCCCACTGACGTGGGTGGATGATCCAGTGGGGGTGGATGATCCAGTGGGGGTGGATGATCCAGTGGGGGTGGATGATCCAGTGGGGGTGGATGATCCAGTGGGGGTGGATGAGTTCGGCGGGCTGAGCTTATAATGATACGTTGATGTATTACAATGAGGTTTCCAACATCCGATGGCGGGAAACACGACCCACCATCGGCAGGCTGGGCAGATGATTGCAAACTGGATTCACGCCATCGTGAAACCATTCACACCATGCTGTCCGTTCACACCACCGAACACGCCCGATGCCAGCGGGCACGGCAAGTTCCGGCCATAGTCTAAATTGGAAAGTGTAATTTCAAGGTATGAACACATGTGCGGAATCTTACCAACTCTTAAAACTTTCAGGTGGTGGGGAATTTTTGTAAGTCCTGACCCCAGATGGATAAGAGGTCCCCCTGCATTGACACCTTCCAGGAGGATATGTCTGTAATAAAGGATGGAGGGTGGGACACCAGGATGACTAACTGTCCCATATTTTAATGGGTTGTACCTTATTTTAACTCTTTGTCGCACATCTCTTAAGGGGTGCCTTTTGTCCCCTATTTCTAGGGTAGCCTGTGGGAGACTGGGCTGGGAATCTCCTCTTGTCTTTGCCTCTTTGTTTTTTTGATGTGAGCATGCGTATTGCAAGCGTTGACCATCAGGGGCAATTATCATCACGGCACCCACCATCCCGCCCCACCCCAACCTCCCGCCCAACCACCAACCCACAGTCTTAAGATCAAAGTGTTCCTTTATTTTATAAGACTTGGTCACCCTGCGGGACACAGACACAGGAGGCCCAATAGGAAGGCCTGCAGGACTGGCCGGCTGGAAGTCCCATGGGAAGAGACTGACACAGAGCAAAAATGAAGCACTTTCAGAAGGCTTATAAGGGTTAGTTAAAAATGAAGGCCCAGAGCTGTCATTATGGAGGGAGAAGCTCTGCACAAGAATACTTTGGCCATGGCTGTGCCTGTTTCAACCTTGTAGCTTCAGGATAGCGGCACAGACACAGCCTCCGAGGTCTCACTGACTTTCCACAATGAGGTTGTCTCTGATGCCCTACTGGACTCCTGATGCAGCGCAGACTCCGCAGGCCTCCCGAGGATCTGTTGGAGGCGGAACAAGTCAGGGGGCCAACCCAAAGCGCAACGTTCCAAATTTCGATGCCCCCCTCCAATCTGCCACCCCTGCCTCCAAAACCACCTCTGTGGGGCTGGTACAATTCCGCCCTTGGTTTCTTCTGATAATGAAGCATAAAGATCTAGAAAAGGTAGGAATGAATCCAACAAGACAGGACAGGGTTAAATTCCACCTTGTTTGATGTTTGGGAATTCTTAAAGAGACAGGGGCTTCTGTGGTATCTCAGTTAGTGACGATCAAAATAGGGACTTACACACTGAATGGGTAGAACTGTCATATAAACTAAGATAATAAGCAAAACTCAAATTCCCCGTTTACTTTAATGTCCAGGTATAAGAATTTAATCCAGTAATATAAATAAGGAAAAAAAAGAGTATGTATTTATAAGTCGCTGCACAGGATATGATAGAAGGAGCCAAGAAAATATCTAATTAGCCAGAACCAGAACAAAAGAAGCAATTCACTTACAAAGGGAGACAGACAGACAGAAATGATCTGTAAAAGGATTAAAGTTTAATTCAACAGCGCAATAATTTCTGGAGCTAAAAAATTTGTATGGCGTTCGATTAATACCATAGACTTAAACAGGAGCTAAGAATGTAGCTGAATGCAGCTAAGACTGAGACTGTAATGCTTCACTGAGTTGCATCATTTTAAGGTGAAAAATATTGTGACAGCTCATGCTCTCTTCAAACTCTATTTGTTTTCATGGAAAAATGCTGTTGTCAAAAGTAGACCCAGACCTCCCAAGATCAGAATTTTATAACCTTACAGGTCCTGTGAAGAGCAGTTATGTCCCATCTTATCGACATAACATGGACAATAAAAGGTTGCCACAAGAAAACTCAGGGCTGCAGAAAAGGAAAGGCCTAGCACACTGACATTTCACAAAGGGATGTAACAATCTGAATCAGAAAAAGTTTTTTGACATCAGAGTTATTAATGACCCATTTACCAAGTTTATTTTTACACAAAGGACACCACAGGCTGCACACATTCTTGTCTTCTCTGACTGGCAAACAACATCAGACATTGTGGTTCAGGCTAAAACTGGAGATTAAACTTATCTGTAAGGTTTATAATTATGCAGAACTAAAAGTAAAACAACAGAACTGCTTAGTGTATACAATAACTATTTCACAAACAAGTGTTCAAACTGAATTTACATTAGTGTCTCTTCATTTCACAATGCCATCTCACTGCTGCAGTGTGGAAAACAAACATTTGCCACATCAGAACTCAGAACTACAGAGCAGGGAAAGCCCACCACAAGAACACTTCTCCACACAAATATTCAACAGTCCAGATCAAAATTGTTCATATCCATCAAGCATGTGACTATGCTTAAATCAATTTTAATTTCTCAGGAAATTACGAGCATGAACTGCAGACTTCTGGCATTTGGAAAGATTCTCTTATCTCTTAAAGTCTGACTTGGATGTGAAATTACATCTCTTAATGACCATTATGCATCTGCCATCTTCACGTGCCCCTAGCAGGAGAGAATTCCTGTTGCAATTCAGAAGTGATTTCTTCCTAGGAGAGGAGCAAGTTCAGCAGATCCCACTGAAATGTCTGTATGGGGGTAATTTTCTCTTTTGATGGGGGCAGAAATCTGGTGGTGTGGGCGATTGACTGTTATACACCCTGCTCCATTTGCCTTTCCATTTTAGTCAATGAGTAGGACACGTAATGAGTGGATGATCTGCAACCTCCAGATTACCACTCATGTGAAATAGATAGGTTCTTGATTGGTAAGGGAATCAAAGGTTACGGGGAGAAGGCGGGAGAATGGGGTTGAGAAACTTATCAGCCATGATTGAATGGCGGAGCAGACTCGATGGGCCGAATGGCCTAATTTCTGCTCCAATGTCTTATGGTCTTATGCAGAAAGTGAAATTGACCCCCATATGTCCAGACGGAATTGCTAAATTCACTTGCCCCAGCTCAAAGACAAAAATGTCCTTACAGAAAGCAGATAAAAGTATTATGTTACATTCAAAAGTCTTCTGTTCTGACTAAACTTTCATATAAAGGAGATATAACAAAAAAAACCAAGATGTAATACAAGATTTAGCCTAGTTTGCATCACCTTAACTGCTGCTGTGCTCTGCTCTTGTGAGTCAAAGTTATTATAATGGTTGTGATGATTCCTTTGATAACCATGTTATCTTTGAGTGTGCAGAGTTATGAAAATAATTTCAAAGATACATGTTGCCATTCATTTCTTGCTCTCTGGTAAGCTAAGAATTAAATAGTTTCCAACCAAAATTACATTCTATTTAGGGTAACAGAAAATACAAAGATTTTAGTATGCGTTAATCATAATTGTACACTATCACGCCAAATTAAACTTAACCCAATGTATGCACTCTGAATGATGCAAAGCTGACCTGAGGCTTTACAAATCAACTCTGTTTTTATGTTAGCAATAGGCAGAGAAACAAATAAAATACTGGTTGCACCTCTTTTTTATCATTCAGTCTTTCTTCTTCGTTTTATTCTTTAAACTAAATGTATTTTGTCTTATGATCCCTCCAGCTTAGATTTTCAACTTATTAACAATGCCTGCCAATACATCACAAATTTAACAGGAATATTTCTAGATGTTTGAATAGCTTTTTCTAATTCTGCACATTGCACATCTGTTGCCAGCTTCACATATGTAGGGCTTTCCCTCAGAAAGCCAAGGTTAATTTTCTTTTCCTCGGGTATTTTAACTTTTGTTTGATGAAATGACTGGGTGGTGCTGCCAGCCAGATTTAAGGCCTGTTCGTCCCAAGTAATATTCTTCCTCCAGATTCTGCAGTCAGCAAGCCTCCTTTCTGCCTTGCTGGTCACAGCAAACCAATTCAGAAGATTGATTACCTTAATAACGCTGTGGCTTTGACTTTGAACCATGACCTTTCCATATAATCCAAGGTTAGGAGCTACCAACCACGACAAGCATGAGGGAGCAGCAATACTCATCAAAGGAACATAATGATCATTAATTAACACAGCCCCATATTTTTTCACAGAAAGGGCTCTCCAGCTAGGACAAAGGTAGCAGGGAAATGTCAGAGGGACCTTCAGCATATTTATTAATTAATTCTAAAGGCCTTCCACAGTTTCCAACATTGTTCATGCTCTCTCTGTTGCATTTCACAGTGCTTTGTGCTGGAATCCCTTTCAGGAATCACAGAGCTCAGCAGGCTTGGCTTTCTTAGCTATTCTTTTATTAGAATTGCAGAGATAATTTTCTTTCAGACACCACGGACAGAGAACAATAATCCTATTGTCTGAAACAGTGTCCACATAGAGGTTATACCATTAACCCTTACCATTTACAGAAAGACATGATCCTAAACATGTGCTTAATCACGATGCTTCCATGTCCAAACCTGAACACCATTCAAACCCAACAGCACTCTGTACCCGCCTTATATTTAGCCTACATGTCATCTGCAATGCTCATATTTTCAATGCAAAGATAATGGGGAATTTGCAATCACTGACAGGGTATGTGATGTCAGGACAACAGAATGCTTTCCATTCTTTAGTAACAGCAATTTATATTCCCAATTGGCACTATATGAACATTTCCTTTTCATTTACAATAACAATTTACAAAAATTTGATTTGTGATAACTAGTCCATAAACCTCACCTTGAGAGCATGATACCTGAAACATTTATTCTGGAACAAACTTATTAATGTATGTTTTGACATTGAGATAAATTATTAAATTAAATAAAATGTGTAATTGTTGGAAATGTATCACATTTACTGTCACTCACCCTCAGCACTCAAACTGTAAAGAGCAAAGACTCAGCCTCAGCTTAAAGATGAAGGGGTCTCCGACTTAGCCAAAATGGCACCAGATCCCTGATTCTAGAAGTCCCGTCCTGAACCCAGCACTCACCATTTTCACCGGGGGTGGGATTGGGAGGAGGGCGGGTGGGGGAGGGGACAGATTATATTTTGTACATCCGTGGTTCATGGAGACAGCTACATATGTAAAAGTGTAGCTGCCTTCAAATAGATGCAATTTTCATTAGTGGATTGCACAAAACATGACCACAAAACATTTGAGCAAAAGGTCTAAAGCTACCAGAGTCATTTGGAGATATAGGGTATCCTTTTGCAGAGGTAAACTACCCTTTTGGACAGGTCAAGGGATCCCTTTGGGAGAGGCAAGGTGCCCTTTGCAACTGTTAAAATTAGAGATGAATGTGCGTAAAAAGTAAATAAACTTATTGGAACTGCCAAGCTGTCACGGCATTTAAATCTCCTGCCCTTTAAATTAAAAAGCCCCCTGTGACTACTTGCAATTTCACTAGCTGTCTGTTGACATTAGCCTGAGGGGTATCTGTATAGGATTAGTGCTGTATGACTGATTTCACAACCTTTCATTATAACAGTGGGGACCTTGTAAGTTCACCGTTTGATTGACAAATCTCTGATGCAGGGCTATGAATACAAACAGTTGCTTTCATTCAGGATTAAGTACTTGAATGAATTTAAATATATTGAATGGGTTATTCTCAATAAGCGTGTTTTTCTTAAAATAATAGTCATCAGTAGACACTTAGTACTTTATTTTATGTCATCTCAGCATGGCTCCTGAGGTCTGCCCATGCTAGATACTGGGCGAGTTGTCATGGAGGGTGTAAGGGAAAAGGGTAATAGGTGGAGAGCCATGGGTTGGCATGAGTTGGTACTAAGTTGGCATAAAGGCTAAAGAGTGCCATTGGGGATGGATAGAGGGGCATAGTTTGGCATGGAGTATGAGGTACTGAGGTGGCATAAGTTGGCATGGATGGGGCATGGAGAGTATGTGGGAGGGGGGTGTGAGGAATGAGAGCTATAGGGCTGTTTCTTGTTTTATTGTTTTCTTTATAACTGGGGCAAAGTCCCAGATCACCAAGACAGGCCCTTCACACAGCCTGCTTCTGAGCTTGGCAGCCCCTATACACTTTCCGGGGATGGTGGGCCCAATTCACATTACCATCTGCCCTCCCCCTACCCCAGAACCAAGATTAGAACATCCGGAGCACTAATTCCCAAGTCGGGTTTACAGAGTTGGGAATTATCCCAATCTGTGCTCCCGACATGCCATGGAAAATTCAACCATGGGTTTTTGGATCATTCCCGAGAGGCCAGTTCTCAGGTCCAGAGATCTGACAAACATTGAACCATCATGTGTTCAGGGGAATCTCCAAGGGAAAAAAAACTGTCACAGGCAGTCATAGCATAGCAGGGGCAGGAGACCTGTCATAATGTTAATGTCAACTAATCCTGTCATGAAAATTTTAGAAAGTCTATGCTATTATCCATCTGTCTACCTAAACTAGATTTCACGGAAGGCCCTTTGAAGCAAATTAAAAAGGGGATATATCAGGGCTGACAGAAAAGTACTGAAGAAAAACAGATCCACCAAGACTTCCTCCCCTTTTCAATAACTGAACAAATTTTTGCATTCTAAAAACTTTTATCTTGATGTTACTCATGGTTTTTGTTAACCCGGGGCTCAAAGGCCCAGAGCTCTTGATTATCAACTCTGGGTGGCCCTTAAAGTGAAGTCCCTAATCCAGACATACTTTCATTTTGAAAAAGCCCATGTTTTGTTTATCAACAGTCTAGACTCCTGCAAGATTTAACTAGCTTCCTTTAAATGATGTTATGCCCTGTGAGATAGTGAATGAAATGTTTGAAACTCTTCTACATTTTTAGCTAGAAGAAGCCATCATCACTGGTAATAATTCAATCTACTTTTTGACGATGGTGGCAATGTAGGCACCATACTGAATATACTTGTGCACTGCGATATGAGCAGTTCACAATAGCATTACAAGACGTTCATAAAATGTTTCCTCAAGTCAAACACAATAAAACATTCTTGAAAGAGTTCAATGGTTCAGAGAATATGTAAAAGGAACATTTCCAATTTATTTGGATTATTTAACCGTTCCTTCTAAATTAATACTTTCCTGCAAAATAACTGATTCTCTACCTGCCACTCCATCAAATTAGTAATATACAACTCTACTAGACTGTAACCGGGTCAAGCCTGCTAATGGGCACGCATAAAGTAAAACAACATTGTGGGGAATTACTATCTGAAGAGCAAGAGCCACCAAATAGTAGCAAGGGTGGAAACTATTCCAGCTAAGTAGCCATAGATATTCAGAGAAAAATGAAGGAGGAAAATAATTAGCAAAACTAGAATAATAATTGTGAAGGTATCTCAAGTTGTAAGTATACAAATACCAGGAGCAGCAGAGAATCTCAGAAACTTTACAGTGCAGGAGGCCATTTGGCCCATCAAGTCTGCACTGGCTCTCTGAAAGAGCATTCTACCTAGTCCCACTCCCCTGCATTATTCCTTTAGCCTTGCACATTCTTTCTTTTCAGTTAGAATTTTCCCTTATCAATAGCTCGATCGAACCTGCCTCCACCACCCTTTCAGGAAGTTAATTCCAGATTCCAACCATCCTCTGGGTGAAAACAATTTCCTCACCTCACTTTCATTCTTTTTGCTAATTATTTTGAATCAGTGCCCTCAAGTTCTTGAGTGGGAAAAGTTTCTCACTATTTACCCTGTCCATATGCCTCAGGGTCTTGAATACCTCAACCAAATCTCCTCGCCGCCTTCTTTTCTCCAATGAAAACTGTCCCAACCTCTCTACTCTATCCACATAGCTACAATTCTTTATCCCTGGAATCATTCTTGTGGACCTTTTTAAAAATTCAGTACAAAGAGAAAATGAGTAAACAGGAAGCAATAGTGAGTAGGAAACAAATAGGCTTTGCGCCGGAGGTGATGTATGGAATTTAGTAGCATCAGTCAATGCTGTGGGAATAACAAACTTAACTCAGAAGAAAGACAGGAAAGAGTAAACTTACAGCGTGATGAGTATTTCAGGAAGACAAGACAGGAGACGAGAGTGATTTGCCAAGGAATGATATCTGTATTTGCAAAAAAAGAATGTTGGAAATGATACCTGGGGCTTCTGAACCCAGCCATCAGGTTGAAATGTGGGGCAGAAACTTGCACTGTTTAGGAAGCAGTCACTCATTGGGTGACCAATTAATTGAGTGGCCAATTAATGCCCAAAGGGTGGGTTTGCCATTTAATTTAGGATGGTGGACAGGCTATCGAAGCTGGAGGGCAAACAGAAGCCTTCCAACTTGAACAGGCTGCAATGCAAGGTAAACGAAGGAGAGGGGACTTCCAAATGGGAGCACATACTCTCCAACTTTTATCAAGTTTAAATTGAGAAATGGGTTTTGCGGTCAGACCACCACTTTGGGAGGGGAGCCCCGCTACAGGACAGCCAGCAGCTGCTGCAGACCCCAGGCAAGCACTGAGGTCTTCTAGGGCCTCCTGAAGCAGTGCACCCATCCCATAGGTCTGCTGCCAGGAGGCAACCTCTAGGCACCTAAACTGGCCTCTGCCGCTGGTCCAGTTGGCCTTATGTAGCCTTGACCGAGACATTTTGCACCCCCCTCACCAGCACCCAATCCCACCTCTGCAAAAATAACCTGCTCCAGGATAGAGCCAGAAAACAGGCATACTGGCCAACAGGGCTTTGTTTAGCTCCCACCTGTCCTGGACCCCGGCTCCAGCAGGGCCGAAAAACCAAACCACTGGTCTCTTTGGTTGGAAAATGGAAATCAGGAAGGAGAAAAGATTAATGATAGGAGTATAGGTAAACTTACTGCTCCAGATGGCCATGAAACATATGAATGCTAGGTCTTCTGTTGTAATCAGCCAGGATTTCTGTCTTCCCAAAAATTCATTGTTATATACTAAAGGGGCAATAAGGATAATGCAAATTTGTTGTAATTATAGGAGATTGGGTATTCATTAATGAGGAATGGCTGATAAATCAAGTAACAGTAGGAAAACATCTAGGATCTGATGACTATGGTGCTGTTATTTTCAGGGTAGCTGCAAGGTTGGAACATAAAAGGAAGCCTATTAAGAAGCTTCATTTTAGACACTTAAAAATTGAGGCGATAAGGGAATTACTACAAATATTATGGGAGGAGAAAATATTAAGAGGAAAGGATGTGGAGGAAAATGCAAAATTTAACTGGATATATTGGAAGATGGAAAAGCAGCTTATGCTTCAAATAGGAAGAACTAAAGCAATGTGGGTAACTCAGCAAGTTATGGAATGCATTAGGAAAAGGAGAAACATGTAGACATTTGAAAATGTTTTTGAAAGTGAGATCCATAACAATAGGATGAGAAGTGATAAAAGATACCAGGAGAGAGCACTAACGAAACAATTATAAAATGTAAAGAACGGCAAAGCCTTCTTGAAACATTTCAGAAGCAAACAAAACCCACAGTGACAATGGGGAGGTGGTGACTGACAATAGGAAAATTGCTGAAATGCCAGACAAATTCTTTGCAACAATGTTAACAAAGGAAGTCAGTGAAAGAATGCCAGATGTGGTATAATGTTGAAATTGTCAAATACAATTCGCTTTTTACACCTTCAAAAATGTTTAAATTCACAAGGGTAATTACTCGTGGGAGAAGTTGCAGAATCTCAGGTGGGTAAGACCGTGGGCTCTGACAACTGTCATCCAAACATCCAGAAGGAGCTGGCTGAGGTGCTTGTGAATCCTTTCACTACTATTCAGAACAACATGCTGCACCTAACTCAGATCCCAGTGAGACATCACTTCCCACTCTGCCAGTCTAAGAAACTGCTACCCCCTTGTTTTCTGTTTCAATCCATTCTACTCCCTGTATCCTGATTCCATATTCCCTAACATTTGCCATGAGTCTTTTATATGGCATCTTATCAAAGGTCTTCTGAAAATCCCAGATAGCTGCCATCCACTGCTTTGGCCTTGCCTACTCTTTGTTATTTCTTCTGAGAAAACAATAAGGTTGATTCAACATGTCCTTCCTTTAGAAATCAATGCTAAATATTTTTGTTCCTCTATTTTCTGTTTCTAGATATTTCATTAGCTGATCATTTAGCTAAAATTCTAGCATCTTCCCTGCCTCTGATATTAAGTTATCTGGTCTGTGGTTCTCTGGGTTATTTTGACTTCCCTTTTTGAAAATAGGAATTGTATTTGCTGTTCACCAGTTCATGCTTGAAGTGCAGAGAGATGCCAAGAAAGAATGCCAGCTAAACATATTGGCAAACATAAAGAAGCATAGCAAAGCCTTTTACCGCAGGTCAATAGAAAGCAAAGGCTGCAGTAGCACGTTTGGACACAACAGCAAAGGAATAGTGGTGACGCAAGGACAGAAATATTGATTAAATACCAAATGATTTTTTTTCCATCACAAATGAAATGTGTGAAAAAATGCTAGATGCAATGAAGGGCATATATTGGGGAAGGTTGCAGAAGATCAGATGGATAAGGTCACTGGGTCTGACAATCATCGTCCCCAGGGTTCTGACTCAGCTGACTCAGGAGTGTGTTTATCCACTCATTCACATTCACTACACCTCATTGGATTTGCACCACATTGCAGGGATTAGAAAGTACCAAATGTGACTCCTGATTAAAAAGGATAAACAGTGAAATTTCAGACTTGCAAGCTTTACCTCAATTGTGAGGAAATTGTTTGAAACTATAATGAGGGATAGGATTAAGGGCCACCTTGAGAAACAGTGCTTAATTAAGAAAGATAGCCAACAAGGTTTCAGTGGCATCAGGTCATGCTTAGCTAGTTCATTGAATTTCTCTGAAACCATGACTTTATCTCCAATGTGAGAACCACAGGCCATTAAGTATAAAACTACCGGGCTTGACTGTCTGCATGTTCTCCCAATTGTCCACTGTAGCATTGGCGGGAAAACTGAGTACCAGAGAGAGAAACAGCATAAACATGAATATCCCACCAAAGTTACAGTGAGTAATTAGGAGAACCCCCACAAAAATTCAAATCCATGGCATTATGGTCATTGTGATGGATCCATAGAAGGACATAACAGTAACTTCTCAGGCAGAAAAATAAAATTACATTTCTATGATAAGAATTACAAGGATATTTATAATGCAGCACTATGATTACAATATGTGGTTCTTTAGTTTGAAATAAGTATTAGAATAATGCCATCAAGTTTTAATTCGTAGACTTGGGTTTAAAGCTAAAATGTTTGTTTCCAGATTCTTAACGCAAGGTTCAAGCCAAGTTTTTCTTCTTCCTTCATTCTTCTTCTATCCACAATCAGGCATACTTTCGCTTGGTTCTACCATGCTGTATCTGTGTTCTAAATACCTCCAATCCAATGTCACACTGACATTCCCCATCTTACCCCCATCCCAATCAATCATGCTCATCTTCCCTGTGGCCCTAATTTTGACCACAATTTCATACCCTCGACCTTAAATAAGACCATAAGACCATAAGACATAAGAGCAGAAATTAGACCATTCGGCCCATCGAGTCTGCTCCACCATTCAATCATGGCTGATAAGTTTCTCAACCCCATTCTCCTGCCTTCTCCCCGTAACCTTTGATCCCTTTACCAATCAAGAACCTATCTATCTCGGTCTTAAATACACTCAATGACCTGGCCTCCACAGCCTTCTGTGACAATGAATTCCATAGATTCACCACTCTCTGCCTAAAGAAGTTTCTCCTCATCTCTGTTCTAAAAGGTCTTCCCTTTACTCTGAGGCTGTGCCCTCGGGTCCTAGTCTCTCCTACTAATGGAAACATCTTCCCCATGTCCATTCTATCCAGGCCTTTCAGTATTCTGTAAGTTTCAATCAGATCCCCCCCTCATCCTTCTAAACTCCATCGAGTATGGACCCAGAGTCCTCAAATGTTCCTCCTATGTTAAGCCTTTCATTCCTGGGATCATTCTCGTGAATCTCCTCTGGACCCTCTCCAGGGCCAGCACATTCTTCCTGAGATACGGGGCCCAAAATTGCTCACAATATTCTACATGTGGTCTGACCAGAGCCTTATAAAGCCTCAGCAGCACATCCCTGCTTTTATATTCTAGTCCTCTCAAAATAAATGCCAACATTGCATTTGCCTTCCTAACTACCACGTCAACCTGCAAGTTAACCTTAAGAGAATCCTGGACTAGGACTCCCAAGTCCCTTTGCACTCCAGATTTCCGAATTCTCTCCCCATTCAGAAAATAGTCTCTCCCCATTTAGAAAATAGTCTATGCCTCTATTCTTCCTACCAAAGTGCATGACCTCACATTTCCCCACGTTGTATTTCATCTGCCACTTCTTTGCCCATTCTCCTAACCTGTCCAAATCCTTCTGCAGCCTCCATGCCCAGAACATGAAGCTTCACAACTTATAAAAAAGACCTATGCTGAAAGAGTAAAAGAATAGTTTCCTCCTCGTTTTAGTTCTGATAATTTGGTGTCAAACTTGTACTCACAGTATTAACTTGAATAAGAATCAAGAAGCTTTTATCAGCAGTGACTAGTTGTGTATTACAAATGTCACGCCCAAAAACATGCAGCACAGTTTGAGATGGGAAGAATAAGAAGTGTTTTGCACTTCACTTGTACACTGCTGTGTGCCCTCCCGCTTTCTTATTCAAAAGATGCTTTAATCAATCTGTGTGACCTAGTTTGAACAATTTGATTACGAGTTGTATTACTAACTCAAAGAGGCAGAGATGAATCATCCAACAGAAGAGTTTCTAAAGGGAGCTGACAAAATGTATTTTGTTTCCTCCTTTTTAAAAAAAAGGTGTAGAACATGCCAGTAAGTTTTTACCTGTTCTATAGCTAAACTAACAGAGGTAGAGAATGCCCAACAGAAAACAACAGGTGTCAGAATTCCTTTCACAGAGAAAGATAAATATATTGACAGTGTATTTCTTCAGTAAGTTACATTACAGTCATATTTAATTGGAAATAGCTAAAATGACTAAATATATAGATTTTGTAAAGCTTCATAAAATAGTCATACAGAAATAGTTTGACCAAACAGTCTGAAACTGACTGCACCTCTGAAGAAGTGTTTCAGTGTTGCTAGTTCATTGAGAGGGGGGGAGGGGTATTTGAGAGAGAAGTTCTGTTCACTGAACAAATAAACAGTCCCTGCTACACCATAAGTGGGGAAGCTCTCTGATGATTGCACAGTGTTCAGCGCCATTCGCGACTCCTCAGATACTGAAACGGTCTGTGCCCGCATGCAACAAGACCTGGACAACATTCTGGCTCAGGTTGACAAGTGGCAAGTAACATTCGTGCCACACAAGTGCCAAGCAATGACCATCTCCAACAAGAGAGAATCTAACCATCACCCCTTGACATTCAATGGCATTACCATTGTTAAATTCCCTTATTGTCAACATCCTGGGTGTTACCAGGAAACTTAACTGGACCAGCCATATAACTACTGTGGCTACAAGAGCACTTTAAACGTTAGGGATTGCAGCGAGTAACTCATCTTTTGACTCCCTAAAGCCTGTGCACCATCTACAAGGTACCAGTCAGGAAAGCGATGGAATGCTTTCCATTTGCTTGTGTGAGTACAGCTCCAACAACACTCAAGAAGCTCAACACCATCCTGGACAAAGCAGCCCACTTGACATCTACAGCATCCACCACCTTAAACAATCACTCCCAGCGCCCAGTGACAGCAGTGCGTACCATGTACCAGGGCTCCCTTTGACAGCCAAACCTGTGACTTCTACCATTTAGAAGCGCAAGGGTAACAGAAGCATGGGAATACCACCACCTGCAATTCCCCTCCAAGCCACACACTTGGAACCATGTCGCCATTCCGTCACTGTTGCTGGGTCAAAACCTGGAACTTCCTGCCAAACAGCACTGTGGGTGTACCCACACCAAATGGACCATAGCAGTTCAAGAAGGCAGCTCACCACTACCTTCTCAAGGGCAGTTAAGGATGGGCAAATAATGCTGGCTTTGCCAGTGATGCTCAGATCCCAGGAATGAATAAAAAAATGGTTGCAACATACTTTAGGGTTTTTTTTTGGAAGAGTGGGAGAACCCTTACCCTCTATTTTCTGTCACAGATCTGCCAACTACCCACTCAAAAAAATAGTAAAATTCATCATTATCGTGCATCACTCTAGGGGACCTATATGTTCTGCTCCTGAGCAGCACAAAGCATGTCAACATGTATCGGAGTCTCAGAACTTTGTTGACCAGTCGAGTACACGTGCCAGATGAACACAAAGTGTTTCTCAGCAATTATGGAGGGGAATTCAGAATACAAGCCATCTCAGGTCAGTCTTACATGTCTTAGTTTCTTTTCATTCTTGTGATGTGAGCATCTCTGGCCAGGCCAGCATTTGTTCCCTATCCTGGATTGCCCTTGAGAAGTTGATGGTGAGCTGCCTTCTTAAACCACTGCAGTCTTTTTGGTGTAGGCACACCTACAGTGCTGTTAGGAGGGAAGTTACAGGTTTTTGAGCAATGGCAGTGAAGCAATGGCGATATAGTTCCAAAAAAGGTTGTGGGTTAGAGGGAACTTGCAAGTGGTGGTGTTCCCATGTGCCTGCTGCCGTGTACTTCTAGGTGTAGAGGTTATGGGTTTGAAACATGCTATTGAAGGAGACTTGGAGAGTTGCCGCAGTGCACCTTGTAGGTGCTACACACTGCTGCCACTCTGTGTTCGTGATGGAGGGAGTGAATGTTTAAGGTAATTGATGGGGTGCCAATCAAGTGGGCTGCTTTGTCCTGGGTGGTGTCGTGCTTCTTGAGTATTGTTGGAGCAGTGGTCAAAGTAAAATCCATGCAACACACATTAAGACATATTTTTTCCTGCTTTGTTTGTTTCAATAAGGCATTTTAGGCAACATATGAATTCTTTTGAGGGGCTGGTTAGATCAGTTGGCTAGACAACTAGCATGCGGATCTGATTAACACCAACAGCACAGGAGTTGACCCCCATTCCAGCTGAGGCAGACTCAGGGCCTGCCTCCTCAGCCTACCCATAGTTAAGAAAAAATTCACGGCACTTAGCCATGATTAGGCAAATAATTCATAAGGACCGGCCTTCAGGCAGAGAACTCAAGAAGATAAATTTGTTTACTTTATTACCAAAATTACCACTTGGAAGTGGAAGTAATATCTTTGACCAGTTTGTGTACTTCACAAATATATTTTACAAATTAGATTCAAGAACAACTACACTCAGTAACCTATCTCCAGAAATATGTCTGCTATAATTTTTCTGATAATTAACTTTTCAATTTTGAGTCAACTGCATAAATTTAAGACTTTCCTTGGTGACCTACCCTCAATGTGCCACTAAACCTCTGAGAACTGAACATCCCAGATTATTTTACAGTCCTTGGTCAGTTAGGTAATCTCAGCAGCTGAAGTGCTACAATTGACCACAGCACACCAGGAATTGGAAACGTCAACCAGGGTTCTTGCTTCTGGTCACTATCCATTGATTTCTTTAGGAAAGTATTCACCTGTGTGCGCCTGTGTGTCAGGCGAGGCCATTGGTTTCAGCTGTGATTCCCTAAACAGCTGAACAGTTCACAAATGCTCACATGCAAACAATAATCACTTGGCCATACTAATGGTGAGCTTCTTACATCTTTTGAATCTTAGCCTCAGCACAAGCCAATGTACCCAAGTGAGGAGAGAGAAAATTGGCAAGGGGAACAGTCAAGACTTGAACATCCCAGAAATGTAACACCATGCTTAATTTTAAAACAAACTGCATTTTGTGCAATCACATTTCTATCTAACATGATACTGCTATTCAACAACTCAGCAATAAACAACTATTACCATACTCTAATTATAAATCTATCATTAAAATGAGTTATATTTTCCAGATTAAAGAAATGGTACCACATTCTATATTCTACTTTGAATTCCAGCCAGAAGCCTCAGTGACTTGGTTGAGGGGGCAACACCCCAAGTAGGCAGGAATTACCAAGTCTTTTAAAACATCTTTAGCTCTGCACAGAAGGTTTAATGGACAAAGTAGTGCAAAATCAAAAAAAACCTGGAAATGAAAGAGTAATTATCTGAAGAGTTCAAAAGAGAAGACAGATGTTAGGAAAATTATGTTGAGGTGGGGGAACTCCTCAGTGGAGTGCCCCCAGGGACTGTGGTTGACTGTGGGACTTTTATTATTGCAAACTGAATTCAGAAGCTTAGTGAAAACTGGCTAAATTCACAGATAATACTAAACTTATTTGGGGGAAAGTACACCAACAGTTAAACCCAAAGGCTCCAAGAACATATTCTAGATATCTAAACTTCCTCAAATTCCTGCCTAATCTCAGGCAGAAGAGCAGCAGAATCACTGTTAATTGGCCTGTTCCCATACAGTGGCTGTTGAGTGAGGGAGTGGGTGGGGGTGTGGTCGGAGAGATCAGACATGATTCTGATTTTTGAATATTATCCAGTGATGATGGTGAAAAGATTGTCTGCAAGAACATCAGATCAGGACAGGATCAAGTTCAGCTTTGTTGCCCTGTGAACAGACAGAGTGATCAAAAGCCTGCTTAAAGTCACCGTTTGAGATATCAAGGACTGCCGGTTCACACTGACATTAGTGCCTTAGGAGGAAAAAGGAAAGAGGGGGAGGGTGAGCAGGAATTGAGAAATCTGAAAACACTTCCAGAAGTGCAGAGAAATAACAGTTCCATGATCATTCGTTAAGTTAATTTTAGACTTAACTTAAACTACTTAATGAAAATGTATGGAATATGCAACTGTGTAGGAGGAATAAAAAGAGAGTTAGAATATTGAATTCTACTGATATCAAAAACTTTGAGCAGTTTATCAGTATTTTCCAAGTATCCCAACTGGTTTACTGCTCTATCCATTATAGAGTGTTCTTGCAATCTGTACCAAAAAACATTGAGTGGAAGTGTGGCAGAAGCAAAAAGACATAAGGGTTAATGCTGATGGTGACCTAGAGAAGTACAGCATCACATGGCAGCTGTTATGAGGCTGTTTTTTAATCCAGCCTTTTACTGGATTAATCTGTATTGTATTATGCAATTACCACACTGTCCTGTATGCTCTTAGTCGGAGAGTTTTATATTTATTACCTTGTGGCTCAAGGCAAAGGGAATTTTAAAATTGAACATGGGAGAATGTCAGGTTAGAACGACTGAGCCTCACATCGAGCTGAGTTGCAACCTCAAAAATTAATCTTGAAAGGGGAAATGGATTGGATGCTATGTAACAGCTGGTTCAATCATTTTAATGATTAAGGGTCGGTCTGCTAAAGTCAAGGTAGAACAGAGAGGAAGCACATTGTTCATTATGTAACTCAGAATACCTTAAAACTGTTGCCATAGTAACTTGCATTAATTCAGTAAAACCAAAGATGATATAGGTAATGCAAGTTGGATTCAAAACTGATTTTATCAGTCAAAACTGCTGCTCTAAAATGTAAAAGCCAGTTTTATTTATCACGCCATGTTTTATTTCCAAACATGTTATTCTGTTTAAATAATCATTATTAAACAGTTCAGCCTTCTTATACAAGTTAACCAACTCAGTTCTGGCTTGCATGTGACCTCTGAAGTACCCTGCTCTTTTGTGGAAGTGCCAAGGAAGCCACACTCTGAAGGGATGTGGAGCACAGGACTGGGACAGCAGATGTCACTACACCAGTTGAATAATCTATTAAACTCAATCGATCTATCCTGAAACGGAAAGCATATTAAACCACAATAGGGTTGTGTTCCTATTCAGCTCAGTGTTTGTTTGAGAGATCGGCAGACTCGTTGGGTCAATAAAATGACTTATCAGGCCTCCAAGCTATGAGCTCGCTTGTTTGCGATGAAAATCTGAAGAAGCAGTGCAAGAAGGTACCTAAACAACCCTTCATTTTCCAGTATAAAGCCCCTTTGCAAAATCCAATCTCGTTTGGTAAGATAACATTTTAGTCATTATTACATTTGCAATTAAATCCTTGAAGAAAGATACACTTTATTGAACAGTAATTCATCTTATGCATGTCCCGCAACAGTCAATGCTCAAATTTATGGTAATGTGGTTATTGCTGTTGTAAGACTGTAGAAGAAATATAATTGTAAAATGTAATTTCCTTTCGCTTCCAATTTTTACAGTGTTGTATCTTGTTGTAGTTTCATAAATTCAACGAGGCAATAATCTCTTAGCTCAAGGTGATTTAGAGATGAACAGTGTCAAGAAACAGGTACCTATGTTGCAGTTCAAATCTTTTCTGAAGGAAAATAAGCAGGGTAAACAATTGTAGAAATTTACTGCGTGGGTAGTGTACTTTTAGATTTTTATACAACATATTATATTGACTTACAAAGGCAAGCTGAAAGAAACAAATAATTTAAAGGCATTGCATTTAAAAAAAAAATCAAGCCCCCAGGGTTGAAATAAGTTCAGGAAGAGCAAGCCAGACTTGTGTTTTGAGTGAGTTTGTTTGGATTTACTGCCAACTGCATTTGGGTGGCCTTTCAATTTGTCTACTTAAGCCAACCCATTAACAAACAAAAGCAACAATGAAAAGGCACCACTATCTAACCACACCAAATAACTGAGAGGCCGCCTCCAGCCAGCCCAGCCAAGGGGGTGGCCCTTGTGATGGGTTGTTCAGCCGAGGCTGCCAGTGTTTCAGCAGGAAAAGGAAAAAGTAAAACTTCCTTGCCTTTAGTACTGTCACTGGACAGACTCCTGTAGAAGTCAGGGTCAAGAACTCAGTCCTGTCCTTTTTTTTACCCAGACGATTGGGGTCAAGAGCAGTGAACTGCTTTTTGGCTTCACAACGTACTGAGACCGATTAATAGATTTGGTGCTTTTGCAATGTAACACACATAGTTTAAACCAGCCAGGCTATCACTCTTCTTAAAGGGGGGGGTTTAACTAACAAAACCCAAAGTCAGGCCACTTTATGACGCTCATGACATGCAGCATTCCTTTTTAGATCTCAAACTAATAATTCTTAATTCCACATCTGAAACAAGTTTATCAATACTAATGCCAGTGTACTGTTGAAAAACTGCACAGGACCTATTATAAGATTAAAATGAAATATACACAAGAAATACACAAATTCACAGCAGCATTGAGGTTTACTTTGACTATTTTATTTTTATTATTCTAGTATGTTCCCTATCATCGTTGCGTGCTGATTAGGAACTCACGAAAGAGAAATCTGTTTACTTTGAAAAGGGATATTGCAACTTTAGCAATTGATAACTGATGTTGAAAAAAGAAACTAAAAAGGGCAAATACTGGAAAACTTAAGGAAAAGCAAAAATCATGAAAGTGCTTAGGAGGTCTGCCAGTGAAAAGAAAAAAAAACAAATTAATGTTTCAAGTTTAGACCTTTCATTAGAAAACAAAGAGTCTGCACTGGAAATGTTAACCTGTCGTTTCTCTTTGCAAATGTCGCTTGGCCTGCTGTGTATTTCTAGCTTTTACTGCTGCTATTTCATCATCAATATTGACTGTTTACAGGGATTAGCAGCTCAGTTTTAAGCACACGTGGAGGGCGGAATTTAACTCCAACCTCACCCCCGTCCCAAGAACAAACTAGGAAGTGGTGGGGCAGTGGGGGCTGCAGAATCAAGAGGGATTGCAGGATGGCATTGTGTCCATCACCTTCCTAACTGCCCCCAATTAAGTCAGGAACAGAGAAAGTTGAGGATGGCCTTCCTGCCCAAAGGCCAATTGACGCCCCAAGGCCAAATTAATGGGCAGTTAAGGGCCTCATTCGACCCCAATAAAAGCAAAATCCTGCAAATGCTGGTGATCTGAAATAAAAACAGAAAGTGCTGGGAATGGAGTGCCCAGTCTGCTGCTGGAGACAGGTCTATTGCTCCCACTGCACAGGCTCCAGAATGGGGTGGTGCTACTGCTGATTGGTCCTAAGATTGGGGTGGAAACTGACCTGCCCCATCTGCATTTGGTTGAAAAGAAGGAAAACTCAGCAGGTCTGGCAGCATCTGTGAAGAGATCTTATCAGCATCTTATTGGAAGAGTCATACTGGACTCGAAACATTACCTCTGTTTCTTTCTCCACAGATGTTGCCAGACAGGCTGAGTTTTTGCAGCGCTCTATTTTTATTCCTCATCCCATCCCTGCTGGTATACAACTCGTGGCAGGGAGAGAGCTTGTGCACGTGCAGCTGCCCAGTAAAAGCCGGTGGCCATATTGCAGGCCCAGGGGGTGGGCCTCCTGATGGGCAAGGGCTACCTCTGCTGAAAGACCGCACCCCGCCCCCCAGTCCTTAACGGCCACCCTCAAGCACCTCCCTCCTGCCCATCCCCCCCAATGCCAGAGCTTGGTCCCAGCGAACCCAACCCACCCACCTGTGAACTGGGGCCTTCTCCTTCTCCGGGAAAAGCTGCAGTACCGGAAGCGGCCACTGTTCCCGGTGCACTGCTGGGGCTGAAGAGCTGCTGGCCCCCTGATTGGCCAGCAGCTATTGATGGTAGGAACACCACCCTTAAAGGCACAGAAGCCCCAACAGCAGAGAGTTAACTACCTGACTGACATTTAATCCTGTCAGGGCTTCTGAAAATGGCTGCAGCAGGGTTGTGCCCTGCTTTCCTGCTGGTGAACAGGGCCATCGCCACAGCCATTAAATTTCAGCCCAGGAATTGCACACAACCTTTATCGCCAGGATATTTCGGATGGCGGGGTTTCCCTTCCTGCCATCCGAAGAGACGGTGGGGAACACATTCCACTGTCCCGCAGCCATTTCACAATTGAATGAGCACCAATTGTCTGCAGGCGGGGCTTCTGCCCCTCACTCAGGAGGAAGCTCTGCCTTAGAGAGCTGCTGGCCAGTGGCTCTCTCATCCCTGCAGCAACGGGAGCTGCAATGGACAGAAGAGGAAGTGCATGAAGCGCATGTCGGAGCCTAAACCCCGGAACCGGACAGCGAGTTAAGTTTTCGAGGTCCCAAGGTGGGGAGGGTAGGGAAGGCCTGAGGGTGGAAAATGGCCAATTGGAGTCTTGGGGGAGAGGGAGGACCAGGGGGGGTTGGAGGGGGGGGGGGGGGCACTCAAAGTTAGAAGGGGGCTTCTGATGGAGGCACCCACCAAGCCCCACTTCCCACCTGAGGCCTAAACCCGATCATTTTCGGATATCCCCCATACCCAGGAAATCCTCCTGCCACACTAAAAATTGAGGCTGGGTGGGAAATGGCCCTCAAGTGGCCAATAATTGGGGAGTGAACCAGCGAATGGTTGTCACTTATTTTGTTTAGCTGAAACAGGCAATGTGTGTTCACGTGCTTTCATTCTACAAAGAACAGGGGCCTGTGTATTAATATATGTAGCTTCCAGTACACACAAATGCATCACATTGCGAGTCCGACTGACAATCTGAAATTGGTTGTCAGTGTCATTCTTAGCAAACCGAGGATTATTTAACAAATGTTGTCCAATCGCGGAATCATATCTAACGTTGGACACTGTGTTTTGAGTTTTGCAAGAATCGGCTGGTTGGGTAAGCTCCATACTTTGTGAACAGTGGAAGGGACATGCTGTTTGATACGATCTGCCATCTTGTTTGGTTATGGGAGGTTTAAGCAGGAGAACTGCTGCAACAAAAATGATGCTGTTTCATGCAGTAGATGGAAGAAGGGCCTACTCTGCTAAAACAGGGCACCATTCCTGGAGCACAGCAATACACCTGGGTGGAAGTGACTGCCAGAGTAAATGTCATCTCCAAAATAAATGTACAAGAAGAAAACAGACTTGACAAGAGGTGCTAGAGTTTCCTTCTTGGCTTCAAGGTTCAGTCTCTCTCTTAAGTGATCTGATGGTCTTACTTTTACAGCAATAGGTCACACCATTCCATATCTACTTGTACAATAGCCAAGCATGCAATAATGAATCTCCCTTATAACCCGGATCAGATATACACATTTTTTGCACTCACAGACTGAGTTGACATTAGATAAGGCAAGATCTGATTTGAATCATTAAGCTGCTTTTATATACAATAAAGCAAAAGCACAAAGCAATGGGTATGATCAGATTCACTTTGTTCAATTGATAGAACTAATCTCCACATAATAACGTAAAAATAATGAACATGCTTTCTGCACCACTTCAGTCAGTTGTCTTGCGTGACTTGAACAGAGAATTCCCCTGTGATTTAATTTTTTGAGCCTGCCCTTTTCTGCCTCACTAGCTTCTCTACTGACAAAGTTTAACTGCTGTTTAGGTGTCTGACATTCTGCTTTTCCTGGCTGCTCGGTCAGAAAGAGTTCAGAAACTTTCTGAAACAATGGATGCAAGGTGCTTTGCTTATTATTTATAGCCTATAAAGAAATAACTTCAAAGCTACCATCCTAGGTAGCGTCCCTTTTTTGAAATACTGACTAAACTTTTGAAACACAACTTCTAAAGTAATTCTGTGATAAAATGATCAAAGGATTCCAAACTATGATAATAAAGGAACAATAAAGAATCATCGATCATGGATTGAACACTCATCCTCTATAGAATTGGGATCCAATTGTAGGAGTTGAAAATACATATCAATATATTTGGTGAAAATTAACTTTGCGTGTTGATAAACCAACTTATCTTCAGTTTTAAAAACAAAAAACTACTGCGGATGCTGGAAATCCAAAACAAAAACAGAATTACCTGGAAAAACTCAGCAGGTCTGGCAGCATCGGTGGAGAAGAAAAGAGTCGACGTTTCGGGTCCACACGACCCTTAGGGTCGTGTGGACCCGAAACGTCGACTCTTTTCTTCTCCACCGATGCTGCCAGACCTGCTGAGTTTTTCCAGGTAATTCTGTTTTTGTTTTATCTTCAGTTTGTTCACTACTCTGTTTTCTATGTAGGCAAACATGGGGAACTAGACTGCTCAGCACTATACTTGGATAATTAGATATCACAGGTAGATTACAACAATAAATTGATCTAATTGGCCAAGAAAGTGGGCATTAACATGTGATAAAAGAGTATATTGTTAAACTAGGCTTAATAGATCCAAAGCGTGTTCTTAAACAGCCTTTATATGGTTGGCACTTGCTAATGTCCTATCAATCCAATGACAATTATAATAAATGTTCCAGTACATTTTATGCTTGATTAGGACCTTGGCTCTTGCTTTTTGTCCTAATTGAATCTCTGGGCATGTGCAGTATTTCATCGATGTCACACACTGTTCCTGACGGTGGATCTGGAAATGGGTGGTACTTCCATTCTCTTCATTTTTGCTGGTTCCCATACGATTCCAATTAAAATTTAAAGTGCCAGCGGCAGACACGGAGACTTGTGCAATCACATGCTAGTGGAAGGTTTTCATTGATGAAACTGTCAGTTAACAGTGCAACAGGGCAGACTGCCTTCTGGACAAACAGGCACAGCCACAACTTTGCTGCCCAGTGCCAGTACCCATCCTCTACGATGCCTTCCCTGGATGGCTGCATCCTGACCAACCACCCCACTGGTGTTGCGGCCTCTGTTGTCGGCCGGCCAGAGCCCGCCTTTGTGGCATCTTCTCCACCTGCTCCCAAGGTTCGGGAGTATTGAGTGTATCAGACTCATAGGTATTCCAGCAATTGAACTGTGTGAAGAAGGCAGACAATGACATGACAACGTGGGTGTCCATGGATTTCATCCATAGAACTGAGGAGCAATGAGATTTTCAACCCCTTCCATTACCCACAACCAAAACTCCACCCACCACACACTGGGCTCCTCCCACTGGACTCCAATTCGGGCACCACACGTGCTTTTGGAGACATTGCAAAAATTGTCATTGTCAGGTTTGTGATAGAAGCCGTTACTCCCCACCCTCCTCCTGTCACCTTCACGTTTGTCCCCATCACCCCTGACCTTCCCAACATCACTTCTACCTACTTTCTATCACCCTTCAAACTCCCCAAATTACCCAGGACCCTGAAAGGATCCAATTGGGAATGCCATCTCTTCCCCCTGAGCCTAAACAACTCAAAAGTTGACATTCCCCCCACCAACCGTCTAATCCTAGATCTTCCCCGCATTATCCTTAGATTTTTTGTTAGATCCCATGGCCCGTCTTACGAGATCTTTTATTATCCCAACCTCAGGTTGGACCTCCTCCCTACCAAATCAACCTCGCCCCATGGCTGGGTACGTTCCTTCTGCCAGCCAATATCCTGAGACGGACATACATGTGGACAGTGCTAACCCTGCCCTTTGGGTCCTTATTTTTTAAAACTTTGACTGACCGTTTGCACTGCCACACCACCCCCCACCACCACTCCTAGGACACTTCACTCCTCCATGTCCCCGACCGCACTCTGTACCCCATACCCACTCACCCTGACTTACTCTTGCAAGTCTCGGGCCCCCATGCAAGCTGCTCTCCTCCCGTGTGCTACAGAATTCAACAAAGAAAACAGCTGACCTCAGGCACACTGCACAAAGCCTGACTGTTGCATACCAGCTTTAAATGAACGTGAACTCAGTGTCACAAGATTTCCGTGCACTGTTGGCTTCATCTTGAAGGCCGTACTTAATTACAAAAATGTTTTAATAATAATGAGTGTTCATTGCACGCAAATTTATTACAAGTAGGAACTTAGAGATGGCGTGAGGCTGACCCGCCACTGTCACAGTTTAATCTCTGCATCACAACCTACCGCCCGGAAACAGAAATTTCAGTTCCCACCTAATTAAGTTAACCCGTCTGCCACAGTTTCCACTCTTGCAGGCCCCATAAAATTTCCCCCTCTATCTTCGAGTCTACCATTAGAATCTCCTGGTGCATTCAGTACAGCACAAAATGTAGTTTCTGCCACAGCGAGCCAATTGCGTATGATGTTAATAGCAGCTAGCTGTATCAACATTAGGCAAAGTGAACAGCATGTGGGTGTTTAGGACACTAGGTAAACTGTACGTGAGACAATAACACCTACATGCCAGCATAAGGTGGGGATAGATAACCAATCATGAATGTTGAGATGCCTGCTTCTCTGAAAGACATCAGGTGCAGCCAACAGACACAAACTGATTACAAAGCAGGGTTCAAAGCTGCCAAATTAGAAGTAACAATCTGAAGAATACGACATCAAACAAGTCAACTAGAAAGGGCAATTCCAAATTATTTACTTCAATTGTCATCAACTGGATACAAATAGTAGGGTTCAACATTCAAAGCCAGCTGAATTGATCAAACTACCACATGGGCACTGCTATTTGGTTAACTGATACACCAACAGCTGTTGCTACCCGAGCTAACTCTGAGGTATTCTAGTTCTGAGTGACTTAATTTATTCACAATCAGGATTCTGGATCAGATAGGGCACTACCTGCAAATATCTTTTGTAAGAATACTAATGGAGTCTAACAGCAGATACTGGGCTGAATATTTCATTAATATTGATCACTATGCCCTACCAGCTCCATGTTCTTTCGTTAATTTATGCCACTAACTATATTAAGTTCAGTGATTCCGTTTTCCCATAAACTCTTCAAAATTCCAGCTAGGAACATTAGGATTTTTCATATTTTGAAAAATTAAAAACACATGTATACTATTAATAAAATAGATATGATTGTCAAATCAGGTTCACAAATACAAGACTAATTTCTCAAATTTAAAAAGTTATGGTGAAAAATATGATTTTACAATAAAATTATCTTCAAAAGAAGAATACTTTAAAAAAATTTGTATCAGATCTCTCCTTTTCCCATCCTCCAGCCCCACTCAGATCCAAGGACACTGCAGCTGCCTTATTCCTCAATCGAGTTTACACTACGCAAATACTAACCCCATTCTGTTCCAAAGCTCCTGTCCATTGGGGTGAGATCTTAGCTGTGAAATTCTAGTCTACACTCTCCTGGCTCTATTTTAATCTATTCATTCATAGCCAGAGAATCACCTGCTTTGACTTCTCTTGCCACTCCTGCACAGTTCATCGAATTTCCTCTGGCATCCCCTGAAGATCTATCCTTGGCTCCTTCATATCCTTACCTCAATGTTCTCTGGTACTTCATCCAAAACCATGTTAGGTTCTACATGTAGGCTGATGACACCCAACTCTACCTTACATCAGTCTCTCTTGACCCTTCTGCTGTCATTAAATTGTCAAACTGCTTCACTGACATCCAGTATTGAATGAGCAGAAGTTTCCTTCAGCTGAACAATGGGAAGACCAAAGGCACTGTCTTCAGTCCCCACCATAAACTCTATTCCCCAACCATGATCCCTCTCCCTGGCAACTGTACGATCCTGAACCAGACAGTTTTCAACCTTGGTGTCGTGTTTGACCCTGAAATGAGCATCTGACCACCATCTCCATGGCTGCCTCAGTTCATGTGCTGTTCAAACCCTCATACTTGCCTCTGTTTTCTCTAGACTGGACTATTTTATTGTACTTCTGGCCAGCCTCCCACCTTCCACCCTCCAGAATTTTACGCTCCCACCCTCCGCCATCCCCCGGCAGGTTTTTAGGCTGGAGGAGAGTGTGAAATTGCAGGGACAGAATTCCCTCTGGGTTCCCGTCTGCCCTGACCACACAGCGGTTTTATGCTGGGGCGGGCAAAGCCTCGAATGGGAAGCCTGCCCTTGCCCCGATTGAGGTCCTTAAGTGGCCAATTAACCGCCCCCCCACCCCTTCCAGCCTATCCCCCAAGGCCCCAATCACAACCCTTCCACTTGCAAACCCCCAGGCCTTCCTTACTCTCCGACCTTGGGACCCTGACACTTACCTGGGTCTCCAGTTCCTGGGACTTAGTCTTAGGCAGCTCCATGCAGTTCCTCTTCTGGCCACTGCGGTGCTTTTGCTGCAGGGACTGGAGAGTTGCTGGCCAATCAGATTGGCTGGTAGTTCTCCAATACTGCCAATCAACGCTCACTTAAGTGTAAAATGGCTGCGGGGCAGCCGGAGTTGGCAGGGCCCCTGCCTGTCCTAAAAATTCAGGCCAAGGTCTTCCAAAACTCTCCAAATCCAAACCCGTACCAAGTTGCACTTATCCATCACCTCTGTGCTTGACAATCGATATTGGTGCTCTGTTAAGCAACTCCTCCATTTTAAAATTCTCATCGTTGCTTTCAAATCTCTACATGGCCTCACCCCTCCCTAACTCTATAACCTCCACCAGCCTTACAGTCCTACAAGTTATCTACACACCTCTAATTCCTGTCTCTTGTGCATTCCAAATCTGAATTGCTCCACCACTGACAGCAGTGCCTTCAGTTGCTGAGGTCCTAAGCTCTGGAATTCACTCCTTACATGTCTCCATTTCTCTACCTCTCTTTCCTCCCTGAAGACACTACTTAAAATATACCTATATGGCCAAATTTTTGGTCACCTGCTGGAATATCTCCTTGGATGGTTTGGTGCTAAATTTTGAATGAGAATTCTCCTGTGAAGCCCCTTGGGACGTTTTACTACATTAAGTTACTAACATAAATGCAAGAAGCTGTTGTTCATTAAAATACAGATGCAAGTATAACTTATGACTAGTTAACCTACTAAAATGAATAATGACAGAATACCCCTTAACCTCCCCCCACCAACCCTCCTAGTGTGTATCAGTATAAGTTTGATAAGACAAGGGAGGGAGGAATCAGAGTTACACAATAGTCCACATATTTGGTTAAATCTATTAAAATCTTGTCAATGAAAACAGGGCTTGCAGATAATTGGTACTGCACTCTTACTTCATTCTCTACCAGCATGAACTGCTTCTGAGGCAAAACTAGGTCTCACTATCCCACAGCTTCCTGTGCCCAGGATCTGATGTGTTACTTCTGACTAGACACATCGATACAGCTGAAACATGATCGATATGTTCTGAATCAGTAACTTGATCTAGTACACGCAGTACCTGATATAAAGCCAGCAGCTGCTCCTGCCATTTACTGCAGCAAAGCCGTGTGATTTCTTGTTCAACAATCTACAGTACTTGTCAATTTTATAGATCCAAAATAAGCTGAGTGGAGATCTAGATGAAGAGCCCTCAGAAAAGAATGGCTGGACCTTAAGGAACTTAAAAACATTGATAAGCATGAACGCAGTACAAAAAATAAAGGGTTGATTTGAATTATTACTGTTCCTGCACACAGTTCCAGTGGAAACCATTAAAATATGAAAAGAACATCCTATCAATACACTAAGCGACATAATCAAATATCACAAATAATCAATTCGGCTAATACCTCTTTGCATCCAGCACACCTGGAGAAGCTGGGTGTTTTTGTAACTTGCACATAAGTTACATCATTTATAGTTTCTCTCTGTTAAGTAAGTTTCATTTTACCCTGATTTGTCCAAAAAGAAATCAATAGCCAAGAGTTTGCTGCCAGTATAACAGTGAAGCTAATGGTGCCCATTATTATTTATTCAAAAATGCTACAGCAACTTCAGACATGGGGCAGATGCATGGGTAACCTCAAATATTCAAATGTTGCTGCCTGAGTTACAATGCTTCATGGAAACAGCATCTTACTGTCTGCCTTATCATTAAAATGCATTGCATGGTGTGAAGTTACTGTATTTGCGCAGTAAATGCGAACAGAACTCACTCCAGAAAATTAAGTCTCGCCCATTTCAATCTAAGTATACTTTTAATGATGTGATAAATGCTGGTCAGCCACTGGCACTAAAAATTAACTATTACAGATGTGGAGCTTCATTCTTACAGGTTTTAATTGTTGTTGGAGATTTTAGAAACATAGTTACTTTTGTTTCTTTATCCATCACTTTCCTTTTGCTTAACCCAATCATTTTAAAAAAATCTTTTTTTCTCTTTTTGTTCCTGATTTGGTATTGAGTTCACCGACTCTAATTTACACATCATTTTCTGTCCTTGCACTGTTTATTTCACTATTTTTCAATCTGATTGGTTAAGGAGGTACGCAATTCTTCCATGTGCATTCAGGTCTCAGTATGCCCTGTTTCCCTTGCTAAAACATTATCATTTTACATTTTCAGCAACTTGCCTTACAAAAAATTTAAAAACCTAAATATCATGGGCAATTCTAGCTAACGGCAGAAACGTTAAATGCCCTGCTACAGCAAAACCGGAGCCAACATCTATTAAAACTATTTATCACTGAAGTAATTTCAGTTTAAAGAGCAATCTTGTACTTACACTTTTTATTTTGCACCTTTGGGCATTGTTAAAAGACGTGTGAATGGACTGAATATGCCTAAGCCTTGCATTCTGCTGAAAAGTTTTCTATTCCTCGTTCCTAGAGTTGTTTCCAAAGTTCAAACGTCCTATGTATATGAAATCATATCCTGGCACATACTTGAACAAAGCAAGTCTTTTTTATAGATTTAAAAAATCCTCTGCATCAGTAAATTAAACTTAAGTCTCATTTAAAATCAAGTCCATAAGAATGAACGTTATTGAACCACTTCTATTCACTATTGACATTAAAGCTAGCTCCTAACTAATTTTAACCATGCACCACATATGTAACATTTCAGGTTTTGGAGTGTTGCTCAGTCCTTGGTGCCAATTAAATATATATGTTTTGTTAAAGTATTCTTGCCTCAATGTTGTAACCCTGCCAACACTTTCATGTTCTGTTGAACACTGCTTAACCTTTTCTATGCCTGGAGCAGCTCAGCCTGAAAGCTGAGATGCTCCATTTTAAATCTGAAATTTCTACACAGATATTACATTTGTCAGTTTAAATATTTTATTACATTGTCTAAATTTGCAGATTGCAATATTCATATTACTCAAATTTCAAACACCAACTGCCAGGTATAGTATTTGAGATCTCAATATAGTATTTGTGATCTCAGTTATACTGAGATAAAAGGGTCAGCTCTGTTACTCCACAAGGAAAACCTCTGGGTTAGCTAAAGGCACAGTGCAGATCTGCCAGCTGTGCCTGCTAGCCCAAGAGTGGTTGGTTAACAGCAAACAGCAGGATGATCAGAATTAGAATCAAGGTGCCTGGCAGGTTTTTGGTTGACTTCAGCAGTTCAGTGGTACTTCCAGTGAAGTATCCACAGCTGTGGATCAAGTCCCAGGATGGCTTGTCACTCAAATCCATTGCTTGAGTTGCAAATTAGTTTTGTCAGTTCTCACCAAATCTACTCGAGTGAAAGCTTATGGCAGGATCCTATACTGAAGTTAAAACTGACATAGTTGGCTCCCCACACTGTGAGCATTGTAGATTCCAGAGACAAGGCTATCCTTGCTTCCAAGTTGTGGGAGGCTGCAGGGAAATGAGTTGATCCTGCAGAGGAAGTATTAAAAATAAAGAGCGAGGGAATTTAGGATTAGAATAAAGTAAAACTAAAATGTATGTTCAACTCCAGAACCTGCCAGATAATTCATATTTGCTTGACTCAAACTATTTAACTTTCTTTGAGGAACTGCAGGTGTAGATTAACACTTCTTATTCTAGGATTGTTTCCAAGCATTTGCTCCAGCAAAAAGAAAGCTTCATTTGCCAATGCAATTTAACTCCTTTGGAGGCATTCCTCAGTCTGGAGATTAACTATTATCCTGTAGCTGGCATGTTGGATCTGGCCAGGTAATATTTGTGATATTCATTAAGATGGAGACCCAGTCACACACAAAAGGAATTTCACAAAATTAACTACAAGTTTGAAATTATCCAAAAGAGGATTCAAAACTGCAACTCTTGTAACCAAAGTACCTCTCTAGGATGGGAGTGCCAAACTGCCTCCATTAGACCATAGTAAAAAGTAAAAGTTTCCCTAAAGACGTTTATTTTTTGTAGAGGCACTGGGAGGGGGAATAAATCCATGATAGTTAATTTAATGTATTTCATACTGTTTGAAATAAAAGTGAACTATTGTTTTGCAAACTAATCTAACAACAAATCAAAGTGTTTTCTTTTCTGTCTCTTTACTACTGCCAAAAGGACGATTTCAAGAACCCAAAAAAAAAGTGCTGGAAGAAGACCTGGGGCAGGATTTTGCCCTTGGCAGGGGTGCTCAGTGTGGGTGGTCAGGTAGCCAACCGCTGCCCACCATCAGCTCCTCACCGCGATTTCACGCAGGCGGGCCAATTAAGGCCCGCCCTGCATGGAACGCGAGCGGCCGCGCTGCCTGTGCGGGCATGAGGAGGAGGGAGAGCTGGGCCTAGCACGCAGTTCGCACATGCACGAGAAAGAGTGCTTCAATCTCCCTGAGGCACACAACTGCCTCAAGGAGGCTGAAGTGCTGTGTAAAAAAAAAAATGAAGAGAATAAAAATTTAATAAAACATGTCCCCTCATGCGACTCTGTCACCTGAACTGGGACATGTTTTTAATTCAAAAATAATGTCTTTATTTAATGTTTATTTGCTTTAGGAAACCTCATCCCGCTCGTGGATGAGGTTTCCTAAAAATGTAAAGGCCGCTTGGCCTTTTCGCCTGCCCGCCGACCGTGAGGTTGGAGAGGCAGAGTAAATTTGAATTTAATTAGATTGCTAATGGTTTTAATAGGCCTTTTAATTATTGGCGGGCACGCTGAGCAAAATATCGCGAGACTGCGCAATGACGTCGGGACACATGCCCAACGTCATCGTGCATCATTTTACTCTCGGGCGTGTCGGGTGCGCACCTGCGCACCAAGCGTAATATTCTGCCCATGATATTTCCTTTAGAATTTTATAATTTAAACAGAAGACTATACCTCAAATTCTGCAGGGACAGGCACCTGAAGAGGATAAAATTAATCCCTTATGTTCTTAATCTTTGACTATTGCAAGTTGTATTTTTTAAATGTCTATTTATGCTTCTCAAAGTCTAAGTAAATATTTTAATTAATTTAGTTTGTCAAAGTTGTGAACTGTGTTTTCATATTCTATCTGCCAAGGTAGTTCTAAACATAGCACCAGTGCATGTAAAGTCCAGTGTGGAGATAACTACTATTGGATAATTGCTAACTTGGATCATACATCATTTGCAAGGACAGGCCATTTAAAAGGTAGTTTCTGAATCGTGAGGATAAGGTCACCTGATTGGAAAGGTTGTGAAGCCACTGAAAGAGAAAATGGGATTAAAAAATACTTGAATTATCTGACTGCTGTACACATGAGGCAGACAACACAAATTGACTTTAAGGTGACAATGCAAATGCAGTTCTCCACCTTAATGTCAAGACAACTGATGTTTTTTGAACCACACAGATTGTCAAGAGATTAGCTGAAAGTTTTTCCAAAACTTTTATATTACTTGTATGTTTTAGAAAATCATGGTTCATAGCAGGCTCTATATCATTTGTTAGCATTCTGCTTATTTACTTCCTACCTCTGTGTCGCACATGGGACAAAACATGCTAATAACAAGACTCACTATCTTGTTTTGAACAATTCATTGTAAGCTCTGAATGACATCCCTTAGGGTCAAGTTAATTGATCTGAATCCAATCTATACACAAATCCAACAATAAGATTTCTGATTTGGGGCTTTTATCTTTAATGTACCCTCAAGAAACAGACTGAATAATGCATTGATCTCAATATATGTTGGAACATGCAGGTCTTTGGTACTTTGATAGTATATTAATTCTGCAGCCACCATAATTTGATCTGATGCAACAGGAGCTCCACATGAAAATTCAACTGGAGTAACATTGTGAAAAAATGGCTGGAATAGAGGAGAAGTGATTAGCATAGAACAGTTTGTGACAATCATTCATCACTGGGTGTACAGAAGAGCTCTCTGCACCGGTCAGCATGACGAGAATCTAGAAAACGCTTAACATAAATGACTAATCCAAACTAAGCCCTATACTGAAGTGTATCTTTTAGTTAATTTACTCATCTTCTCACAAGTGAACTTGAGATAAAGAGCTGAGAAAACACTGTCCAAGGAAAGACTTGATTTTCATTTAGATAAAGGTGCTGAAGGCAGGATGCTCAGTACCAGAGTACCTAACACCTTAACTCTGCTGCTGTTCTTGTGGGTTTGCACACTGCAAATTGGTCACTAATCTTGAGCATGAAGCCAGAGGGCTGCAGATAAAGGTGGCCTGAAACTTTATATAAAACGCCAGTAAAGTTGCACAATGACAACTAAAGCATTTTGATGTTTAAGTTCTGTCAGTGGCAATGTGTTGAAGGGAAACTCCAGCAATGTTATTAAAGTATAGTATTGGTTGATTGCCACTCACTAGCCAACATTACATTATGGTTACAATGGTCCTGAAAGGAGAAAATGTGGCAGACTTAATTTTAAAAGAAAATATTTTCCAAAATGTTGCAGGAGTTGATGAAGTAGATGAGCCATTCAATTTTACCCTGAATGTGTTGAAGGGGGTGAGAAAACTAATTTCCTGAAACACTGTGGGCAGAATTTTCTGCCTGTCGGGTGGGCGGGCCCGACCCAATCTCTGGCGGGCGGGGAGCCGATCCCCGACGGAGAAGCGGGCCCCACCGCCATTTTAAGTGGGTGGGCCACTTAAGGCCCGCCCAGCGTGACACCCGGCGGGAAGCGCTATACACTCCCTGTGCGGGCGGGGGAGGGATTCCCCAAATGCGAGAGTGCATTCTTTCACGCATGCACATGAATGAGGGACTCATCTCCCTGTGGCTAAGTGCTGCCTCAGGGAGATCACTGACAGCTGTACACACATTAAAAATAGAAAAATAATAAAACCCTTAACATGTCCCCCTCATATGACAATGTCACACGAGATGGGACATGTTAATAAATTTCGCTGAAACTTTAATAAACTTTTTAAAACCCTACATGAAACCTGATCCCGCCGGTGGATGAGGTTTCATGTTTTCTCTATTTGCCACCGGGGCTCCTGGCCTGTCCACCAGCCTTAAGGTTGGACGGGCAGGACCTTTAATTGTTTTAATTATCCTGTCAGTGGCCTCAATTGGCCATTGACAGGTCAGCGGGTGGACAGCTGATCTCACTGTGCCCCCGCCTTCCTGAAAATTTAAATGGGGCAGGATGACATCGGGGGTTCCCCCCCAACATTATCCCGCATCATTTTGCCATCGGCGAGCGGGCCCCACCCCCTGCTCGCCGATGGCAAAATCCAGCCCTGTGTAGTAGAGAGGAGGAGATGGGGAGGTGGTGGCATAGTGGTATTGTCACTGGACTGGTATTCTAGAAACCCAGGGTAATGCTCTGGGGATCACGGCAGATGGTGACATTTAAATTCAATAAAAATCTAGAACTGCAAGTCTGATGATGACCAGGAAAACCATCTGGTTCACTAATGTCCTTTAGGGAGGGAAATCTGCCGTCCTTACCTGGTCTGGCCTACATGTTACTCCAGACCCACAGGACTCTTAAAATGCCCTCTGAACACGGATAATTAGGGATGGATAATAAATGCTGGCCTAGCTACTGATGCCCACATCCCATGAATGAATAAGAAACATCTCCTGCTTGACCTAGCTCAGTTACATCATTACTAATGAAATGATATGTTAATCACACAACAAAAACCAGCCTCTTCCATTATGAAGATTTAAAAATAGATCAACTCACATAGCAGTTGTTTTATGCTGTTTTATACTCAAGGTAACAGAAATTAGTAATAAGGTTTAGTGATACAGCTTTTGGATTCATTAACACGAGCTTCCCCAACTATGATTCACAACAGCTGATCGTGAGTTGATATGTTTTGCAGATCTTCATCCAAAATAGCTGCTAGTTTCTTTTACTATAAAATCTTGCCATAATAAAATTATTTTAATATTTTCACAATATTTATTTCACCTTAAAGTGCTAATTGCAGAGTGAGCCATGGCTTAGTGGTCACATTCCAGCCTCTGAGTCAGCAAATAATATGTTTGAGCCCCATTCCAGATGGCCTCAGCAAATGCAGATGAGAGTTCTGACTTCTGAATACTGGGCTGACATCCAGAGGATACTGGTGATCAATGAGAGCGCAGTATCTCCTTCCCCATCCCAACTCCAGCAACCAGGGGGCCAATTCTTCGATCTCTAAATACTGGGCTGACAATAGCAAGGTACTCGCAACAAATGGGAATGGAATGTCTGTACCCACACACCCCCACCCCCACCCCCCAACGCAGCCAGCTGCCTCTGATCCCCCTCCCTTCTCTGGTGAGGTTATGTATTACTTGTAAAGGGGTGTAATTACAGGAATATCCCTGATCATGATCAGCTGAATGCAAAAGCAGCGGAACCAATGGGCTGCTTCATAAGCCCCACTAGGCACAGAGGAGAAGAGAAATTGCATTTCTAGCACTTCCTGGATAATCATATAATCTTCGCATCTTGAACCATCTCCATCTCAGTAAATATACAGTAAATGGCAGAACCCTTAAGTGCATCGACGAGCAGAGGGATCTGGGTGTACAGGTCCACAGGTCACTGAAAGTGGCAACGCAGGTGGATAAGGTAGTCAGGAAGGCATATGGCATGCTTACCTTCATCGGCAAGGGTATTGAGTATAAAAGCTGGGAAGTTCTGCTGCAGCTGTATAGAATCTTGGTTAGGCCACACTTGGAATATTGCGTGCAATTCTGGTCGCCACATTACCAGAAGGATATGGAGGTGTTGGAGAGGGTGCAGAGGAGGTTTACCAGGATGCTGCCTGGTCTGGAGGTTATTAGCTATGAGGAGAGGTTGGAGAAACTCGGATTGTTCTCACTAGAGCGACGGAGATTGAGGGGCGACTTGATAGAAGTTTACAAAATTATGAGTGGCATGGACAGAGTAGATAGTCAGAAGCTTTTTCCCAGGGTGGAAGAGTCAATTACTAGGGGACATAGATTTAAGGTGAGAGGAGAAAACTATAGAGGAGATGTGCGGGGCAAGTTTTTTACGCAGAGGGTAGTGAGTGTCTGGAATTCGCTGCCAGAGGAGGTGGTGGAAGCAGGTACGATAGTGGTGTTTAAAAGGCAGCTTGACAAATACATGAATAGGATGGGAATAGAGGGATATGGACCCCGGAAGTGCAAAATGTTTTAGTTTGACGGGCAATATGATCGGCGCAGGCTTGGAGGGCCAAAGGGCCTGTTCCTGTGCTGTACTTTTCTTTGTTCTGTTGTTCTCTTTATTCCACATCTCCAAATTTTTCTTACATGGGATAACAATTATTTAAAATATAAAAAAAATCAAAGTTGTACAGCATGTGTTTTCGGTAAAATAAATGATGCAAGTGCCTGGTAAGGAAATAAACTATCTCTTGCTATTAAATTACAAAACCCATTCACCTGTATTGAGGTCCAATAGAATTCAGCGTGTTTATTTCTTGGTACGCTGTTGTTTCTTATCTACTCCATATGGGCCTCTAAACAATCCAAAAACAAATACAGACAAATCCTTGCACTAGATATGCTGAGAAATAGCCTGTTGTGAGCAAATGACCTGAAATGTGAGCCGATCCTGAGTGAGACTTGCCAAGTTCAACTGACGCCACACCTCAAATTATAAATCCTTTAAGGACAATAGACAATATTTTATCTCTTACAGTGTAAAATCACAGTATCCCTTGTTTTTCCAATGAAAAGCAGTAAAATAATACCATGCTGGGAAGAACAGCACAGGGATATTACAATCTTTGCTGTTTGACAGAGCGACCCAGCCCAGGTCCTCAGTAAGAAATACTCTTATTCAAGTCTTGGTAGAATTTTTTCCATCAGTGTTGCTATAGAACATATACTGGATTAGCAGTTTGATACCAGCTAGTGTGTGAATTGGGTTAGTCCAGAAGCATATTAAACAAGAAGGTGTCTTTTCCAACTCAGATCAGAATGGAAAGTCACCTCGCAGTGTAAATGGGGCTTTTGATAAGCTTACATGTGAACAAAATGGATATTGTCTCTTTAACTTCTGAATTTGAAATGTATTTCACTTGCAGAACTGAGAAGCTCTTATTTGCATCCAGTTAATGCAGTCCCGCAGGAATCGAGGAGGCTGATTGCTCAGGAACATGAAGTTCCAGGAAAGCAAATCTCTATTAAAATAACTTGTACATTAAAAAAATCAAATTTTATGTTTCAATTCTACATAAAGGCATTAAAATTTCCACACTAGAAATTACCGGTGTCAATATTAGCAGATGAATTTTAATACAACCAGATTCACTATTTTAATGTTGACATTGACCGGTCTATTTTAAATGGGTTAATACTTTGATTAAAATAGCAAACAGAGAAATGTTATCCTGTACATTACACTTTAGTTTGCTAATATCAGTAACACTAACTTTTAGGTTATAGTGGGTTCCCTTAATTATGTAGCACATATGGTCATACAGAATATTTGTAATTTAGTGGACTATTTTTGACATAATTTGTTAACCAGGTTAAAAAATGTGTTCAACAAGTTATGGCAGTTTAAAGATACATTATTCGGCTCAGATTAAAATAGTTTTAAATAACTGACCTGTAAAATCAAAACATTAGCACCCAAAATAATATTTCATTATAATAATGAAGCATTTCTCCGTCAGGTCCTTGACACATTCAGATAATGTGTTTCCATGTGAATGTCACTTGCTACAATTTGACAATGGGACTTTGTCAGTTTTGCTTTGTCCATTATTTATGCCAGTCTCTTGCAGTCACACAGGTCCCGTTCAGTATCATCATAATCATTTATTGAGATCACCATTTTAAAAAAGCAGAAAACTTTGATATAAAGAAACTTTGTGAGCTATTCATAATGACATTAGAGTGCTATGGTGGAAAAAAGGCACAAGTTAAACAGTGAAAACTAATCATAATGCCACTTACCTCTTTCTTGCACAAAGTATGCCAAGTATAAATCAAGTTCCTTAACTGAAACACTTATGTGATGGGGCTGCACACACAGCATGGGGTTATTACACTGTTGGGACTTCACCAGACGCTCTCCATCAGTACTTTCCAAAGGGATCCCTTTAAACAGGATCACCATCACTAGATCCAACCTCCAAACTTTATCCGCTTGCCGTAAACAATCGATGCGTCTTATTTTGCCTTTCTGGTCCGGATTGGAGAGAACGCAGCAGGGAGGCTTCTTCCCTGTGATGGTCAGCACGAAATCCTCGCGATACTCAGGACGGATGTCCTTGCGCAGCTTGGCAAGCAGCCTCGAGGCCCATTTCTGCTTCACCTCCGCTTTCTCACTCAACAACTCATCTTTCACTGCTCTCTCTTCGTCCTTTGTCATCCGCTTTTCATGCTTCTTAAAGTATTTTCGTTTCCGAGCTTGTAGGTTGAACCACGTGTAGGCAAACGCACGGACATGTGGAAGAAGTGCCTCGATGAATGGATGAAATTCATCCTGATAAGAGAAACACAGTTTCAGATGCAATGGTAAATAAATTTTGACATCCTTCTTACACTTTATATTTGTGGTCATGAGAACAATACATAAGAGTTACTTATGTAACTCTCCCAGATATGTCAGTAATAATAGTATTTGGGTGGTACAAATATACATGTACTACAAAAAGTCATCATGGGAATATAGCTCATAAATTTGAGAGAATGACTTTCTAACCCTCTCGTTTGTAACACTTCCAGTGTTAACACCTCTTGAACTAACTTTACTTCTAAATGTAGAAAGATGCAATATGCAGCATAAACTTTAATCAGGTTTCAGCACCTTTGATCTCTCAGAACTAGAAATTCTTATTAAACAGGGGCCTGTGACCCTGTTACGAATGTTCAGTTTCTATCCCTTTTCAGAATTTCTGACTAACAGAACAGATGAACCACACTCTTAGTATTGGAAACACATTCCTAGCCAATGTAACTGCTGATCATCCGGCCACCTTGTAACAAACAATCCCATCCACCGAAGAAAGTGCTTGCTACTGTCTGGTTTCTTAAGGATACAGCACACAATTGCACATTTAAAGACACAAACATAATTACATGTGTGGTATGGTTCTATTGCATAACAGTTTGATAGAGGTACCTACTTGGAGTGATGCAGGTATACTGCCACCCCTTTGTTTTCTAGTAAGGCAGGTAGAGTTCGGTGCATACATGTTTACCTAAGTGCTGGGCAGTCTTTCAGTTTTGTGAGCAATTGATTGGCCACCTAGAGTGGAATTTAGTTTAGATGCTGGGGGGTCTCGCCTGCCAGCTAGAGAGCCGATGAGAACCCCACATCACCTCTTTTCAGGTAGGCCCACCACACCAAGTGACAATCTAGGCCGCAGCAGGGCATTAAATTCCACGCCCTATTTCTTCAGAAATGACTAAAATATTTAAAACTGAAGTTTAACAAATTTGCTGTGTCACTGAAAAGCCACACCTTAAAATGCAATACACCATCAGTCCCAACGGCATTACTTCTTAGTTATCGCTTCTCGGCCTTTTGGCTAAGATCAAGTGTAGTGTTGCAGGGGCGACACCATGGTCCTGCCAAGGCAAGGTCGGGATGGAAGGGCGATAACCAATCGCAATCCAAATCCATACCGTGGGTTACCTATCACCGTCCGAGTCACGGTGAACCACAGCGACGAAGGAGGATCACCTATGGATCGGGGCTTCTTCACCAGGAGGATCCTGTTGAAGGCGTGCGGCTTCCAAGCTACGGAGATCTTCACCCTGCACGACTCCCGCAAAGGCGGTTATTTTGACGTGACGTTCAAGCGGGTGGCAGACTGCGTCCGGCTCCTGAGGGTGTTCGAGGAGAAGAGAGACCTGCCGGAGATGAAGATCCTGACGGCGGAGCCGCACTTCTCTCTGCCGTTGCAACGGGAACGTGAGGTGATGGTGCATGTGTACAACCCCTTCGTCCCTGTCGCCGACGTGGTCACCTTCCTCACCAGGTACTTCGATAAGGTGGGGAGCGGCACTGAGATTCGAGACGACTTGGGGATCTGGACAGGCAAACGCCTGTTTAAGGTCACGCTAAAGACCGATGGTAAGGGAGCCATTTTCCACCCTCCTTCCAGTTTCGCTATCGGGGGAAACCGTGGCTACCTGGTCTACGCTGGGCAACCCAAGCATTGTCGCTCATGCGGCAAGGCTGGTCATGTGGCGGCCAACTGCAGCGCCTCCCTCTGCAAGATCTGCAAACAGGAAGGGCACCAGACAAAAGACTGCAAACAGGCCAAGTGCTGCAACCTGTGTGGCGAGGCAAGTCACCTCTACAGGACCTGCCCCAAACGCTGCCGTACTTACGCACAGGCAGCCAAAGCCGACCAGGGGGAAGCAGAAGAAATGTTCCGTGTCACTCCAACCACCAAGGCCCCCAGGGAGCTCAACGGGACAAAGGAGGACACAGAGAGAGACAAGGTGGAGAAAGAGATTGAGGCAACAGAGAGCCAATCAACAGCGCTACCCCCTGAACCTTCCAGTCCTCAGGACAGCGAATCAATGGAGGAGGAGGCAGCAGTGGAAAAGCAGCAGGGGGAGTGGCGGACGGTGAAGAACAAGAAAAGTAAGAGGGAGCGAAGAAGAAGCAAAGGCGTTTCCCAGAGAAGCGGCAAGAGGCGTCTCCCATCCGACACGGATGACAAGGGCAGCAGCTCTTCGGATGAGGAAGTGCCAGAGCGGCACCGACAGAAGAGGCGGCAAAGCTCCAGGGCGTTGGAGGACGAGACACCCGAGCTCCAGAAAATTGGAGACAACAAGGAGCCCAGCGCACCCCAACTTTGCCTGCAACCTGAGGAGGCCAGTGCACCACAGCCCCTGGAATCTGGGAGCAGTGAGGCAATCATCGCACCCCAGCTCCAGGAAGCCGGGAACAGCAACCCCCCAGAGGGGGTGAGTTTTGGAGAAGCTTCTCCAGCAAAGGTCATCTCAAAACCCGCTCTCCACGTGAACCTCCAGATGCCACCGGAGCAGAACACGGCCAAGGAGATCTACCTCAGCCCATCCAAAGTGAAGGAATTTGAGCTCACTACGGGTATGAAGGAGCAGACTAAAGGTCTGGGACTCTCAGAGACAGTGGGTTTGGTAGGAGAATAAATGCTTTAATATGGGTTTAAAGATTGTATCCATAAATGTGCGTAGCATTAAATCTACTACGCGATGTGTTGCGACCTTGGACTACCTAGCCAAGGTCAAAGCTGACCTGTTGTTTCTGCAGGAGTGTGCGATACCGCACCTCAGCTCCTACAGGCAATGGTCACGATGGTGGTCCCACGGGCCATCGATCTGGTCGGGCGGAAACGACTCTCGTTCCTCCGGCCTGGGTATTCTGCTGCGGGGAGGCAACTTCACCGTCTCCGAGGTCAAGGAGGTGGTGGGCGGGCGACTCCTGGTAGCAGACGTAATGTACAAGAACGCTCCACTCCGGTTAATTAACGTGTACGGCCCGGCACAAGGGGCTGAGCGGCTGGAGGTTTTTCAGCAGCTCCCACTGCTGCTGGCGACCTCCAGGCCGGTCATTCTGGGCGGGGACTTCAACTGCATCATCGATGCGGCTGGACGATCCGGCAGGGCCGGAAGCAGATTGGACGCTACGTCCAGATCCCTGATGGAAACAGTTAAGGATGCCAAGCTGCACGACGTCTTCAGCAACCCTGCAGACGGAGCGCAGCGTAGATACACCTGGTCGCGGCCAGACGGGTCCATTCGTTCCAGGATAGACTTCCTGTTTGTGTCCCGTGCATTCACAGTCAGATCCACCGACGTCAAGCCGGTGTTCTTCTCTGACCACTGCCTCCTACTGGCGGACTGCCACTTGGAGGAAGACCTGAGGGTGGGCAGGGGGGCATGGAAGCTAAATGTGCAACTGCTGACCCCAGAGAACATTGAGGAGCTCAAGAGGGATTACAAAGGTTGGAGAACCGTGAAACCCCTCTTTGAGTCCCTGACACACTGGTGGGAAGTGATCAAGGGAAGCATCAAGAGGTTTTTTCATCCGCAAAGGCACCCAGAAAGCTAGAAAGGAACAGAGGGAAATGTCCCGACTCCAGGAAAAGATGCAGAATCTGCTCCGGCTGCAGTCGATGGGGGTCGATGTCAAGGAGGAGCTCCAAGAGGTGAAGGGCCAGCAAGCCTCGCACTTTGCCTCGGAGGCCTCCAAGATCATCTTCCGTTCCAGAGTCCGCTCCGTGGAGCAGGATGAGACGTGCTCACGTTTCTTCTTCCAAAAGGTACACAGAGAGCGCTCTGTGATCAGCAGCCTGAAGGAAGAAGACGGCTCAGTAAAGTCATCACGGTCCGACATTCTGAGGATCAGCAAATCCTTTTATGCCGGTCTGTATGACGTGAAGCCCACGGACAGCACGGCCTCCCAGTCCTTCCTGTCCTCTATCACGGAGGTCTTAGACCACAGTACACGGGAGAGCCTAGACAAACCGCTAACTCCTGACGAACTGACTAAGGCCCTCGAGTCCTTCGAGAAGAGTAAAACCCCCGGAAGCGACGGCCTGCCGGCGGAGTTGTGTTCGGCTCTGTGGGACTTGATCGGCCCAGACCTGCTAGAAGTGTACGAGAGTATGCTCCTGGCCGGCAGCATGTCAGAATCCATGAGGAAAGGCATCATCACCCTCATCTACAAGAACAAGGGGGAAAGGGAGGAAATTAGAAATTGGCGACCCATTTCACTGTTGAATGTGGACTATAAGATTCTGTCCAAGGTCATCGCCAACCGGGTCAAATCCGCTCTGGAATTGGTGATTCACCCTGACCAGACCTGCTCTGTGCCAGGCAGGAAGATCTCTGACAGCCTGGCGCTGCTCAGGGATACGATTGCCTATGTACAGGACAGGGGTGTGGATACCTGCCTCATCAGCTTGGATCAGGAGAAGGCCTTTGACAGAATATCGCACACCTACATGGGGGATGTGCTCTCCAAAATGGGCTTTGGGGAGGGAATTCGAAATTGGATCCAACTGCTCTACACTAACATCAGTAGCGCAGTCTCAATCAATGGGTGGGAAACAGATAGCTTTCCGATTAAATCTGGAGTCAGGCAGGGCTGTCCTCTCTCGCCTGTCCTTTTCGTGTGCTGCATAGAACCCTTTGCCGAGTCCATCAGGAAGGATCCGGGCATAAGAGGAGTGACGATCCCAGGCAGTGGAGGCACTCAGGTAAAAGCCTCCCTGTACATGGACGACGTCGCCGTCTTCTGCTCGGATCCGCTGTCGGTGCGCAGACTGATGCACGTCTGCGACCAGTTCGAACTGGCCTCGGGAGCCAAGGTAAATCGTGGGAAGAGCGAGGCCATGTTCTTTGGGAACTGGGCTGACCGATCCTTTGTCCCCTTCACTGTCAGGGCTGACGGCCTGAAGGTGCTGGGGATATGGTTCGGAGGGACCGGGGCATGCGTTAGAAACTGGAAGGAGCGAGTGGCTATGGTGAAAAGGAAACTGGGCATGTGGGAGCGACGCTCCCTCTCCATTGCGGGTAAGAACCTGGTCATCAGGTGTGAGGTACTCTCGCTGTTGCTGTACGTGGCGCAGGTCTGGCCCATTCCACACTCCTGCGCGATGGCGATCACTCGAGCCATCTTCCGCTTTATCTGGAGGTCGAAAATGGATCGTGTCTGCAGGGACGCGATGTACAAGCCTCTAGATAAAGGGGGAAAAAACGTGCCCAACATCGCCCTCATACTGATGGCCACCTTTGTGTGTGGCTGCATCAAGCGGTGCGTAGACCCTCAGTACGCAAACACCAAGTGTCACTACGTGCTGAGGTTCTACCTGTCCCCGGTGTTGCGAAGGATGGGTCTGGCCACGCTGCCGCGGAACGCTCCAAGTAGTTGGACCGTGCCGTACCACCTGTCCCTGGTGGAAAAATTTATGCAGAAAAATACCTTTGACCACAAGTCCATCAGGCAGTGGTCAGCACGTAACGTCCTAGAGGCCCTGAGGGATAAGGAGCGGGTGGACCCTGTGGGATGGTTCCCCGAGCAGACTGTCAAAGTCATTTGGCAGAATGCCTCATCGCCAGAACTTTCCAACAAGCACCAAGACGTAGCTTGGCTGGTGGTGAGAAAGGCCCTCCCCGTCAGATCCTTCCTACACGCCAGGAGTCTCACCCCCTCTGCACGATGCCCTCGAGGTGGCTGTGGTGGGGAAGAGACCGTTGTTCACCTCCTTGTGGATTGTGCCTTTGCAAAGAAAGTCTGGAGAGAGATGCAGTGGTTGCTGTCGAGGTTCATCCCGAGCAGTTCTGTGACACAGGACTCTGTGCTCTACGGGCTGTTCCCAGGGACACACACCGAGACAAACATCGACTGCAGCTGGAGGATCATCAACTCGGTGAAAGACGCGCTTTGGTCTGCCCGAAACTTGTTGGTCTTCCAGCACAAAGAGTTGTCCCCGACCGATTGTTGCGGACTGGCACAATCCAAAGTCCAGGACTACGTGCTGAGGGACGCACTAAAGCTTGGGGCAGCTGCCGCAAAGGCGCAATGGGGAAGGGTGGCTGTGTAAGACCTTTCTACCACAGCGCACCGAGAGACTGGGAACTGTTTAGAGCCCCTCGGGCTGTACAGATCAAAATGAAAGGCTGTAAATGATTGTAATATTGTTTGTACTGATGCACCTGGTGATACATTTTGTAAAAGTTTAACCTGGATTGTACCCTTGTAATGTTGTTTTTGAAATGGTTTTGAATGTGATTGAAGATTTTTTATGAATAAAGTATATTTTTACAATAAAAAAAAAAAAAATTACTTCTTAGTTAAACTACAGTATTTGTGCTGAAGTTAGGTGGAAACTATATTCAATCATTTCAAAATCTGCAACAAAAAACCCCAGCTAATAGAATTTACCTAAACCAGTAGCTTGTTAAAATGTTCCCAGTTTTATCATGGCTTCTGATGGAATAAGTGTCTGATTTCCCACCAGTGGTTTTTGAATATAAATGCACCAAACAAGGACATTTATTTCTGTCACAACTCAATCAGTATGTGACAACCCTTTTAAGATTTTGGGAATCTTATCTAACACAAAGGTAATACATTGAATTTAAGAATGTTCTAACTTTACAGCATTACAATCTTTTACTCATATTGAACAAAAAACACAAGTTCTTAACAGATGATGTACAGTTACAAATCACCACTTATACAGATAACAGTGAAGATATAGTCCTATTGCATTACCCAGACATAATATTTTAGATAGATAACATCCACGACGGCTACAAATGTTTTCTCTTTTCATTTCTTTACTGGAATTCTTTGCACTTCTGTTACATGCAACAAAAACCTGCATTTATGTAACACCTTTAAAGTGGCAAAATGTCCCAAAGCCCTTCACAGGAGAAACTGACACTAATTTAAAGCAAATGAGCTATTTGGACAGGGGAAACAAAGCAGCAGGTTAGCATGTGGGGGGGTGGATTCAACTTCACGGAAAATTATGAAAAAACTGAAAAGAAAGGAGAGCCCAGGAGAGGCTATTAAAGTCACCAGAACAAAAAATGGGAGAGTGTTTGGAAAGGGCTAGGAATCTAACTTCAAGCACATCAGATAAAGGGACGACAATGAGAAAGCGGATGGGAAATACAGGACTGAAGGTGTTGCATCTGAATGCATGCAGTATACAAAAATAAGATAAATGAGCTTGTGGCGCAGATTGAAATTGGCAGGTATGATGTGGTGGGCATTACGGAGACATGGCTGCAAGGGGATCAGGACTGGGAGCTAAATATCCAAGGATATACATCCTATCAAAAAGATAGGCAGGTTGGCAGAGGGGGTGGGGTTGCTTTGTTAGTAAGAAATGAAATTAAATCGATAGCAAGAAATGACGTAGGGTCAGATGATGTAGAATCTGTGTGGGTAGAGTTGAGGAACCGCAAAGGTAAAAAAAACCATAATGGGAGTTATGTACAGGCCTCCGAACAGTAGTCAGGATGTGGGGCACAAGATACACCAGGAGTTAGAAAAGGTGTGTACGAAAGGCAAGGTTACAGTGATCATGGAGGATTTCAATATGCAGATAGACTGGGAAAATCAGGTTGGTAGTGGATCCCAAGAAAAGGAATTTGTGGAATGTCTACGAGATGGCTTTTTGGAGCAGCTTGTGGTGGAGCCCACTAGGGAACAGGCAATTCTAGATTTAGTGATGTGTAATGAGCAGATTTGATAAGGGAGCTTAAGGTGAAGGAACCCTTAGGAGGAAGTGACCATAATATGATAGAATTTACCCTGCAATTTGAGAGGAAAAAGCTGGAATCAGATGTAACGGTATTACAGTTGAATAAAGGCAACTACAGAGACATGAGGGAGGAGCTGGCCAGAATTAACTGGGAGATGAGCCTAGCAGGAAAGACAGTGGAACAGCAATGGCAGGAATTTCTGGGAGTAATTTGGGAGACAGCAAAATTCATCCCTAGGAAGAAGAAGCATACTAAAGGGAGGACGAGGCAACCATGGCTGACAAAGGAAGTCAGGGACAGCATAAAAGCTAAAGAGAAAGCATGTAATGTGGCGAAGAGCAATGGGAAACCAGGGGATTGGGAAGCCTACAAAGACCAACAGAGGACAACTAAAAAAGAAATAAGGAGGGAGAAGATTAAATATGAGGGTAAACTAGCCAGTAATATAAAAGAAGATTGCAAGAGTTTTTTTTTAGATATATAAAGGGTAAGAGAGAGGCAAAAGTGGACATTGGGCTGCTGGAAAATGACACTGGAGAAGTAGTAGTGGGGAACAAAGAAATGGCGGAGGAACTGAATAGGTACTTTGCGTCAGTCTTCACAGTGGAAGGCACAAGTAACATCCCCAAAGTTCAAGAGAGTCGGGGGGCAGAGGTGAGTATGGTGGCCATTACCAAGGAGAAGGTGCTAGGAAAACTGAAAGGTCTGAAGGTGGATAAATCACCTGGACCAGATGGATTACACCCCAGAGTTCTGAAGGAGATAGCTGAAGAGATAGTGGAGGCGTTAGTGGTGATCTTTCAGGAATCACTAGAGTCAGGGAGGGTCCCAGAGGACTGGAAAATCGCTAATGTAACCCCCCTGTTTAAGAAGGGAGTGAGGCAAAAGACGGGAAATTACAGGCCGATTAGCCTGACCTCAGTCGTTGGTAAGATTTTAGAGTCCATTATTAAGGATGAGATTTCAGAATACTTGGAAGTGCATGGTAAAATAGGGCAAAGTCAGCATGGTTTCATCAAGGGGAGGTCATGCTTGACAAATCTGTTAGAATTCTTTAAGGAGGTAACAAGTAGGTTAGACAAAGTAAAGCCAATGGATGTTATCTACTTGGACTTCCAGAAGGCCTTTGACAAGGTGCCGCACAGGAGGCTGCTCAGTAAGATAAGAGCCCATGGTGTTAGAGGCAAGGTACTAGCATGGATAGAAGATTGGCTGTCTGGCAGGAGGCAGAGAGTGGGGATAAGGGGGTCCTTCTCAGGATGGCGGCAGGTGACTAGTGGAGTTCCGCAGGGATCAGTGTTGGGACCACAACTTTTCACTTTATACATTAATGATCTAGATGAAGGAACTGAGGGCATCCTGGCTAAGATTGCAGATGATACAAAGATAGGTGGAGGGACAGGTAGTATTGAGGAGGCGGGAGGCTGCAGAAGGATTTGGACAGGTTAGGAGAATGGGCAAAGAAGTGGCAGATGGAATACAACGTGGGCAAGTGTGAGGTCATGCACTTTGGTAGGAAGAATAGAGGCATAGACTATTTTCTAAATGGGGAGAGAATTCAGAAATCTGGAGTGCAAAGGGACTTGGGAGTCCTAGTCCAGGATTCTCTTAAGGTTAACTTGCAGGTTGACGCGGTAGTTAGGAAGGCAAATGCAATGTTGGCATTTATTTCGAGAGAACTAGAATATAAAAAGCAGGGATGTGCTGCTGAGGCTTTATAAGGCTCTGGTCAGACCACATTTAGAATATTGTGAGCAATTTTAGGCCCTGTATCTCAGGAAGAATGTGCTGGCCCTGGAGAGGGTCCAGAGAAGGTTCACGAGAACGATCCCAGCAATGAAAGGCTTAACATATGAGGAACGTTTGAGGACTCTGGGTCTATACTCGATGGAGTTTAGAAGGATGAGGGGGGGATCTGATTGAAACTTACAGAATACTGAAAGGCCTGGATAGAGTGGACGTGGGAAAGATGTTTCCATTAGTAGGAGAGACTAGGACCCGAGGGCACAGCCTCAGAGTAAAGGGGAACAGAGATGAGGAGAAACTTCATTAGCCATAGAGTGGTGAATCTATGGAATTCATTGCCACAGAAGGCTGTGGAGGCCAGGTCATTAAGTGTATTTAAGACCGAGATAGATAGGTTCTTGACTGGTAAGGGGATCAAAGGTTACGGGAAGAAGGCGGGAGAATGGGGTTGAGAAACTTATCAGCCATGATTGAATGGCGGGGCAGACTCGATGGGCCGAATGGCCTAATTTCTGCTCCAATATCTTATGGTCTTATGGTGAGTAAAAACTTTGTCAAAGAGGTTTAAAGGAGGAATGAAAGGTGGAGAGACAGAGTGGTTTAGGAAGGGAATTGAAGAGTTTAGGGCCTAGACGGCTGAAGGCATAGCTACCGATAGTGGGGTGAAGGGAGTGAGGTTGCACAAGGCCCCAGAAGTGAAGGAAAACAGGGTTCTTGGAGAGTTGAACACTGTAGGATGCTACAGAGAATAGGGAGGGGAGATACCATGAACAGGACAATTCAACAACGTATTAAGTTATGTACAATTTTAGCTAATCCAGATTAGAGCAGCATCAAAAATAATAATCGATCATCATCACCTACAAAAAAATAAAATAAAAAACTGCATTTTTATAGTGCTTTTCCCAACCACTGGGCATCTCAAACTACTCTACAGCCAATGAAGTACTTTTTGAAATACAGTCACTTTTGTAACATAGGAAACATATAAACTCTGAGATACTGAATTTTGAAAAGGCTTTTCAGCAATTATTAAACTCTAACTATATTTGTTGATGGTACAGTACATGCGAACAGATTAAGTAACATGCTGGATGAACAAACCACATTAACAATAAAGTTTGCAATACTTGTCAAACTGGATTATCGAATTTTCTGAATAACAATGGCCAGGTTAACAAATTACCATCTCTGGCAGTTAGGTTCACTATTGACATAAAATAGGGGCAATATACTCTCCAAGGCAGGTTTACAATTTTGTGCATTAATAGCTTTAGTGTAGGGTTTTGCCAATCAATGAAAATGATCTAATCAAATCCATGGTAATATTTAAGGTGCAGTTATGGTGTTTCCTTAGTGCCAACACAAAGCTTGCTTAATGATGTGAAGGTTGCAGTATAATTGAGGAGCTGGGTCTGAAATCTGAATCTAGCTTCCCCTGAAACTGAAGGCGCAAAACATCTTAGATAGATAGTCGATCTCACACTGCCAATACTTCAGCTCAAGCAAAGATGGGTTTTAAAAAGTATCCAAGGTGGGACTTCATAAACATATTTTCAGTCATCGACATCATGAGACAACAGATGCTTTGGCCCATTTTCTCCTGATATTAAAAACGAGCAATCTGAGGAGCAGGGCTTTGTAGATCTATCTAAGTCTATGTGCAAAGACTCCATTAAGTTCATAACAGAAAAAGGGCAGGCAGCAAACGTAACACTGGTCTGTTGCCTTGACAGTGGCACTCCACAGCTAATACTCAGATCAGCAGCCATATTATAACCTTGAAAAATAATCACAAAAATGGTGCTGCTGCTTCTTGCTTAACCCTTTATAATGCAAGCCAGCTAAAATTCCAGAGTGGAATTTCCCTGATTTCCAGTGCCACACACAGAAATCCAATACTCACAGGGGCTGATGCTTGAACAAGTTCAGCTCTTGGGCAAGCTTGATTTCAAAACTCCAGGGCAATTGCAGCATGTTGCGTTCACAGCGACTTCATGTCATCACAAATGCAATATCTACTGTGGTGTGAATCTCTACTGTGCCTTTCTTTGTACATTAATGTCATTCCCAGAAGGAAAAAACAGTAAAAACTGGGAAATAAGAGTAGTGGTCCGAACTTTTTCCTTCTGGTTGCCCGTTTAAAGTACAAAATATACATTTAGCACATTGTGAAGTGACACATTGGTGTCAAAGCCAATTAGCTTCTGCACATATGGATTGCATTCTGCAGCTATCATGGCTTAACTGTTTCCTGTCTCATAAGTGAAGGCCAAAAATATACATCCATGTCTTTTCTATAAGAATTGTGTATTCTATAGAATAGTTAGTTGCAGATTATCAAATCAAATATACATTCAGTCCACATGACACTGAATAAATCAGGCTCATTGCAAGGTCAACGCAGGGATTATTTTTGAGTGATCAACAGATCCAAACGCACATTCTCTTTGAGGCTGTTTTTTTCTTAATTCGATCAGTTTGGTGATCCACCAGTCCTTCCTGTTTGAAAATAAAATGTTGGTGGGTCTTTGTATTTTAAGCCACATATGTTAAAGCTACTTTGAATTACAACAATGGAAGTGTGACCTTCACCCTTTGATTCAGATTACTCCCATTAAGATGCTCACAATTACAAGGAGCACAATTCTAGGAATGAGTGGGGAAATTGTCAACTCACACTAACTCCCCCAAATCTCCTCAGGAGAGTATTAAGTTCAATACCAATACACAAGAGTTAATCACAGTTACCACCCAATGCAATTATCTCACTATTAATAGGACCTTTAGCAAGTGTTTCCCAACTAAACTGGTTACAATTAAATATACTAATGATGGGATGTTTATCAAATAGAACACTAATAAAAGAAGAATGTGCTCTCCGTAAAAAACCTAAGACTTTCATTTCAGCATAACCATGTACTGAGGATCAGAAGTATTCAGTATATAAATAAATATACATTCCTACATACATATCTTGTTGAACAGCAGTGAGGTCTCTTTACACTGTAGCCACAATAATCACCACAGTGTGGGTGGAGCTTTAGTACATAAAACTGCATTGTCAACTTGTAATCTGCTGATTTGAGCTCTTCCCACAGAACAGCAACCATAGTCAAAGATAATGTTTCTCAGCATTCCTGGTGTCATTCTTTTGTTTAAATTAGATGGCAAGTTTCCCAAACCAAAAGTCTAACACTGTCCTAAAGTTCACCCGGGACTTAATTGTTTTCACGCAACATCATGGTCAGTTATAGAGACAAATGAGCAGCCATGCTGTCATGATGAGTTTGTACAGATCTCACTAAAAATAGAGTCTGAGACAACGAAAAAAAGTGTCATTTAGGCAACAGAAAGATCTAGTACTGTATTCAGACTCTATACAAAACATTTGAGCTAATTTTAATTTTACTACATACATAGGTTTGTACAAGAATTGTGCAGGCAGATAACTTGATTCCAGCCACATGCACTCCAAGAACAGATAAAAAAACAAGCTCACGACTTAATGGATCATTTGGTCAACTATCACTATATCATGGGTACAACACTGGAGATCACTGTTACCTAAAACATTCTGGTACTGCACAGAACACAACAGCTAAAAACAGAACTAAAGCTGTGGTAACAATATTTATATATGCTATTCCATACATTAAACCCTTAAAGGGTTTGGCAGGGTAAATGTTGGGAAGATGTTTTCCTGAGAACTATGGATTACAGTTTCAGCCATTTAGGACCCAGATGAGGAGCAATTTCTTCACTTGAAGGATCTTGAACTTTGGCGCTCGCTAGCCCAGACAGCTCTGGATGCTCAGTGTTTGATTACATTCAACACAAGAGATCAATAAAGTTTTGGATACTAAAGTAATCAATGGATATTGGGATAGTGCGGGAAGGGATAGTGGAGGTGGAGTTGAGGTAGAAGATCAGTCATGATCTTATTGAATGGCAGAGCAGAACACAAAGGACCAAATAGCCTATTCTTGCTTTTATTTCCTATGCTCTATACTAGAGAAATGCTGTACTTTATATTCATGGATAAAAAGGGTTTTCTGTATGAATTTTAAAATGTCAGCAGAAGATACATGGGGAATAGGTAGACTGTTGTGGTGACACCATTTTAGTGTCTATATAGACAGAAAGTGCATAATTGCAGCATGACCAATCATCCACAGCTGACATTCAACCTCACAGGACCAATCTAAACAGATGGGAGTAATTTTACTTACAGCACCAATAAAAACTTGCATTTATATGGTGCATTAAAAATGTTTTAAATCACAAGGTGTATCACAGAGGCAAAAATCAGACAAAAATGGACACGAGTAGGATGAGAGGACCAAGAATTTCATCAACAAGGTGGACTTTAAAGGCAGTTTAAAGGAGGTGAAAGCAAAGGAGTTTAGGGAGATAATTCGGCAGCACTGGGCCTTGGTGGCTGTGGCCATGGCTGCCAATTGTTGGGCAAAGGGAGGTGGGATTACACAAAACTCCACAGTAGAAAGAAGAGTGTTCAGGATGGGTTGCAGAGTTGGAGGAAATAGAATAAATAAGGAGGAGCAAAATCATGAAGGGATCTTAATATTAAGATGATGAATTTAAATTGGAGGTTTGGGAGACCCAAAGTCAATGTCGGTCAGCAAAGTCAGGGATAATGGCTGAGAGGCTTGATGTGGAAGAGATTTTGGACAGCATAGTTTTGGATGAGCTGAAGTTAGCAAAAGGAGGTAGGGATACCATCCACAAAAGCATTGGAATCATCGAGTTTGAGTGAACAAGGTGATGAATGAGAGTTTCAATAGCAGATGATAAGTTAAGGGCAGAGGTAGGTTATGTTACGGAGGTAGAAGTATGCGGTTTTTGTGATGGAGAGGCTACGAGGTCAGAAGTTCAGGTAGGATTGAATAGGATAATGAAGTTGTGAACAGTCTGCTTCAATCTGAAACAATGAATAGGGAGAATGATGGAATCAGGGACAAGAGTAGAGGGTTTATGATGGAAGCCAAATATGATGGCTTCAATCTTCCCCATATTTAACTAGAAAAAAGTTCTACTCATTACAGAATAAATATCGTAGAAAGGTCAGACAGCTGGCTGAATTGCAGAGGCATCATGGATCTCATCAGCATGCACATGGAAGCTGCCCCCTTTATTGTAGCTGATAGCACTGAGGGCCAGCGTGCAGATGGGGTAAAGGAGGGAGGGGTCCACAAATGCATCTTTGGGGGGCTCCAAAGCTAGGAATGTAGGAAAAGGCAAAGAAATCATTGCTGACTCAGGCAATGACCAGGTAGGTAACAGTGGAACAAGTGAGGACAGCCCCATGATGTACAGGAGAAAAGAGGCATGAAAGAAAAATGATCCAGTCAATCAAGTCAAAGCATCCTAAGAGATCTTAAGAGAACAAATGTATCATGATCACAACTACAGATGACAGAATTTGAAACTTCTGTTAGGGCTGTTTTGGTGTTGTTACAAGAGGGGAGCAGATTCCAGAGATCCAAATTTGGAGTTGACTGAAAAATGGGCATGGATTTGGGAGGCGACAATACAATCAAGGACTTTAGAAAGGAAAATGAGATTAGAAATTGGTGGTAAATTACAAGGACAGAGGGGGCAAGGATGTTTATTTTCTGCATATGGGGTGTTAATGGATGTTTTGAAGAGGAAGTGCTACATTACCAGAGAAGAAGAAACCATAGACAATGTCAGATAGCATGGGGGCCCAGAAGAGAAGTTGGGTAGCAACAGTTTAGTGACAATGGGTTGAACGGAATAGGAGGTGGGTCTCAGGGAAAAATGAGTTTGGAGAATGCATGAGGTGAGTTAGCAGAGAAATTAAAATAAGACATGGGATCGGGGCTGGGGCAAACACTGAACTTATCACTATAGTTAAAAGAGTTTTTATTCAATGTGGTTAGGGTTTAAAATTATTTCAATATTCTGTTCACAGATCATCCCACTTCTGAAATACTCCAGAAATGAGTAATTCTGTACAACAATAGGATAATTACAGTTACAGACACAGGTGGGTAGTCAGACTATGACCTGGGGACATTTCGCAGCTCTGCAAACCCAACCTGGGAAAAAGTGCTCCAGGAGTTGGAATTTTCATTACATGAGGGAACAGGATTCTCTGGGAGTTGGGCCTGCCACCTCCAGAACCAGTGCGGAGGCGGGCTGGGTGCAGAGGCTGCCCGGGTGTGGAGGCTGTCCAGGTGTGGAGGCTGCCCGGGTGCAGGGGCTGCCCGGGTGCGGAGGCTGCCTGGGTGCGGGGTGGGCCGGGTGTGGAGGCGGCCTGGGTGCGGTGTGGGCCGGGTGGAAGGCCTGCTTCTGTGACTGAGCATTTTGTTGACTTTTCTTTTAAAAGCCGCAAAACATGAACCAGCCCTCCAGCCCTCATTCCTCACACCCCCTCAACCGCTGACACACTTCCCATGCCTTATGCATGCCAACCCATGGTTCCTATACCCTCATGGCATCTCATGCCCCCACCCCACCTCCCATGGCACCTCATGCCCTCCATGTCAATCTATGCCCCTCTGCCCACCCCAAGGCCCCTCATACTGCCTATACCAATCTATGCCCCCCATTAACCCCAATGGTCCTTTATAGTCCTATGCCACCTTATGCCACTTGCCCACCCTCCATGGCCCTTTATAACCCCTATGTCAACTCATGCCCCCTTCCCACCCCCCTATGGCAACTTAGTGCCAACCCATGCCCCCACCCACCACTCTGTGCCTTTACACCTACCATGACAATCGCCCAGTATCCACCATGGGCAGACCTCAGGAGACACGTTGAGAACAAATAAAATAGAGTTCTAAGTGTCTATTGATAAATTCACTATTTTTTTAAACAGTCTCATTCATAAAAACTCATTCATTGCATTTACATTCCTTCAACTACATCCCTATAAAAACAAACATTTCATTAAAGTGCTTAATCCCCTATAAAACAAATATTGGAATTCATAGTCCCGCTTCAAAGAGTCTATAACTACTTGGAGCTGTCAATCAAACTCTGAAATGGAAGGCATCCTACAGTGAAAATGGAAGGCTGTGGGATCAGTCACGTGCAATAATAAACTATGTCAGGCTTATGTCAACAAACAGAGTAAAATAACGCGCAATGATTTTTTTTTTAAACACTCCTGATATTTTTCAAAAATTTAAAGGGCAAGAGTTTTAAATATCCTAACAGCCTGACAGTTATCCCTGACAGTTCATTGTGACACTTTTGACTGTTACAATGAGCTTGACAGTTACTGAGTCTATACACTTTTTACACACGTTTATGCCTAATTTTAACAATCCCTAAGGGGCACCTTACCTCTCCTGAGGGGTATCCGTCCTTCCCCAAAGGGCACTTGACCTCCCCCAAAGATCTCCCAGGACCATATCCAAAGGGGAACCCTACCTCTCCAAAAATGTACCACCTCTCTAAAGGACACCACATAGTTCATATCAGCTCCTACCAGGTCTAACCGAGGCATGTCATGTTTCACACAACTGGCTCACCAAAACCACATAAGTAGAGGCAGCTGCTGATTTAAATTGGCAGCTGCTTCAGCAAATCCTGATTTCGGTCCCATTCCCACCCCCGTGAAAATGACAGTTGCCATGTTCAGGGGCGGGCTTCTGGATTTTGGGCTTCTCCACCGTTTTTGCAACGATGGAGATCTTCCATCCTCCAAAAATCTAGGTCTGCATCAGTGAGTTTTGTACTGGCCTCACTAGAAATAGCATTCTGGATAAAAAATTCAAAGTCATTTAAGGAGTAAAAGATTTTTTATCCTGTACCAAAGAAATACTCTGAGCTAAATTTGGTTTAGTGCACAAGCAGGTTTTTACTAGAAATGTGTAGGCAGACAGCACAGCTGAATGACAAGGTCATTAATCAAGGGAGATTAGTTAAGGCTCTCAAGTACAATAATTTAACATCAAAAACCCTGCTACTCACTGTTAGTCATGCAAATCAAGGGCTAGAATTTTAAGCTGCCCCTCCCCAACGGGTTCTGAGGTGGGGGGGGGGGGGGGGTGGGGGATGGTGAACTAAATTACACAGATAGGGTTCCCTCCGGGTTCCTGACTGCCCCAACCTCAGAGTGATTTTACATTGGGGCGGGAAGGCCCTCCGAAGGGAAGCCTGCCCTTGCCCCAGTTAAGGCGCTTTAGTGGCAACTCAATTTTTAGGCTGGCAGGCAGATGACAGCTCAGGGGGAAGGCCGGAAATAAAGCTAGTTGGATCTCGGCAGGAAAAGAGGGGGGGGGCAGTGGTTGCAGGGGGGCAGCACCTCCATCAGGAGCCTCCTTCTGACCAGGGGCATCCTCCCCTTAAGGCTCGGTGACCTCCAGAGCTCCCTCCACCAACCACAACACCCCCCAACCTATCCCCCGAGACTCCAGTTGTCGCCACCCCCGCCGCCCACCACCACCACCACCACTCCCCCTCCCAGCTACCCCCAAGGCACTCCCCCGGGACACCTGCCACTTACCTTGTCCTCCGGTTCCTGGGACTTAGTGCCAGGCAGCTCCCTGCAGTGCCTCTTCCGGCCACTGCAGCGCTGTGCCTGGAAGGACTGGAGAGCTGCCAACCAATCTGATTGACCAGCAGCTCTCTAAGGCAGGACTTCCTCCCAGGTGAGTGATGGAAGTCCCACCTTGTGCCAATCAACGTTTGTTAGAGCATAATATAACATCGGGGTTGCTAGAGTCAGCGGGGATGTGTTCTGAAAATTCAGGCCAAGGTTAAGTGTATATATAGGTTGGGGGCACTCATTGGATGATTACTTTAACACATATGAAGTGTCACTTATTGACACTAGTGGTAGGTTGTGGAGTTAGGAGCTGTATGTTTGTAATGTTTAACTTTGTGAATAAGTCTAAAACTGATTGAAGATTGACTTCTGGATTTCTCATTTGCCAACTGGTTGTAAAGGTTTAACAATGCCTCCAACCCCTACTATTTAGAAGAAATTCAAACAAGTCTTGATATTTAAGCCAACTGCATTCAGTCCTATGTACTCTAAAAGGTACTGTAAGAACAAGACAATACTTTGTTGTGTTGTACACTGGGAGGCAAGACCTAGTGCAGCCATCAGGTGACAAGGGCAGGGGCTAATTGCACCAGAGTTCACAGATGTAATTCAGTCCCCATTTTCAGTCAGGCGTTCACTTATTTTTGTATGATACTGTGATTTGTTATTATTTATAGTCAATTGGCAAAACTCAAAGAAATTTGAGAAGTAAAGTCGATTAGAGCAAAGGGGTTCCTCTGCAGACAGACTGAGAAGTTGGCAGACATAAACCAGAAGCATTAAAGGGCCAGCACTGTCAAGTGGGCCTGATTGAAGTGCAACAACTTTAAGTTTCTATTATAAATGTGGACACAGGAATTTATAATGGGAGAAAAAGTTGGCACAGAAATATGATAAAAAACCTAGCAGGAAGTAACATTTTATGGACAGGAAATATACACAGATGTAAGATTATTAATATATTGAAGTTATGCAAATCAAATTGTAGAAATAGTGACAGCCATGAGGGAGCTTGTCATGAATGAAGCCCTTCAAATAAACTAGAGACATCAGCATTTTAATACATTGATGGTTACTTTTGTAACTTGAGAAACAACAGTTACCTGCAGCCACAATTTGCTTTCTTAAATACTTGTGCTAAATTATTTTTTTTAGAAGGCTGAGTTTATTTGTCAATGTAGTGCATGTGCCGTTTTACTGCTTTGCTCTGTGAGGTCATTGTTAGCAACCGAGTAGGCAGTGACCAGAAGTAGAGATGCTTATCAAACTGCTATTAAAGACAATGATTAAAAGTCATACCTTCTCCAAGTCGGTGGGATGGAGGGGAGGGATGGAGCCAGGGATTGGGATGTGGAGTGAGGGAAAGCTTCTGATCCACCTGGTAAAGGCCGCAATTCCAGAATACAAACTCCATATCTTGGAAGGAGCTCCAGGGCTTCTTCCAGTCGGATCTTATTCAGACCCTGAAGCCGTTCAACCAGTTTTTGAGCCCACAGTGGGCGGGCACTCGGGACACAGCCTCCCACTCCATAGCCTCTTTCCCTTAACCCAGGCCTGTCAACGGGAAGAAGCCCCGGAGCTGAAAACGTGGGATATGGAAACGTGGGATGTAATCCGGAATTGCGGCCTTCACCAGGTGGATCAGAAACCCACACTCCCTCCCCATCCTGATCCTCGGAAACTGCTGAAAATTACATCATTGGTTTTCTGCTCATGTACGGACAAGTGCGCATGCACACACGGAGATCAGTGGTCATCTTGCATGGCCATCGTCCATTGACAGGAGACAGTGTTTTTAAAAAAGGGAAATGTAGTTAAGGCGATGAAGGCTATCGAGTTGAACTCCTGCAGATGCCAAGACAGTTAATGGCCATCTGCAAAGAAGATGCTTGCACTGAAATCACTATCCAGAGCAACATTTGCACTCAGAGACAAAATAAGGACCTTTTCTGAATTTCTTCCATCTAAAATCCAAGACCTAACAGGAAACCTGTGAGAAAAATGGCTACCCTACCCCAATTGAAAAGGAATCCTGCAGGTGTTCAACTAATTCATTTCTTGTCCTTTTATCTCATTGCCACTTTGGCACAGCACTCTATTTCATCAGTCTTTTTAGCACATCCGTATGTCTTTAGAGCTGAAAACTGAATTGACAAAGATGGTTTCTCATATACCTGTCCTGTTAACCTTCGAACAATCACTGCTTCTAGTAAAATAATCGATAGAAGTTTGTGTTGGGCTGATACAATGGTTTATCAACCTAAACAGACCTTGCACTAAACAGAAATAAATTTAAACAAATATAGAAATTTCTCTATTTGAAAGAAAGTTAAACCCTTTGCTTTTCACATTTTTCTCCCCTCCCCTGACCTCACATTGCCTGCAATCCAGGAAGTGACCTGCTCCCAGTCTCCAGCAATGCTGTTAGGAGGTATGCAAAAGTTTTGCAATAACTCTCCTGATGTTTGCTTTCTCTTTGAGGAAACCAGGCAGTGTGTGGCAGTGAGCCCTTGCCCAATACCTGTGCATTGGCGATCCAAAGCTGGTAAGGCAAAGCATTGCAAATTCCTACTACAGTAGACTGCCGTCTTTATTCTCCACAAAATACAAAGCAGCGGTAATTTTGATGTGGACTTTGCAATGGATACATTTAAGCCTTTGTTGCCAAATATTCTCTGAGTCATACTGCACATAGCTTGTGGTAAAACACACCACCAGGGGAATAAAGTCACTCCTGGTCAACGGTGACATTAGGAACCTTGTGGATCAGCTTTGGAGCCTGCATACTTGAGTATCTATTCTGCGGGACCAATATTTCCTCTTCCAGCTGGAAAACCAGGATCCATGCAAATACCCTAGAAGTGTTGCAGCAATGAAGAGTTGAAGACATGTCATTAACTCACTAAGAATTTAAACAACTGCCACTGGAAGAAATATGCCTGCATGGTAATAGTTGCCTCTTGGAGCCGTGATCCAACCTTACACTAAAACTTAAACATTCAAATTGCAGATTCTCCTCCCAAATCCAAAAAGGAACCCCAGTAAAATGCCACCTTCTTTCTCTGCTTGGGAGAAAGATTCCTTAACATTTTACAGTTCCTTGCAACTTGATTGCTTCAACGTCAGAGGGGATTTGTCATAATGGAAAGAGACATTGAGAGCTCAGTCTCTCTTAATCCCCTTCCATCCAATAATTTCACAACTCCACTAAATTCCTCAACAGCCCAAAGTAGCTAAAGAATCCTAAAACATGTTAGGGTTAATGGCTGGTACCAAGAATGCCCCTAAGACCTGACACGTGATGAGAACAGAGTAGAAATAGCTCAACGTGAACAAGCTCAGAAGATGAAAAAAATAGTTCTTTCATCTTGTTGCATAGAGTCTAAAAGCTCCTTATATAATTTATGTATTTTTATTCCTTGGTTTTGGTTTTTGCCTTCACACTGCCTGTTTTCATGTTTTGACTAGTCCCAGCTGGCAATCTGCATAATTTGAATTTTGTCAAAAGGGCAATATCTGTCCCCAATTTACCGCTGATTTCACCACGTACCTGTTACACTAAATATAATTAAGAGAAACTGGGTATTCCTGCTCATTCCTTGATTAATTCACTCATCCTGGAACTAAAGATACTGGATCATTAAAGCACCCTGAATGCGTCTCTCTCATCAACATGCAACACCTATATGCCTGAATCTGTAAAGCTGGGCAAATGTTAAGCTAACAAAGTGAAGAATCTTGTTTTCTTATTTTGTTCTAAATTAGCATTATTAGGGCTGTCTAGATCTACTCACCTGGTCAAAGTAAACTCTTTCCTATGTTAACGATATCTGCTTTGATATGGCTCAGCTTGTAACCTTAATTACAATGATCTGGACATGTAGAGCATTTCTTTTCTTTTCTAATTGATGCACAAGTGCTATCTACATGTGGCTACATTAATTTGATATAACTTCAATTGGCAATGATTGACTATTTAACCCTTTTCCCTTTCTTCATTATTATTCTGGGTTAATTCTCAGAATGCTTTGAGTCCCTATATGTTTAAATAGCACAACTGATATGTAATAACTGACAAGGACAGTTCTGAAAAATCCAGTAGTGTGCCTCTGCAATATACATTTCTATCATTTGGCTTATATTAGCCTCTGTCCCATTACAGTTTGCTTGTAATTGTTTTCTCATTTTTATTTGTTGCCATTTTAGTGACAGAACACAAAAAGAACTCAAGGATATGTATAGTTCCCAGTTGGCCTCAATTATCAGCAAATGATGCTTAAAATCTGTATGGTCACCATCACCTCTTTGCAGATAGAACTAGGAGTACTAGATCAGTCAGGGAGAATTTGGGATGTTCTCCTTCCTAGAAAGAAGAGTGAAATGTGTGGCATGAAGGGGGAGAAACCAGATGAGAGGAGTTAAAATGCATGATTATATTTGGCATGCAGGCTCCACACAGATAGGTGTGAGAAAGTTTGTTTGTGCTCTACTGAAATTGTTCATGTTGTACAAAGAAGAGACAGCTAGGGATTGGAGGTGTATCAATGAGGTTACTTGTGCATGATCTGAGTTAAGAAGATGAAAAGTGTTTATGAGAACTATGGGACTTGGTGTTGAAGGTGATAACCCACGGGACTATGCAACATCCCTAAGATTCACTTATTTGGTAGGGTTTAAGCGGCATCCTCTTGACATCATATCAGCATCTACTGAATGAAATGTGTGGCTGACAGGCATGGCCCAGAGATTTCCACCTGGAATTCAGCGTATGCCGGTCTGCAACCAGGAAGTGTGTGGGGAAGACCCGCTCTCTCATCAATTTCCTCCTTACCCTCCATGAAAGGAAGCCTTCTATTTTTGGCTCAATTACTAATTATGCAGGGAGTTGCAGGCGAGGATTCATGTCATAGCATTATCTGAATGTGATATTACCAAGAAACTCAATAAAGTCTTAGCAGCCATTGCTTCAAATCATCCACAGCGTTTCAAAATAATTCCAATATTCAAAATACACGTATTACATGTGCCTGATAATTAGAGGTAATTACAGCCTAACATCTAAAATGGGAAAATGCTTGAGATTATTCTGCAGAATACAAGAAATGAGCCTGTAAATACCAAAGGTACCCATAAGAAGTAATCAGCATGGTTTTGGAAGTAAGTCATGTCTTACAAACTTACTCCATTTTTTTGAGGTGATAATTAGTAAATGAGGGTAGTCCAGTAATTTACCTGGATTTCCAAAAGATATTTCTCAAAAACTCATTACATGAGGTCAGAAAAAGGCTCAGTTAACAAATTGTCTAAACAGACTGAGAACTGGCTTGGAAACGAGAGTGAAACAAATCTGCAGAACTCCCCTGGGACCCCCACAAGTTAACATTTTTGAATGATACGGAACAGGTTCTCTGTAGTAGTATTAATTAATCTACTGATGACACAAAGCTATCTGATAAGGTGATAAGTAGAAATGTTACCATCTTCAGAGAGATTTGGGCCAATTACATAGATAAGCTAAGGTATGGCAGATAGATTAAAATCTGGATCAAAGTTGATCCACGCCAAAAGGAACAGGTACCATAAACGAAATAAATCAGAAAATGCTGGAAAGACTCACAGGTCTGGCAGCATCGGTGGAGAGAGAAACAGAGTTAACATTTCAAGTCTATATGTCATATTTCAGGTTTCTAGCATCTTCTGTATTTTGCTTTTATTTTAGGTACCATAAACATATGGATAGCATGAAAAGATCTCCACTAGTAAAATCTGGAAGACAAAGGGCTTGAGTAGTCATTAGATCCAGTCTAAGGCAGCTATTACCAAGGCAGATCCGATACCAAGCAAGTCAGAACAGGTTGTACTGACATGGTACGAATCATTGTTAAGACTATTTCTGGTGTTAGGCGTTCAGTTTTCATTGCCCTACCTCAAAGATGATGATACACTAGAAAAGGTTCAGAGAACAGTGACCAGGATCATCCCAGGCTTCAGGGGATTAAGTTATATAGAAACGCAGATGTGGTTCAACTGATCTTCACACAAAAATAAGCTACAATAATAGATGGTATAGACAAAGTGGAAGCAAACGTAAATGAGCACGAAGACTAAAAGGGCAAAATGCAAAATCTCCAAGAGAAGGTTGCTGATTCAGGATCATGTGGAATCTATTAAAAAAAGAGCTGGCTTCTACCACTGTTTCTGGTACACGTCCTAACAAACCTCTGTGTTAAAAAAATTTCCTACCGTCACCCTTCATTCTTCTGGTGACGCTCTTAAATTTGCGGCCTCTGGTTTCTGACTCACCTTAGAAATATTTAACCACATTGATGGATTTTTTTTCAGGCAAAGTTGTGAAAGGAACATAATGTCCCAGAAGTTGTGGATTAATAGGTGGTGCTGAAGGAAGGTCTCGGATGGAATAGTTAGACAAGGACTTTAGAAGAGAAGGCTACATGGGCTGACTGACCTGATTAGATTTATTTTAAAGATAAACTTTGTGTGCGTTTCTTAAAAAAAACCATTTTTCAACACCATTTCAGCCCATAATTTTGTAGAGCTTTGTCCAATACTGGTAAAACTGCTATAACTATTATTACATAAAGAAACGGCCTAGTGCCAAACAAGCAGCTAACAGCCATGTTTGTTGGCTGTTGCTTTTATTCTCCTGCTGGTGAAAGTGGCCCACATACACTGGGTACTTTTCTCAGCAGAAGAGTAGACCCATGAGTAAATACACAGAGCCACTTTAAGAAGAGCTCTATTCAGCAAATTAGGAACTATAACTAGTTACAACATCAACTGAACTCAGTGAACAATTAAGATTTTTTTGGGGGAGTCTCAACAATGACTTGGGGACAAATGAAGTGAGGCAATGTTGCTTTGATGGCAAATTCTATCACTTCCAGCAGTGTACAAGTCATCTTGAAGCCAACAACAGAGGCAATTCATCTAACATGTATAGTTCAAAAACATACTTAATTTTTTTCAAAATGTATGTGGTAGAAGGAACATGTATGAAAGAGCAGTTGTTTACATTATAGGAAATCCCACTGATGATGCCGAGCTCATCGCCCACTCATACCTGTGGTGGTTGTGGGTTGTGAGGTTTGATCTCACTCAGTGGAGTAGTTTTCATAAACCACTGTTCATCATTAAATTGCATGAAGCTTTTTTTTTTTGCTAATGAAGCTAATGACTGAGTAAACAGTATTAAAAGGAAATATACTTAAAATACAGAAAAGATTTGAAGTGCTGCTGAATTACTTTTCAACTGTACCTGGATACTGAAAACAGTAGTGATCGAACATAAGAAGTCATGACGAATGCACTGGCAAATTCAGATTCTGATTTTTTTTTCCAGCAAAATTTCTTAACAATTCCTTAAGAAGTAGTATGTTGAAAGAAACTTACCCACTTCATCAAAATGCATGGCTTGCAACATTAGGCAAACAATTAGAGGACAATGACTAGGAATAATACATTCTGAAATCAATTACACTGAGGCAAAATCAGGTTGAAATTAATTTTTCGCTGCTCAAAAGCAACAGCTTTTACAGTTCTCCTTAAAGCTATTAAAGTCACAGTACATTCAAATCAGGCCAAATAGTTTGCTCCCCCCATACAAAAATATCTGATACCCCTTTTCACAGAAGCATAATCTTGATAATTTAGCTTACGTTCCATCATGAAATTTCCATAATCAGACTTACATTGCAAACTAACCTTTTTTTCTTCAACATTTTACCCAACAATACATAGCACTTACATTTCATTGTTGCCTGACTGTGAAGTATAAATATACCACAGGCACATGGCAGAGACATTAGCTCTAAGTCAGATGTATGCAATGCCAAATTTTAAGGGCATCTAATATGCTTATTGTTCATGGTAATGAATGAACTGTATTCAGCATACTTCTTTTATTGCTAATAAAACTGACACCAAAAAAAGAGGATACTTTGAATGGGCAGTGTGCAGACCAACATGTTGCATGTAGTAATGTAGTTTCATAGTTTTAACCTACACTTGTACAGGTTAACCAGCTTGCTTATTAATTAACACATTTATCCTCTGGTTCTGTTCAGAATTCAGCTCCTGAGGGTCTTTATTTGCTGGCCAGCAACAGTACTATGCCTATATATTAGTAGTGTTTTTCATTCCATGGGACCACATTGCCAAGGAAATGCCAACTCAGTCTGTGTCCCAACAGAACAATCTAACCTCAGAACATTGGGTTCTTGGAGTTGTGACTCAAGATTATTTGATCTATTTTCAATCAAGTTTGCTCAGTTTTACTAGCATCAATTAATCAACTTCACAAAGCCTCATGTTATTCCAAGAGTTGGAAAATAGGTTACAGTATTCAATAACTCAGGTCAGGTCAGGCATCAAAGTATTATTGAAGACACCCAACCAGGTTACAAATGGGTTATTGGAGCCCAACAGCACAGGTATCTTTCTGGGAGACTGAATGCATGCAACAAATAATACTGAGCTGTTTTAAAATATGCCTCTGTTATAGTCTTGCTTCAAATAATTTCACTTCAGATTTGAGTTAGCTTCCATCCTATAACAATTCACCAAGATATCAGCTTTAGTTGCATTTTACTAAAGAGAAAATGTCTTGCATATTTACTCATACCAAGATAACGGGTTGTTCAAAGCTTCCTTCAGGCAATAAACTCAATAATAAATAGTGCTATTTTCAGAAGAGCAAGGAGTTCTCCCTGTGTCAAAGCCAATATTCCTCTCTCAACCAACACCATCAAAAAATAGAAAATGCTGGAAATACTCAGCAGATCTGGCTGCACCTGTGCAGAGAGAAACAAAGTTAACATTTCAAGTCAATGACCTTTTGCCAGAACTGGAAAGAGTCAAGAGATGTAACCTGTTTTAAGCAAGCACAGAGACAAAGGGGAAGAAGGGTGGAAAAGAACAAAAGGGAAGGTCTGTAAAAGGGTGGCAGGTTAGAGTTACATCTCAAATATTTTCCAATTCAGATCAAAGATTGTGGACCTGAAATGTTAACTCTGTTTCTCTCTCCACCATTTGAGTATTTTCAGCATTTTTTATTCTTGTTTCAGATTTCCAGCATCTGCAGCGTTTTGCTTTTCCATCAAAAATAGATGGACTGGTCACTATTGTTTGTGGGGCATTGCTGTCTTCAGATTGTCTTCAATTCATCAGATTGGCTGTTTGTTTGTCTACACAACAATAGTGATTGCAATTTTTAAATAATCCAGTAGTTATAAAGCACGTTGGGACATCTCAAGGTGTAGGCACTATAAAAATGTAAATTCTTGCATGAAATGGAAAAAGATTATTTTAGCCCAGCAAACATCAATGGCAAAGCTAGATTTCGAAAGATATTAATGGATTGGAGAGCCTTTAGAAAAGAAACAAGACTGAATCTCAGATTTAAAACTCTGAAATTATGATGACAGACTCCTATGATCAAGCTCGTTTTTGTCAGAGGAAAGTAAAAAGTGTGTACTGTGTGGAAGGCTTTCATGTTCATTATTAACAGCAAAACAATGTTTAATGGATACATTCATTATTTTGCTATAAATAGCAAATGGCAGAAGTATTGCCCTTAGCAGTTAAAAATGCTGAAAGAGGTGGATACTATTAATTCAGCAAACTTTATTCAATTAGTCTTCACCACCACTGCCCTCCCACCCCATCTCCCTTAAATATAGGAGGGGCAGAATGGGGTAAACTTATGCAATGTTGAATTTCATCCTCAAAACCATTCTTCACCTATAAGCCTACAGAACAATTACTGCCAGGTTGTTTGGTTGGGAGTGGGGGTGGGAAGGCGGTGGAAGAGATATCATAGTGGGGTTCAACCCCAGACTTACATAATGTTCACTTACAGATACCTTCCAGCAGATGTCATTAGGCAGAGATCAAGTACAAAATCTCCAGCTATTTTTTCTTCTCCCCACACAAGGCACCTTTAAGCAAAATGTAATGCATTCAATGCACTACAATGCCTGGATGGAGCCAATTCAGCATGGATCAGGGATTTCTTGATCTGTAAGGTTCAATTTAAACAGTGCAACCTGCTGAGAAAGGGGGAAGCCCTAAGCAAGAGATTTAATTAAAATTATGTTCATAGAAATAGAGGACACAAGTAAAAAGTCTCAGCAGCGACTTGAGATTTTGATTCTCTGTATAACAGTAAATAAAATGAGCGGAATAGATGTCTATCAAAAGCAAATACTAGCAAAATTAGTTAACTCTTTAGAAAAGACTTAAATATATGGCAAATAATTCAATGCTAGATATTGATCAAATATTTTATGAAATACAATTATTCCAGTGCTCCTACCATAGAGTTATCATGAAAACCCATAAGCTGTCATTCCAGTGGCTTAATTTAAATAATGACAGCAGGAATCTGAAACACGAGAGGGAACATCTCAGGTACCACTTATCAAAGGAGGTCAGAAATTACTGACTGGGTACTAGCACAGCCCCAACCACCCCCACACGCACACACACACCTAGATAATGCCACAATGCTGTGCATCAGACATGTCCATCAAACCATTTCTTCTGAATGACAATTTATTTGCTGGTGTTACGTCAGATGTTTCCTACAGTTTGGGCTTTAAGATTGATTTTATTCTTTCCCTCAAACAGAACATCCAAATGCTAACCTTTGTTTTAGGGTATGGAAACTATGCTATCTGGAACAGGATGGCCTGTCGGGTGGGACATTTCCAGTATACGTTTCCTCCCCTATCGCTAATCACAGCAAAAATTTGTAAAGCCAAAATCATGGCTGAATCTGGGAGTTTCCTCCTTGTGTTGCCAGTTATTTTTTTGCAAATGATTTTGTGGCATCTTCAAAGAGAACTTTCCCTTCCAATTTAAAAGAAAAGTTCTGATCTCTTGCTTTCAAGAAATAGATTGACCACTAAATGGTTAACTTCCAAGTTTTCTAGATATTTAAGATGTACTAACTAATGTTGTCTGAACACATGAAAATATACTGATGCTAATTTTCAGAGCTTGGGAAGTACAAGAGATGAATTTAGCAAAGATTCCTAAGTGTAACAATAACACATTTGTTCTCACAGCATGACAACACAAGAGTTATTAACAAGAAAATTAACACCTAAAGGAAAGAAGTGGCAGAGGAATTTAAGATGAGTGAAAAACAGTAGCATCAATTAATTATTTTCTAGAAATATTCATTAAGGAGGATAATGCTGACTTGCTAACTTAATTGGATTGTAGTGCAACGAAAATCCAACAAGATTCGAAATCAGTACGGACAAAAAGTTTGGTAAGTCAAAGAAACTGAAAATTAACTAATTCACTGAGTTAAGGGGCATATATCCAAGAGTCAAAATTAGGGAAGAGGAGTGTGAGCATTGGCTATAGTCATAAATGAATGACAGGTTGTTGCTGACATTCTGTAGGAATTAAAGTCAGCAAGTACAGCATCTATATTCATAAAATGAGAATAAATCTAAACCTGCCAACTACCCACACATTAGTCCAACATCAATACTAAAATACTGAAACCCATTCTAAAGAATGGGTTACACAAGTGCCTAAGAACTAATAACTTACGAACAAACAGCCAATATGTAAATCCTGCATGACAAATCGCCTCAACCTATTTGAAGACATTATAAGTAAAGTTGAATCCCCTCCAATTAATCTAGAATTTGTCCCTTAGCAACATCATCCATAGGGCAAGCTTCATTCTGTATAGCAATGATAGCCACCCTGATCCTATAAATCTCACATTCTATCCATCACCATTATCATTTATATCTACCTCCCCAACATTCCATCACTCTATCTTGCCTTTGTCACTTCCAAACTTGACTCATCCAAAGCTTGCTTTACTATTCCAAATCCCTCCTTACAGCTCCCAAGTCCTCCTTACCAGACCTCAATTTTTCTGCCACATGTGTCTTGTCCTGCATTAAAACATACTTGTTCCCCACCCTTCCCAAATTTCACTGTTCCCCTATAAGTCAGTGCAAGGATCTGTTCCACTTTACCTCTGCAAGCTCCTCCGGTCCTATAATTCCTCTCAAATGCTATGTTCTTGTGACTCACGAGTTCTGTCACTCCTGCCAGCCCTTCCCCATAGCCATCCTTTTACCCTATCATTAATGTCAGAGCCACCACCTGCTATAGTCCTATTCTGTGGAGCTCCTTCCTCTAATCCTCTCCACATCTATCTGCCTTTAAAAACCTTCTCAAAATCCATTTCTTCAACAAAACTTCGAATCATTGCTCCTAGTCTCTCAATCTTGGCTCAGCATCCATTTTCTGTGAAAAATTTTGGGATGTTTCATTCATTAAAAGGATTAAGCAAATTCAAGCTGTCGATGCTGTAGTTTATTTATATTTTCAGAAACCTTTTAACGAATGCTCGCAAGAAGAACATCCAACAAATTAAAAATCATGGGAATCCAGGAATAACAACAGACTGAGTAAGAGTGGTATTAAAAAAGGAAACAGAATATTTTTGAGAGATACAGTGGCAGACATGGGAAGGTACACACATTTAAGAGGATACAGAGCTAAGGAAGCCCCAATCAAACTGGTTAAAGTATTAAAAACTATAAATGAGACAAACTCAGAATATGCCCTAAAATAAGGCCAGTATGACAAGAGAGTGTAACTCTGAATTTGCCAAAAGTAAATCTTAGACAGATATTAGAAAAGATGTATTTACTCAATAGTTAATACATTTGGAATAATCTCCTAGGTAAAGGTGAATAGTACGTTCTCATTGGTTTTTATATTCAGCCAATCAAGAAGAACTCTACCCAAAGCTTTAGACAAAAGTATTAAAGGAAAAACAATGCCTAATGGAGTCATATTATACAACTTTTAACAAGAGTGTGCACTCACATTAGACTACTGACAAATTAAATATTTAGTTTTCTCTCCTTTGTTACATTTATAAATGGCTTGCATAAAAGCCTAAAGGGGACACAGCAGAAATAGAACTTTGTGATTTTTCTATTCATTTCAACACTATTCATTTTTGCATTGCTGCAGAAACTACAGTCCTTAAGAATCAACAAACAAGATGATCTAAAAAATGTCTACATACAAACAATGGCACAGTTATAACTACTTGTTGCAAGTTTACTGTTAGTTTATACATCTACACCCATCAGACTAGATTGTGGCTTGCTATATTTTGTGTCATATGTTTTCCTTCTCACAGTTAGTTTTACACCGTGCCTTTTTTCTCCATGGAAAAGAAACTTGGGCACTGTGAAAAAACAGACTAATGACTTACTATCAGCCTGTTTTCCACCTGGCATTGATCGACTTCACCCACTTGTGCTCACAAAAGTAGTACTGTACTACATATTGTTTAAAGGTAATACTATCATGACTATCTGGTTTGCAAATGACCAAAAATTGCAACAGAAACATAAATATATGGCAATATATTTGATCAAGATGTCAAAATGTGATATTACTATGAAGAATTAATACAAATATCACAGATATAAAATTTTATCCACATTTTCTGCACTCAAGATCTGCATAAATACTGCATGTTTCATTGCTAGTGTGACAGATTAAACTACAGAGTTACAGTCCCAAGGTTGTGCTTCCTGCCTAACATCCTTAATGATTCATCATCTTTAGAAATATACTGATCCATACAATAATTTTGTGCATAGCCTGCCCATTTATCTGATGGCTTATCCAAGATTGAAGACTCATAGCTTATCTTTCTGATTGTTGTGTGTTGTAACTATTGTACAGAGTGTAACTTCTGGTTTGTTATTCTTGTGACCCACATATTGTACCAATATTTTCTATGCCATATAAGCACTATGAAAACTGCCTGCGTCCCAGTCATTATTAAAGTTAAACTGGTAGATTATAACAGTGGTTACCACTTACATAAAGTGAGCTTTTGACTTAGTGGTAGCATTCCCACCTTCAAGTCAACGGATTTGAGCCTCACTGTAGGCAGCCCCAGGCAGTGGAGACTAGAATAAAGTCTCTAAATGTAAATATCCAGTGGGGTACTCGCATCCAGGCAGAGTGGGCACTGATCCATTAGGAAAGCAACAGTAGCCACCTCAGCTACACTTTCCTAGTATGTGGTTAAAGAATCTTGTGAGAAACTCAAGTTAGCACCTGCCCTCAGGCAGAATATACGGGCAGGTGGACAGACCACTTACATCTCATTACTATATATAAATGACAAAATACATTCGTAAATAAATAAATCTGAATAGTATCTGATGTGATTGCCTTCCTACTTGTACTCTCTCCTCATTGGGCTTCCACTCATTCCTCAGTACTTGGCCTAGCACAGTAGCATTCCATTGGTTCCAACTCCTAGGTTGACTGCATGCAGGAGCAACATGGCAGCTGATCCACCAGCAATAAAAAAAATGTTGCATGAGAATTCTGCATTACAAGAAATGTGCTAACATTCTGGAATATACCAGCCTGTTTAGTACAATTAGGGTTTGCCGTTATATATTTAAGTCAAAACATTACATATCATTTAATATGCTGACTCAAAGGAGATTTTGATTGATTCCTACATTGATTTCTCCAGTGGATATTTAGAGATTCCAACAATTGGCTGGTGAGCAGAATATTAAGATCAAGGCCCTTACGTGATATAGAGCAAAATAGTTGCAACTTCACAAAACAGAGCATGCAACTAGTACCCCAAAGTACCAAAAGGTACGGCTGAAATGTGTTAATAAAACAAACATTCAGTGCCATTGCCGTATCTAAACTGTGTGTTGTCCTACCTACCAAGCACAGAAAGATTCAGTGACAGGTTTAGATGAAATTCCTTTTACCTAATGCAGGAAAATGTAGAAAGGTCATAGGAGCATGGGTACTTGAGAAATTACCACCGTTCTAAACTATCTCTGTCTATGCAGATGACAGGGGAGCCATTTGGGATGTAGAGGCACTCTAAAGACCTGTCAGTGTCATCATTTTAAAACAGCATGACAAATTCCTTCATCAGGTTTTCTTAGTGAAGTTTCTTCTCCCTGCATTTGCTTTGATGAATTTCTGTTTATCAAAGCAAGAGATATTACTGCTGAGGAGTAGGACACCTTTCACATTACAGACATCCAGTATCAACATTAAGTACTTTCAGCCAGGTACAGCCCAGCTAAAATCAAAGTTAAGTTCCCTCCACTGATGTCCCAACAACGTGCCTTATCTCTAACTTCAGAGGAGCAGCCCCAAACGACACTAGTGTGACAATAGCCATTTCCAAGAGCATCCTCCAATCTCCTAGATTGTGCGTGCCAATAACTGCTGACTTAGGGACAGTTTGTGCTTTGAATCGAACAGTCTAAATTAATTTCAAATAGGATCTTTATAGCCAACAGAGGGCCCATCAGTCGGGAATAAATCCAAACAACTTGCAAAGTAAAAAGCTAGCATGCAAGCCAGTTCTCCAGCATAGAACATATTGCCAGTAAATTATTTTATTTTGCCTCTTAGTATGGAGAACTAAGAAACCTAAACAGGCTAGTTTATGTTTCCAATATATAACAAATCCTCAATCTGCCTGAGCAATATTCCATCGTGTTTCTAAATGTGTAACATCCATAAGATATTAGTTTGAAATTTATTACACATTCCAAATATAATTTTTTGTTTCTGGTTCAATTTAAAATACAGCTCTAAGTACATTTTACAACCAAATTGCAACATAAAATGCAAACTGAACTCGAGAAATTACCACTTAATGCATCAAACCTGCTCCTTCCAAAGATCAGGTACAATCTATCAAATCATCGGTCCTACCCCATCTACTTAATATCATCAGGAGAAATTCCATGTAAAAATACACTGATCACCAAAGATAATCAGGCAAGACTTCAGAATATTAGTTGCCCATCACTTTTGCCCTTGGGCTGAGTGACTTGCTAGGCCATTGCAAAGGACAGTTAAGAGTCAACCACATTACTGTAGGTCTGGGAGTTACATGTAGGCCAGGCCGGGTAAAGATGGCAAATTTCCTTCCTTAAAAACCATTAGTGAACCAGGTAAGTTTTTATAACCAATCAATGATTGTTGTCATAGTCACCATTACTGCGACTAGCTTTATATTCCAGATTTTTTATAAATTGAATTTAAATTCCACCTGCTGCTATGGCGGGATTTGAACCTATGCCCCCAGGGCGTTAGCCTGGGCCTCTGGATTACAAGTCCAGTGGCATTACCACTACATTACATCTCTATTAAATAACTGTGGTGCTCCCCCCTCCTCCCACAATATATTTCATCCAGTCCCGAAATGCAAAGGAACCATCATATGTCATGGTGTATTTGATCCAAAAACTTCCAATACCTTTCCTAACCAGATTATATATTCATTCCTATTACACTTATTCACTGTGAGGAGAAATGTTTTTCTAAGCCGTAGACTAACTGGAGCCTTGTTGGGGCTTAAATTCATTAGTGCCCTAACCTAGGTGCAATCAGTACAGCCTCCAGGAGTCCCTTTAAGAACTGTTGGTTCGATTACTCGAGTCTGAAAAAATAGCTGGAGTTTGGGCAGCGTAAGCTCTGACTAAACAAATTTTGCAAAAGGATCCGTCTAAAAAGAAAGGACCTGCCAAATTTGGCAGTGGCCTTGGCACACATGCAAAAGTGGAAGTGGGCCTTCAGGTCTTTTCACTGCTAAATTTACCACAATTGTGCTTGTTTTAAACCTGCAAAATGGAACAATTATTTTGAATGTAGGCCCCATTCATTTTAAAGCTATTGTCCCCAAGTTATGTGCTTACACATTAAATCATTGAATTAAGTCATAGAATGATGCAACACAGAAGGTGGCCTTTCAGTCCACTGTGCCTCTGCCAGCTCTTTGGTAGTGCTATCCAGTGAGCCCCTCTCTTCTCCAATAACACTTCTATGCTATTAATTGCAAATGCCATTATTACGTAGAGCTAAGTAACCAACTGTAAATTTTGTCTTTTTAATTTTATTTTTACCCCTTCAATTACTTAATTTTATTTTGTCCCCTTCAATTATTTAAATCTTTTTTGAAAATTACCATTAAGACCTTTTCCATCAACTTTTCAGGCAGTGCATTCCAGATCATACTTACCATGTAAAATGTTTCCTCAGCTCACCTCCGGTCCATTTGCCAATTATCTTAAATTTGTGTCCTCCCATCCATCTGCCACTGGAAACAGTCTCTCGATATTTATTCTATCAAAATCACTCATGATTTTGAATATTTGGTCAAACCTACCCTTAACCCACTGTCGTCAAGGAGAACAACCCCAGGTTCTCCAGTTTTTCCACATAACTGAAATCCCTCATTTTTAGTACCATTCCAGTAAATCTCTTCTGCGCCTTCTCTCAGGCCTTGACATAATTCCCAAAGTATGATGCTCAGAATTTAGCCCGATTCTGCAGCTGAGGTCAGCCACGACATTGAGGACAACCTTTATATTAGGGAGACCAAACATAGATTAGATGATGCTTTGCGGCCATACCTCCATTCAGCCTGAGCTTCCAGTTACTGGTCATTTTAATTCTCTGATCCATTCCCACTTTGAACTTGGCCTCCTACACTGTTCCAATAAAGCCCAATGTAAGCTCAAGGAACAGCACTTCATCTTTCCATTAGGCACATTATGGCCTTTCAGATTCAATTCTGGGTTCAACAATTTCAGATCATAATCACTGCCCTCAATGTTTTAAAGATTTTTGTGTGTTTCTGTGTATTTCTGTTTTTATATGGCAGTTATTGGCAATGATTCTGCTTTTCCCATTTACACCTCCTGTAGACACAGTTTTTGTTACTTTATTTGACCCATTGCCATTCCCTTTAACCTTGTGCCATCATCCCTTTGCCCTTTCATCTCTTCTGCCTTCCTTCCGATCACAGATCTTCACTTCCGTTCATTTACCACTTCTCCCGCCTCTGTTCTTGCTTAAAACTTGTTACATCCAAACTGAGGTACTGAGCTGCCCACTTTTCAGGTGCAAAATGAGATGGCTGTGAGTTGAATACTGGCCTCCACAGTGTTTTAAATGAAACCAGCTGTCCAGGGAGACAAAAAAATTTCCCTGGTACTACTGTTTCTCTTATGGTTAATACAATCCACTTAAAATAACTTTTCAGTAGGTGGCAAACTAAGTAATTTTAATCCATGATACTTGTTAAAAACTATTAACATGTAATATGCTATTAATTGCAAATGCCATTATTATGTAGAGCTGAGTAACCAACTGTAATTTTTGTCTTTTTAATCTTTGTGAGTTTTTATGCAGAGAATGGAACTTTTTCACTTTGATTGCCATTGTCAGCATCAAGAACTAGTAGTTTAAGATATGGTACTTCTAGCTACAAAGAAAAGCTCTTTCTACTCTGGCCTGATACTTGTCTGTCCAACCTAAGAGTGATGGCTGCACCGTATCAAACTCCTCCTCTGCAAAAGCCATTTCTTTAAAGTTTTAAGGACACTGTAAAAAGAAGCATTTGCACCTTATCAAAAATATGAGCAGATTCATACTGTGGGCTTAAATCGACTAATAACTGAGACTGCAGACAAAGAAGGGGGAAAATGAGTATCACCTCACTAAGGACAAGTTTATTGCTGGAACTTGCAGCCTACAAGTTGTTAGTCTGATTTTCAATGAAATCAGTGAATTCAAATTTCCGATGCCCCAGGTGACTGATGGAAGACGGGAACTTTGAATTTGCTTCTTTCATTCCAAACCTCTGTAAGTGGACAAACTGATTCTGAGAAACTAGCCTGCTCCAAGTGAGTAAAGGAAGTTGCTTCAGAGATGAGTTGTTTGCCTTGCTGTTTGGCTGGCTATCGGGATTTGACAGCTGCTGGCTTGCTCGACTGTATGGTTGTTGTTAAAACAGTAGATTGAAATTTTTCACACTCCAGGAATCTACTCCATTAGTTCCTCAGAGCACGGGAAATTTAAATCTGTTCATTTTAATGCATGTGCATTCTGTAAACAACCTTACTCCACACCCCGCACCAACCCCAGCAACACATGTACGTGCAATATGTCCCATACCTATTTCCCCCAATGGTTTGTATAAATCGACAACCACGGAAACCCACATATATTCCACATTGAGTGCCCACAATCAGTGGTCAAAACTATTGAATAGTCTACCCACGATTCAAATTTAGATACTAAGTTGAAAGTGCAATAGGTGAGGCCATTCCGCCATTCAATTACAAATTCTTAATTACAAAACAAACTAATTGTTTCCTCTCTGAACCAACCAATGTATGCATAACATGATCTTGTACTATTGTACTACAAGAAGATGTCATCTGGTCATTAATATTCCGTGCTATTGGCATTACTACTGTAGCAATATGTCAGAAGCTGCGCCCAGACAACAGTCACATTTTTTTCTGTTTCTTTGTGTTTAAGAACTGTTGAGATAATATCCAAGATACCACCCATTTTAACTTAAACAAATGTGCACAAGACCTGACAAGATATTACTGGGAGGAAATGTCAATCCACATTAAATTCATGTTATTTAGCTCTTCCCCCCCCAAAAGAAATAGCAATAATAAAATAATGTTTAGAAACCCAGGACATTTGTGAATGTTAAATTTGTACCCAGTGTTGGCCATTCTAAGTTATAGCACACAGACACCCACAAGCCACAGGCCTCAAAATTCACAGTTTTTACATGCATTTACACTATGACTGTAACTAATAATATAGATCTGACTGTAAAGATAGTTTCTCAGATCAATATATTTTGATATGATATACATATGCACATTGTTTCCTATTTCACTTCAGTCAATTTCTCAAGGCTCAGTGGTCCACTGGCCCCAGCTTTTGAGTTTGTTCAAAGTTAACAGATGAAATATTGATATTAGCATCAATATATATTCACATGGTCTTTCAACATACTTTATGTTAAAGAACAGAAACTGACAGAAATAGGAAAAGGATATGCAGTATGACAGAGAAGAGGAGGGAATGAGTGAAAGACAACTGAACAGAACAAGAACAAAGAAGCAAAGGAGAAAATAAAAAGTAAAGAAAAATTTGAGAGGAATAAGAAATTTCTCATAATGGATGATATACTTAATGAAAGAATGAAAAAGTGACAAGGGAAATACTGCAAGGGAAGGAACATAGTAAGACTGAATAAGTACATAAAGTATGCTGCGAAATGAGCATTCAGGTTCCGAATTATAATGTATACATTATGCCATACCCTTTCACTTTCGTTTTTTCTTAAAACACATATGAAATGTCTTCTTGTCCTATATGGGAAGTTTCCTTTGTCTGTCATTATTAAAGAATGTTTATAATGCTTCTAGACCATGAAACTATTTAAATAATTAATAGGACAATAATGCAGCTTTGTTATCCGATACAGACTGTCTGGACTGATTAGCTACACTTGAACCGTTTTCAGATTACTGCAAGCTGCTCTCCCTCTTCAAAATTGATTTCAAATTCTTGATCCTTAGAAAATAAAATATGGACAAACAAATTATAAATATATGGCATCTTTAGAGATTGCTTTATGGGCATCTTTAGAGATTGCTTTATGAACATCTTCTGTTCCTGCCATTACTGGAGTTTTTTTTAATTTAGCAATCAATCCTTCTGTTTCCTTGTAATCAATTGCTCTGAAGGAAGGAAAGAGGAAGCTGCATTGCAAAGTTTTTCAGGTAAAATTTACTACCTTGCTAGATTTATTAAACAGCTCAAGAATATGCAAACTGAAATTTCTGGAAGGAGCTACTGAAGTTACAGTACCCAATTATGGATCAAATCACCACCATGCCTTGTCTCTGTTAAATAAAACAACTTCAGAGTGCAACCTTCCCCATCAGATATACATTATACATAAATAAACATACAACTGGGGAAATAACTCCACTTTATAATAAACACATGGAGGAAGGGTTCCCTAACCGAATTACATTTAGAATACACACCTGAAACAGTTTAAAAATCAATATTCTGACTCTACCGAGAAAATAAATGTATGATTAAACAACCTGCACTAGGGGACAAATTAATTGGAGTGAAAAGAGAATTTACGGAGCAGTGGAAAACTTTAACTGCAGGATTTCCAAATATGCACAAAGTGTGCTCCTCACTTCAGAACCTGGACACCTGACATCTTGTTCAAAGCGACCCCCCACCCCGCCCAGCCCCCACCAATTCCCCATACTTTATATCACACTTGGAAATGTTTGCATTGCAATCTGGAGGCTTTTGAAGAAAATACTTGAGAAATAACAGAAATATATATATGTACCATCCAATAATAACACTGTAAAAATAGAGGAACGGGGGGATGGGGGGGAAGAGATTCTCTCCGAGCTGAGGAGATTTTCCCTTATTTCTAATAACCAGCTCAAACTTCGGAGCAGCGAATGGAACTGAGCTGGGTAAACTTGGAGGGAGTCTAACCTGCGCTTGCCATTGGGGTTTTTTGTTTTTAAACCGGAGGGTTTTTTGGTTGTTGTTGTTGCTGTAGGTAATGTGGACGCTGGCCGGGGAGAGCCCGAGGCTGGAGGCGGGTGATCGGGGGCTCGGGACGGACAGCATGCTGCAGAAATCATCCCGCCATTTTTAACAGCAACCGCGTCCCCAGCCAAATACAATGCGGTGAATGTGGGCAAAGTGAGGGCGCGTGGGGGAAGCCGCCCACCCGCCACCCCCCCAAATAAACCCCATCATCGCACTGATGGCCGAATCGCCTCAGAGATTGATTTACATTACCTGAGTCAGGCAGAGCGGAGAATACATCATGACGACCTGGAATCAAAGTCGCAGATCATCCAAAAGTTACTGGATCATCGTGACATCTCGCCTCAGCGTCTAAATCCCACCCCCTACCAAAATTAATAATTATATATATATATATAGAGAGAGAGAGAGAGAGGGAGAAGTGGCACTTATCAAGGCGTATCCGGAGGAATGCAGTTCTGGAAACCAGGCTTCATCTGTCAACCGGTGAGAAGGACAGAGAGAGGGAGGGAGAGAGAGAAAGAGAGAGAGGAATAAAGGAGAGCGATCCTGGAATGACGCGACCGTCCTGACCAAGCCCCAAAACATCTGACTTCAGGGAATTTCTGCCATTAGACCCAAATTTCAGCACCAGCCGGAGCCCGCTGTCGGCCAATGGACCCAGGCCACTGGGAGATCGCCGGCAATGTAAATAAACCCAACTACTTTTTTTTTCTCTCTCTCTCTCTCTCTCTTAACCCTTCGTTGCTCACGATTGATTCCACTAATCATTCGCCAAAACACACTGGGCAAAACAAAAAAGTTAGCACCGCTTTAAGAGCCGAGCTTTAAAGGCTGACTTGCCCCAGACGCAACGCAGCCCCTGCGTTCTGACATACACAACGGTACCAATTCTGGATCACTGCAATGTTGCTCTCTGCTGCCCTTTTTCATCCGCAAATGGGGTTTTGTTTTAAATCGCAACAAAACTCTAAAGCAAACAATATACAGGAACCACTAATACAGCATCGTATTCTACCGGACACATTTTACTGCAATGTTTCAATTATCCTGACAATCCTGCTGAAAAATATAGAACAGAACTGTTGTAATCTCTCCCCCTCCCCGCCCCCGAATAATTTCACGAGTGAAGTGAAATCTGGGAGTACAGACACATTCTTCCATGCCCCCTCAACTTTATGATAAAGTTCAAATATTTAAACAGAATATGTCAAATGAAAGACTCCAGCTGGAGATCGCAAAACCGCAGAAGTCAAAGCCAATGGTAAAAGTAACGACAATGCACAGGATTTTGATGAAAGATGGTGGTATTGTTACATTAAGGAAATACCCTCCAAAGCAGGCCTACAAAACAATGATTGCTCCCCAGCAGAATGGAACACAGCCGAGACTTTGGTGCGGATAATTGTACAGTGATTTTAGTGCTGCCACAATTTGTGTGCTTATAAATTGCTAGGTGCCAGTGGGGAAGGGTTTGCTTAAAAGCACGTTATTAAATTGATCATTTACTCTGCCGGATAGTGCATTTCTTTTCACTAACCGACGTTATCAGCGCAAACCATTCTGTGCACCAATAGCCCGACGCAATATGTCCGAGTTAATCGGACGCATTCTTTCCCCAGTAGATGAGGACATGCTATTCTGACTGGATAGTGGGCCAGCAGAACGGAAGGCAAAGAACACAGTATTTTATATCTGCAATATATTCAAATAGGATCTTAAATGCGTTTTCTATAAACCTGGATCACAGATCTTTATTAGAGTGTCATCGTGATGCCAGGTGCAATCTACAGTTCGCTTTAGGTCAGGACAACATTTTTGCGCTTTAACCACAATATTCACCGTCTCAAGCATAAATGTAAAGTTTACAGGAGCCTGCAGATGGATACATTTCAGAACAGTGATATCTATTTTAAACACTGTTTTACACACGGTACAATCCAATCCCTGATTAAAATGCAGGAATTCTTTCAAAAAAACTTTATGGGTTAAACCATCTTACATTTTTGTACTTATACACAAACATTACACTGTACAGTAATATGTAACAGATCCCCTCTCTCTGGAAGTATTTAATTCAGAGAGTAACATTAAAGAAAGTGAACTAAGGATTCCTAAACAGTTAGCTAATTATTCAATATTTGCAGTTAACATGAATACATTTCTGATTGACACAGCGAAATTAAAGAATCAATCTATTTGCTGGGCCTAGACATAGCACATTAAATATAAAACTGGAACAGCGCTGCTTTACTCGGAAATTGGTGAATGTAGGCTGGGAAATCTGGATACATTTCAAAACAGTGAAAGTCAACAACCTAAAGCTCCCATGTCTGCGCTCCCTTAAAGTGCACCGAACTTTTCAAATTGTATTTCATTTTTTTAAAAAATAGCTATTTAATGGCACTTGGGAGAAGACTATGATCGTTTGCAAAGACTGTGCACGTTTTAACAGGCCGAAAAAGGCGCAATGTCCCTTTAAAGGGGAGGTGGATTAGAAATGTGTCCCAGCCTTGATCGCAACGTCGCGGTTCATGAGTGAAGTTCAAGCCGGCGGCTCCCCCGGAGCTACTCGGCCATTACCGCTACGATCACACACTTCGCTCCACGCTTGAACTTGGACTCGAAATGTACGTCGGCAATGCACACGTACACAGATCGCGCACAAATTCATTTCAGCTGGCAAGCAAACTGCTCACAGATGGGAAATCTGCCAAGCTCAGCGCTTTTGCTTTCTGTCTCTCTCTCTCTCTCTCTCCCCCCTCCCCTTTAAACACCACAAAATCTTGGCACAAACCCGATCACACAAGCAACAGAGAGCGGCACAGACAGACAGACACCGGAACCAACACACAACCTGATCAAGACCGTGCAGTTAAATATACGTACCATTGCCATGTGAAAGTACGTAATCAACTTGCACTCGAATTAGAAGCTTGTCTAACGCCTCATTTGTATTCCTTTGTAATTTTGCTACTCCATCCAAAGGAATATTTGCCCCCGGTCTTGGCTCTGTGTTGTGTTGTGTGTGCGGATGTGTGGGGGGGTTTTTTTTCTCTCGCTTCTTCTAACACATCCGATGGAAAAGTGAAGGCACCCAGCGGATCCTGACTGCCCAGGAGAAAGATGGGGGAGGGCTGCCTTGGCCGCTTTAGTGATGAATTGATGGCGTAGTATAAAAATATTACAGAAGTAAAGAGAGCGAGCGAGGCGTGCTGTTTATTTCCGCAATGGCTTATTTGCATAAGGAAATCACTTCATTACCATACGGTTTGAGCTGGGGTTTTTTTTTGCACACATCCAGCGCTGTACAGAGATTATGTATTTCGCTTTTCTTTCCTTTTGCCATCGTTATCAAGCCACGTCTGTGCACATCGCAATCTTTAGTTAAATTCTAGGTTCCAGCAGCGTTGTCATAAATGCTGCAAATAATCTTAAAGCGAGGAACACGTGGTGTTAGATGGCGCGGTGTGGGCTATTCCTGCTGGCTAAAACAGGGCAAGAGGATTTTTCACCATCGCAAAATAAACAGCACTCAAATAAATAGTTCTGATTTTCTAACGACTTAAGAACAGATATGTTTATTATATATATATATAGTCGTTTTTCAACTAAAATAACTTTTTTGGAGAGATAACAAACGATTAGATATCGCTTCCTAAAAATCAAGTTGATTTGCAAAAAAAATTGAATGGACTTAGTAACATCAGGGCACTTTATTTTAAAATAAGAAAAATAAACGTTAACATGTAGTCTAACCTGTGTTGCCTCGCCACAAGAACTACTCTATTACTACATAGGAAATACACCTTCCATTTGTCGACATGAAATCTCCACGGTACCGAAAAAAAAAGTAGAATAAAATTGGGATCGAGCTTTTCCATCATTTATTGCAGAGCAATTTCGTTTTGCAACGTTTGGGGGGAAGTGAAATAGCTGCTTTTGAAGTCCTTTTAAAACACGAATCGATCTCGAATTGCAGAAGAGAACATTTATTTAAAATAGTTTTATCACAGAAGTAACCTAATTGTTTCTAAATATGTTTACGTTCAACTCTATATCTTTCCACAGGAAGAGGAGTAGGCCATTCAGCCCCTCTAGTCTGTTGTCATTCAGTTAGGTGGTGGCTGAAATATACTTCAACTCCATTTACCTCCCTTTGTCTCATATCCAATGACAATAGTATCCACTGATTTCAGTCTTCACATTTGTATTGACCCAGTATTCATCGCCTTTTGGGGCGAAAGAGTTTTGGATTTACAATAGGCTGTGTGTGGAAAAGTGTTTCCTGATTTCACTCCTAAATGGCATAGCTATCATTTTGAGATTATGCCATCTTGTTCCGGATTCCCCTACCAGAGGTAATAGTTTCTCTGTATCTACCCTATGAAATCCTTTTATCTTTTCATAGGTCACCACGCAACCATAGTGACTGTGCAGTACCCGAGAAACTGTGTAGTAAGTGTACCTCACCAGCCTCCTATGACCCCACAGCATACAATTCATTTCATTGTAAAATTGGTTATTGCTAAAACAATAAGACACCAATTTCACACTTAAAATGAGAGGACTGGCAAATGCAACAGTTAAGAATCGATGAGACGGAAATCGCAGTAGCATATCAATTGAAGTCTAGAAAATGGAAATAGAAAATGATTTCCTCTGCTTAATGCCATCGATTGACTGAACATTACCAGCCTTTATATACATTTGAGGGAAAGTACCCATTTCAGAGTTAATCTAGAACCGAGTCTACACATCAAAAGCGGCCTTTTTTTTTGTGGAACAGATAGTAGCTTGTTCCAGGCAGAAGTTAAACCGATGGAAAAATGTTAGTTGCACCTGTTCCCAGCGGAGGTGATATCTACTCAAACACTGGACTGCTAGCAGACACTGGCGACATTTCAACGATGGTAATTAACATTCACGTACAGAGTTAGGCCAGTAACTCTTTGCTGTTGCTGCTCTAATGCAGAAGAGCTCGAATGAGAGGCCAGATTTGGGAGAAAAGCAGTATTTGGCTATAGATTTTAAAAAGTAAAATGCAAATCTATTATTGAATTGTACTTTGTTGACATGAAACAGTTCCTTGCACGGCATTCAGGGTACAATTGACAAAATTTCGGATGAACGATCCACACATGGAATGTTAACCTGTCTGTTCGCACCACAGATTCAACCTGACCTAAATGTTTCCATCATCTTGCATTTGGGGGGAATGTCCACTTTAGATCAATTTTTTAAACTTCTCTTAGAAATGGCATCCAATTAGTTTCATTTTGTCCTCATTAAAGCAGTGTTTATTTATTACCCAATGTTTGCAAGTTGAAAATAAAACAAATATCAAGCAATTTATTTTTCCAGTGAATAGAATTGAACTGACATTACGAAATTACGGAACCCCGAAGCCATTCTTTCTTTCAACTTGCTGTTTATTGAAGACATTTTATAATATTAACCTTCCGTGTTCGATACCCGAAATCAGAAGTCATGGTTATTTGGATGTTTAAAAAAAAACTCACCACTGAATCCTCACTTTCTTACTGCATCATGAATTATCACTCGACAACTGAGCAACAACTACCGATTGACTACTAACTACTCATTAACCAATGAGAAGGACGACGACTGTTATCAAGAGCCACAGCACCTGCAAACAAAAAAATGACTTCGAAGATTAGGGGGATATATTGAATTGATTTTTTGGGCCCTTCGTTTATAAGATTGGGCTTTCCCTGATATTAAATAATAAAAAATAAAGAAAATAAGTTTTGATAACTTTTGCAAGACTTTAATTTAAAAGTCAAAAATGGGTGATTTGGTAACTGCAAATACACCTGTTGTTCTCACCCTCACACTCGGCTAGTAACAAACGGATAATGAATCGCAGACATTTCTCCCGTCTTAGGGTTTGCTTTCTTGCATCGTGTATGCGATCAATCTGTGATGATCTACCATCCAACGCCGATATTATAGATTTCAATCAAATGTTAAACTTTATATTGCTGCTAACTTATATTTTCTATATCGCTATTCTATCCAAATAGATGACAGGTTGCGACAGATAACATCAACAGGTCAAATTTGTGATTCGCTCCAAAATGGGAAATTGAACAAAACTGTTGTGGAAATATTTATATTTCGTTGTTTGTCTCCGTCAACACAGGACATGACGCCCAAGGAATAATTGGGACTTGAAATTTGTAATATGGTCACCCTTGGCCGTGGAAGGATCTGCAGATGACAGGTGCCTCATACTGGGCTCCAGTTGTTACTAGGTTGAAGCGCTAATTATTCAACTGCATTGTTTCTGAATGGGAATCGGCTGTAGTTCATTTCATTAACAGATCTCGCACCCACAGTGAATCAAAATTAGTTGGGAACACTTTAGATGCTGTTTTTCTCAGTTCTCTTTCGATAACTTTGTACAGGTCAGGTTCAGTGATAAATCTATGGGAAGTCTCGGAAGCAGATTACTAATATTCAAAATTATGCAAATAAGAGAATCGTTGCTTGATACCACCCAGAGCAGCCATTCTGTTGGTTTATAGGATTTCAATACAATCGAAGGAGAGACTTAGTGAGAGAAAAAAAACATTGAGGAATGGAATCAGCAAAATGCAGGACCACCACAGTTTCATGAACGCTCATAAGGTGACCAGGTATTGGACTCAAAGAGAATAGTGTACTTGTTAACTTGTAAGTTCCGCAATGCTACACGTTATAGCCCAGTTTGAAAAAGGTGCATACATTTCCGATATACTGTACTCGAACAAATGTTTTTAACTAAGTTGTTTGCAAAGAGAATAATCGGAGTTGGGGACTGGGGGTACCCAGCAGCACAAGTTTTCAGACCATATCCAAACTAACCATGACTCCCTAGGGGAACGGCAGGATTGGAAAGCGGCAAGGAGCAGAGGGAGGGACGGGTAACTTTTGACAGGGTGCAGGATCCGGAAACACAATCCGAGTACTGTAAGTGCTACCAAATATTTCCAGTAAAACCTCAATAAATATTTAAACAGAGCGGCTCGAAAAAATTTAACTGAGGCATACTGCATAGTTAGCATGCGCAAATGGCGTACACTTTATTAAAGTTTGGAACTATGCATTCTCTATCATTTTAGATTCAGAACAACAGCCAATAACGAATCTTTAGCACGTCCCACTGAAGCTGCTGGTTATGAATATTTAATAAAACTATGCTCGCTGTACGAACACGATTACACTGTGAATTATTGATTACTGTAAATTAGGGAATAGGAATGAGAAAATTGAGTTTCACGAATAAGTGAGAGTTACAGAACAGTGCAGACTTTGGGCTTCACTTCACATGGGGAAAGTTCAAGCCTTCCACACATTTATTTACTATAATTAATCCTTAAAACAGACTCGGTAAAAACAAATGATACAATCTTCCATTGAAGATGAATGGGGGAAAAAATCACGTCTGATATATTTAACTGCAGAACTATAATTATTCCTCTCATGCTGGAAAGACCCATGTGGTGAAAAGGTATTACCACGACTAAAAAGCTGACTTTGCAGAAGGCTCGCCATAGAAAATGAGATGAAGGAAGTATTAAAGGCGGTACCACTAAATCCCAGATCTTTGAAGCCATCAGACTGATCAAGGACGCATACATTCTGACATAAACATTGAAAAATACCACTTAAACCTTACTTTCCAATGGCAGAACTTTATTCCTGCTGACCTTGAAGCTAAGGGATACAATTCTCACAAGTTAATAATTCCAATCGTGAAATGTAACAAGTTCTAAAGGAATTGTTACATAATCTATTTCACGGCGAATTACTGAAAGTTTTAAGATACATTTCTACTTACCTTTGATACAAAAAAAAGTTTATAATTCGAATTCACCCAGAATTCGTACTTGGAACCCACAGCTAAAAAATGAGGAGAAGGAGAATACTCCCGAAGAAGATTAGATTCAAAGAGCTCTGTAACTGACACTTGGTGCACATTTACTTTAATAGATCCAAATAAATCTTTTGATTTGAAATATATTCTAGATGTCTGTCTCTATAATAATTCCAGTTGACAGAGGGAATGAATTTGTGTCAAGCCAATATATTCAAGTAAATAAATAATGAAATACACTTTTAGCTACTTCACCCCTTCCTTTCATATGACAGTGGTGTACCGAAGTACTACCACAGTCATGTCCATTTTAAAGCACATACCATTTTAAGGATACATGTCCCTACATCCTGGCCTAATTTCAACTTTTGATGAACAGCTCCCTAGCATCAGAGCACCTTTACTTTGAAGCCGTGTTAATTTCAACTGTGTACGGGGACAATCTGTGATAACCTTCCACTTAATAGGGCACCTTCCATTGCACCAGGTTTAATTCTCCTGTCCTCAACCTCTTTCTTTCAGAACCAATACTTAGCAATGTTAAATCTTAGCAACACCACATGATGCCATAGCTGAGACAGAGAGTACACAGCACGTAATTGCGTGCAAAATCTACTGGCTCTCCAATGCATTGGTGGTTTTCTCCATTTAAAATATAAATTTTAATGTTTCAATTAAAATTGCAGGCTGAGAAATGTCAAATAGACACCAAGAATTTATACGCTAATGGATGAACAATAACTTCCAGACCATCTCTTATGATTAAATGATTTAATAGATGTTGAGCAATGCAAGTGACATGGCATCACAAATAATAGTTACTTTAAAACTGAAGGTGTATGATATCATGTCAAATATCTACATTACCAATGAAAATGTAATAAAATAAAATATACAATCTAAAATATGATATAATTGTTTGTCTAGCACCATGTTTAGCATAAATATAGAAGAAAAATTAGAATGGCTTACTAAGAATGATCCAATCACTTATTTTAAACAACCCACATTGTAAATATATTTTTCTGTATGTAATAATTTTTATTGTTGAAATATTATTTCCTTTTAGGAATTATTTTATGTAGAAGGAGGTGAGTTAAGAAGTAGCTTTGCAATGTTACAATCAACTTCCAGATTTAGCCCCTTGTTAAAAGTAGAGGAAAATTATTGGGAGATATAGAGAAAGGGATAGGTGGGTGAGTATACAGACATCATTTGAGAAAGAGAGAGAGAGAGAGGCAGTGGATAAGATGTAGGTTTAGGTGCTGAAAAATAAGGCCAGTGAAGATTTGAGAAGGAAAGACAAAGAATCAGGTTATGAGATAAAGGAATACAAAAGAAAACAAGAGGAAAGTGCGATTGAAGATGTGTAGATATATGGAAGAGGCTGGTGCTTGGGCAAAAGCCTAATTGGTTGGAAATGATGGAGATTTACTGTGTAATAGAGAAAAAATCATACTAGTGACAATAAAAATAGTCAAACCAAAGAAATAACCCAAAATGACTAAACGCTTCTCAGAAAGCAAAAAACTCTATTTATACCACACTTGTATTAGACACACAGTGGAATAAATAAGTTTTATTTCAAAAAGCGACTGAAACCACACCTGCAACGCCTCCACCAATTTAAATACACCAGCTGTGCATGATATCTCTGTCCTCTGCATCAAAGTTCAGGAACAGCACAGTTTGTTCTTGCACTCAGAAATCAAATACCCTATTTTTTGTCCCCAATGATATACATTAAAAATAGCTATGACAGAAGTAGATCACAATAAAACACCTTAAATACCACTTTGTTGGTGTGTGCTTAATAAATGTTCCTGCTCTGCCAGACCACTAATAGCCTTGGAACCAGCTCAATTATCAATAAAAAGTATTCATCCACTCTGCGCTATCTCACTATTGTCTTGAACAGGTCACTTATCATCTCTGGTCCAGCTTTTAAAAAAATTCATTTTAAAAAAATCACATTCATGGAATGTGGGCATCGCTGGCAAAGCCAGAATTTATTGCCCATTCCTAGTTGTCCTTAAGAAGGTGCTGATGAGTTGCCTTTTTGAACTGCTACAGTCTGTGTGTGAATGTATTCCCACATGTTATTAGGTAAGGACATCCAGGATTTTTACCCAGCGACAATTAAGAAACAAAGATATATTTCAAAGTCAGGATGGAATGCGACTTAGCGAGGAGTTGGATGTGCTGGTGTACTCATGTGATTTCTTCTTTAGTCAAGTGGTAGAGCTTGTGGGTTTTGGACATGCTGGTGTTCAATCCTTGGTGAGTTGCTGCAGTGTAAAATGTTCATAGTAAACACTGCAGCCACGATACATCAGTGGTGCAGGAATCAATGTTTAAGGTGGTGGATGGGGTGCCAATCGAGAGGGCTGTTTTATCCTGGATGGTGTCAAGCTTCCTGAGTGTTGGTGGACCTGTATTCATCCAGATAAGCGGAGAGTATTCCATCACGTTTATGACTGGTGTTTTGTAGATGGTGGACAGATTTTGGGAAATCAGGAGATCAGTGACTCACCACAGAATACCCAACCTCTGACTTGCTCTTGTAGCTATAGTATTTATGTGGTTGGTCCAGTAAAGTCTCTGGTCAATAATGATTGCCTGGATATTGATGGTGGGGTTTGATGATGGTAATGCCACTCAATGTCAAAGAGAGATGGTTATATTCACTGTTGTTGCTCATTGTCAGACACTTATGTGGCACAAATATTTCTTGCTACTTATCAACCCAAGCCTGAATATTATTCAAGGCTTGCAGTACATGGGCACTGACTGCTTCACTATCTGATGAGTTGTGAATGGTACTGAACACTGTGCAATAATGAGCAAACATCCTCACTCTGACGTCATGTTGATGGGAAAGTCATTGATGAATTAGCTGAAGATGGTTGGGTTTAAGACGCTGCCCTGAAGAACTCCACCAGTGATGTATTGGGGCTGAAATGATTGGCTTCCAATAACCACAACCATGTTCTTTTGTGCTAGGTATGACTCCAGCCAGTGGAGAGCTTTCCCCTGATTCCCATTAACAATTTTCCTAAGGGTCTTGAAGGCTACATTTGGTCAAATGCTGCCTTGGTGACAAGGACACTCACTCTCACCTACCTAGGGAATACAGCTCTTTTTAATTATTTCAGCCAAGGCTGTACTGAGATCTGGAGCCAAGTGGTCCTGGAGGAACTCAAACTGAGCATTGGTGAGCAGGTTATTGCTGGGTAAGTGCTGCCTATTAGCAGTGCTGTCAAGCCTTTCCATCACTTTGATGATTGAGAGTTGGCTGATGGCTGTATTGGATTTGTCCTGCTGTTTGTGGACAATACATACTAGGGCAATTTTCAACATTGCTGGGTAGATGCCAGTGTTGTAGCTGCACTGGAACAACTTGGCTAGCTGGAGCTGGAGATCTGGAGTAAAAGACTTCAGTACTACAGTTGGGGTATTGCCAAGGCCTGTAGCATTTTCTGTATTCATTGCACTCATTCATTTCTTGATATCATATGGAGTGAATTGAATTCACTAAAGACAGGCTTCTTTGATGGTGGGGATCTCAGGAGTAGGCCGAGATGGATCCATTCAGCACTTCTGGCTGAAGATGGTCACAAACATTTCACCCTTGTCTTTTGCACCCTTGTCTTTTTGATGGGCTCCACCATCATCGAGGTTAGGGATGTTCATGGAGCCTCCTCCTCCTCCCATTAGTTGTTAATTGTCTATTACTATTCGTGGTTGGATGTGGGAGAACTGCAGAACTTTGATCTGGTCCATTGGTTGTGGGATTACTTAATTTTGTCTACAGCATGCTGTTTCTGCTATTTAACATGAATGTTGTAGTCTCATCAGGTTGGCATCTGATTTTTAGGTCCCTGGTGTTGCTCCGGGTAAACACTGCCACACTCATCATTGAACCAGGGTTGTTCCCCTGACATGACAGCAAAATGGTAGATTGAGAGTTACAGGTTATAGCTCATTATGGATGCCCAGTTTTGAGCTGCTAGATCTGTTCTGAATCGATCCCATTTAGCACTGAGGTAATGGCATACAACGGAGAGTGTCTTCAATTTGAAGATGGGATTTTGTCTCCATAGGACTGTGCAGTGGTTACTCATGTGAACATACAAACATGCGAAATAGGAGCAGAACTAGCCCATTCGGCCTTTCAGCCTGCTCTGCCATTCAATAAGATCATGGCTGATCAGTTTGTGTTTTGAATTCTACATTCCTATTCACCCTGATAACCTTTGATTCCCTTGCCTAACAAGAATCCATCTACCTCCGCCTTAAAAATATTTAATGGCCCCACCTCCACTGCCTTCTAAGGCAGAGAGTTCCAAAGCCTCACAACCCTCTGAGAGAAAAAAAATCCCCTTATCTCTGTCCTAAAAGGGTGACCCCTAATTTTAAAACAGAGCCCCGAATTCTGGACTCACCCACAAGAGGAAGTATCCATGCCATGTCCACCTTGTCAAGACTGTTCAGAATCTTATATACTTCAATCACGTCACCCATCACTCTTCTAAACTCCAGCCCAGTTTGTCTAACCTGTCCTCATAACACAACCCACTCATTCCAGGTATCAATCTAGTAAACCTCCTCTGAACTGCCTCTAACTCATTTATATCCTCCTTTAAATAAGGAAACCAAAACTACACACAGTATTCGAGATGCGGTCTCACCAATCCCCTGTACCAAAGCATAACATCCTTTATGTTCAATTTGTCTTGTAATAAAGGATAGCATTCCATTTGCCTTCTTGGTTACATGCTTTACCTGCATACCAGCTTTTGGTGACTCATGCACGAAAACACCTAGTTCCCTCTGCACCTCTGAATTCTGCACCTGTTCTCCATTTAAGTAATACTCTGCTTTTTTATTCTTCCTGCCAAAGTGAACAATTCACATTTTCCTACATTATACTCCATCTGCTAGATTTTTTCCCACTCACTCAACCTATCTCTCTGTCTGCAACTTCCTTAAGTCCCCTTCACAACATACTTTCCTACCTATCTTTGTGTCATCTGTAAATTTAGCTACCATGTCTTCTCTCCCCTCACCTAAGTCATTGATATAAATTGTAAAAAGTTGAGGCCCAGCACAAACCCCTGCAGGACTCCACTTGTCACATCCTGCCAATCAGAAAAAAGACCCATTTATGCATACTCTCCATTTTCTGCCAGCCAGCCAATCTTCTTTCCATGTTAATATGTTACCCCCCACACCATGAGCTTTTATTTTCCGCAATAACCTTTGATGTGGCACCTTATCAAATTCCTTCTGGAAATTCAAGTACAGCACATCTACAGGCTCCCCTTTATCCATGGCACACATTACTTCTTCAAAGAACTCCAATAAATTGGTTAAACGTGATTTCCCTTTCACAAATCCATGCTGACTCTTCCCGATTATCTTGAGTTTCTCTAAATGGCCAACTATAACCTCCTTAATAATTGACTCTAACACCTTCCCCAGGACAGACGTAAGCTAACTGGCCTATAGTTTCCTGCCTCCCTTCTGTCTTAAATAGAGGGGTTATTTTTACTACTTTCCAGTCTGTTGTAATGTTTCCAGAATCTAGCGAATTTTGGAAAGTTAACACCAACACATCCTGCTAATACTGTCATGGCTAGATGCATCTGCAATGGTTAGATTGGTGAGGATGAAGTCAAGAGATTTTTTCCTTGTGTTGATTCTCTCACCACCTGCCACAGGCCAAGTCTGGCAGCTATCTCCTTAGGAACTTAACTAGTTCAGTCAATAGTGGTGCTACCAAGTAACTCTTGGTGATAGACATTGAAGTCCCCCACCTAATGTACGTTCAGAGCTTTTGCCAAGAGATGTTCAACATGGAAGAATGCCAATTCATCAATTGAGTGAGGGAAGTCAGTAATAATCAGTAGAAGATTTCCATGCCCATGCTTGACCTGATGCCTTGAGACTTCATAGGATTCAGACTCAATGTTGTGGATTCCCAGGTTTACTCCATCACAAATATATACCACTGTATGGCCACCTTTAGTGGGTCTGTCGTGCTGGTAGGACAGGACATTCCCAGGAATGGTGATGGAGGACTCTGGGACATTGGCTGAAAGATACAAATCTGCAAGTAGGACTATGTCAGGCCATTGCTTAGCTAGTTTATGGGGCAGCTCTCTGAATTTAGCACAAATCCCCAAATGTTTCAGCATCTCTCCTTAATAACCTCTTCTGAGATTGGGACTAGCTGTGTGGGGGATAACTAGCAAATTCAGTATCCTTCCACTCCAGGGATACTTCATCGGTGTTGTTCAGCTGCATCTTGCTGCTCCATCTCACAACATCACTGATTACACCCTGCCACTCATTGTCACCTCACACTGGCATCACCAAGATGTATCCTATCAATTAATAGAAAAGCACAGTGGAATAACTGCCGGATAGCCTTCTATTTATTTTCAAAATTAAATCGAGTGTTGACCTTCATTATGCCTCTTAAATATGTCTGCTGTGGACTGTTGTTCCTTACATGCCCCCAGTCCATTTTTGATTTTCACTTTCTAAAGTTATTTTATTTTTATGCAATACCAGATGTAGTGTTACAAAACTTCAGACACTTAGACATCTTAATCATTAAACATCCTTAGATAAAATAGGTGCCAGGAGAACCAGCTTTCATCTCTGTGGGTGAGTTCATCAAAATATTATATAACTTGGGTGAAATAGACATGATGTGATTGGCTGAAAACCTGCCATGTGTTGGAAAATAGTTTCCACTACAGATCACAAAATGACATCAGTGGCAAACGTCTATTACATTCACATAAATCATTAATAAAAATAAACAACATTCTCAGTTCAAATGTACTCAATGTACTCAAATGACTGTCCGCCAGTCATTTCCAGCTCAGTTCTGCTAATAGTGTGATTCCATGTTTTAGTCACATTTCTTCAATTGGGCAGTTTATACCATTTTTAATGAACTGCATATGCTAAGACATCGTTGTGAAATTGGATAAAGTATACTGGCAATATTGATGGCATAGTTAGACACTGATTAATCTATTTAATTGTACATGCAATAATAGCACAATGAAGCCCTGCCAATTATGCAGAAACCATTTGGTAAAAAATAAATTGATCAAGAAACAAAGGGAAATTACCTTGTTTTACTAGTAAATTACCCAAAAGAATAGAATCAGGTTTGGGGAATCACAAGTGTGAAGTTACATTCTACCATTCAAGCAACTTCTCGTTAGTTGTGCTACCTCTGTCTCTCATCATCTGAGCATTTTGGTACAAATTTGTTATGCTACCAAGATAGTATTTTATTTATTTCTAAAGTCAAACAAGCTGTGCCTTCAATATGTTTTAAGATTACTAACTGTATCTTTGCAGGCTGAAATCACTGGCAGCTGAATTTCAGAAGCTCCCAGTCAGTATTCACCATTTTTACTGTGGCTTGATCTTAATTAATACCAGTGATCAGCAGACACAGGGATACATAGGGATATATAAAAGGATCAAGTGTTAATTAGTAGAGTTTAAATAAGCATCGGAAGCCTTTTTAATAAAACCCAATTAGAGTTGATCACTTAGTGGTAGCAAAGTTGTACAAAGCAGGAGAATTCCAGGTTTGATGGTCAGTTGTTGTGAGATAGTGACCCTTGCTGGACTTATATGTGTTTAGATATTGAGCAAAGATAAGATCAGCCTCACCTGGAGTCAATTGGGTTGAGACTACTCAACCTTCAAGACTCCCATATGAATATTAGGCATATGGATGAGGTGTCTATGGCACAGCATTCCTTTAAGGAATCAATGTCTTCTGGAAAAGAGCAGGATGAAGAAAAAGTTGGTTATAAAAATATTTGCATCTTTGTCTTCTGTCTATTTCTTTGAGTTTTTTTTAAGGATTGCTATTCAAATTATGAAACCTGCCAATATAACTGGGGAATTTGATTGGAGAAATCATTAACCATGACTTTGTGAAGAAGCCTAACCATCCAATATTTATGACAGTAACATTTCATTTACAGCTAGATCCTAACGTCATATTTTTGAACTTGGTACATTTTATGTATCTCTGAGGGCGAAGATGCATTCAGTAGATGACTGAACATGTTCTCAGTGTTCTGTCCTTCTTCTTAGCAATATGGCCCACATACCATTTTGGTGTCGTCTTGGACTGACAGCCTAAAATTAGAGCTAAGAGAATATTTGCCATTCTATATTGGCAGCAATCTGCATGGCACTGATTGGCCAAAGGACAGGAGATACACATTGATCGGGTCTAATTTGATGTAGGTGCTGTTGAAAGTGGATAGCTTGGATTATTAACTGTTCAAAAAGGCTTCCAGATTTATAAGTGAATTTAGCTACTTTTTTTCTGTTTCAAATTTCAGTTGACCTCTACTCATCTCCTTTACCCATTGGGTTTGATAGCTCCTCCAAAACTGGTTGAACAAGAGTTAAAAAAAAGCTTCAGAAACACAGAAATACTAACCTTAAAATTTCTTACAGTTCAATTTGTAAAAAGGCCAACAGGATTTACTCTTTAAAAGAAACTTGGAGTTATCTTTAAAGGGCCATATAATCTTACCAGTATCAGTGCATGAACAAATTCTGCCTGTGATGACTTGCATGAATTGCAACCAGCACAAAATGAAACACTGAAACCTGGGGCAGAATTTCCCGGTCGGTGTGCAGGGGCGGGACCCGCATGCCGACGTGTAAAATGATGTGGGGTGACGTCAGGCATGTGTCCCAACGTCACCCCGCATCATTTAGATTTTCAGTTCAGTGGGTGCGCAGCAAAGGCCTATTAAGGCTTGTTAATTACCTAATTGAGGTCATTGTCAGGGCTGCCCGTCCAACCCTACGGTAGGCGAGCAGGCCGGGAGCCCTGGCGGGCTTCTGAAAAAACATGAAACCTCATCCACAGGCGGGATGAGGTTTCATGAGGGTTTTAAAAATGTTTATTAAGTTTTAACATTCAAGTAATTGACATGTCCCAGCTCATGTGACAGTGATACATGAGGGGACATGTCAATAATTTTTTTCTTCACCGTTCAGCACAGTTTTTAAAGTCGAAGCGATCTCCCTGAGGCAGCACTTTGCCTCAGGGAGATCTGTGGGTTCTTTTGCGCTTGTGCAAAAGAGAGCACAGACCTGCTCAGGGAATCCCCCCCCACCCGCACAGGGAGCACACAGCGCTTCAAGGCGGAATTCACACTGGGCAGGCCTTAATTGGCCCACCCACGTAAAATGGCGACATGCCCCCGACTTGGGGTGCCGATTGGGAACCCGCCCTCCTGCAAACGCACCCGCACAACTCCCCCGACAGGCAGACAATTCCGCCCATGATGGTGTTTATGTAGGGTTACGGTGCCTCTGTATACAAAACTGAGTGGATTGCATGGATCTGCTTTGTATGCACTGTCTGCTCTCAATTAGAGCTGCAGAGGTACCAGTAACTATAGAAAGCAGTATAGAGTAGGTTTAAGGGGTAAGCAGGAGTGAATATGGGAAGAGAATACTTCTTAATTGATCCCAATATGAAACTTGGCTCAGGAATGTTTCTGAGTGTCTCTGGTACAGAATTTACATTTACACTGGCAATTACAGGATGGATTGCAACAGGACTTGGCTTTGATTTGTCTTGTGATTGTCAGAAAAACTCTGACTTTATTCTTCCCTAAATTCCGATTTTCACAATTCTATGGCATTTCCCTTACCAGTTCAGTGCTCCAAATAGCTCAAACTTGATCATACAAAGGGATTCTCTTGGATTTTCCTTTGGCTTTCAATGCTCAAGTTAAAAAAAGCAGTGGATGGGATAGTCCCAGCGAATAATGGCAGCTTTGTTGCTGAGCACAGGAGCTGTAATCCAAGCCCCACACTGAAAAACCTGCCAGGCAGAGAGCTGGGAGAAGTGGATATTCTGGAAAGGAGAACCTTCCCGTTTGTTTTCACTACACAATTATTCCTATCTCCAATCTGAAGTTAATTTTAGGTATGTCATCGGATTATTGGCAAGGCACAGAAATGATTATAATGATGGCCATACCTGAGGAGGATGCCAACAGTAACGTGTGCAAAGTAGTTGTGGCAAAACAGGAATTAAATCAATGAAAGCATACTGCTGATTTCTGTGATGTTGCCTATGAGTGTCTGGAAGGATTCACATGGCAGTAAGGTTCAGGACGATAATGACTTTCACTGTCATTGGTGGTGCAGCCTGAATGATTGATTGACCTTCCAAGTCTTTGTGGGCCAGTTAGCACCCCCATTCACACTGCGCATGAGTATGAGCTTCCTCACCCAGTACCCTTCTGCCATACTGTGATGATTATATAGTTGAAGATTAATGCTCTGAGGTAGTTTGTTCTGTGAGGGATGTGCCTTCTATTCTCTCTGAGCACCGGGATCACTCTTTCCTCCTACTGAACTAAATGTTATCCAGCAATGCCTGCTGCATCTACGCTATTCACCTACATGGGTGCCATGATGATTCCTGAAATATAACTGGACCATAAAAACTAACCCAAATCCCTAAATTGTGTCACTTCAAGTGTGAAATTCAATCTGATGTTCATTCCTAGAAGTTGCATTGAAATTTTGCAGCTTCTAGTGAAATGTTGAATATGTAGATCTCTTACCATTTTCAACTATATTTGATAGAGTTTTGGTCAGAAAGGTTTGTAATGTGTCATCTCCATGCCAGGTTTGGATTCACATTACATACAGCTGATGCAGACTCGGTCTGCTGTTGTAACTATTTTTAATTTCAGCAAATAAACTTCTGCAATCAGTAGTTGAGAATGCAGAAGGCTTCTGTCTGGAGAGAGTGGGAGATATGGCACATATTGTGCAAACTTGTACCATGACACCATGAACAGATTAGAACACTCTGGCCTACTATAATCCATCACAGAGCAGGATACTCAACCCAGTAATGAAAAGCTGTTTACATCGTCACATTGTGACGGTTGACATATTGCCACACCAAATGAGATTTGGTTTCCTCCAAATGCCAAGTTGCGAGTCTCAACCAAGTCATTAGCATCAGATGCTGAGCAGAGGCAGTGGGTGAGAAACCAACAGATGTCTCCAATTGATTGTACCCTCTTTACCAGCTGACTACAGGGTGGCACTGGAACAACCTGAAAATATATCTGCAGTCTTATCAAGGGAGCTCAGATTAGAAAGAGGAGAAGTTAGAAATAAATTGAAATGACAAATGAAGGAAAGAGCAAAGACTGTTTTGTAGAAAATCCTTGAAACCAGTTCCAAGAGATGACAGTTTTCAGCATCTTTGTAAAGTTTATGTAGCCTTCTTTAATTCCTGCTAGTTAGTACTGAACTGAAATAGCAGGTAGCATATATTCAGGGGTTTCTGAAAACAAGGCACTGTAAAATATTTTCCAAACACATGAAACATATTCCAGCATTGATAAGTTTGTTATCTCCAATGTATCAGAATAATTGTCTATTTTGTGATTTCTAACTATTGTCCTAAATTTCTCTGCAACCAATGCTGATTCCCATATTATTAACTTTATTAAAAAAAAATGTCAATGCAGTTTACAAGAAAACATGAGAAAATAAAGAAGAAATAAAACCCAATCCTCATCAGGCTAATGCCACAGGCATGAAAATATTGTAGCACAGACCCTGTAAACAATGAAAGAGACAATGAAATTACTGTAGTAAATGGTGAAGCAGGTTCGAAAGCTTGCCAAGTTTTAGGGATTGTTTGAGTAGAAGGAAGGAGCAGACATTGTTGAGTACAGTGCTTTCCAGGAACATACCAAAATAATCAAATGAGTTATATGCTTCAGCACTCAGACAAAAACTTTACAATGCGAGTCCTCTGTGATACGACAAAGATACAAGTTATTTTATGTTAAAATGAAAACATACGGTAATTCAAAAGATTATAACAGTGACCATGGATTTCTGCAGTTTCTGTGAGTTTTAATAACATTTTACTTGTGTAAAAGTATTTACATTCTGGCTGAAGTTCTGGCTATTACTGAAGTTTTTAATTACCCTGGTCTACTAAGATCAGCCTCTGTTACCAGGAAGAATGGGTTCCATGCTCGTCACAACAGTTGGCAGAGGACATTTGACATCTTAGGGTGAAGTTCATTTGTTGCACAGAAGTAAACTTTCTGATTGCACAGGTACAAATAATATGCAACTGTGTGTCAAATTTGGATATACCTACAATAATGTTGCTCAGCGGGCTAAATAGTTACTTAATTATCTGTGTAGCATTTTATGGGACAATCTAACAATGAGATGTTCAATCTCAGTGAGAAATGTGGGAACACTGCAGACCGTGGAAGCCAGAATTCATAAATCAGAGACAAAGATTTATAATTCATAATTGATGATATGGGAGTAAGGCAAACTGTTCTGCTCAGGATAGAGAGGCCTTTCATCAATAACAAGAGAATGAAACAGCAATGGAAGACCATTGGCCTGGCTATGAATGTGGGGTCACATGCCTGCATTTAAACAGAACAGATATCCAAAAGATAATGGAGAAAATGCCAAGGTGTGCAAGGAGGCTGAATCCCAGAATCTTGCAGCACAGAGAAGAGCTTTTTTTTTAACTGGTTCACAGGATGTGAGCATCACTGGCTAGGCTAGCATTTATCACCCATCTCTAATTGCCCTTGACAAGGTGGTGGTGAGCCACCTACTTAAACCACTGCAGTCCATGTTATATAGGTACATCCACAGTGCTGTCAGGGAGGGAGCCCCAGGATTTTGACCCAGCAGCTGTGAAGGAATGGCAATATAATTCCATATCAGGATAGCTGGGAAGGGAACTTTCAGGTTGAGATGTTCTAATTTTCCTCCTGCCCTTGTCCTTCTAGATGGCAGAGGCTGCAGGATTTGAATGTGCTGCCCTCGGCATCTTGGTGAGTTGCTGTGCTGTTTCTTGTAGATGGTACACATGCTGCCCCTGTGTGTCAGTGGCAGAGGGAGTGAATGCTAGAAGTGGTGGATGGAGTGCCGATCAAGTGGACTGATTTGTTCTGGATGATGTCGAGCTTCTTGAGTGTTGTTTGAACTGCACTCATCCAGGCAAGTGGATACTATTCCATCACACTCCTGACTTGTGCCTCGTTGATGGCGGACAGGCTTTGGGAAGTTGGGAAGTGAATCAGTGGACACAGAATTCCCAACCTTTGACCTGCTCTTGTTGCCAAGGTATTTACATGACTGGTCCAATAAGTTTCTGATTAATGGCAACTGCCAGGATGTTGATGGTGTGCATTTCAGCAATAGTGATGCTATTGAATGTCAAGGGGAGATGGTTAGATTCTCTCTTGTTGGAGATGGTTATTGCCTGGCACTTGTGTGGCACAAATGTTACTTGCCACTTATCAGCTCAAGCCTGAACGTTGTCGAGGTCTTGCTGCATGTGGGCAGGCTGCTTCAGTAGCTGAGAAGTTGTGAATCGTACAATCACTGTGCAATCATCAGCAAACATTCCCGATTCTGATCTTATGTTGGAAGGAAGATCATTGATGAAGCAGCTGAAGATGGTTGGGCTTAGGACCTGCCCTGAAAAATGCCTGCAGTGGTGTCCTGGGGCTGAGATGATTGGCCACCAACAACCAAAACCATCCTCCATTGTGCTGGGTATGACTTCAGCCAGTGGAGAGTTTTCTCCTGATTCACATTGACTTCAATTTTCCTAGAACTCCTTGATGTGACATTCAGTCAAATTCTGCCTTGATATCAAGAACAGTCACTATCATTGCACCTCTGGAATTCAGTTCTTTTATCCATTTTTGGACTAAGACTGTAATGAGGTCTGGAGCCAAGTGGCCCTGCCTAACCCAAACTGAACATCGGTGAACAAGTTGTTGCTATGTAAGTGCCACTTGATAGCACTGTCAATGGCACATTCCATTACTTGCTAATGATTGAGAGTAAGCGGATGGGGCGGTAATTGGCCAGATTGGGTTTTTCCTGCTTTTTAATGACAGGAAATAACTGCTGTACTGGAACACTTGACTAAGGGCGTGGCTAGTTCTGGAGCACAAGTCTTCAGTACCACAGCTGGAATGTTGTCAGGGGCCATAGCCTTTGCAGCATTGTGCCATAAATCGCTTCTTGATATCACATGGAATAAGACAAATTGTCAGAACACTGGCATCTATGATGGTGGGGGCCTCAGCAGGATGCCAAGATGGATCATCCACTCAGCAGTTCTGGTTGAAGATGGTTGCAAATGCTTCAGCCTTGTCTTCTGCACTGATGTAATGGGCTTTGCCATCATTGAGGAAGGGGATGTTTTTAGAGCTCCCTCTTCCTCTTCCTGTTAGTTAATTATCTACAAACATTCATGACTGGATGTGGCAGGACTGCAGAGCTTAAATCTGACCCATTGTTTGTAGGATCATTTAGCTCTGTCTATAGCATGCTGCTTCCACTGTTTAGCATGCATGTAGACCTGCATGTAGCAGCTTCACCAGGTTGGTACCTCATTTTTAGGAATGCCTGGTGCTGCTCCTGGTATGCTCATTTGTTTATTCAGCTTCCCCTTAAATGTATCTATGGTATTCTTCTCCACTAGTGCTGGTGGTGGTGAGTTCCACATTCCAACCACTCTGAATTCATTTTTCAATTTATTAGTGAATATCTTATCTTTATAGCCTCAAATATTTGGTCTTCCCCACAAGCAGAAACATCATTTCCATATCTGCCCTTTCAAATCCTTTTATAATCTTAATGTTTATTAATCAAGACCTCCAAGAGAGGGTTAATGAAGACTTCTGGATTACTGGTCCAATAACATAATCGCAAGGCTACTGTATCCGATCTGATTGTACAGGACAGAAAGAGATAGTTGGCTCATGAAGAGATCCATAGGGAGAGTGGAGTCTGGAGATTTAACAAGAAGGAGAATAACACATGGGAAAACAGCAGGGTGAGGAGTAACGGAGGGAAAGCTGTGGTTGCAACAACAAACATGGGAGGGCAGAGTCTGGATTAGCAAAATTTTAGACTTACTGACTGCATCTGAATTATTTTTACTCTAAAGCTTTTTAAGATCCCATTGTTTTCCATTACAAACAGCAATTACATAAATCACACAGCTGTCATTAATTAAAATGCTTTTTATAATTTTCTAACCATAAACAAAAACACAAGTGATTGATTAAATCTTTAGCCCCAATTCTAACTTGGGACAGGAGCTGGGTGGGGTTGAGGCATATGACTAAACATCCTGACCTCTGCAAGATGGGGCCCCAGGAATGCTTAATTCCCAGGCCTCATCTGCATAGGCCCCATCAGATCCCTGCCGAAACTAGCTAGAAGCTCCAACTGGGTCAGGCAGCAGCCACCAGGGACCAAAGGAATGATCACCAACACTCAGTTAAGTGGCTGGAAGGGGGTTCAGGATGGCCTTGAAACTCTTTCGAGTTATCAACAGTCACAGATTGCAACTCTTTCGAGTACAATCACAGTTCTTGGTTTCCGGGAGTGGGACATGAACCCACAACCCTCTGATTCAAAGGTGAGGGTGCTATGAACTGAGCCACAGCTGACAAGTTTCCCCATCCGGGCCTCTGGATTAAATAGCAATCAGGCCTCAATGACATCATTGGAGCCTGATCTGCATATTTAAAGAAGGACCCCCACCTGCTCATAAGAGCAGGTTAAATGCAGAACGGCAAGTCCCATGACAGGGTTAAAATCACCCTCAAAATTCAAGCTGTTTATTTTTGCTTGGAAAGGAACAAATGTTTGGAAAAGGAAAAACATGAGGAATTATATTGAAAAAAATAGAATTTGAAATAGAAAATTTAATACAATCAAGCACAGGTCCCAATAATGAGTATATCTCACCATAAATCCTTCTGATTAAATTGTCTTTCTGAACTAAAGATTAAGAATTACCAACAATTGTGAAATTTGACCTGAAAAATATCATTCTACAGCTTGTTTCCAAATTATTTAGGGAAACTTAGAAATCCTTTCATATATATCTTTCCATTTACACTGAGTCATGTTGGGAATTTAACACATGATCACATTGTTAACAACACTAAGGCTTAGGGTAACCGCTGCAAAGGTGCAATGAGGAAAGGCCACCACCTAAAGCCTTTCAGCCATAGTGCACCAAGGGGCTGGAAACTGTGTAGAACCCCATGGGCTGTATGCCGGACATTGAATGTATATAGTAAATATCACGGGCAGAATTTTCTGCTTACCGGGCAGGCGGGCCTGACCCAATCTCCATCGGGCGGGGAGCTGATCCCCGCTGGAGAAGCGGGCCCCGCCGCCATTTTATGTGGGCGGGCCAATTAAGGCCCGCCCAGCGTGACGCCCGGCGGGAAGCGCTATGCGTTTCCTGTGTGGGTGGGGGGGGTAAATTCCCCAAAAGCGAGAGTGCGCTCTTTCGTGCATGTGCACATCTACCTGAGGCTAGGTGCTGCCTCAGGGAGATCACTGACAGTTCTAAAAACATTAAAAAAAAAGAAAAAAAATCCTTAACATGTCCCCCCCATGTGACAATGTCATTTGAGATGGGACATGTTCATAATTTACACTAAAACTTTATTAAACTTTTTAAATCCCTACATGAAACTTCATCCCGTGGATGAGCTTTCATGTTTTTTCTATTTGCCGCCGGGGGTCCTGGCCGACCCGCCAACCTTAAGGTTGGATGGGCAGGTCCTTTAATTTTTTAATGATCCTGTCAATGGCCTCAATTGGCCGTTGACAGATTGGTGGGTGCACAGCTGATTTTGCTGCGCCCCCGCTTTCCTGAAGATTTAAATGGGGCAGGATGACGTTGGGGGTTCCACTCGACATCATCCCGCGTCATTTTGCGCGTCGGCGAGTGGGCCCCACCCCCACTTGCTGACGGCAAAATTCAGCCCCACATGTATTGCAAATGTATTGAGACACCTCAGCAACATGCTCTATGGAGAAAAGTTGAATATTATTGCACTTTCTGTAATGACCATTTTGAAATGTTTTGGAATGTTCTTTTAGATATTTATGAATAATGTATATTTTTGCAAAAAATAAAGGATTCAGGGAAAATCATCAATTCCAAGTCAGGCTTTAACCCCACAGGTAAAAACACTAATGAATTTATTCAAAGACACAACAGAAACTTTTATAGACCTTTTCAGCCGTGCTATTGTGAAATATGTAAATGTTATGTCGTTTATTTTAAAAATGTTATTTTGGGCATTAAACATTTCAGTTCAGAAGAAGAAACATGGTGGTTGAAACACTGAGTTTTCTTTTGAGCAATTTATTTGGTAACTCAAATTTATTTGAGTCTTTTGCAAGACTGTATAGATACATAGAAGTCATGATTGTGATTTATTGTCTTTAATTCACCCAATCAAAAGTGTGAAAACAGAGCATGACAGTAAGGAAATGTATGCTGTTGTACTCATAGGTAATTAGCCATAGTCCACAAAGGACCATAAGCATATCTCTCCATTAGAGGGAGACAATTGGTTATATATAGCTTGAGAGGCACCACTCTGCAAGCGTGGGGCAAGGTGCGGAGGTAAGCCTACATGAACTCCCACAGCCAGTATGCTGTTGGCATCATTCTGCATCACACTCTAGCCATCTAGCCAACTGAGTTTTTCATATATGATAGATAGATACAGATATAGATGTTGACACATACATTGCTTTTTCACCCTTTTATCATAATTAATTATTTAATATTTCAGGTTTGCAATGCAACAAACTAAAAGAGAAATGTATTTTCCAAGTTCTTTGAAAAGTAGTTCTAATTCTAGTACCAAATATTTTCAGGTGTAATTTCAATAAAAACGAATACAGACTAAAACATACATTTATCAGTCTGCAGCTTCTTACATTCAGGAAATGAAAACTCCATAATAAGTTGATAATATTGAATAATGCTTTTATTTCTGAAAAGTATTTCCCTTTTCTGATAGAATTATAACTCAGCTTCACATATGTGTAAAGTTAAGATTATTCATCCAAGTGCAGTAACCCTGCAAGAAGAAATGTTGAACTTGAGTGGAAGATGAGGATCTGAACAGCACAGGACACTTGCTCTGTGCCAAAGGAGAGTTTACTGACCTGAATTTTACCAGCCTTTGCGACAGGCTGAGGGACGGGAAGACTGGCAAAATGATCTGGGAAGATGTCGAGGAAGTGCCTGATGCCTTCTTGCTGTCATGCCACCTTGCCAGAGGAAGAAAAGCTGGCAGATGGGCTGCCCATCAGGAGCCCAATTGAGCAACTTAATTGGCCACTTAAAGGCTTCGTCTCACCTCTGTGTGCATTTTGCCAGCAGTGTGGGGAGTGGGGTGCATGGGTGGACATGCCACATGGGGAGACCATCCAGTGAAACCTGGTGGCCTCCCAGCCATGCTCCAGGAGGATCTCCTTTTTGGGCACTCTCTTGCTCACAGAGGGGCTACCCCTGTGGGAACAATGCCATTTACTTTCAGTGACCTGCTGCTCCCCACCCCCCCTACTCCCCCCCGGCAAGCCGTTACCTGCTTTCCTCGTCACAGTGTCTCAGACCCCACTTACCTGTCCTCGAGGGCACCCGGTCATCAATGTGCCCTCATCCTGAAGGTGCAGTGCCAGAAATGCCAGTGCTATCAGTGGGTGCTGCTGAGCTGGTTGCCCTTTACTGGGTCAGGCCACTTCTGGGGGCTGGCCACCAACTTTAATAGGGATGGCACCACTGAGAAGATGCCTCGCTGGCCCCACTGGCTGAAGTAGGTTTGGGACTTCAATCTCCATCAGACAATTCAGCCTGCTGTTTGCAAGTTGGCAATGGATACCACACATGACAATGGCATCTAAAATGGACTTGTTGCAAAGGTAGTGCTGGAAACTCACATTATCTTCATAGTGACTGATCCTATTACAGAGGACACTAACACCATTCTTTTGCATCAATCCTATGCCATGTCCTCATGAACAATAAACAGTTATCACAGGACACTATAATGTGACCCCTGACAGTCACTCTAATTCTTCTGAATTAGTTGTGCCAATATAGTGATATCAAAATGCAGTTGCTGTTTTCCATGCAATGGATTTCAGTAAATATTTATTGATTGTTTGTCTGTCATCACTTGCAATTATTCATATTCTGTTTAAAACTTAATTTGAATCAGAGCTACACAGTAATTAATTTTTTGCCCACTGGTTGGCATGTGAGATAATAGCTCATCTTTTGTTTCTATCTGACAATTCTATTGAATTCTCTTATGATTGGTTTACAAAACCTTAACAAGCACTTTTGATGCCAATTTCCACTAACAAATTTAATATGGTGAAAAATTTGGCTGTAGTACCAATTAACAAAAAAAAATTGGCCCTTTCTAAAAAAAAACTTTACTCACTGGTTCTTTTTGCATTTTGTGTAAAGGTGATGCTACTACTCAAGCTACTTGATGTTTTCGTTTTGGTGGCCAGTATTCCATTGCTAAACCGCATGTTACTTCATCTCAGAATTGTTTCCTCTGTACCTTTGATCTTCACTTCTATTTCATTTTGGTCTGCTTGCCAGAAGAATGTACAATTTAATAGTCACAATTGGAATCTCTTGCAAAAAAAAATAGTGACTACAAAAACGTGGAACATTGTCTGTACCGTAATTACGTAATAACTGGGTTCTTTGTAAAATCCCTCATAACTGATCAGCATAGACACTGGTTCAAATGTTCTGTGCTAATTTGGTGCACGGTGTCTAGCAGAAGTGAAATGGTCTGACTCAAATTTAGGGAAGTTCCAGTAATATCAGTCTAAAGTCTGTCTATTCGTGTGTAATTATTCTTCACCAGAAGCAGTCACCCCATCCCCTCCCCCAACAGCAGTTGGGAAAGTAAAAAAGGACACAAATTCCTAACATCGTTTTTAATTTTGAAAATCTAGCGCATGGTTAGAAATTCAGTACCATTTTATACCACAGGATGGATGAAATCTGGTAAACAATAAGTGAAATAAAAATAGAAAATGCTGGAAAAACTCAGCAGGTCTGACAGCAGCTGTGGAGAGAGAATCACAGTAAACGTTTGGAGTCTGTATGACTTCTTCAAACCCATCTGAAGAAGGGTCATATAGACTTGAAACAACCCTGTTTCTCTCACCACAGACGCTGTCAGACCTGTTGAGTTTTTCCAGCATTTTCTGTTTTTATTTCAGATTTCCAGCATCTGCAGTATTTTGCTTTTGTATTCTATTTTAAATGGTATCGTTCATTCTTCGTATTTACAATATTTGAAGCGGCCATTTGAATTCAATGCTAAGACCACTTAATATACAAAACATTCTGGCTGAACCGTCAATTGAGTATTAAAGTATGATTTAGAATTGAAATAACCACTTATTTCATTGGCGTGTCTCAAACTCCCTGCTGGGCTCAAACAATAGCAGGTGCGTTGATAAATCAATATTAGGGTTATAGAAATGCAGAAGTCAGACTATTCCGCCTACGTACGATTTTGCATTTATTTTGTATTTGAATCCACAGTAGTTTGCCATAAGCTTTTATAAGAATGTCAGTTTCTGCAAAACTCTTGCAAGTTACAGTAATAACTTGGCATTGGCATTACCTAGTTACACTATTGTGGCATGAAGCCGGGTTTCTTAATACATCAACACCAGTAGGTGTTCCCTAATACTGTATGTCTCTATCTGACTGGAATCATTCAGGTGGTAATGTTACTAACTGCAAATAAACACACACACACACACACAAAACGGTTTTTCTCGATTCAACGCTTCTAAACTGCAATTTGCAGGCGCATGTTGGTTTTAATATACATTCCCGTTGTAGATAGGAGCCTGAAATAAATGCACAACATCAAATCATTTCTGATTATAATTGCGCAGTTTTGCAACACTTGCTGGGCATGTGTGAGAACAGAGAAGATCGAGAGGGTTGCAGACATGTCACACGATAGCAACACGATATCAAACTCAAGCCCTCTGCTCCGAGGTTGTCCACATTTTTGTCTAATGGCTGGTGGATTAACCTGCCAGTAATAAAGCTTCAACAAAACTAGACAGCACGTCTGCGTTCGCCTGCGGACCTCGGGGTTAAGCAGAGATTGCCAGCAGACAGGAATAAATTATTCACCGGGATATCTGCCGCTTCGAGACAGAGAAAGCGAGATAGTTTCACCAGCCGGCTCCCAACTTCGCAAAAGAAAAATAAATTTCACTCAATGCAGACTTTCCCCAGACTCCTCGCGCAGCCGCTGGAACTTGACTTTTCAATTCGTAGGTTAGAATTTAGGAGCAATCCTAAGGGAAATAAATTCAGCGTTTATGCTTTAAAAAGACGAAGAACGTATTTATCTAGTAAGTGCCAATTGCCTTGTTTTATTTTGCTATTTACCCCTATCTACAATAGCTGTGCTAATGTGTTAATGACATATATATCATCAAAACATAACTGAAGTTAGGATTAAAATATTTAATCAACGCGTGCTTTGAATTGTTCACTTCTAAGTATTTACGTGCAATGCAAGCCGTTTACAGGGGATGATACCTAAGGAATTTACAGCCTTAACCACATTCATCCTTCACAGCAAAAGTCACAGAAGTTAGGGTTTATCCCCTTTTTAACCGACCCAGATTAACGGTGGTTCACTTTCAGTGCAACCGAGGCGATTTCCAAGCACTCTGAATTAACTCAGTACTTTGAAACAAAAGTAGCTGAGAACACTGGACCGGTCACTGAACACATGTGGAGGGTGCAGGTACATTGAGGCTCAGGTGTGGATCCTTAGAAGTTTGGAGCGTCTTAGAATAATGGACACAGCGGCTGCCTCAAGGTAATGTACTACATTGATGCCACGATAACACTACTGATGCATCTGTCCCGTTTTATCCCCAATACACTCCTGTCCTCAAAATAATCTAGTCTGATAAACCTTCACCCTAAAATGCGTCTGCTCCGTATACCACCTTTACAATACACTCCCACTTTATTCCTGTAAAATGCTAAATTGAGAAAGGCAAAACATTTGGTCCAAATATTCTAAATATAGCTTAACCAATGATTCATATAGGTTAGAAGACACAAATTAAAAGTTTAGTATTATCTCTTTGCTTTTACCAAGGTCCTTTTTTTAAAACAATTTTATCAATGTGTCCTCTCCCTTATAATGATTTATGTATTCGAACTAATCCTCACTGCTTTTCTACTCAATTTATAGTTTTATTACTTACTGTATATCCATTCTTTTAGTATTCTCCCACTGAAAATGTATCACCTCACATTTCAGTTCATTCAGTTTCAACTGACATCTGCCCAATTTACGAACTTGTCTATATGCATTTTATGTTGTTTACATCCTTTTCGCAGTAAACCATGCTCTCTATTCTCATACAATCTGCAAATATTTATATTGTGCCATTTTAACAAGACCAGGCTATCTTTCCCATTATATATCTATTGAGAGGAACAATGATGCAAACGCTGACCCCCTTGCATTTCTCCAGTATGAAAACAGCCATCAGTTCTCTCTGTCCATCAGCCAAATTCCTATACATGACATCGCAATCCCTTTAATGCCATTTGCCTTAATTTGATCAACAAGCATCCCATTTGTAACCTTAACAAATGTCTTTTGAAAAACCATGTACACAGCACGTGCTGAATTTCATTCATTAATAAACACCATTATTTCCCCAAATAACTTGATAAATTTGTTAAGCATGTTTTACCTTTTCCAAATCCATACTAGCTGTCCATAATTGACCTGTATCTCTTTAGTTGGGTCTCAATTTTATCCTGTATCATGGACATTAGAAGCTTACCAACTATAGCTACTGAACGGTTTAGTCAATAGTTAATTGATAATCTCTTTTTGAATGGAAGGGTGGACTGAAGAAACATCAAGGTGCCTTTCACAACCTCAGGATGTCACAGAGTGCTTCATAGCCAATTAAGTATTTTGAAGTGTATTCACTGTTTTAATGTAGGGAAACACAGCAGCCAGTTTTCAGACAGAAAATCCCCACAAGCAGAAATGAGACTAATGACTAATCTGTTTTAGTAATTACTAAAAAAAAGAGGCACGTCTAATCTTTTTGTTTTGCCTTCATCAGGACACTTCGCAAGAATATCAATATAAGGGGAAAACAACAATTTATACTGTATGTGAAGAGAGTGCTGACTGGTTGGCAAGAGGCATTGCCATGGAGGATGCACCAGTGATGGTGAATCATCGTTAACTGCCAAGCATTGTTTGAAATTTAAACCAGGAAGCCTGGCCCTGATTGGTCAAGGCATTGCCCTGAGGAATGAGTCAGAAAATGGCTGTCACTTCTTTTGTTTAGCTGAAACAGGCACAATGTGTGCACCAAAACAAAAATAGCTGGATAAACTCAGCAGGTCTGACAGCATCTGCAGAGAGGAATACAGTTAATGTTTCGAATCCGTATAACTCTTTGGTTCTTTCTCTCTGCAAAGGACAGGGCCCTTTGTATTAATATATCTAGCTTCCAATAATATTAATATTGCGACTGTTTCAGCTAAACAATATATGTGACAGCCATTCGCTAACTCATTCCTCAGAGCAATGCCTTGGCCAATCAAGCTCAAACTGCCTGGTTTAAATTTCAAACAATGCTTGGTAATTAACTGTCAGTCACCAACACTGGTGCATCCTCTATGGCAACACTGCTTACCAACCAATCAGCACCCTCTTCACATGCAGTATAAATTGTTGTTTTCCCCTTATAATGGTACTGTTGTGAAATGTCCTGATGAGCGCAAGATGAAAAGCTTAGACATGCCTCTTTTTTCAGCAGTACTCAAGTTCTGTACTACCAAATGACTGTTTGTTTTAGTAATTTTGATTGAAGGATGGCTGTTAATCCAGACACAAAGAAAATTCCCCTGCTTTTTGAATAGTGCATAGGAACTGTTAGGCTTACCTGAGAAGGAAGATGGGAAAGCATTACATTGGCAACTCTTAAGTCCTTTGTCAATTTCTATATCCAAGGCTGTTTGAAGGATTGTGGTCAGATGCTCTGCCATTTCTTGTTTTTTTCACATTTTGACTTTCACCAATTTTTCTCACTACAATTGCCTTTTCTATAATTACCCCAACTAAATGTTCCAACCTCCTTCTTTTGTATCTTATCATTTCCCTAACACACACTTCTGTGAAAGCCATTGCAAAGTACTCTTTTAGTATTCTTTCCTTGCCCAATATTCTTTTTCACTTTAACTGGCTCTACTCTTTAACTATCCTCTATTTTTGTACATTATAAAATACTTAGCTATTTTCCATTTAAGTTACCTGTCATCTTTAATCATACATTTGTTAATCTGCTCTAATGTTTTTTTTTATTGAGTATATTTTCTAGGTTTGAGTTAATTTTCTTTCCTGTTCTACGCCCTAGATTTGTTATAAACTCTATTTAAATCTTTTTTAATGTTAATTTTTCTACCCATCCAAGGAAGTCTGTACCCCAAACATCTCCTTTCTGACCATTTCCAGTTTGCCAGTGTTTCTTTCCCATTTTAATGTGCTGGTTTCCTTTTCATTTTTTTGAAATTGACTTTTTTCAAGTTAGGACCTTTATCACTGTTCCCTCTCTTTTTAGTTTTGTAACAAACTTAAATTATGTTACAGTCACTGTTTACCAGATAGTCCCCTACTCCTACATTAACTATTTATGCTAATTCATTTCCTAGAACTAGATCCAGCTCAGACTATTTCCTAGACTAAAAATATAACAATCTAGAAAGCAGTATAAATTGTTGAAACTTACCCTCTTCTTTACCATTTACATGATTCTTATGCAAGTTGATCTTTGGATAATTAATGCCATCTATTATTTTATGCCTACTGCTGCTGCATTTTTCTCCAAATTGTTTATATACATCTTCCTCTATCACCTTTCCACTGTTCAGCAGTCTATTATATACTTCCAATAGATTAACAATTTTCCTCATGTTCCTTAACTCTAACCAAATAGATTCATTTTTTACTCCATGCTCTAAGTCACCCCTATGATGTAACGTAATCTTGATTAACACTGCTACATCCCCTTTTTTCTATTCTATTCTTACTGAATATTTTATAACCAGAACTGTTCAGTTCCCAGTCTTGCCCTACACTAAGTAGTCTCTATCATGGCTATTATACACAATGTTCAGCAGTATTTTGTGCCTCTAGTTCACTAATTTAATTCACAATACTTTATGCATTTACACAGAAACAATTCACACCTCACTATCCGTTTGGAAATCTTAACTTGTTTTTGTTCTTTTTCTTCTGGTGTTTTTTTGAAAAATTTCTGATCTTCCCTACAATCTTTGTCCATTTTCTTTCCTTTCTGCTTATTATCATTCTTTAAAATCTATATTTAATTGAAAATTTCTCCTGATTTTCTTCTCAAGGCAGTAAGCATGAACTTTAATTTCATTGAATGGCCAATTTTATTTGCTCTGATTGCATTTTCCTGTGCCCCTGCCTATTAGCTTAAACCTTTCCCTACAGGACTAATAACACTGCCAACAAGGACATCTGTTCAAGGTTTTCTCAGGTGAAACCCATTCATCCTGTCCAAGCCACCTGAGCTCAGACTGGTCCTAATGTCCTAGGAATATGATCCCTTCCCTTCTTACCACCTCTCCAGCTATACACTATTTCACTCTCAGTGTATTGATAAACGAATGGTACTGGGCGTAATTCTAAAATTACTACATTTGAGGAGCTGTTAATCACACTGGTGCACAACTATTGTATTGGTATAACTTCATCACACTGATTGACCTAAATCATGCATACAGCTTCATGACATGTAAACACCTTCAACCCACTACCCCTTCAGTCCACTGATATAGCATCAGCCCCAATGTACTGTCTTCCAATTACACTTTCATCCTCTGTGGCACCTTTAGCCCACCACATAAGAATATATGAAGGTAAGAAATAGGAGTAGGCCATTTGCCCCCTCAAGCCTGCTCTGCCATTCAATAAAATCACAACTGATTTGATTGTGGCCTTAACTCCACTTTCTTGCCTGTCCCCTATAACTTTTAACTCCCTTGTCGAAGAAGGATCCGTCCAGCTAAGCCCTGAATATATTCAATGGCCCAACCTCCACTGCTTGCTGGTGAAGAGAATTCCAAACACTAAAGACCATCTGAGAGAAGAAATTCCTCCTCATCTCCATCTTCAATGGGAAACTCCTTATTTGGAAACTGTGCCCCCTAGTTCTAGATTCCCCCATGAAGGGAAACATGATCTGCCCTCTCAAGCACCCTCTGGACATGTTCAGCTTCAGTTTGATATACCTGAAGTAAAATATTGCACTGATACAGTGTCATCCATACTAATGCACATTTAGAATTCCTTCCCTAGCCATCCCCTGACCCCCCAACCCCACAAACACTTCCAGCTGACTGGGAAAACTTCACCACAATGAAATACCTTCCCCCATTGCCATATTTTGATACATAAAAATGGTTAGCAGTTATTGCCACCTGGTGGTAGAAACTAAGAGATTTTGATCAAGGAGGAAGGATTGTTTTGACCAGTTCATCTCAGGCAATTGATCCTGGTAGAAAAGCTCATACAATAATGAAGAGGTTTCTGTGTTGTTCAGAACTCATGTGCACAATGAAAATAGCCAAAACTGTTTTTACTGAGGCATTACAAAAATGAAAAGTGGGTGCAGCCTGGCTGATACATTGAGGTAAAAATCTATTTTGGGTGGTAAAGCAGAAGAGATGGGTCACCTTGGCCACTTGTTTTGCATTCAGATATTCAGTTTGCAAGGTGTATAATAGTGAGTCAATGTGATACTACCCGCTTTGTAACCATTGCTCAAGACAGGTTCCTACCTCATTGTTTTCTGGTGATCAGACACACGTGCAATGTTACCCATTGTAAGATTGCAGAATGTGTTGCAGGTAAAGAAGATTCTGGAATAACTAGAGCAAGGGATCTTTACAAGTGCTCATTAACACAAGGAAGACGGTCAGTATTTTCTCATTGGCTATTAGTGCCCAGCCTTATGGCCTATTAACAAAACATAAGGCCCACTGAAGATCCAAAAAAATACTCTGTTGTACTTTTGATCAAATGGCTTTGATTTTTGTGAAGCCGCTATGATATGAGGAAACCGCTGCACCAATGATGTAATGATTTTTAAAAATTTCATAAACATTGCATGTCAGAAGCTGGAGAAGTGACTGTTGCTTTTGTTTCCCAAATATTAACCAGTAGTGAATAAAACATTGCATTGTACAAAAAAGCTCTTGCTGTTACTATTTGGAGTGAAAATTGTATATACACAGCCAGAAATTCACTTTACTCACCAGCACAGAGCATTAATGGCTATTTTAGAATCAAGGCCCTCTTTGAGCTGCTTCTCAAGATCCGTTTCTTATTTCAATAGGACTATAGATGGCCAATTTTATGAAACAAGCGTAATTGGTGAGGTTTTGTCAGGCTGATGGGAGTCTCCACCTCCAACCAACGGGGAACCTGTGTCAATTCTAAGGGGGAGGCCTGATGGAATTGATCGCCCTTGAGGCACTTAATTAGCTGCCATCAGGCCTCCCACTCAATTGAGGTACCTGGCTGCAGAAGTCCCGCCTACTGAAACTTGCCTGCCAATCAGAGGCCAGCAGCTTGTCATTGCCACCGGCGCCAGCTAGAGTGATGGCTGCAGACAGCATTGCATCGTCCAAAGCCCAGGATTACAGAGGGACTCCAGGCCAGAGATGAGTGAAAGTGGGATATAGGGTGGGGGTCATGGGAGGGTGGTCGGAGGCAAGGGCAGGTGTGGCTTTCAGCAGTCACCCTAATGTCAGGTCCCTTGATTGGGCACAGAGTGCCTGATAGCGAGAAGGACCTGGCAAACCCAACAGGTTTTACTGGGCAATCTCCTGAGGGTGTGGGAGACTTGTGCAGCCCCCTGAGCCTCCACTAATTTGCAATGGGCCCAGGAATAATGTATGTCAATTGGCTCATTAATGAATCTTATTGACATGCTGCTGCCAGTGGCTGGGAATCAGGCCCTTATGCTCTCCAACATAATCGGGGGGAGAGTTTCCCACCACTGGAAAGCTGATGTGGGGCCTTTCCCATAATTAATTGGGCCTGGTCACCATGGTTCCCACTGCAATGGGGTTGCTTTAAACCAGCCCATTATCTCTGAAAATGGATTGATACAACCTTGGATCACTTGGAAAGACTGTAGCTGGAATAATGTGTTCCATGAAATATGTACTTATAATGTTTTGAAAGGATGTTTAAAGGAAATAAAAACATTTTCTAAGTGGGTTACAAGCACATTTTTACTTTGCATAAGCTCATAAACTATATCAAGGTTAGTTTATAAGAGAGAAGCATTAACTCAGAATTTCACGTTAAACTATGTGCAGAATTACACGCATGGAATATGCAAACAACTCATTAGGAAGTACTGATATGATGAACTGATGGCTTTGATCTGCAAAGGATTCAAAATTGTTTGAAGGCATTAATTTACCCACAGTGAGCTTTGTAACTGAGAATCCTTGGCTGTGAATATGGTACAGAACACATGCAATACAGTACAATACAGTACAGTGAATTCCCTGCCAATGTGCAAAGGTTTGTTTTTTATTAAACTTCTCTTTTAATTAAAATTGATTCATTTTGCTCTTCACCTTATCTTAGAATGTAATCTCACTTAGCAAGAGTCAGCACCCATAATGGAACTGAGCAGAGAAATGATTGCCCATAATGGCAGTTGAAACTTCAGTGATAAAGGTTACCTGAAAACTTAGTCATTGCCAAATTTTGATTAAATTAGAATTACTCATTTTTTAAGACTATTATTTTGTCTCCAATTCTGCTGCTATTCTTCACATGAAAACTAGTTTCCTTCCATCATAACCCTATTCTATTGTGTATGATTGGCTAATGATTATGGTGCAGGTACTGGACAAGTCGATCACAGGTTGAGAGCTCAAATTCCAACCCAACCGGCTGTGAAATGGAATTTTAAAAAGTCTGGGAATTTGTGGCCTGCCCAACCCGGTCTGGCCCCATTCTGACTCTTAGGGCTGAATTTTTACAGCCCTGTGTGGTGACTAGGAGACTGGGTTGGGGGACAGTAAAACAGCGGGGAGTCACATTGGCACAGCTCCCCAATGCAGTTCAGCCACCAGGGAAGTTGTCCAGGAAGATGCAACTGGAGGTGGGCAGCCAATTTGCATATATAAAGCCCTATTAAGGGGCAATTTAGAGGGCTCGCTGGCATTTTCCCAGTGGCTGAGCAGCCCATGCCATGTCTGGAGGCTGCCAACATAATTGAAGCAGACTCCCTGCGGCAGTCTGGAGGGGGCCCAGCAGAGATGGAAACTCCATGCCTCCAATCGGGGGTTCCATGCACAAAAGGCCATAATCGCAGCTAAGACAGATGCAGTGGAGGAGTTCTCTCTCCATGATGACTCACCTTCTGTGAAAGATCGCAGCTTTTTAATATTTCATGTGGATGCCAACCCTCATAATCCCTGAGCTGCCTTAGCAGCGCCCACCTCTCCCAGCGAGGCAGTGGAGGTTGTGGAGCTGCTGGTTCTTTGGTTGGGCTGGCAGCATCTAAATCCCACTCACTGCACTTAGTAGGATGGTGAGCTCGGAGGCAGCCAATTAGGAGGCTGCCTGCAGGAATATTTCCCAGCAGGTCTTGCTGCTCACAAGTGTGGGCCCAGGATCCCCGGCTGATTGCAAAGCCAGTGTCCCAAATCCCACAGGGGAATTCTGACCTGAATGTTCTCAAGGCAACTAGTGATATGAATAAATATGGTGTTGCCTACATCTGAATGACATATGCAAAACTCCTGCTGATGTTTATCAGGTACTTCTATCTCTCAGAAATTCAATAAGGTCAACCCCAGCTTCAAAATAGACCGACTGGTGGTATTTGCGACATTTTCAAACTTTGACATATGACACTCCTTACTTCCTACCCACCTGTTATTAATTGCAAGTCTACATTCATTTGAACTTGATCCAGATAGTACTATGTTCTTTGTTGTGAAGTATTCACAGGTAGCAGGAACTGAGCTAAAGATGGCTTTGTAATCTTAGGGTTCAAATGATGGTCAAGGTGATTGTGACCTTGTCTGAACCCCTTGATTGGGGCAGCGATTTGCAATTCACTCTGTGGTATCCATAACTCTGCAAAATATGAACAAAATGACTTAGACAGCAATTTATTGTAATTAGTTGAAGCAGGCGGATGTAAAAACTGAGCAGATTCTCATTTCTCCAATCATTTCTCAACTCAATGAAAGGAGGTTGCCATGTATATACAAAATGCTTATTAATGCATACTATGGATTGAGTGAAATCTTTTTACACTACCTGCCCGATTTATTAGCTGTGGAACACAAAAATATAGCTTTTAACTAAAAGAATCCACAAGGCAATACTAACTGACAATTAAGTATTAGTTTGCTAGCAATCAATACAGTACATTGAATAAATAAATATTTTCTGTAAATTCTAAATGGACTAGGATTTTACTAGACCTCTTGAGGTGGGCGGGCTGGTAAAATGGTGGCAGAAGACAAGGGGAGGTAAGCCAAAGTTTTACTGGGGCCACGTGCTGGGAGGAGGTGGACTGCCAATTAAGATAATTGACTCACCTAGTAAAGGCCATTTTACACACTGCTGGCATTTTATCAGCATCAGAAAGGCCTTGTGTGTCTGTGGAGGCCTCCAGGTAGAGGCAGACTCCCAGTCGCTTCCCGGGTGGTGTAAGGGGATTGGGTTGCCTTACATTCTGGGCACTGCATGTCACACAGGGGGCCCAACTGCAGCAATGAGCATCCTCATGTCTCCAACACTGCCACTGTAGGGTTCATCCCTCCAATCATCAGGGCCTGCATGCCTGGCCCCAGTACATTAAAAAAAACTCTCATGAGCCCTTTGAGCGTGCCTTAACATGGAGCCACCCTTTCCCCCTCCCTGCAGCCTCAGTGGTGACCACCTCTATTAGTGGCACTGCTGAGGGTGCAGAGCTCTCAGTGCTCTGACTGGGTCAGCAACTTGGAGAGGCAGGCTGCCATCCTTAATTCGATGGTGGTCCTGGCCACCGTGAGTAAAATTTTCTCCCCCTCTGATCAAAATCCCTTTTAGCCTTTTCTAGGGTGCTATTGAGATGCTTTTTATGTTTACACAAAAGGGTTTGGAATTCCATTTTAAAATCTTCCACTTTCTCTTGATCCCATTCCGGATGGGTCTTATTTAATTCTTTGTGAATGAGGTCAACCACTTCCCCATTCTGGACTTTTATTCTTCTTTCCAATACTTTGAGTCTTCCATGCCAGTCGTAAAACACATCATTCCAATCACTTTGGGGTTTTGAAAGGCCTTTTGTCAACTGTCCACTTGCCTGGATTCCTGATGCTGAATCCTGTGTCTCAACACTGACAAGCACTTTTGCTTTGGTATCAGGTGTCATTAACCCGCTATGATCACTATGAGACCTCAGTCTTTCCTGACTTCCCAAGTGAATTCCCAACTTCGCTTGGCAATTCTTCAGGCCCTTGTATGGTCTCTATACCGTCCATTACCGAGGTGGATCCATCTGTATTTTTTCATGAGTCAATTCTTGGCTCAATCGGATCTTAAATAGGCTCCTTGTTTTTACTAACAGGAATAACATCGGAACTATGACACCCTGTCCCAGGTTGTGGAAAAACTATTCTGCCCATTTCATTGCCTGATATAAAGCTGGCATTTTAATGGTTAATTCAGAAGCAATCCATTGCTTCTAATGTTTTTTACAGTAAGAATAGATAGAATTGGAAGGATTATAAGGGGTTTATAACAAGGTGCCAAGTGGTCTATCACCAGGTACTGGAAAGTGGGATTAAAATGAGCGGCTGGTTTCTTTTTCATCTTTTTTGCCAGCACAGACATGATGGGCTGAATGGCCTCTTTCTGCACTGTAACTTTTATATAGTTCTATGGTTCTATATTGGAAGGAGAAGTCACTCCATTTTTGTCCAACAAAGGGCCTAGAAAGATTGTTCTCCTAAGAGAAAATGGTCCAGCTCAGAGCTTACTGTTAGCAAAAGATTTAGACCTTTCTTCAAAATATTCGCTGAATAAAAATATATTCATACAGGGTATTGATGGGAAGTGTTTGTCTTTCCTATTGAATAGAGTAAAATTAAGTTGTGCTCTGATGAAGGGGCCTTGTGTGGTTGGAATTGTTTCTGAATTAATCATTAAAAATGTTGGCTATATATTGGGCAGTGAAAGGGGCAGTATAACTTTTCCACAACCTGGGACAGGGTGTCATAGTTCCGATGTTATTCCTGTTAGTAAAAACAAGGAGCCTATTTAAGATCCGATTGAGCCAAGAATTGACTCATGAAAAAATACAGATGGATCCACCTCGGTAATGGACGGAATAGAGGCCATACAAGGGCCTGAAGAATGCCAAACAAAGTTGGGAATTCACTTGGGAAGTCAGGAAAGACTGAGGCCTTAAAGTGATCATAGTGGGTTAATGACACCTGATACCAAAGCAGAAGTGCTTGTCAGTGTTGAGACACAGGATTCAGCATCAGGAATCCAGGCAAATGATAAAAGCAAAAAACTGCGGATGCTGGAAATCCAAAACAAAAATAAAAATACCTGGAAAAACTCAGCAGGTCTGGCAGCATCTGCGGAGAGGAACACAGTTAACGTTTCAAGTCCGTATGACTCTTCAACAGAACTAAGTAAAAATAGAAAAGATAGAAAAGAGGTGAAATATTTCACCTCTTTTCTATTTTTACTTAGTTCTGTTGAAGAGTCATATGGACTCGAAACGTTAACTGTGTTCCTCTCCGCAGATGCTGCCAGACCTGCTGAGTTTTTCCAGGTATTTATATTTTTGTTTAGGAATCCAGGCAAGTGGACAGTTAACAAAAGGCCTTTTAAAACCTCAAATTGATTGGAATGATGTGTTTTGTGACTTGCATGGAAGACTCAAAGTATTGGAAAGAAGAATAAAAGTTCAGAATCATCGCTCAGAGATAAACCTTGCCTCTCCAGAAAAGTCATAGCAATTGACAAAAGCAATCTGCTTTTCAATCACTATAGTAAAAGTCATTGTGAAAATCTTATCAGCCTTAGCCTCAGCAGGATCCAGCACTCGTATCTGTCTGTGGATTCGAAATCCTGAGCAAGCCCCCAATTTTTGTCATGATCCTGGACCAGACCCCCAATGTTTGGTATGATCCAGTGAGGCACCAGTAACGCTTGGTTTAAAGTAGACAAAGTTTGAGATCCTAGGTACTTACTAAGAGAATAAATGGCTCCATGGTTTTTGAACAAACAAAATAAACTTCACCAAAGTCAGAAAAGTAAAACCATTTACAATATCTATCTTAGACTCTAACATTCAGAATTAACATGAGGCATGTGTGAATTAACAGACAAACTGTGGTCTAACACCCAGACTACACATTAAATAGCAAATGTGACCAAGACAGATCCTACTGATTTCTCAGCAACCCACCCAGATGTCAGTGTTCACTGTGAATTACATAATCTCATTAAAACTCTATCTCCCTTAAGAGGGATTGCAAGTCTGCACTCTTCCTTTTCGAAGATCTAGCCTTGGAATTCCTTCCAAAAGTCGCTCCAACTCGGACCTGCCTCAACAACTGCTCAGCTCTCAGGATTTCAATCTCCTCTCCCGAGACTACATTCACCTGGATTCCGTAATCTGCACTCCGGCACCAACTCACAGGAAAAGCTTCAGCTTTTCTGTCATGCTGAGCAGAACACCACTGCTCCAAAGTTTGCCCAACGCCCCGCAGCATGGAGTCACCAACCTTCTGCTGCCTTTTCAGCTCTCCAGGGCTTCTCCTAAGCCCTCACTACTTGGAGCCTGGCAATGGCAGCACTTTTACTGTTTGCAGCCACTTTCTTTGCTCCTCTCCCCAGTGGTTTATCTCCCTGGTGGTTCCTACCAGTGGTCTCCTCATCCTGTGATCTCCTCTTGGTGTCTCCTTCCCCTGTTGTCTCTCTCTCTCGAGGACCTCTCCCTGTCTCCTCTCCCTGGGTTCCCTCTCTAGGTTCCCTCCATCTCCCTGGGACCTCTCCCTGTCTCAGGACTCCTCTCCATTATGGCACCCCACTCCTGGGTCCTGTGATCAGGCTTTTGTGTTGTTTTTTTCCCCCACACAGGTGCCCTGGGTAATTTTGCCCAGCTGAAGATCTCACAATGTTGAACTGCGCATGCACAGTCTGCTCAAATTTGCACATGTGCAGAAACTCCCAGGACATGTTCAGATTTGTAGTTCCCGATCTCCACTCAGACATCAGCTAAGTCGGGATTCGTAACAAATTTGAAAATGATTTAGGTAAGTCCAAAGCTAGGGTCATATAAAACTACAGTCGATGAATCATAGGGAGAACTCTCTATTGGTTGGAGTCAGACCTAGCACAAAGGTTATGATTGTCAGAGGTCAATCAGCTCAACTTCTGGATATGATGGCAGGAGTCCCTCAGCCTAACCCATCTTCAGGTGCTTTATCAATGACCTTTCCTCTTTCATAAGGTCAGAAATGGGATGTTCACTGATAATTGCTCATTGCTCAGTGCCATTCACAGCTCCTCAGATAATAAAATAATTCAGATGCAACAAGACCTGGACAACATTCAGGTTCGAGTTGATTGAGCTGCAAATAATGCTGTCACCACATAAGTGCCAGGCAATGGCCATCTCCAACAAGAGATAGTCTAAGCACCTTTCCTTGACATTCAGCAGCATTACATTTGCCAAATCCCTCACTTAACATCCTGGAGAGGGGTGGTTACCATTGACCAAAAGCTGAACTGGACCAGCCACATAAATGCTGTGACCACAACAGAAGGCCAGAGGTTTGGTATTCTGTGGTGACTGACTCCGATGTGGCAAGTAACATTCGCGCCACACAATGCCAGGCAATGACCATCTCTAACAAGCAAGAACCTAACCATCTCCCCTTGACTTTCAATGGCATTACCATCACTGAATCCCCCACTATCTGTATCCTGGGGGTTGGCATTGGCCAGAAGCTGAACTGGACTAGCCACATAAATATTGTGGCTCCAAGAATAGGTCAGAGGCTAGGAATCCTGCGATGAGTAACTCATCTCCTGACTTCCCAAAGCCTGTCCACCATCTACAAGGCACAAGTCAAGAGTGTGATGGAATACTCTCAAATTGCCTTGATGATGCTCCAATAACACCTGGGCTCTTTAGACAGCATCTTCCAAACCCACAACTGCTACCATCTAGAAGCACAGGGGCAGCAGATAAATGGGAACACCACCACCCGGAAGTCACTCACCATCCTGACTTGGAACTATATTGCCATTATTTCACTGTCACTGGGTCAAAATCCTGGAACTCCCTCCCTAATAGCACTGTGGGTGTACCTACACCACATGGACTGCAGCGGTTCAAGAAGGCAGCTCACCACCACCTTCTCAAGGGTAATTGGGGATGGTTGATAAATGCTGGCCCAGTCAGTGATGTCCACATCCCATGAATGAATTGAAATAAAAGGTGTGGATGTGTGTGCCAGAGACAGCGCTGCCAGGATGACCATCCTAGCAGTATACCTGCATTTCAGAGAGGCACCTTGACCCATCATTACTGGGGTGAGTTGGGTGGATTAGTCTGGCCAACCTAGCTGCCTCAGTAATGATTTGTTGCTCGCCTAATGGCCATTGCTCCCTCTCAGATTGATTACTGTTGGGATAGGGCATTGTGGATCCCATGTAACAACAGGTACACCTGCTAGGCAGAACAGGTGGATTTTCAGAAGAACCTGGTTCCCACCAGACCTACTTCAAGCTGTGAGCAGCAGCTTTACATCTAATGTGTGGCAAATCTGCTGACAATATGCTGTTATACATTAATATTGTGTCATGGAAAGCAAAATGGATTCTTATTGTGCACCTACACAAAAACTATTTTCTGTAGCACTGGCAGAAGCTGTTTCCTCTTTGTTATGAATTTTACCACAGTGCAGGTAATGGACAGTACACAATGTTTCAACACTCTACCTGATTAACAACCTATCCCTGTACACATTTTACACCACTAGCTGCACAGTTTTTGGAAGTTAACTGAAGTAAAATGGGAGTTGTTTGTGCAGGTGACAGTCCTTCAGAATCTGCTTCTGCTGAGTATTTGCAGAACTCAAGCAGCAGGATGGATTTAAAGAAAAAGTGAAGCAAAGATTAATAAAGGAAAAAGTAATTTATTGTAAGTGTGCTGTTAAGATCTCAGTGCAATGCAAACACTCATTATACAGTGAAATAATGACACCACCAAGCACTGAGGTTGTTTCGTTCAACCTCTGCACTTAATGTCTCCTGTGATGTAGCAAACAGATGTTAATGAGGATACAAAATGACTAACAACCCAAGATGTCAGGACAGGCAAATAACAGCTGGTGAGGGAAAGGTGAGAGGTGGTAACAGAAGACTAAAAGTAGATGGTCACTCATCATTCATCCCAACATTCTGCAATTCAGTAATCTCTAGTGATTGTAAACAGATTCTACATTTTGCTACTGCACTGACATGGGTAATATACATTCATTATAAAGGTACTTACCTGCAAATATATTCAAGGATCCTTTAGAACCATCGGCTGATAATGTGACCCTTGTTGCCTATAGTACTAGGCTGGCTGAGGGATGAATGCTAGAGAGTGTTGCATGTGATAGTGCAGTAAAATGTGACCCAGATGTACCTCAGGCACTTGCATGCCATTTGTGCATGGAAATGCTTAAAGACCCAAATCCAATGTAAATGAAGTGAGGCACCTATAATGCAATTCATGCACCTAAATAGTGTTATACAGGCTGTAGAACCTGTATAAACCAATGCTGCAAGGGTGTCCACTTCCATCAGTTGTGTCCTTGCCCTTAAAGATACATTGTTTTCTCTAGCGCACCTGCTTACAAGTTGTGTGGGTGAGATTAATCTTGGCAGGTGTTGTCAAATACTTGATAGAAAATTGGCATGCCAACTTACACCCCAATCAATTTCCTTTTCCATTGATTTCCAAAGAAAAGAAATTCAGGCAAGTTGTAAAACATTCAAGATTACTGAGTATAAAATAATCTCTCCCCAACTACCTTAATCTGCCTCATGTCAGTGTATATTTTAGAATCAGGGAACCCAACTTTAATGAACACTTACAGTGCTTAATGCGAGTTCCTGTGTACAGTGCGCCAGAGGGGGAGTTAGGCCCAAGAAGGACTTTGGCCAGTGGGCCCTCCATTGCAGATAGTCATGAATATTCTCCCAGTGGTGCATAGATTGGTCAGCTGATCATGCAGCATTATACAGAGATGGGATGGAGGGCAAAGCAAAACAATGGGCACCCAGCAATTAAAATATTTTCCTTTGCACACTAAATACCTTTACCAGCATAAGCACCATATGTCACTGTGCTACACATTCTCAGGTAATTAAAACATAACATGTAAAAAACTTCAATAAAGAATATTGGAGTGAAATAAGTAGCTGACTGGAGCACTGGTTTTGAAAGTACTGGCTACTTTCCCTTGGAATAATGTTGATTTGGTATGTTCAATATTATCCTTGATTCAGTTCAGAAAACAAAAGCACCTATTGAATTTATGGACTTTATGGGCTTATAATGTAGTAAATTAAAGCAATAAAATGCTAAACTATTGTCTATTAAAATAGGTTAGTTCATATTGTCCGAAATGGTGACGTTAAAATGCTTGTTATGTTGTGCTTTACACACAGCAGTCCTTTCAATGGAGTACCTTAACCATTCGGATCTTTGAACCACTGTTCCTGAAACATTTTCTTCCTCCAAGGAAGTAAAATCTTTTTACCCTATGATGTTGATTAAATGTGGTAGATTATTCCTTGGTGCCCGAAATCACTCAATATGCGGTGGGATGCATAACATATTTACACCTAACAACAATGGCCTCTGCTCCTTTGCATCAATTACATTTATTTAATATTTTCAGCAAAGTTCATTTCATGAAATGTGTTGTAATTAAAAAGTGACATTGTTCTCATATGTTTTATGTTTTACAGTGGACCAACCAACTGTCATGTGAGCACATTACAAAATAAGAACTTTGTGTCACAAGGTATGCCCCAGTGTTCTGTAATAGTAAATCCTCACAGAATACAACTGTTACATTGTCTCAGTTTTTCAAAAATTACCTTATCTCAATTCAGAAAATCAGCCAACACATTGAACACACAAGTTACAAGATGGAACATAGAGTTTAATGGAGGAATGAACCACCAAGTGATGTTAGTTTTAAATCAACAAGTAACTTTATGTAGCACGGTTCTATCATTGATCCTGTATCAGTTTTCATTCTATCATCAGCATCCCATAGAAGATAGTTTAAAAATAATACTCTTCCTTATTTGTATTGCTACTTTTCGTTAATTTCAAAAATGTCTCTACGTTAAAATTAAAGAGTGACAACTCACAATGATGACATCATCAGAAATCCTCAGCATGTTATCGAGCTTGACTGTGCAGTAATACTCGATCACCGTTACTAAATACATTGCTAAAATCAATGTATTTGCAGCAATTCAATCAAAACAAGTATGTGTTGATTCTACTACCTCCTTCCACATTGGAACAGGAATAGGTCACTCAGTCCTTTGAGTCTGTTTACCATTCAGTTGGATCATGGCTGATCTGTAGCTTAATCCCATTTATCCACCAATGGGTGGAATTGTCCCAGAATTGCACTAAGTGCGGTAGCGGGCATGAGAAATGGTGTTTTACCTGCCAGCCGCAATAGCAGATTTCTGCGCTGTATCGTCCCCTTCCCACCTCATAAATTATGCAGTCATGGGAAACATGCCATCTCGCTGACGGGCAGCATCCGATTTGCCGCCATGCTGTTACATTGCTGCTTCCTCACTCCAGGTGCCATTCTCAAACTGCAGCTCCAGTAAAGACATGGCCCCAAAAGCCAAGAAGAGTGCAGCCCTTGATTCAGTGACACACCCCTGGAACGCCCTTTGGACAGCGTGGAGGCCTACCACGATGCCCTCTACCCCTGCTCTGGCCGCAGAGGTCCATCAGTCTCACCACTCTGACTTGAGAGGTGGTGGCAGAGGTGGTCAGTGTCAATGCTGCACTCAAGAGGTTAGCCATCAGTGCAGAAAGAGGATGAATGGTCTCATCCATGCCACCAAGGTGAATCAACCATCTCATCACTCTCAATTCACCCACTCAGAAACCCATCAAACATTCAATCTTACTGCCAGCTCAAGGGACATCACCACTCACTCTCTCACACAAATTCTCACATCTCCATCTTGCCTCATCTCCTCTGGAGATGATGTCCTCATCCTGTCCATGGCTCCACTCAGCATACATGCCTGGCATCCTTCTCATTTGGCCTGGCTTGCACCTTGCTGACACTCTCTCCATCTGTTTTTATGCAGGACAAAGTCGCGTATAATCCAAGGGAGAGGTCCCAGACCAAGGATGGAGTGCCGGACATCGAGGTCTTCACTCTGTTTGAGAGTTGCACATTGGAGTTGGCTGGAGAGGACGTGGACAGTTCCTGTGGCAATGGTGAGATCGCCGGCAAGCATCCACGTGAGGATGCTGCACCAGATCATCCCTCTGTCAATACTACTTTGAGTCCACTGTTCTGTTTGTAATGCGGCTGCCAACCACTAATAATCTGCACTTTTCCCCCTAGGCACATCTGCCAAGTCACCCTCAGGCAACCTTGACACCTTGAAAAAAAAAATTCTACAGACTCGGGAGCAGTTCCTGCAGATTGGAGGGTGGCAAATGTAACCCCACTATTTAAAAAAGGAGGGAGAGAATTACAGACCAGTTAGCCTAATATCAGTAGTGGGGAAAATGCTAGAGTTTATTATAAAAGATGTGGTAACAGGACACTTGGAAAGCATTAACGGGATTAGACAAAGTCAGCATGGGTTTATGAAAGGGAAATCATGCTTAACTAATCTATTGGGGTGTTTTGAGAATGTAACTAGTAGAATAGATAAGGAAGAACCAGTGGATGTGGTGTATTTGGATTTCAAGAAAGCTTTTGATAAGTTTCCACATAAGAGGCTAGTGGGCAAAATTAAAGCGCATGGGATAGGGGGTAATGTACTGGCATGGATTGAGAATTGGTTGACAGATCGGAAACAGAGAGTGGGAATAAATGGGTCTTTTCCCGGATGGCAGGCAGTGACTAGTGAAGTACCGCAGGGATCAGTGCTTGGGCCCCAGCTGTTCACGATGTATATAAATGACTTGGATGAGGGAACCAAATGCAATATTCCCAAGTTTTCTGATGACACAAAACTGGGCGGGGCTGGGAGGAGGATGCAAGGAGGCTTCAGGACAATTTAGACAAGTGTGTGTGTGGGCAAACACATGGCAGATACAGTATAACGTGGATAAATGTGAAAAACAGAAAGGCAGAGTATTATTTAAATGGTGATATATTGGGAAATGTGGATGTACAAGGGGATCTGGATGTCCTTGTACACTAGTCAATGAAAGTAAACAGGCAGGTGCAGCCAGCAATTCGGAAGGTAACTGGTATGTTGGCCTTCATTGCAAGACAATTTGAATTCAGGAGTTGGGATATCTTACTGCAGTTATACAGAGCCTTGGTGAGACCACACCTGGAGTATTGCATGCAGTTTTGGTCTCCCTACCTAAGAAAGGATACTCTTGCCATAGAGCGAATGCAGCGAAGGTTCACTAGGCTGATACCGGGGATGGCAGGACTGTCGTATGAGGAGAGATTGGTTCGACTGGGCCTGTATTGACTAGAGTTTAGAAGAATGAGAGGAGATCTGATTGAAATGTATAAAATTCTAACAGGGCTAGACAGACTGGATGCAGGGAGGATGTTTCCCCTGGTTGGGGCGTCTAGAACCAGGGGCCACAGTCTCAGGATATGGGGCAGGCCATTTAAGACTGAGATGAGGAAAGATTTCTTCACTCAGAGGGAGGTCAACCTGTGGAATTCTCTACCACAGAGGCTGTGGAGGCCGGGACACTGAGTATATTCAAGAAAGAAATTGATAAATTTTTGGATATTAGGGCCATCATGGGGTTTGGAGAGAAAGCGGGACTATGGCATCGAGATATAGGATCAGCCATGATCATATTGAATGGCGGAGCAGGCTCAAAGGACTGATTGGCCCACTCCTGCTCCTAGTTTCTATGTTTCCAGTGCCAAGAGCACTTGGATGAGGGCAGCACCATTGAAGTCCCCTCACAGTACTCATCCACAGCCTCCACCAGTGCAGAGACACACACTTTGGTGGGACTTCGATGCAGAGTAGTCATGGTATCACAATCTGATGAGCACAGCACAGAATCTGTTCCATAACAGGAGGAGGCAGAGGCATCCGAGGTCACTGGCACTCGGAGGACTGCTGGAGGCCAGGAATCTGCTGAGTTCGAGTCAGATGATGAGCCTCTGGACTCGGTCTTCAATCAGTTGGTGGAGCTGCAAAGACAATCACAGGAACATCAGGGAGGGTTGTCTGGTTCACTCCTCAGATTACAAGGGACAACGGAAGAGTTCGTCCACCTTAAGTCCGAGGTCTTCGTGCCATCATGCCTACACACCGAGGTCAACACTGGCAGGATAGCGGCCGCCATGGAGACCTTGATCTAGGACATCAGTCCTGCACTGCTGCGCAGGCTGAACTCCATCTCTCACGCCATAGTTGGCTTCTAACAGTGTCAATGCGAGAGGGGTATGGGGTAGCTCGATCTTACTCCAGCTTCCTCTCTCCTCAAGGAGTCAGTCAGGGGCTGTTGGGCACCCATAGGAAGGAGGACCAGCAGCTTGACACCCCGAGGCCACCCACCCAGGTGACTCCGGGAATGTCCGGCCAATCCAAATCCCCTCTTCATGTGACCCCATCGTCAGCAGCTCCACAGGCCAAGGGGAGTGCACCTGGCCCACAGCAGCAGACCCAAAGCAGGCACGGCCTCTCCAGGTCCCCGCCTTCCAGAGGATGCCTGCCAAGGGCGTGGCAGTCAGCAGGCTGCCTCCACATCCACTGTGGATATTGGGGGAGCATCAAGACAAAGCGGCAGGGTTAGGGAGGCTAAGAAGATGTAGGTGCACCATGTGGGCACAGCTGTCAATCACTTGTACATAATGTTCACTATTGTAAATAAATTGCCAAGAATTTCTCCTTGCCTATGGCTCCTTGTTATAATGAGCAGTGTTCATGTCACTCAGATGTGAAACCTTGGTTTCTGCACAAGATAAAGGCAGGTGTCTCAGTCCAGGACCTCTTCCCTGTGCAGTGTGTAACCTTCAGAACAAAGCAATGGTCCGGCTTCAAACTCCCTGGACACATTACTGATACCTGCACCTCGATGGTGCTGGTCATTGCTGCCAGAATGTCGTGGGCAGGCGTCACAGAGTTCCGTCATTCTCTCTGTGTGCTCTCAGCACCTTTGAGGTGGGGCTGGCCCCCAACTCTTCAGCATCTGTGTCCGGTGATGGTGTGATCCTGAAGGGGTCAGGTGCTGAAGGCTGACAAAGGATCAGGTGTATTTGACATTTCATGGCTGCGTCTCCATGATATGTTCACAGAGTGCAAGCGAGCTGCCCTCAGCAAGATATGAATCAGACGTTCACAAATGCTATGTGAAGATCTGTGGAGTGCCCTCACTGCATGTTGTCATCATCCTCCTGGAATCTAGTGAATATTACGGCCTCTGCTGCGTCCATGACAAGAGCCTGAGCGCTGAGGGTGTGTGTGCTGCCATCAGTCACACAGGAGTCAAACGTTCACAGATGCAAGGTGGGGATGTCAGGACTGTCCTCACTGCTTCTTGTCATCATCCTCCACGAATGTTGCCTCATGAGCCTGCCTCTTCTGCCCGGTGCACTGGTCTCATCGCCAGCATCCTCGCCTTCGAGGACCTCATACCCTCATCCCCTTCAATGTCCTGCTCATCAGAGGAGACGTGCAGCTCTTCCATCTCCTCCTCAGTCAGATCCTCCCCCCATTGCAGCACCAGGTTGTGTAGTGCGCAGCACGCTATGATGATATGCGACACACTCAGCGGACTGTATTGCAGTGCTCCACTGGACATGTTGAAGCACTGGAACCTCATCTTCAAAATGCCTATCGTTTACTCCACCAAAGTCTGAGTTGCTGCATGAGCCTCGTTATGCCATCTCTCTGCTGCAGTCTGAGGCCGCTGCATGGGCATCATCAGCCACATCCTCTGGGTAGCCCTTGTCCCCAAGGAGTCAACCCTGCAGCCTCTGGGGACCCTGGAAGACGTCAGGGCTCTGAGACCTGCTGAGGATGTTGGAGTCATGGACGCTCCCTGGGAATTGTGCACAGACCTGCAGGATGTGTTTGTGGTGGTCACACACCAGCTGAACATTCAGTGAGTGGGAGTTCTTGCGGTTGACATAGTTGACTGATTGTTGCCATGGTGATCTAAGCTCCATAAGAGTGCAGTTGATGGCACCCTGCACCTGTGGAAAACCAGAGATTGCTACAAATCCCAGCGCTCTTGCTTCCTGGCTTTCCTGATCCTGGTTGAAATGCACAACGTTCTGTGCCTTCACGAAGATGGTGTCTGTAACCTCCTGGATACACTTGTGGGTGGAGGTTTGCGAGATCCTGCACAGGTCACCTATGGAGTCCTGGAAGGAGCCACTGGCATAAAAATTGAGTGCCGTGGTCACTTTCATGGCCACTGGCAGTGGATGTCCTCCATGTCCCCGTGGCTGCAAATCCCCCAGCAGGTGGTGTATGTGACCAACCTGTTCCCTAGACATGAACAGTCTTCGGTGACACTGGTTCTCAGTCATCTGCAGGAATGACAAGTGCCATCTATAGACCCAGGGTCTAGCGAGGCACCTATGAGTGAGGCTCTCTGTGGATCTTCAGCTGCGTGAGCAGGAGGCCCTGCTGCACCTTCATCTTGAAGGTGGTGCTTCTCCCATTGGTGAGCCAGGTGCCTCCATTGCACCCTTCTCCTTCTCTGCTCCCTGTAAGCCATGAGGCATGCCACTACATCACCAGGTTCCATGACCCTGGTGTTCTCCTCCTGCAGGATCAAAGAGAGAGACATGTGGGTTAGAATATGTGTCCTAAGGACCTCTCTTGGTTAAGTCTAAAGGCCCCTTCACCCATGCTGGCGAGTGCTGTCCACCACTTGGATGGCCAGTGTGTAGTTGCTTCATGGCTGTCCCAAACCCCATTCACCTCCACCCCACTCCACTTGATCGATTGGCGGGAGTTTTGGCCGCTGGACTGCATGCTGTGCTCTCAGCTCAGGCGCGGACAATCTCCTAACCCGCACTGCAAGGTTGCGCTGTTAGCTTGAACCATGAGAGATACTGGTCCAAACCTGAATAAAGACATTGCAAGGGGCCCTGAGCACCTCCACCAGTGGCTGCCCCATGGCCGCCTTTCGCAAGGGGATTCTACAACTTGCCCAGTCATCCATTGTTCTGCAGCCACCTAAAATGTAAATTCATTTGCAGTCTGCGCCCGAGGGGTGAAAAGTTCTGGAGCATTTGGTGGCACTTTCATGCTTTTGTATTGCTTGAGTGGGCAGAAAAGCTTCAGAGGTCTGACTCCAAGCCTGTCACTGCAGCCGCTGCTGAACAGCCTTGCAAACTGGTTTCATGATGACATAAAACCGATTTGTGGCCTTCTCATCATATTGTCCACTCACATCAACAAACACGTCCGCTGCCAATGGGAGCAGAAAATTACACCCAATGTTTCATATTCACTGACACCCTCACAAATATCTTACTCTTGTCTACGTAACTGACCCAGCATTCACTTTTCTTTTGAGGGGCAGGGTTCTAGATTTTTATTCAACTCTACATAAAAAGGGTTCCTCATTTTGTTTGAAACATGTAAGATCCTGAGGGGTCTTGACAGAGTGGATGTGGAGAGGATGTTTCCTCTTGTGGGAGAATCTAGCACTAGGGGTCACTGTTTAAAAATAAGGGGTCGCCCATTTAATACAGAGATAAGAATTTTTTTGTCTGAGAGTCATGAGTCTTTGGAACTCTTCTTCAAAAGGCAATGGAATCAGAGTCTTTAAATATCTTTAAGGCAGAGATAGATAGATTCTTGATAAGCAAGAGGGTGAAAGGTTACTGGGGGTAGGTGGGAATGTGAGGTTGAGGTTACAATCAGATCAGCCATGACCTTATTGAATGGTGGTGCAGGCTTGAGGGGCCGAGTGGCCTACTTCTGCCACTAGTTCATATGTTTGTATGCACATATGTTCCTGAACAGATCAGCTTTAATTTTAAGACTGTGTCCCCTTCTTCTAGATTCCCACACCAGAGGAAATAAAATTCCTTTGCCCTTTTAGACATGTTGATTAGACCACCCCTCAACCATCTATATTCAAGGGAATAAAAGCCAAGTAACCCGTTCAAGCAACAAGCTCATATGAACATATGAAATAGGAGCAGAAGTAGGCCATTTGGCCCCTCGAGACTTTTCTACCATCCAATAAGATCATGGCTGAAATGTCTGTGTTTGGAGTCCTACATTCTCATTTATCCCCAATAACCTTTGATTCCCTTGCTTAACAAGAATCTATCTATCTCTCCCTTAAAAAATATTCAGTGACCCTGCCTCCACCACCTTCTGAGGCAGAGAATTCCAAAGTCGCACAACTCTCTGAGAGAAAAAATTTCCCCTCATTTCTGTCCTGAAAGGGTGACCCCTAATTTTAAAACAGTGCCCCCTAGTTCTGAACCCACAAGAGGAAACATCCTTTCCACATCCACCTTGTCAAGACCATTCAGGGTTTTATATCAAGTCACCCCTCACTGTTATAAACTCCATGGAAACAAGCCCAGTCTGTCTAACCTATCCTCGTAAGACAACCCTCTCATTCCAGGTATCAATCTACTAAACCTCCTCTGAACCACCTCCAACACATTTACATCCTTCCTTAAATAAGGAGACAAAACTGCACACGGTATTCGAGGTGCGGTCTCACCAATCCCCTGTATAAATGAAGCGTAACATCCTTACATTTATGTTCAATTCCTCTTGTAATAAAGGGTAGCATTCCATTCGCCTTCTTGATTACATGCTGTACCTGCACACTTTTTGTGACTCATGCACAAAAACACCTAGGTCCCTCTGCACCTCTGAATTCTGCACCTGTTCTCCATTTAAGTAAAACTCTGCTTTTTTATTCTTCCTGCCAAAGTGAATAACTTCACATTTTCCCACATTATACTCCATCTGCTAGATTTTTGCCCACTCACTCAAGCTATCTATATCCATCTGCAAACTCCTTATGTCTTCTTCACAACATACTTTCCTGCCTACCTTCAGAGTAAAGGACAATAGAAATGGGGTGAATTATGTCAGCCTTCTCATGGCCCACCCTGTTTTCTGACCTTAGATCCCAACTAATGTCATCTCAAAGGACATCAGCATTGTCATTATATTGACCTCCTGCTGACAGGAGCTCCACTTTCAACTTGGGGTGGTGATCCAAATTGCTGGGAGCCAAGACGAGCAGCAATCTCCAATGGCCTCTTCATTGTGAGGCTCTGGGAGTTTGACCTGCCGAATCAGCATTAATTTAGGAAATGGTAGCTAGCCAAAGGGTGGTAGTGGAACATTGGGCAGAGGAAGCTGCTGGCCAGGACCTAAAGGTAAGTTGGGGTGGGCAGTGGGGAGATGGGGGGAGGGGGGGATGGGGTAGCTTGGAGGGCAGAGTCAAGCCCAGAGATGGAGAGGTATAAACTTTCCTTGTGGCAACCAGAGAAGCATATTTGCTCCTCCGGGCTTTACAAGAAAAGTTAATAAAAAACTTAGAACTTTGGCCTCTCTGTTCCCGCTACCTTCACCAGGCAGGAAAGCCCACTCAGGCCACCCTTTAAAATATTAGTCAGGCCCTGATGATGTCAAGTCTTTCTTCATAACTGTAACACTTCTACTCTGAAGACATTCTACCTTCTCATTGCTTTTCTATCAATCTCATTATGGGGCGCTCAAAAATGTCTACATTACTCCAATTGTGGCCTGAAGTCTTTTACAAGTTCAATATTACCTCCTCATTTTAGTATTATATTTATCTAGGTACAAAAGGAGAAATTTCATTTGCTTTCTACAACCTTATCGGTTTGCATCACCAATGCATCCTCTGTTCCTCGAATTCATTTAAAATCTTAACATTTAAGATGTATTCCCTCTCTCTGTTCTTACTTCCAAAATGTAATACTTCACATTTTTGCAGTTCAATTGCATTTGAAACAAAGATGAATGTAGCTAAGTGGATAAGAGAGAGGATTGTGGAGCAGTTATCAAAGTTCATGTGTTAAAAGAAGGGAATAAAGCAGTAAGGAGGATTCAGAAGGATTAGAAGAGAATATAGGTGGCTGACAGATTGGGTAAATAGAATCTGCAGTTAAATGTAAAACGATGTGCAGTAATGCCTTTTAGAAGTAAGAATAGGGTAAGTAAATATAAGTTAAATATCGATATTTAAAATTAATTGGTGGATTGAAGTGATCTTGGTATGTGAATAAATTAATCATTGAAGGTAGAAGTACCACCTAAAACACTTGTACCAATGATCGTGTTGGAGTGAAAAGATTCAGCAGTTGTTTACCAACAACTTGCCTGAAGGGGAGAAAAATTACAGTGCTATGGGCAAAGGGCAGGAGAGTGGGTCTAATTTGCTATTTCAAGCAAAGAGGTAGCACAGGAATGATGTGCCAAACTGAAGTTAGACTAGCGGACCCATATTTTTGTGGTTTATTCTTGCTTCTTTTTCTGCACAAGTAGTGAAGGTCCTTCTACTCTGCCACAGCAAAGCACCTCACCCCAATTTCAGAAGATCACCTATTATTGAATCAGTGTGGCATTTTTTTGATTTCCCATAGAAACCAACTTCAATATGCCTGAGTGGCACTGCTAATTAGGGCCAAGTTAATGTCAGTTTTGTGCTGTGGGAAAAAGCCTACATTGAACAGGTTCAAACTCATATCATGTTACGACCTTCACAAGCAGAAGTCAGTGATACCATCATTTTCGGATGAGTGTAAATCCTTGTCCAGAGGTGAAAGGTCAGGAGCTAACTCATTGCTTCACCCAGTTCATTTCCAACCTCTGGTTTTGATTGGCTGAAAACCCAATTCTTGGGAGGAGCTACTTTTCTGCCACGAGTAATTTCAGCTGATACATGGTGCAACTCAAGGACTGAGAATGAAACTTCCCGAAAGAAGTAAAAGTATAGAAAAAGCAGAATACGTTATATTATTTGGAAACACAATGAAATTAAAATTAATATAATAACTGAAGAACAAAGAATGGGAAAAATATAAGACAAGAAGAGAAATGTTCACACTTTTAATGTAAATATTTCAGTAAGGTAGATCATTTACAAAAGCAATCCAAAGAATTTGTTCCTGTAACATTAGATTGTGTTTCAGTGTATGAGCTGAGAATTCCATATAATTAGTCTTAAAGAAGATAGAAGTTGAAAACAGCAAAGCTTTAATGATATATTTGCATAATCAGGAAATTCTGGAGGGATTTCTGACAGTTGAAGAGTGACTAAAATAACTCCATATAGAACCATATAATGGTTACAGACCAGAAGAAGGCCCTTTGGGCTGTTGTGTTGTGCCGTCTCTCTGCAAGAGCAACTAGTCCCAATCCCTACACACTTTCTCTTAGCCTTGCAAATGTTTGCTCTTCACGTGCTTATCCAATTTCCTTTGAAAGCTATGATTGGATCTACCTCCACCATTCCAGATCCTAACCACTTGCAGCATAAAATGGTTTTCCTCATGTCACCATTGAATATTTTGCCAATCACCTTAAAATTGGTATCCTCTGGTTCTAGACCCCTTTGCCCTTTGATAGAGTTTCTCTCTATCTCCTACAGACTCTTCATTTTGAGCACCTCCATCAAACTCCTCTAACTTCTCTAAGGAGGACAACCTCAGCTTCTCAAATCTATACATGTAACTGAAGTCCCTCATTCAGGAACCATGCCCGGAAATCTTTTCTGCATCCTCTCTAAAGCCTTCATATCCTTCCTAAACTGCGGTGTCCTGAATTGGACACAATACTCCATTTGAGGCTGAATCAATGTTTCATAAAGGTTGATCCTAACTTCCTCATTTGTAAATACCAGGATCCTGTTTGCCTTTCTAACCATTTTCTAAACCTGCTCTGCCACCTTCAACGATTTGTGCACATATGTTCCTGCATTCCCTTTGGAATTGTACACTTTAATTTATATTGCCCTCTTCCTATTTTTCCTACTAAAGTGTATCACTTCGCATTTCCCTGAATTGAATTTTGTCTCACGTACCCTCCCATTCTACATGGCTGTCTATATCATCTTGAAGTGTTACCACTATCCTCTCCACAGTTCACAATACTTCCAAGTTTTGTACTGTCTGAAAATTTGGAAGTTGTGCCCTGTGCACCCAAGTCTAGGTCATTAACATAGATCAAAACAGAAATGGTCCTGGTACCTACTACTGGGGAACCCTACTCTCTATCTTTCTCCAGTCCGAAAAACAATTGTTCACCACTATGCTCTGTTTCCTGTTGCTCAGTCAACTTTGTATCCATGCTGCCACTGCCTCTTTTATTCCATTGGCTTCAACTTTGCTGGCAAGCCTATTATGTCAAACATGTTTTGGAAATCCATGGGCGTAATCTTGTGCCCTCTCCCACGGTGAGTTTGGTTGGGGGGGCGAGGGGAGCGTGGCATTTAATCATGTAGAAAGGTGGTGGATGGGGATCCCTCCATTTTCCCAAATCCACCCTGATTAAGTCCATGGTGGGTAAGCCTATGAACAGCCTTCCCACCCCACCACCATTTGAGGCCCTTAAATGGCCAATTAATGGCCACTAAAGGGCTTCATCCAGCAGTTGCTGGTATTAACCCAGCGGCGGGCGGGGGACTTGTCAGGCAGGGAGCGTGACAAGTAAACTCCGACAAACACAGTGCCCGATTTAGAGACCTGGCATCAGGAAGGGGTGGGGGAGGGGAGAAATGCTGAGAGCTAATCCCTGTCCTTGCTGTCAATTCCCTCCCCCATGACCCCCACCCTGCGAAACCCACCCCCCCACGCCATTCCTCATCCTTGGCATGGGATACGGTGATGATCCAAGGCCTTGGGTAGTTGTTGTATCGACAGCAGCCACCATCTCCCTGTGGTGCTACAGTTCAATTGAGCTGCTGACCTCTGATAGCCGGCCAGCTCTCCGGGACTTCTGTCCCAGGGTCCTTGATCACAAGGAAGGCCTGCTGGTGGCCTGTAGAGTGCCTGAGTGGCATGAGATGCAGTGGGTCCTCCTGAAAAGAGGCGACACAGGAATCTTGCCAGATCTCCAGCTGGTGGCCGAGATCCCCAACTGCCTCCACATGATTCCACCCCATGTACCTGATCAGCTCCCCACATTGGCACTGACCATCGCTGCCACCACCTCCCAAGTCAGATTGGTGATGTTGCTGCCCCTCCTGTGGCCAGGGTGGGGGTAAAAGCGATCATGGCGGGCCTCCATGGCATCTAAAAGGTGTTCCAGGGATGTGTCACTGAACTGGGGGGGCTGCAGTCTTCTTACCTTTCGGGGCCGTATCTTTTGTGCAGCAGTGCTGGGCTGGAAGCACCGGGAGGTGTGCGCACGGCCGCACTTTAAGTATGGCGCCCGGCATGAGGAAGCGGTGAGGTGATGGCGTGGTGGGTGAATCGGAGGCTGCCTGCCAGCGAAATGGCCTGTTTCTTGGGAATGCATAATTAATGAGGTGGGATTGGGACGATACATCGCGAAAACCCGCCATGGCGGCCAGCGGGTAAAACGTCCTTTCTCCTGCCCGCTGCTACATTTAGTGCAAATCTGGGGCGACTGCATCCTTAATCTGAATTTAAATGTAAGCTCGAGAAAAACTTACCAGAAATTCCCAAGTCAACCAAATTTTCAAATTCTCACCAGGGCTAGGGAGAAAATTCATGGACCCTGATGCTTCTCCCATTTCCGGGATCTTTATCTCCAACCCCGCCCCTCCCCCCACTCCCTTTAACCCTCTCCCTCACATCTTTCAGACGCCTAGAATTGGGAAGCATGGTCACAATTGGATAGAACTGTTTCATATCGGTTTAGAAAAACCTCTTAGCTTTTGTATTCTACGCATCGTTTTATGAAGCTCATTGAAAGCTAAGGTTTCAGTTACAACCACAGCTTTGTCAGACAATTACACACAACTTGGTTATTCATATTACGTAGCCATCTGTGCTCCTTTGAATCAGGCCCTATGCAATGTCCAGACATCAACACCCAAAAAACTTGGACATCACAAACACCTCAAACAACAGCCCCATGTACATTCAACTGGCGCATGACTCCTGGTCCCCTTCCAAATTGAAAAATGACAAACTTCCAGCACCAACGTGCAATAATATACTATTTCTATCCAAACAAGTGGGCTTTGTTAACATAAAAATCATACTTTGCATTGAGTGATAAATATTTTCTCGTTTTAAATTGAAAATGACCAAACTCACAAATGCCCAGCACGGAGCACGTAATAAAAAAGCAAAGTGCTGTAGGTGCTGGAAATCTGAAATGCTGGAAATACTCAGCAGACCAGGCAGCATCTGTGGAGTCAATGTTTCAGGTCCATGACCCGCACTCGTTCTTGACAAAGGGTCAGAGAGAAGGTTTCTTTCTGCACAGAAGCCACCAGATGTGCTGAGCATTCCAACACTTCCTGTTTCTACTGGAGCAAAAATAATCCCTTTTTCCAGCCCTTCAAAAAGCGGCCAGACTCCCTGTGAGCCTTTCATTTCCCTTCAGCAAGAAACCCAGCAGCAGTTGCCTAAGGCCTGGTTTGGCACAACATTAAACATGAATTTCAAAAAAGAAAGTTAAGGTATGAAGAAAACATAGTCGACTTGCTCAGCAAAGAAAAAATCAATGTCAAAGTAATAAATTGATAATTGAAAAAAGAATAATTGATAAAAATTACCATTAGAAAGTGCCAAGCAGTCTTGTGACCAGGGAAGGGGGCGGGCACTTGGGTCAAGCTAAGGACTTTGGTTAACACTGACCTTTCATTCACCTCTGGTGGTGCACACTAAGAGCTGGCCGGGGTGTGTGTGTGTGTGTGTGTGTGCGTGTGTGAGTGTGTGTGACTCAGGGTTCACACATTGCTCTCACATTCACACATGCACACTTGCTCACTTACGCTCACACACACTCAATAGCAGCTGTGATTTCCCTCCCTTGACTTTGTGGTGAGTCAAACCTGTCAGCTGGAATTGTGTCCTGTGGAGACGGGGTCAACTCAGGAGGGGAAGGGAACCCTGGGCACTTCCCCACCTGACCTCTTCACTTTTTAAAATTCATTTATGGGATGTGGGCATTACTGGCCAGCATTTATTGCCCATCCCTAATTATCCTTGAGAAGGTGGTAGTGAGCTGTCTTCTTGACCCGCTGCAGTCCCTTTGGTTTAGGTACACCTATAGGGCAGAATTTTATGACAGCAGAATTTTATGACAGCGGGATTTTACATTCCTGCTGTCATCAATGGCGTTTATAACAGCTCGCCGCATTTTACAGCCCTATCCTCACCGAAACGGGGCTGTAAAATTCTGCCCATGGTGTTGTTAGGCAGAGAGTTCCAGGACTTTGACCCAGTGACAGTAAAGGAACAGCGATATATTTGCAAGTCAGGCTGGTGAGTGGCTTGGAGGGGAACTTCCAGGTGGCGGTGTTCCATGTATTTGCTGCCCTTGTCTTTCTAGATGGTAGTGATTGTGGGTTTGGCAGCTGCTGCCTAAGGAGCCTTGTTGAGTTTCTGCAGTGCATCTTGTAGATGGTACACACACTGCTGCTACCGTGTGTTGGTGGTGGAGGGAGTGAGCATTTGTGGATGGGGTGCCGATCAAGCGGGCTGCTTTGTCCTGGATGGTGTCAAGCTTCTTGAGTGTAATTGGAACTATACTCATCCAGGCAAGTGGAGAGTATTCCATCACGCTCCTGACTTGTGCCTTGTAGATGGTGGACAGACTTTGGGGAATCAGGAGGTGAGCTACTCGCTGCAGGATTCCTAGCCTCTGACCTGCTCTTGTAGCCACAATATTCATATGGCTAGTCCAGTTCAGTTTCTGGTCAATGGCAACCCCCAGGATGCTGATAGTGGGGGATTCAGTGATGGGAATGCTATTGAATGTCAAGGGGCAATAGTTAGATACTCTCTTGTTGAAGATGGTCATTGTCTGGCACTTATGTGGCACAAATGTTACTTGCCACTTGTCAGCCCAAGCCTGGATATTGTCCAGGTCCTGCTGCATTTGGACATGGACTGCTTCAGTATCTGAGGAATGAGGAATGGTGTTGAACACTGCGCAATCATCAGTGAACATACCACTTCTGACCTTATGATGGAAGGAACGCCATTGATGAAGCAGCTGAATGATTGGGCCTAGGACACTACCCTGAGGAACTCCTGCAGATGATTGACCTCCAACAACCACAACCATCTTCCTTTGTGCTAGGTATGACTCCAACCAGCAGAGAGTTTTCCCCCTGATTCCCATTGACTTCAGCTTTGCTAGGGCTCCTTGATGCCACACTCGGTCAAATGTTGCCTTGATGTCAAGGGCAGTCACTCTCACCTCACCCCTGGAGTTCAGCTCTTTCGTCCATGTTTGAACTAAGGCTGTAATAAGGTCAGAAGCTGATTGACCCTGGCGGAACCCAAACTGAGCATCAGTGAGCAGGTTTTTTGCTAAGCAAGTGCTGCTTGATAGCACTGTTGATGATGCCTTCCATTACTGATGATAGAGAGTAAACTGATGAGGTGGTAATTGGCCGGGTTGGATTTGTCCTGCTTTTTGTGTACAGGACATACCTGGGCAATTTTCCACATAGCCGGGTAGATGCCAGTGTTGTAGCTGTACTGGAACAGCTTGGCTAGGGGCACGGAAAGTTCTGGAGCATGGGTCTTCAGTACTATTGCCTGGACATTGTCAGGGCCCATAGCCTTTGCAGTATCCAGTGCCTTCAGCTGTTTCTTTATGTCATGTGGAATGAATCAAATTGGCTGAACACTGACGTCTGTGATGCCAGGGATCTCCGGAGGAGGCTGAGATGGATCCTCCACTTGGTATATCAGGCTGAAGATTGCTGCAAATGCTTGGCTTGTCTTGTCTTTTGCACTGATGTGCTGGGCTCCTGCATCGTTGAGGATGGGGATATTTGTGGAGCCTCTTCCTCCAATGAGTTGTTTAATTGTCCACCGCCATTCATGACTGGATGTGGCAGGACTGCAGAGCTTAGATCTGATCCGTTGGTTGTGGGATTGCTTAGCTCTGTCTATCACTTGCTGCTTATGCTGTTTGGAACGCAAGTAGTCCTGTGTTGTAGCTTCAACAGGTTGACACCTCATTTTTAGGTATGCCTGGTGCTGCTCCTGGCATGCCCTCCTGCACTCTCCATTGAACCAGGGTTGATCCCCTGGCTTGATGGTAATGGTAGAGTGGGGGATATGCTGGGCCATGAGGTTACAGATTGTGCTCGAGTACAATTCTGCTGCTGCTGATGGCCCACAGCACCTCATGGATACCCAGTCTTGAGTTGCTAGATCTGTTCGAAATCTATCCCATTTAGCACAGTGGTAGTACCACACAACACAATGGCGGGTATCTTCAATGCTAAGATGGGACTTAGACTCCACAATGACTGTGCGGTGGTCACTCCTACCGATACTGTCATGGACAGATGCATCTGCGGCAGGCAGGTTGGTGAGGATGAGGGCAAGTTTGTTTTTCCCTCTTGTTGGTCCCCTCACCACCTTCTGCTGACCCAGTCTAGCAGCTATGTCCTTTAGGACTTGGCCAGCTTGGTCTGTGGTGATGCTATCGAGCCACTCTTGGTGATGGACATTAAAGTTCCCCACCCAGAGTACATTCTGTGTCTTTTAAGTGACGTTCAACATGGAGGAGCACTGATTCATCAGCTAAGGGAGGGCGGTACTTGGTAATCAGGAGGTTTCCTTGCCCATGTTTGACCTGATGCCATGAGAATTCATGGGGTCTGGAGTCAATGTTGAGGACTCCCAGGGCAACTCCCTCCCGACTGTATACCACTGTGCTGCCACCTCTGCTGGGTCTGTCCTGCCGGTGGGACAGGACATACCTGGGGATGGTGATTGTGGTGTCTGGGACATTATCTGTAAGATATGATTCCGTGAGGTTGACCATGTCAGGCTGTTGCTTGACTAGTCTGGCACCAGCCCCCAGATGTTACTAAGCAGGGTCAGCAGGCTGGGTTTAGCTTTGTCGTTCCCGGTGCCCAGGTCAATGCCGGGTGGCCTGTCCGATTTCATTTCTTTTTATTGACCTTATAGCGGTTTGATACACGTGAGTGGTTTGTTCAGCCATGTAAGGATCTGTAAGAGTCAACCACATTACTGTGGATCTGGAGTTCTATGTAGACCAGACCGGGTAAGGATGGCAGGTTTCCTCCCCAAAAGTGAAGCTGCTGGGTTTTTACGATGATCGACAATGGTTTCATGGATCTTCATCAGACTTAGAATTTGAATTCAATAAATATCTGGAATCACCTGCCCTGGTGGGATTCAAACCCAGGTCTCATTACCCTGGGTCTCTGGATTACAAGTCCAGTGACAAAACCACTACACCACCGCCTCCCCCGACTCTAAGTCCCAAAGTCCTCCCCTAGCCTAGTCCCTCGATGATGGTGTCTGTGTCCAGGGCCCTTCCCCTCAAGACCTCTTCTCTAAGTCCTGAAATCCTCCCCCAGTTCAGTTCCTTGATGTCATCAACGATGCTGTGCGTGGCACAGGGGCATTCCCCTTCAGGTCAGGACACAGAATCACAGAATCATAGAATCACAGCATCACACAGTGCAGAAGAGGCCCTTCGGCCCATCGAGTCTGCACCGACACGTGAGAAACACCTGACCTACCTACCTAATCCCATTTACCAGCACTTGGCCCATAGCCTTCAATGTTATGACGTGCCAAGTGCTCATCCAGGTACTTCTTAAAGGATGTGAGGCAACACACCTCCACCACCCTCCCAGGCAGCGCATTCCAGACCGTCACCACCCTCTGGGTAAAAAGGTTTTTCCTCACATCCCCCCTTAACCTCCTGCCCCTCACCTTGAACTTATGTCCCCTTGTGACTGACCCTTCAACTAAGGGGAACAGCTGCTCCCTATCCACCCTGTCCATGCCCCTCATAATCTTGTACACCTCAATCAGGTCGCCCCTCAGTCTTCTCTGCTCCAACAAAAACAACCCAAGTCTATCCAACCTGTCTTCATAACTTAAATGTTTCATCCCAGGCAACATCCTGGTGAATCTCCTCTGCACCCCCTGCAGTGCCATCAGACACCAGACACCATCATCGAAGGACTGGACTTGGGAAGGACTTCAGGTCTCAGAGAAGATGCCGTGAGGGAAGGGCCTTCGGGGGGAGGTAAAATAAGCAAAGATGTACTTTCTTGCACTCCAGCAGCCTCCAGGCTCCAGCCAGGGAAGCAAGCAGCACATGAGTCTGACAACACCCAAACAGAAGTCCACATGGATGTAGGCAAGAAAAGGAAGGACTGGGAACCTGGTGTGCTCTACTGGGCCAATGGTTGCTGCTGTTCAGAACAATAGTAATCATTGGCCATGTAGCCAGTCAATCAGGATGGTCTACGTACCAGATTGGCTGCTTTGGACCATCTAGAATGACCATCTAGAATGACAGGCTACTTAGCCAATGAACCCGGACCCCCTAGAGCACGGGCCCCAGAGATTATCGCTGTTCACAACACCCTCTCCCGGGACCTGCTTCTCACTCAGTCTTTGTTGCACTCAGGCGTTGTCTACTCTCTGTGCACCCTCTGTGCACCCTCTGTGCACACTCTGTGCACTCTCTGTGCACCGTCTGTGCACCCTCTGTGCACCGTCTGTGCACACTCTGTGCACCCTCTGTGCACCCTCTACGCACCCTCTACGCACCCTCTGTGCACACTCTGTGCACACTCTGTGCACCCTCTGTGCACACTCTGTGCACACTCTGTGCACCCTCTGTGCACCCTCTGTGCACTCTCTGTGCACCCTCTGTGCACCCTCTGTGCACCCTCTGTGCACACTCTGTGCACACTCTGTGCACCCTCTATGTACATTCTGTGCACCCTCTGTGCACCCTCTGTGCACCCTCTGTGCACCCTCTGTGCACACTCTGTGCACACTGTGCACTCTCTATGCACACTCTGTGCACACTCTGTGCGCACTCTGTGCACCCTCTGTGAACCCTCTATGCACCCTCTATGCACACTCTGGGCACCCTCTATGCACCCTCTATGCACACTCTGTGCACACTCTGTGCACCCTCTGTGTGCACACTCTATGCACACTCTGTGCACCCTCTGTGCACACTCTGTGCACATTCTGTGCACCTTCTGTGCACACTCTGTGCACACTCTGTCCAAACATTTACTCCGTGCGGTTTGCAAAAATTCCCACATGAAGCAAATTCTCGACTTTACCCGCAGTCTATGTCACTGACTCATTGTCTCCTCTCCGTGTCTCCCTCACTTACAGGACATAATGCGGGGCTGTGTGACTAAGTGCAGCTGCTCTCTCCAAAAGCCACTTCGGGTATATCAGGCCAAATGGTCTCCTTCTATAGTGGATGTTCCTGTGGGCAGAATTTTCACCTTGGCGGACAGTCGCGTGCCCGAACCACTCGAGCATGAAATGACACGTGATGACGTTGGGCAAGTATCCTAACGTCAATGCGCAGTCGCGCGATAGTTCAGGGAGCGGGCGCATGCGGGAATCGGCAGCGGGCCTGCTAACAATTAGAAGGCCTATTAAGGCCATTAAAGTATTAATTAACTTAAATTTTTCGCTGCACATCCAACCTTATGGCCTCTCCTATCAGGGGTCAACATGATTTTCTTGGAGGCTCCAAAAACGAGCCCTAAGCGTGGGTAATCTGGGGAGTGAGGCTTCCTGACAAGGGTCCTGATCGAGCATGTAGCACCTGAAGGTCAAATTCGCCTGTATCTGAAGAGATGAGACCATTTCATGCCAGTAAAACAGAGTTGAGTTGTCAGGATGGAATTTTGCTGTGGGGATGAAGAGTTGTTGTCCCTTCACAAGGAAGAGAGCCACTCTTGACAGAGCTTCACAGTGTGCATCCAGGCATATCAAAGATGAAAATACCTGTGCGAAGCCATGTCTGGTGGCCAGGCATTGACAGTGATATTGGAAGCATGGTCAAGAACTGTCCCCATTGTCCGCAACAACAGAAGTTGCCTTTTTCAGCTTCACTGCATCCATGGAAGTGTCCTGGTCGACCTGGGTTAGACTACATATTGATTATGCAGGGCCATTCTTAGGTACCATGTTTTTGTTGATTGTAGATGCACATCCTAAATGGATGGATGTGTATGAAGTCAGATCACCGACCTCGAGCGCAACTATCAAGAAGCTGCATTATTGCTTTAGTATACATAGCCTACTGGAAATCGTTGTTTCTGACAATGGTACAGTCTTTACCAGTAAAGGGTTTCAAAGATCCCTGAATCTGAATGGGATCAGACATATTAACACAGCCCCTTACCATCCCTCATCAAATGAAATAGCTGAGAGAGCTATGCAAATTTTCAAGTCTGGAATGTAGAATTTGTCAGAAGAGACTCTCGAAACTCGACTTTCCCACTTTATTCTCCGTTATCAGACACGCCACATTCAACTACAGATTCAACACTGTCTGAATTATTGATGAAACGCTGTCTACGTACAAGGTTAAGTCTGGTGTTTCCAAATTTAGAGAGGAAGGTAGAGAGGAATCAGAGTAATCAAAAATTGAATCACGATATTCACAGCAAAGCTTGCACATTCAGTGTAGGTGACACAGTATTCGTGTGAAATTTCGGAAGTGGACCTTGTTGGGTTCCTGGAAGCATTGTTTCGAGACTGGTCCCTTATCCTTACAAGTGCAAGTGGAGGATAGAATCGTTCAAAAACACATGGATCATATCACGATAGAGAGACATTCCAACAACCAACTAATCTGCCTATGATTAACATCGAACCAAAAATCCCTGAGGTGACAGATTGACCTAGAATAGACATGACCAATGTCTCTGTAGAGTTAACAAACCCAGAATTGCCACTTTTTAATGGTGTATCTCATACTGCAGTTCCCGATCATGTTGATCCTGTTGAAGAACCTCAAGTGGTAGGGCTATGCTGCTGTAACCGCGTAAGGAAAGCACCTCAGAGACTTAATTTTTAATCACCTGAAGCTGTATATATGTATATGTTGTTTGATATTCAAATGCTTCCTGCAAATAGAAACTGCAAAAAACTAAAGAGGGAGGAAATGTAGTAACTGAAGATATAGCTGCTCCTGTTATCTATCAGGGATCATGTGATGTTGTTGGAGGATCTGATCAATGAGCCTTAAGCGTGGGTAATCCGGGGGGTGGGGCTTCCTGACAAGAGTCCTGATCGAGCATGTAGTTCCTGAAAAGCTCTCAGTAATAAAGTTTATCTGTTTCTTTTTGAAACCTGTCCACTCCTTCAAGTCATTACGCACCTCTGGATTAATCTACAAAATTGTGACTTGGTTGTATTAGCAGAAGGACAGAGCAAACAAACAGAAAGGATTGTAATGTTGCTATTCAGGAATTTGGTCAGACTTCATCTGGAATAGTGTATGTGGTAATAGGCATCTGATCATAGGAATGATATTATTGACCTTGAGTATGCAAACAGGCAGCAGGTATGATGATTCCAATTAACAATTTAAGTCATATCAAAGAGTTTAAGAAGTTCAGCATGTTTTCTTTGGAAAAGAGAAAACTTCAAGGTGAACTAATTTAAAAGCTTTTGGAATTATTCAGAGGATTGATATAACTAATTTAGGTAAATCATTCTGTCTGGTGAAGGGTTCACAGGTTGCATTTTTTTAAAGTTCGGAATAGGAAGGAACTCAAACTTATGGAATGAGTTGCTAGAATTGGCTGTTGAAGCAGACAGTAGAAATAGATTCAAGAGCCAACTTCTTTTTTGAAGACGGGAGAGTCTGGTGAATTTGGTCAGAAGTTAGGTCAGGTGTAGTTGAGAATAGTCAGAAAGATATTGGGCTTAATGGTCTTTTAATTCTCTTAAAATGATTTTGTCCTACCAAGCAAATTGCTAGCTCAGAGATGCTGGAATTGCCTGCAGTTGCCAGCAGGGTAAGGGTTAATGGTGAATGTTTAAAATGGGCACAAATTCTTTTTACAATGGCACAATGCAGCTTCTTTATATTTGGGAATTTCATGAGTACAAAATGTCTCGATGAAGGAAAGAAATTGACTCTCTGCCCACCTTGCACCTCGGGCCTCTGCCATAGAGCTGGAACAAAGAGCTATTGGTCCCATCGCTTTTTTCCCATATGGAGAAAAGTAATGAGATAACTGAACACAGTAAAAGCTGTAAAGGAAACAAGCATCAGGAGATGATCTGAGATTCTGAGGAAAACCAAAGAAACAAAGGAATAAAATTAGAAAGATGAAGGGTCTACTCTGCATTTTGATAATTATTTCATTTACCCATGAAAGCGTTTTCATATTGTAACGAACCACAGCAGGATATCATCGACAGGAAAATCAACTGCACCACAGTACATTTTGCACATATTTGGCTAATAGCAACATGTACAAACAGTGCAGAGCAGCAATTTACAAAGCAAGCAGAATGATGAACTATGTATTGAAAACAGTATTATATAAGTCAGGGGAAATCATGCTCACATTGTTCTGTTCAGTAACCAGAGAACTGTGTCCAGTTTGTCAATGAGATATATGACACAGTCAGACACTGGAGGCAGTGCAGTGAAGAGTCACATGGCCAAGCCCTATTATCAGAGGTCTGAGTTTGGAAGAAAAACTAGAGAACTTTTGTTTCACTTTCCTTGAAAGATAGTATTCCAAGATTGCTATGACACAGATATGCAAGACAATAAAAAATATTGAAAAACGTAAATCCAGAAAATTACTTCAAACTAAATTATGAAGGTAAGACAATGTGGTATATGTAGGACAAAAACAAAAATACCTGGAAAAACTCAGCAGGTCTGACAGCATCTGCGGAGAGGAACACAGTCAACGTTTCGAGTCCGTATGACTCTTCAACAGAACTGAGGAAAAATAGAGAAGAGGTGAAATATAAGCTGGTTTAAAGGGGAGGGGGGTGGGTCAGGTAGAGCTGGATAGAGGGCCAGTGATAGGTGGAGATAACCATAAGATGTCATAGATAAAAGGACAAAGAGGTGTTGAAGCTGGTGATATTATCTAAGGAATGTGATAATAAAGGTAGAGATAGCCCTAGTGGGGGTGGGGTGGGGGGAAGGGATCAAAATAGGCTAAAAGGCAAAGATAAAACAATGGATGGAAATACATTTAAAAATAATGGAAATAGGAGGGAAAAGGAAAATCTATATAAATTGTTGGAAAAAAGGGGGATCAGAAAGTGGGTGGGGATGGAGGAGAGAGTTCATGATCTAAAATTGTTGAACTCAATATTCAGTCCGGAAGGCTGTAAAGTGCCTAGTCGGAAGATGAGGTGCTGTTCCTCCAGTTTGCGTTGAGCTTCACTGGAACAATGCAGCAGGCCAAGGACGGACATGTGGGCATGCGAGCAGGGTGGTGTGTTGAAATGGCAAGCGACAGGGAGGTCTGGGTCATGCTTGCGGACAGACCGAAGGTGTTCCGCAAAGTGGTCACCCAGTCTGCGTTTGGTCTGGGTGACCGCTTTGCAGAACACCTTCGGTCTGTCCGCAAGCATGACCCAGACCTCCCTGTCGCTTGCCATTTCAACACTCCACCCTGCTCTCATGCCCACATGTCTGTCCTTGGCCTGCTGCATCGTTCCAGTGAAGCTCAACGCAAACTGGAGGAACAGCACCTCATCTTCCGACTAGGCACTTTACAGCCTTCCGGGCTGAATATTGAATTCAACAATTTTAGATCATGAACTCTCTCCTCCACCCCACCCACTTTCCGATCCCCCTTTTTTCCAATAATTTATATAGATTTTCCTTTTCCCTCCTATTTCCATTATTTTTAAATGTATTTCCATCCATTGTTTTAACTTTGCCTTTTGCCCTATTTCGATCCCTTCCCCCCACCCCACCCCCACTAGGGCTATCTGTACCTTTATTATCATATTCCTTAGATAATATCATCAGCTTCAACACCTCTTTGTCCTTTTGTCTATGACATCTTCTGGTTATCTCCACCGATCACTGGCCCTCTATCCAGCTCTACCTGTTCCCCCCCACCCCCTAAACCAGCTTTTATTTCACCTCTTCTCTATTTTTCCTTAGTTCTGTTGAAGAGTCATACGGACTCGAAATGTTGACTGTGTTCCTCTCCGCAGATGCTGTCAGACCTGCTGAGTTTTTCCAGGTATTTTTGTTTTTGTTTTGGATTTCCAGCATCTGCAGTTTTTTGCTTTTATCTTAGTGGTAAATGTAGGAACTGGTAAAAGGCAAATTTAGAACCGCTACCAGCAAGGCTTCACACAAAGAGTAACCAATGCATAGAATAGGCCTTTGGGTAGAGCCTTGGTGGTAGAAACCTGGAAATAATTTAAGAACCAATTGGATTCTGCAATGGGGGGACTTAAGGATTTTCCTTGGATGAGCCATTGGTTTTTCTCATTGCTAAATATTTATAATATTCCTACTTGGGGACCTGAAGTAGATGTTTGAGACTTACTGCTATCCTAATATGCCCCAAGTGTAATAGTCATTTGTTCATCCATCGTTGCAATAATGCACATTTACATAAGCTGAATATCATCACATGGTTAAAAATATTACATTAGTGATATAGAGGGATATATTCGAAACTCTACCCATTTAACATTTTACAAAACTTACTTCCAATACAAGTAACTTTTTTGACCCTTCCTAAAACATGTTCAGTCCCCTTGTTTACATTATAAAGTACCTTCTATGGTAGAATTTCAGTAGTTTCAACATTTTCTCCTCCCTCCTTGAAACCATCTTTTTTTAACCAGTTGTTTAGATGATTATAAAATACATTTTTCTCGTTCCCCTCCCTCTAGCCCGTATTCCATTTTGGATCTTTGTTTTTTGTTGAAGTAACCAGGGAAGAATTCCAACCGTCATTTCTCCAGTGACCAACACCCAACCTGTGATTGTTTGCTATAGCTCCGGCCTGTCTCCGGCTGCCATGTCCAAAGTCAACACTGAAGCACTTCATAAATCCCTGGGCCCAGTGGAAAAATTGGCCATTTTGAGCAACTACACAAATACCTTACACAGGCAACGCTATTTAATTGCATACACTCAACAAATAGCAGCAAGAAATGAAATTTGTCACTTGTATCTGGGCTGTTATTTACACATGTTCTGCCTCTGTGACAGTATGCTCTGGGTATTGTATTGCACAGAAACTGACTGAATAACTTGATTACTCTTTTTTTTTTGGCCCTTGATGCTTAAGTCAGCGATATCTTTGAAAAATGTTTGACTGATTTTATTGTTCAGTTTTTTTCTCCCTCGTTTGTCAAATGTAGTTACCACCTGAATAAAACTGTTGGTTGGTAGTTTAACAGATGCATCCCCATATCAGCCAATCATAATTTTTGACCTGGCCATGAGACATTCGGAGGTATGATGCCCTGAGCTGTAAAAATTCTTAGCTTTGACAATACATGAATTTTTAGATTATATAAAGGTTGAAAATATCAAAAGGAAAAAGAAATGAAAAGATATGAAAGTAATGTAGCACATTGCAACTTCTAGCTTTTGTTTTTTCAGAAAGTACTCTGTTTTCTAACTCAGTGGCTTCTTACAAGGGAACAGTACAGGTTCAAAAAGTTTTTTTATTTGGGCTAAAGTAGATCAAAAAGAAGGAAGCTGTCTTCATAATTAGAACTTCAATAACTTAATAAAAAGTTAGCACTTACTTAAACTGTTTAAACTGTTCACTTAAAGTGTTTAGTTATAGCATACTAAAAGATGCTACTGGCCCTTAAATTTGCAGGGGATACCCAATTGAGGGGTATAGCTAATAATGTGGAGAACTGCAAGAAGATACAGGAAGATATAAACAAGCTTTCAGATTGGGCAGATAAATGGCAAATTAAATTCAATACAGCAAAGTGTGATTGTTTCATTTTGTTAGGAGGAATGGAGAGGCTACGTATTTCTTGGAAAGTAAGAAACCAAAATCAGGTTGAGGGACAAAGAGATATGGAAATACAGATACATAAACTATTAAAGGTAGCAATGCAAGTCGGTAAGATCATAAAATATGTAAATAAAGTACTTGGGTTAATTTCTAGAGGAATAGAATACAAAATCAGGGGGTGGGGGTAATGTTAAATTTATGTGGAACTTTGAAGAAAGAAACAGATAGATGCTGGAGAAGAAAAGAGGGTGAATTAAAATTAAATTAGATACAAAAGTAGAGATAAAGAGAGGGAAACAAAGATTGTAGTAAGAAAGAGTGAAACAGATAGTAAGGAAAAGTAAGATTTTTTTGAAAATTATATTTTAAAAACCTCTAGGAACAATTTACTCCACAGTTTCAATTGTTCCCTTCCTAAGATTCTGATGTTGAGAAGCATTGCCAGAACTTGCCGTTACGTCCCCAGAAATTTATGCGCTAATGTTTCAGGTTGATGCCGTTAGATTAGAACTTGAGTTGAACCGCTTGTAAACAAGTACAGAGTCAGGGAAAAGGGGGCAGGGAAAGAACAAAAGGGAGAGGTCTGAGGTATGGTGCAAGGCAGGAGCACTTACAGTCCAAAAGAAAAAGTTTGCTGAAATCTATTATGTTTCTTATATTTTTAAGATCAGATCATCCCTGTCTTCAACTTCTTTTCCCCCCCAATGACAACATTTCAGCTCTACAACTGTCTCCTTACAACCTCAGAACTTTGAATGCCAGGGTCATCTTCAGTATTTTTTTGACCTGTTTTAAAAATATAAAAGTCATTCTACAAGGTCAGTGTAACTTGTTTAGATTACGAATCAAATGCATTTTAGATATATCTTTATGCATTACTAGTTTTGCTGATCGCTGCCTCAATGTGACTGAAAATTTACAATGAATGATCAATAATCAAACCCTAATTCTTTTTCTTTTATAACTTTACCAATTAATCAGTTGTCAAACCTCAATCCATGACAAAGCCTTTGTAATCATAAACTACCATGAAGGTAGAGGACAACTCTTTTAATATGATAGCTAGGTGGCGGGTACAAAGTTAACTCCATTGAAAGGATTACATCAAACATCATTAAAAAGCATATGTGAATCCATATTTCCCAGCAAAATAGCCTGTCATTTCCTAGAAATGCAAATCATTTGTACATCAGTAAAACCACAGTTTATGTTAGATAATAAAAAAGATAGAACTGGCCAAGCCTTTTACACAGAAACTTACACGTATAAAACACAAGTCATTTGTAAAATGCCAGTTTTACCTATTTTTATCATCTAATGTAAAACTGCAGTTTCCTGACTTACTTATATTTCTAGGTACTGACAGGATATTTTACACTCCAAGCCTTGTGCTATTAGGTGGGTGATGGAAGAGGTCAAATGGCATTTACTGACGTTCTCATGCTGTGATTATTCATCGATTTATGGGGAAAAACAGATCACAAAGATTCAATATATGTACCTACTTCATGCAATTAAAGCTCCGACTATTGTTTCTTTTTAAAATACTTCTTACTAATTCACGAAGGAACCAGTTGTTTTGCTGGCTCTAACTCATTGTCTATAAAATGACCACAGTCTGAGCTGCTATAAAACATCAGTTTTTCCATTGTAATGTATGGGAAGCGAATTGGCAAGTTCTTGGCAAGGGAATGGTGCTTTTAACTGACATGTATGATGCTACAGTCAACATCTATAGTGATAGGGTCAGCTCAACTTTAATGAGGAAACAATTGGTTTTAAGAAGACAGTAATCTTATAAAACACTGAGACCATTCTAAATTAATCTAATTTTCATACAGCGTGGTTTTATTGTGTGGTTGCTCCATTTTCAATGGATTGCATTTCTGATGAGATCAACTGGTTTATTGCAGGACAGAGTTGATGTCATCACCGCTCAACCTTACCAGAGACTGTAATAAAAGAGGAAGAAGTTGATCTCAGAATGGAATCATGTGTGATCTTATTCAGGTTTCCTATAATAATAGATTAAACAGACTTTCTATGCCATTGCAGGAAACATTTGGGTGGAGGGGGGAACATTAACCACATTAAAAGAAACTCTTTACATAGATACAAACAATGAGTTTATATGGAAATATGTCTGTGGCTTCTAAAAATAAGGGAGGGTCACAAAGGAAAGAAAAATACTGTTATTAAAAGTAAAATCATCTCCTCCAGCAAAGGCCATGTGGTATCTCAGTACAAGCAGCTTGGTCAAAAAGATTTATGTACTTAGGAATTTGTAACAACAAAAAATGAAAATCACACACACTACATTAAAGAGTGATATTTCATCTAATGTTTTGAATTAAACATTCCAACTAAACAGCGGTTTAGTTGCGCAAAATACTAATTAGGCTCCCACATACTGTGGGTAGTAAGCAATAAAGCCAGCGAGGAGCTGCTTTATTTGTTGTTGTGTATGTTTATTGGTACATTCAGTGGGAGGCTTACTTCAGCAGGATTGTGGCAATGTGCTATGTGTACTGGATTGTAGGATCCGCCCTAGAAAACACAATCTATTTATATCAGCACTCACCAACCTGGAGGGAACGTTCCACATATAAAAATGTAAAAGAAGAACAGATGCCCTTCAAAACGAGAAAACGTTAGCATCTTTAATCCTTACCGAGGCCACTCTGGTAATTGACCCCAAGCTCTGACACCCCGAGGAGTTTTAAAACAAAATCTGCTGCAGGCAGACTGCTCTTTCTCAGCATTTCTCTTCACCAAATTGTCTTTCTAATACTGGATATTATTATTAACAGATTCAGGTATCAGCTTTCTCACCAACACCTCCACTTCTTTGTCCCTCGTCATTTTCACTGTTAACAGCGGGTGCTCTACTGGACTCCACACTTGTTTTAGGATTGTCCTTGGTACCTTTTATTTCCTTTGCAAAACCAGTTTGACACAGGTCGGGGGCTTTCTGGGAAAGCATCCTGGTTACTGGGTTAAGGCCTGGACAGGGAGGTACAAGCCAGAGGAAATGAATGGAACACCAAATAGAAACCCAAGATTTGATCAATTGCTCCATATTATTATCGGCCCATACTCTATGACTTGTTGGTTACTGCCTAATGAAAATTGGACTGGTGAGTGTTATAGTGGCATTAGCAATATTCAGCATAGGAGATTCAGTACATTAGGTGTAATCACTAAATTGCCTAAGTCTACCCGATTGTCTCCATCTATCGTTTGAATGTGATCTATTCTGGTCTTTCATTGCCAAAGAGGTGAAGTATCATGTGTTGCTTGATCATTTCTAATTAAGTGTAGCCCAATGAGCTTCCGCCAATATATAATCTGACTTTTGACAAATTAAATTTCCTTTCACCTGCATTGTGGTTTGTATAAAACCAAGTTGCACATATGGGTACTTTGCTTCTTCCCCCAAGTACAGGTACAAAGATGTCCATGCAAAACATGGGCAGTAATGGTGGCCATAGGGTAAGGGTGTGGTGGGTAGTATTAGTTTAATGTTTTTATGAGTAATCCATAATCAGAACAGAGGGATTATTCAGTGGCATTAGAATGAATGATCAGCAGCTGACATAGCTTTGGGGATGGGGGGGTCCTTATGGAGATTTGTTACCAATAAGAGTGATCTTGTAAAGTGACTTTTACTTTGATAGGTTAGAAATATTAGTCCAACAAAATGATTGAGTAATTAGTACATTTCTTACATTGATGGCAGACATTTATTATTTTAATGCATCTCCCTCCAGAATGCTTGGTTCACTTACAAACAAGGCCCTTGCCATCCATGAACTTACTACTTTAATGGAAACCTTTCCCCTTAATCAAACCTCCCCACCTGTCTATATCTCCCACTACTTGCCGCATAATGACCATTGTGGTGGCGATGTGGTGCTTATGACCTAATTCTTTTTTGGCCTGACCCCTGACCCTCCTAGCACTTGCCCCTTCTTTGAGCATCTCCTCTTGCTCTACCCTTCTCATCTCTCAATTATCATTCTCTACTGTCCTCCTAAGTATGATATAAATTTTCTCACCAAAATATCTTCACTGCTTTCCTCCCTCAGCCTCTTCACTGTACGGCTTCTCACCCTCATCTCAATTCCATCTTAACTCATCATGCTTCCTCTCCTCTGAATTTATGGCCAACCTAACCTCCTCAAATCTCTGTCTTTATGTAGTGACCCCACACCCCCTTGATCTTGTCATCTCATGTGATCTTGCTAGTCTCATTGTATCAATCACAGATGAGGCCATCTATAATCACGTCCTTGTATCATTCTCCCTTCCACACCCCAACCCTACTTCTTGCTGTATAAACCCCTGGAAAAAAACACTGGCCCCCAATTTACTTACAACTGCACTTTCAAAATTCCAACTATCTAGCCTTTGACCCTCTGTTTGGCACAACATTCCTGCAACTACTGATTTGCTCAACCACCCCCCTACCCTCTACCTTTGAGCTTTAGTCCTGAATAGAACTAGATGCACAGAAATTTCCTCCAATTAAATGTTGCAAAGACTGAAACCATTGTTTCCGATCCATGCACAACGGCCTGAGACTAAACGGCCTGAGACTAAACGGTCTGAGACTAAACGGCCTGAGACTAAACGGCCTGAGACTAAACGGCCTGAGACTAAACGGTCTGAGACTAAACGGTCTGAGAATAAACGGACTGAGACTAAACGGACTGAGACTAAACGGTCTGAGAATAAACGGCCTGAGACTAAACGGCCTGAGACTAAACGGCCTGAGACTAAACGGTCTGAGACTAAACGGCCTGAGACTAAACGGACTGAGACTAAACGGCCTGAGACTAAACGGTCTGAGACTAAACGGCCTGAGACTAAACGGACTGAGACTAAACGGCCTGAGACTAAACGGTCTGAGACTAAATGGTCTGAGACTAAATGGTCTGAGACTAAAGCAGTCTGTTCGCAATATTGTTGCTATATTTGACCTAGAGATGAGCTTCCAGCCAAACATTCCTGGCATCGCTAAGGCCACCTATTTCCACCTCTGTAACACTGCATGAGTTCACCCCTGTCTCAGCTCATCTGCTGCTGAAACCATCATTAATGCCTTTGTCACTTCTAGGCTTGTCTATTCCAAAGCACTCCTGGCTGGTCTCCCATGTGCTATGCTCTGTAAAGATGAGACCATCCAAAGCTGTGCTGCCCATGTCTTAATTTGCACCAAGTCTTGTTCATTTATCACCCCCTGTGCTCGATGACTTATATTGATCAAGGGGCATCTTGATCGTAAAATTGACATTCTTGTTTTTACATTTCTCCATGGTCTCACCCCTCCCTATGTCTGGAATCTCCTCCAGCCCCATAACTCTCTTAGATATTTACACTAATCTAATTATACTGTCTTGAACAGCCACGATATTAATCGCTCCACCAGTGTGAAATTTCCTCCTGTACACCTCTATACTTCCACCTCACTCATCCTTTAAGATACTGCTTAAAACCTATCTCTTTGATCAAACTTTTGGTCATCTTAACTAATGTTTCCCTATGTGGCTCATTGTCACATATATTTTGTTTTTTAAGCCCCTGTGAAGTGCCTTGGGCCATTTTATTACATTAAAGGTGCCATATAAATATAAGTTGTTGTTGTAACTGTTTCATGATTGAGAACTAAGAATTAACTCACATCTGGAGGTTAACATTTGGCAGTGGTTTAATGGCTTTGTTAAAATAGCGCACAGTGAGATTTGATATGAAGGATACAAAGGAATCCAAACTATTGACTCCACAGGCATGCTATCACTGTCAGCTATGTGGATTTGCTGCAAACTAGGTGGCTGTAACTCATCACAGTGGATGAGTTTATGTTCAAGTACAGGAGGATTTATTGATTAAAGAGGCATTGGTCAGAAAAGATCTCAAATTGGCACTGAAATCATCTAAATAAAGGTGTGTGTGTGACTACTGTACAAACTGTACACTGGTCCTGTGTCACTTACATAGCAGATTAACTTTTGCATATTGTTTAATTACTTTCATCAGTATGAGATAAAAATTATATCTATTTCTTTTCTACACAAATCATCGAGTCATAAATATATATTGAATTCAAAAGAACTGGACATGATATTAAAAACTTACCTACTGCAACAAAAGTTTACTTCCTGCTGTCATGTTTCTGTTAGACTTGTATTTGCACCTTTTAGTCCCCATGTTAAATTGCTGTTGGAGGAGACTGGCTATATGGAGAATTAGGAGTTATCCCAAGTGCATCTGTGAATAGCATCCCTCTTTTTCTATAAGAATCCTGAAGAATCCAATGTCACTTTGGGGGAGGCAATCGGTCCCACATCCTACATTCACATTTGGAATGGAAGCTGTCTATGTAAACTTATCACACCTTCCCTTCACTGAAAGTGCTGTAGAATCTCACAAAACGGGGAGCAAGCTGGAAAACATTGCGAACCAGTGCACTTGCTCTTTGCTATTCCACTGCCGAATACGCCTGTCCTGCATGGGAAAGATCTATTCACGCTAAGTAGATGGATGCCGTTCTGAATGCAAGCTGCCGACTTATCACAGGCTGTTTAAAACCAACAAACACCAACAGCCTATATATCCTGGCGCGTATCACTCCCCTAATATAAGAAGAATGGTAGCCAGCAAGAAAGAGCGACTCCGTCAAACATCAGATGAGAGGCACCCTCTACATGGTCATACACCTACACCCAGCCGCCTAAAGTCAAGGAAGAGCTTCATGAACAGTCTTGTTCCATTACAATCAACCCCATCTGAAGCCCACATCGCCTTGTGGAAAGACTGGCTCGCCAGTCTCGAGCAACCCCCAGCGATGGAAATTCTACCGGATGAAAGCCTTCCCCCAGGAGCTAATTGCAACTGGGCAACCTGGAAGTGCCTTAACAGGCTTAGGACTGGTGTAGGTCGTTCAAAGGTGTCACTAAGCAAATGGGGATATACAACCTGCCCGACAACTTGTGAATGTGGAACTGAGCCACAGACTGAGCAACATCTCCTGCAATGCCTATCGCTAGAGGAACCCTGCACTGTTGCAGATCTTGCCAAATTCAACAACAAGGCGCAAAAATGTGTCTAGTTCTGGCTGGGCCGTGTCTAGACTGTCCGTGGACATGATATAAAAAAAACCTCAGTTTAGCATTTCCCAGTGCCTCAGTCTGAAAGCAGAGGTGCTCCATATGCTTCAACCAACTGTACTTCTCTGATTCTGAAATGTTGGTATAAAAACACTTATGTATGAAAGAACATAACTTGTGACTTTAAAATGGGAACTAAATTGTAACCACAGCCTCTGGTCCAATTAGTCCCCAATCTCTAACCCCACTTCACATGAATGTCTCACTTGGTCCCAGCTCTTCGTGTGTAATGTTGTGAAAGATTAACAAGCCCTTATTATTCTTTCAAAAATCAGGATAGAACGCATTTTCTTTAAAACTAGGAGTAGGTAAGTTTCTTGCTGGACCCAGTCATCTCTTGCTATCTAACGCCAACAGCTGAAGACCTGAAAACTTGGCCCTAAATTTCCCAACATTGGGATCATTTTTGCCTCCCAACCTTGCATCGTGTCAGCACCCGTCTCGAGATGTGAGCTTCAATGAAAAGGCCCCAACTGGTCCAGGTTCAATGCCCAGGTAGAGCAGGCAGGGCACAGGGAGCAGGCAGGACACAGGGAGCAGGCAGGACACAGGGAGCAGGACACAGAGAGCAGGCAGGGCACAGGGAGCAGGCAGGGCACAGGGAGCAGGGCACAGGGAGCAGGCAGGACACAGAGAGCAGGGCACAGAGAGCAGGACACAGGGAGCAGGCAGGGCACAGGGAGCAGGCAGGGCACAGGGAGCAGGGCACAGGGAGCAGGCAGGGCACAGAGAGCAGGGCACAGAGAGCAGGACACAGGGAGCAGGCAGGGCACAGGGAGCAGGCAGGGCACAGGGAGCAGGCAGGACACAGAGAGCAGGGCACAGAGAGCAGGACACAGGGAGCAGGACACAGGGAGCAGGCAGGGCACAGGGAGCAGGCAGGGCACAGGGAGCAGGCAGGACACAGGGAGCAGGCAGGGCACAGAGAGCAGGGCACAGGGAGCAGGCAGGGCACAGAGAGCAGGGCACAGAGAGCAGGGCACAGAGAGCAGGGCACAGAGAGCAGGGCACAGGGAGCAGGCAGGGCACAGGGAGCAGGCAGGACACAGAGAGCAGGGCACAGGGAGCAGGCAGGACACAGAGAGCAGGGCACAGGGAGCAGGCAGGGCACAGGGAGAGAGCCAGCAGCCTCACAGGGAAAACCCTCACCCTCAGTCCAAACCCTCACCCCTCAGTCCAAACCCTCACCCTCAGTCCAAACCCTCACCCCTCAGTCCAAACCCTCACCCTCAATCCAAACCCTCACCCTCAGTCCAAACCCTCACCCTCAATCCAAACCCTCACCCTCAGTCCAAACCCTCACCCTCAGTCCAAACCCTCACCCCTCAGTCCAAACCCTCACCCTCAATCCAAACCCTCACCCTCAGTCCAAACCCTCACCCTCAGTCCAAACCCTCACCCCTCAGTCCAAACCCTCACCCCTCAGTCCAAACCCTCACCCTCAGTCCAAACCCTCACCCCTCAGTCCAAACCCTCACCCTCAGTCCAAACCCTCACCCCTCAATCCAAACCCTCACCCTCAGTCCAAACCCTCACCCCTCAGTCCAAACCCTCACCCCTCAGTCCAAACTCTCACCCCTCAGTCCAAACTCTCACCCCTCAGGTACTCAGGCCACTCTGCTCGAGTGGTGGTAACTTTGTGTTACTGCGCGAGCACCTCAGTTTGACTATCCTTTTTTAATACAAGACTTTTCATCAGCTGCCAGAATAAATAATGGCTGCTTGCTGTGCATCCGACAACTGGGCACTAACATGTCCCAGATCATTCGCTTTTCCCATTATTAACTTTGAAAATTTGATTCTGCCCCTCTCCAGACTGGTAACAAACTTATTAATGAGCTGAACAGCAGGTTAATTGGAGGCTTGTGAGCTGTTGGCTGCTCCTCCACCCTCACCCCCACCTGATGCCCTCCCTTTAAAAATTCCACTGCATCAAGCAGGTAACGACATGCCATTTGAGTCTCAGAGCACGTGCGCTCCTGACCTCGCCCCCACGTGCAATTGAAAGTCCTGCCCCAAAAGTCAAATGCAAATCCCCACCCCCACCGCCCCCCTCTCCAATATTTCCCTATTGCAAAAGTAAAATACTATGGAAGTTGGAAATCTGAAATAAAAACAGAAAATGCTGGAATTGCCCAGCAGGTCCAGGTAACGCCAGTGGAGAGAAACAGAGTTAATGCTCCAGGCTGGTGACCATTTCAGCCTTTCTTCTATTAAAGTTGCACTTTTAAGGTTCCCAATGTTTATTCTGCCCTGCACATCATTTCTAAACATTTATCACCATTTGGTAAAGACATTTTTTCTAATGTTTCTCACTCATTTAAATCAATGTCCTCTTGTCATAATTTCCTGAATAAATAATATACTGAATTTACCTTATTTGTACAATTTAATAACATTTAATGTAGCCTTCCTCAGTGACATTCTGTTTTGACTGTAGAGCTTGAATCTTTACTTGCAGCTCATCCTCTTAACATCAGTCACCTTGTTGCATCTCCTTCGCAGTTTATATGTGCTTCTGCCTCAATGAGTGCAAGAAAGTCTAAGGTTGCAGCAGTTAATGGTGACAAAAGACACGCACATAGTTGATTTTCACAGAGACCGTTCTTTAATAGAGTTTAAATAATAACCAGAACTGTGTGTAACTTTAACTTATTTGAGCTGAAATGCTGAAGAATGCATGTGTACTGTGTGGTTCTGTTGAACGGAGATTAACAGTTTCATATCTGGAAGCATTTTCTTTGGCAAAGCCAATTTCAAGGAGGTTTCTAAGAGCTTGTGGTGACACTTTATGACTTTTTGCTCTCTGTGGTGAATTGGCTGGATCCTATACAGTGCCTCCCTGCACTGGCACAACAGAAAGGTTCGTGCCTGTGGTCCGATTTAGCAAGAGCAGGGATGTTAGGCCCCAGTCCACGGTTCCAAAGTGCCAGCCTATGGTTTCACACCCAAGATTCCCTACAGGCTGTGCCATAATGGAGAACTACTGGATGGGAAAGGAGGGAAATATGAATCAGTGCCAACTACAGCTGTCTTACAGAATAATAATTTCAAAAGATCTGAGTACAATTTGATAGCATTGTCATCATGACAAGAGAAGGGCCACAGGTGGACATCAGAAATAAACCACCTGCTGAGCTTCCCTGATCTGCTGTGATATGACTATAACCCAATAGATATTCTCGTTGTGTCAGTGATTTTAGTGCAAATTGTCACAAAATTGTATTTTCTTAATGGAATTTTGAACAATTGGAATGAATCAATGAACAATGAGCTAAAACACCCAGGCCAGGAGTTTACACCCCCCACTGGCAGGTCTTAGACAGGGGTGAGTGTGAAATTGAAGGGATGAGATTCCCTCCAGATTCCTGCCCGTCCCGTCTGTACCATGCAGCAATTTTACTCTGGGGCAAGCAATGCCCCCGACGGGAAGCCTGCCCTTGCCCCAATTTAGACCCTAAAGTGGCCAATTATTTTCCCACTTAACCTCAATTTTTAGGCTGGCGGGCCGATTGGCCGTGTGTGGGGGAAGCCCAAAATCCAACGGACTTAAATCTCGGGCAGAAGGTTGCCGGGGGGTTGGTATGGGGGGTGGGGCCCTCTGTCAGAAGCCCCCTCCTGAAGTTGAGCACCTCCCCCGTTAAGGTCCGGTAGCCTCCCTCCCCGCCAGCCCGTCCTCCGAGAACCTGATCGCCCCCTTTGTGTCCCTCCCGGGCCTTCCCTACACACCCGGCCCTGGGACCCCTTGAACTTTCCTTGGCCTCCAGTGCCCGGACTTAGTCTCCAGTGTCCTCATGCACTTCCTCTTCAGGCCACTGCAGCTCTTGTTGCCACAGGGACTGGAGAGTTGCTGGTCAACAGATTGGCCGGCAGCTCTCCAAGGCGGGACTTCCTCTCGAGTGAGGGGCAGAAGTCCCGCCCGCAGCCATTTAACACTCACTGGAGCATGAAATGGCTGCAGGGCACTCTGAGTCAGAGGGGATGTGTTCCCTGCCAACTCTTTGGATGACAGGAAGCAAGACCCTACCATCTGTAAAATTCATGCCCAAGTAATGGGCAAACTGGACTACAACCAACCAAATCAATATTTTTCACAAGCATTGGTGAGACCACATCTTGAGTCCTGTGTACAGTTTTGGTCACCTTGTATAAGGAGGGACATGTTTGCATTTTAAGCAGTTCAGAGGAGGTTCTCTAGCCTGATTCCTGGAATGAGGAGAAGTTGAGCGAATTGGGCCTATTCTCACTGGAGTATAGAAGAATGAGGTGTAATCTTATTCAAACGTAGAATATTCTGAGGGGGCTTGACAGAGTAGATGCTGAGAGGCTGTCTCCTCTCATGGGGGAATCTGGAACTGGGGGCGCCATTTCAAAATAAGAGGTCTCCCATTTAAGACAGAAATGAAGACGAATTTCTTCAATCAGAGGTTTGTTATTGTTTGGAATGCTGTTTGCCAGTGAGCATGGAGGCTGGGTCTTGAATTTATTCAAGGCTGGGTGAGACAGATTGTTGATTGACAAAGGAGTCAAGGTTTATGGGGGAGAGGGGCAGGCAGGAAAGTGGAGTTAAGGTCACAATCATATCAGCCATGATCTTATTGAATTACAGAGCAGGCTTGAGGGGCTAATGCAGCCCTTAATTCTTATAATCTTGACGTGACAGGGAGCATGGAGTTAGAGGTTTTAGCATGGGTGAGGATAGGGGCTGTTGGGTTAGAGATGTAAATTCAGGTGAGAATATGGCTGCATTAGTATTAAAGAAATGCTGCTTATAACTGATGGAAGTAAGGAGGCAGGCAAGGAAAGGATTGGTGAAGTCCAGTCATGGAGTAAGATCTAAGGTTAAGATTTTGACTGAGAGTTAGAGGTAATCTGGAGAACGTGGAGGTGAATGAAATTGGGTTTAGAATCATCAAATGAAGGAACCCAGGAAGAGGCCATTTGGCCCATTGTGCTTATACTGACTTTTTGAAAGAATTCTCCAACTTATTTCACTGTCTTCTTCTTTCCCCATTGCTCTGCTAACTCTCTGCTTTCAAGTATTTTACCAATGTCCTTTAGAAAGTTACTATTGAATCTGCTTCCATCACTTTTTCAGACAGTATATTCCAGATCACAATAACTCGCTGCGTGAAAAAAATGTGATTGATCAGGAATGGGGAGAAAATGAAATTTGTCAAAATGTCAAAAATTTGGTTCCCCTTCACACACACCATTAAAATATTGTATATATTATTGAAAATGACAAGGAGCAGCGAATGACCTGGAGGCTGTAGGATTTAGCTAACTGTCCTCAACTGTTCAAACTTCCTCCCCAGTTACAGCTGCCCATGTTTCTGACCCGATTGGAATTCTGAGCTATGAGTCCAAGGCACATCCTGCAATGCCTCACATACCCGAAATAATTCATGATATAATAATAGAATGTTACACCTTGATGATGTGCCCTTGACTGGTGCGAGGACTGTTTCAACCCACTCAAATTTTTCAAACTTTGGGAAAAAAAACTTCCAGAATGTTCTATTTTCCAAAGGAGATCCTACAGCGTGTGTGGAAGCAGAAATCATGCAGGGTTCCTGCTCAGTTGTCCTTGAAAACTTGTTATATTTCTAAGATGCCATTTATGAAGCAGATGCAACAAACAAACAGTCCACCACACAAAAGGAAAACCTCAGCAAATTGTACTGGAAACTCCAGGGGTGGGGGATAATTTTGACCTTGGGGAGTTTTGTAAACCTACCGAACTTCAATTTAAACATGTTGATCCTTCCCAAATCTTCTTAATTTTCAGGTGTTGGCAGAAAGTTACAACCCATAACAGTATCAAGGCTGTGCACAGCTTTGTTCTCCTGAACTGTTACACTTCTTGCCAGAAAGACTAAAGGTCGTTCTGCATTTAGCTGCAGTGCAGATACATCCTGAGAGGGTGTCAATATTTTAACAAGGACCCACAGCAGATGGCGCAATTGTATTGCCTAAAACTTCCCAGATTGTTACCCAGAGTTGCAACATTACCATCTGGTGGTGAGGAAATAATATTGCATGAATAAATGTCCCTCTTTTGGACTGAATAAAATTAAGATGATCAGAAAGCAGGGAGTGATGAAAGATAATTTGACCCATCGGGACAGTGTTTCTACCGCCCATGTACTGTTGGTTCTATTATAGGCTCTACACACTTAATCTCAAGAATGTCCACCAAAGTTTCTCACTGTATCCAAAAAGGTAAATGGAGAAAAATGCCGGAAACCCATCTATCTAACCAAAGGTACAATTCCTACATCAGCATTTCCATGGGCCCAACAACTTGAGAACCATCATATTCCAATAATCTCACACTGTACGTATCTGTCTAACCCTCAGCCCAGTTCCTAACAAGTTATCCATTCAGATTGTTTTTGTTAAAAAGTTGTTCATCAATAGAGCCTTATATATACTACATTGGCCGTGAAGCACTTTGAGACAACCTAAGGTCACAAAAAATGTTTGATAAATGCAACTTATTTTTTTCTTTCCAGGAGAGGTAGCAAAGCATATTAACAGGCAGGATAATTATTTCTTTATTCTGTCATGAGATGTGGGTGTTGCTGCCAAGGCCAGCATTTCTTGCCCAGCACTAATTGCCCTTGAACTGAATGGCTTGTTAGGCCCCTTCAGAGGGCAGTTAATAGTCAACTACATTGCTGTGGGTCTGGAGTCACATGTAGGCCAGACCAGGTAAGGATGATTTCCTTCCCTAAAGGACATTAGTGAACCAGATGGGTTTTTGTAACAATCAATGATTGTTGTCATGGTGACTATTACTGAGACTAGCTTTATATTCCAGATTTATTATTTGAATTTAAATTCCACCAGTTGCCATGGTGGGACTTGAACCCTCTGCCACCACAGCATTAGCCTGGACCTCAGGATTACTAGCCCAGTGATATTACCAGGATGCCACTATTTCCCAAGTATGGCAGCTCACCAGGTATGGCAGCAATGGGGAAATATACAGAATTGGAGATACCCTTGGGTAAGGTTGAAAATTGTTTGGATAGGGGAGACAGAAAGGAGGGATAAAGGAACCACACTCTGATTTAAGGGGTATGCCGGGTGGCCTTGGCATGGATCTGTACTGGGGCCTCAGCTTCTTCCTTTATATTCCTTTATCCAACTCATTGATGTAGAGAGTTGGAAGCAGGAAGATACAAAGTGACATAAACAAATTAAGTCATTTGACAAAACTGTGGAGATCAATGTGGGGAAGTCTGACGTCATCCACTTCCAATCCAAGAAAGATAAGGAGCAAAGGAATTGGCTGTCCAAGTACACAAATCACTAAAAGCTAATAGTCAGATACAAAATGTAATCATAAGGGTGAATGGATTGTTGGCCTTTATCAAAGCAGAGGAAGCTATGCTTCAGTGTTTGGAGCTTTGGTCAGGTGCAGTGTGGAATACTGCTTTCTATTTGGGCGCTGCATTGCAAGGAGAATACACTGGTCACAGAGAGGGCACAGCCTAGATTCATCTGGATGATATTAGGGTTAAATTATAATGACAGTTTGCATAAACTTGACTTTTGTTCCCTTGAGTTTAATAGGTTGAGGGGTGATCTAATTGAGGTGTTTGAAATGGCAAAAAGATTTGATAGTGTAGATAGAGAAATTATGTTCTCTTTTGTCTGTCCCCATCATCACTTTAGTTATTTAATTTCCCTGCCTTCTACACTACCACAGGTGTTCCCTCTTGATTGTTACCCCCTCACCCCACGTCTGTCTCACTACTTGTTTAAAACCTGTTAAACGTTTAAGTTTCTCCAGTTCTGGTGAAAGGTCATCAGCCTGAATCACCAGCTCTGCTGTCTGACCTGCTGAGTATTTCAAACATTTTCTGTTTTATGTCTTGTGATGCGCACGGTGTTGATATCGGCCATTAGGAGTGAAATTGGAAAGCACTTTTTCACACAAAGGATAGTGGAAATGTGGAACTCCCTTTCCAAAAGCCTGTGGATGCTGGGTCAATTGAAATGGAAATTTGCGAGACTGAGATTTTTGTTAGGAAAGGGTATCACAAGGCATGAGGTAAAAGTGGGTAAATTGAGTCAACGTACAAAATAGCCATGATCAGTCTGAATTTCTTGAGGGGCTGAATGGCCTATTCTTCGTGATGTGCAAGTTTAGAGACCTCAGTAAATCTGGTCTCGGTTCTTTTGTAGTCAACATGCACGTGTTCTGAGGCATGAACATTAAACTTGTACGTTAATGACCCAGGGGTGACATCAAGACACCTCCCAAAACATTTTACTGGCTTTCTGCCTGATACACACAGAAACTGGTAGTATCAGGGCTGGCTGAAGGCCTGGCTAACTGGGCGGTCACCAAGGGTGCAATGTGCTGGGGAACGCATAAAAACTGAGAAAAGGAGAGAGAAAAAATAAATGAATAAAAAGAGAAAAAATTAATAAATGGAAAATGGAATTATTGAAGGTATATGACACTGCATTACAACCTTAGTTAGTGTTATTTAACTTCATATTAGCCAAGGGTACACCTAAGGTTGCCTTAGCCTGTCATGTGCCTTGGATGGGTAAGTGTGGGGATGCGCAGACTGTTCCCATGCAACTCAGTTTTCTGTGACGGCCAGTGTGCGACATAACAAAGCTCGACAGGCTGGCAGCATTGACATTTCTGCTGACTCCGTTAAATCTCCAACCACCAACACCACATCTTGTGCATGTGAACAACAATTATCTGCAATATTTATGTGTTCATATGTAGTTAGTATTGTTGCTGGCCCACATAATGCTAAAACTAGCGGTGCTAGTGGTGATACAGGCCACATGGTGAGTAAGGCTGGATGGAAGATATTTTCGTGATCTATGTTTTCTTCTTTACTATATAAGGGTTTCATTCTTGCAAATCGTAAATGCCTTTGTCGCCCAGTAGAATTGGCTTACAAATGCTCTGCTGTTGGTAGCATTTTCATTGTTTTTCTCCCCTGTGTTTTCCAGTTTGGAAATGCCTCCTGGAGTGAAAATGAAAACACGGAGGACCATGTCGATTACTCTGATCCAGCATTCCGGTTTGATAACTAGTCAGTGGCTGAAACTGATCGTATAATTTTGAATGAGCCCCTCCCTATTAATAAATAGTTCAGTTTTCCAAAAGATGCAAATAAACGTAGGTTCTGTTTCTGTTTCCGGTTCTGTTTCGGTGATGTATAGGAAAATTAATAATGGTGATAAATTTCCCAGGAGATGGTTAGTGTATTCAGAGAGCGCAGATAACATTTTTTGTTTCTGTTGCAAAATTTTTGATGTCACAGGTAAGTCGTAAGTAGGAACAACTAGAATTAATGAGTGGAAACATGCTCATGAATATTTACAGTCACATGAACATTCATATGCAATGTCCTAAGAAGTGCTTTGAGACAACCTTGCGATTACAAACTAACAAAACTATGGATAGGGAAATGCAGTCACATGTGGAAAAAGAACAAGAGCGTTGTAGTAATGTCTTGGAACATTTAATAAGCATCACTCTTTATTCAGCTGAGCACAATTTCACTTTCAGAGGAACTTCAGATTGATTGTTTCCACCAAACAATAGGAATATTTTAGGTCTTGTTGAGGAACTCTGAAAATTTGTTTTGACAATGAATGAACGTTTGTATCAGGTTGTGTCTGAAGGGATTCAAATTCATTATTTTGGAAAAAAATGTCCAGAATGAAATAATTAATTTGCTGGGAAATGAAGCCTGTTCAAAAATCATGGGCAGAATTTTACGTCTCACGGGTGGGTGTGCCCCCGACCCGATCAGGTGTAAAATAAGGCGTGATGATGTCAGGCGAGCGTCCCGATGTCATCGCACACTTGCACGATATTTCAGTAGGTGGGTGTCCGCGAGAGTTGGCTGCGCGCACCAACAATCGAGACTTACTAAGGCTATTAAAGTATTAATTAAGAGAGGTTTCTCGTGGCCGTCCCACCTTATGGTTTGTGGGTGGGTGAATCGGCCAGGCGGCTTTTGCATTTTTGAGGGAATCTCATACACTGGTGGAGTGAGGTTTCTGACATTAATCATGCTAAAGAAGCCAAATATTTCAGCCCTATTTTAGATTGTACTCCAGACATAAGTCACACTGAGCAACTTTAATTTACAATGAGATTTTTAGGTGTAGAAGATCTTTCGGTTAAGGAGCATTCTCTGAGCTATCAACCAGTTATAGATACTGCTGGAAAAGGATTGCATGATATTGTACTTGATTTCTTAAGAGAAAGCAAATTGGACTTACAAAACTGGGGAGGTCAGGGATATGATATTCGGTCCAATATGAAAGGAAAAATAAAGGGGTTCAGACACAAATCTTACAAAGAAATCCACGCCATGTACGCCATGTGGATGTCATTTCCTGAACTTAGAGTTGGGGTTGGGGTAGTGCTGCAAGTTCTCTGGAATCAATTTCATTTTTTGGAACTCTCCAATGGATATATGTTTGGCTTTCTGCCTCTGCTGTGCAATGGCACAGGCTGAAAAAAACATGTTAAATGCCTCACTGCAAAGCCTTTATGCAAGACCCGATGGGAATGCATAATAGAATGTCTCAAAGCCATTAGATGTGAAATTATTGGAATCCAAGATGCCCTTTATGAGCTTTCAGAAATGCCAGTTTCTGATCCTGCAATATGAAATGAAGCGGGAATCCTGATACCACAAATAGAACATTTCAAATTTTTAGTTATTATGAGTTTCTGGTGTGATATCCTATTCAGTATAAATGTTGTCAGCAAAACTATGCAGACTGCCTCCGTGTAACTGTCTCCTGCAGTTTCATTCATGAGAATTGTCACTGATTACTTACTGACTATCGTGCAAATGGTTGTGAAAAGGTACTAACATTGGCAAAAGAATTAACTGCAGAATTAGATGTAGAGCCTATTTTTAAAAGTACAAGAGTAAGGTGCAAGAAAAGGCAGTTTGAGTGTGAGAGTGTTAATGAAGTTCGCAATGCAGAAAGTCTTGAAAGCCTGTTCAAAAATCATGGGCAGAATTTTACGTCTCACAGGTGGGTGTGCCCCCGATCCGATCAGGTGTAAAATAACGCGCGATGATGTCAGGCGAGCGTCCCGATGTCATCGCGCACTTGCACGATATTTCGGTCGGTGGGTGTCCGCGAGAGTTGGCTGCGCGCACCAACAATCGAGACTTACTAAGGCTATTCAAGTATTAATTAAGAGAGGTTTCTCGTGGCCGTCCCACCTTACGGTTTGTGGGTGGGTGAATCGGCCAGGCGGCTTTTGCATTTTTGAGGGAATCTCATACACTGGTGGAGTGAGGTTTCTGACATTAATTAAAATAAAAAGTTTTGACATAATTTTTATTATGTAAGTGTTCATGTGAGCGAGTCCTATGTGGGGACATTTTTTTCAGAATTTCCAAATCTTTATTTTTGATTTTAAAGTTCTTCAGGTCCCCGAGGTAGCTCCCTGCCTTCAGGGAGCTTTCATTACGCGCTCCCCAGTGCCTGAACTCACCCGCCTCCCATCCCCACCCCCGGCGGCACTGAGCTGGCTGTTAATTGGCCGGCCAGCATGAAATCGCGGCCGGGGGGCCAATGACAGGCCGGACTGTTTCTCGGCCACTCCTGCGCCCGCCCACCGCGCCCACCAGACAACCTGAAAATCCTGCCCCATGTGTTTAATGTTATTGTGGACACAGTCATAATGTTTCTATCAGAAAGATTCAAACAGTTACAAAACTTTAATAACTCATGGGGATTTTTAAGTAACCTAAAAGATTTGCTAGGTAAAAATGAACTTACAGAGACATGTCAAAGGTTGGAGGATAAGCTAAGGTATCAAGAAAGCAGTAATATTAATGCCTGTGACTTGGAGAGTGAATTAGAAATTGCAAGTGCAATTTTCCCTGAAGGGGTGAAGTCCCCAGTACAAGCAGTTAGACTTATCAACACTGTGGATGTTATGCCAAATCTGTGGGTTGCATTAAGGATAATGCAAACAATTCCAATAACTGTGGCTATGGGAGAAAGGAGCTTTAGGAAGCTGAAACTGATAAAGACACAGTTAAGGTCTTCCATGACATGAGAAAAAAATAGCAATTTTGTCAATAGAAAATGACCTTGTCAGAAATATAAATATGGGAGGTGCTGTAAAAAAAAATTGCAGATCTAAAGTTAAGGAAAGAAAATAATGTAATGTAAGGATAATGTAAGGATTTGCATGTCTGTTGTTACGTTTGACTTAGCTTTAGTTTTTCTTTTTCTTTCTCTGTTTTACTTATTTGGACAGGGTAATAACTTAAGTTCTCTCTATCCTTTCTTCTATTTTATTATCACAAAAAGGTTATAAAGGTTTTAAAATTTCAGTTAGGATAATGTACGTATTTGAATGTCTGTTCCGTTTGATTTTTTTCATTTATATGTAATAAATTCTTTATTGCTACATTTGTAGTTTTTTTGTCATTATGTAAATGGAGGTGCTGGTATTCAATTGACCCTGGGCGCTAACAAATCTCGAGCTGGCCCTGGGTGGTGTTAACTGTTGTGGTCAGAGAATGTGGCCAGTCCCTTCAGATCAGAAGAGCTGGTAAGGAACTTATAAAGGAATATAGGACTTAGGAGCAGAAGCAGGCCATTCAGCCCTTTGAGCCAGCTCTGTAATTGAATTAGACCATGGCTGACCTGGTTGTGGCCTCAATTCAAGGGGCTGCTGGCAATCCTCAGGCATCCCCAGGAAGGCAAATTGCAAATGGTTATGGGCCAGCAAGGAGCAGCAGAGGGGCTGGAGGCCAACTGAATGACAGTCTATGCAAATGACCTCAACCCGGCTGCACTCCAGTCAGAACAGCACAGTGGTGTACCCCCTGACTTATACAGGGTTGGGGAAGGTGGAGTGGAAGATCTGCCCCTATTTATTTCAGATTACAGGAGCATGTGACAAACAGTCAACTGATACATTGCCAAATGACAATGAGTGGAGACAGCTTCTTCTATAATGTCAATCTTACTGCTCCAAACTGGACAATGCAGGTCCTGACAGCTCTGTTAATAGCAAGCGATTATGATTGCAACATTTATTTGGCTCTGAGCATTTCTCTATTCTACACCACTGGCTCAATATTAATCACTGTGTAGAGGGGTAGAAGGGAGATCCTTGGTTGCTCTGTGGTAACTTCCAAACATGAAAAGGGTGATACAAATTTGTCTGCATTATTTCAACTTTTCCAGATTAGGTCAAGTGAGACAATGATAAGCTCTGGTGCATCCAGCCTCAAACAAGGTATTGCAGCTTGAAAGCAAACTAACTGTGGAGAATAACATTAGAATCCAAGTGGGCAGAGAGGAGGATTTGAACACCCATCGCCTGGCAGAACCCTGGTGGGAGGGGATTGAGAGCGGCAATAGTTAGAATGGAAACAGGGATTTATCCATGCTGCTCCTGCCAATTCTGTCTGACAATAATTTCAGATTGCTGGTGACAGGGACACAATCCCAAAGCTGGACAAATTCCTTTTTAAATATGCAGATTGGGCTCTCTTGACAACATGAACATTATGGGCTGGATTAGGTGGAGTTGCAGTTGGGTGGGACTTTCACCCATGGCTTTCCCAATTCTACCAGTTTCATCTCCCTCAGTTATGGGCCATTTCCCACATGTGGCAGGCTGTGGGTGTGATTCTCTCCACTGAGGGAGAAGCTCTGCCAGTGACCTCTGGTGCCACAGTGGGACAACTGCTGAAGCACAAGGGGCAGGAGTGGCTTGAGTACGGTAGTATAATCCAGAAGGATTATAATGCAATTCTTCAGCAAGCCCTGCATTGTAAACTGTAAGTATTGGAGGCAAAATAGAGGGAGAGGATGATGCTACAGAAGCTCAGGAGGCTTTGACAGCATTCCTAGAGCTAAGATGGACATAGTATCACCTTCTTCCCATTTTAATAAAAACAGTAAGGCAAGGTTTGATCAGGGATAGTTAGCGTGGCTTTGTCAGAGGGAGGTCATGCCTAACAAATTTGATTGAATTTTTGAGGAGGTGACCAGGTGTGTAGATGAGGGTAGTGCAGTTGATGTAGTTTATATGGATTTCAGCAAAGCCTTTGACAAAGTCCCACATGGGAGACTTATAAAGAAGGCAAATGCACATGGGATACAGGGTGATTTGATAAGGTGGATTCAAAATTGGCTTAGTTGTAGGAGACAGGGGGTGATGACAGAAGGATGCTTTAGTGACTAGAAGCCAGTGTCCAGTGGCATAACACAGGGATCTATGCTGGGTCCCCTATTATTCATCATTTATATAAACGACATAGATGACTATTGGGGGGGTAGGATTAGTAAGTTTGGGGATGACACAAAGATTGGCCGGGTGGTTAACAGTGAGGTTGAGTGTCTTGGGCTACAGGAAGATATAGATGGGATGGTCAAATGAGCAGATAAGTGGCAGATGGAATTTAACCCTGAAAAGTGTGAGGTGATACACTTTGGAAGTAGTAATTTGACAAGGAAGTGTTCAATGAACGGCATTGGCAATAGGAAGTTCTGAGGAACAAAGGGACCTTGGCATGTGTGTCCATAGATCTCTGAAGGCAGAGGGGCATGTTAGTGGGGTGGTGAAAAAGGCATATGGGACACTTGCCTTTATCAATCGAGGCATAGATTACAAAAGTAGGGAGGTCATGTTGGAGTTGTATAGAACCTTGGTGAGGCCACAGCTGGAGTACTGTGTGCAGTTCTGGTCACCACATTATAGGAAGGATGTGATTGCACTGGAGGGGGTGCAGAGGAGATTCACCAGGATGTTGCCTGGGATGAAATATTTAAGTTAGGAAGAGAGGTTGGATAGACTTGGGTTGTTTTCGTTGGAGCAGAGAAGACTGAGGGGCGACCTGATCGAGGTGTACAAGATTATGAGGGGCATGGACAGGGTGGATAGGGAGCAGCTGTTCCCCTTAGTTAAAGGGTCAGTCATGAGGGGACATAAGTTCAAGGTGAGGAGCAGGAGGTTTAGGGGGGATGTGAGGAAAAACGTTTTTACCCAGAGGGTGGTGACAATCTGGAATGCGCTGCCTGGGAGGGTGGTGGAGGTGGGTTGCCTCACATCCTTTAAAAAGTACCTGGATGAGCACTTGGTATGTCATAACATTGAAGGTTATGGGCCAAGTGCTGGTAAATGGGATTAGGTAGGTAGGTCAGATGTTTCTCATGTGTCGGTGCAGACTCGATGGACTGAAGGGCCTCTTCTGCATTGTGTGATTCTGTGATTCTATAGCTCTCACCCCTCACACCCCCCAATGCCCACACGCTCCCCATGCCTCATCCATGCCAACTCATACCACCTCATGCCCCTACCCACATCCCCTATGGCCCCTCATAGTCTCCACGCCAACCTATAGCCCTCTACCCAACCCCATGGTCCCTCATAGTCACTATGCTAACTTAATACTAACTCATGCCAACCATGCCCCTGAACCATCGTCCTTTGCCCTTTCACCCTCCATGCCAATTCACCCAGTATCCACCATGGGCAGACCTCAGGAGCCATGCTGAGATGAAATAAAATAAATTTCTAAGTAGCTATTACAGACTTCACTATGTTAAAAACAACACTATCATTGATAAAAGCCCGTTCAACACATTTAAATCCCATCAAGTGCTTAATCCCTTTATGAAACAAACATCTGTAGTCATAGTCCCAGATCAAAGACAGCTAATCCCTTTATAATCACTTGGAGCTGTGAATTAAACTGAATTTACAAGCCACCCTATGCTGTGATAATGATAGGTTGTAGAATCAATCAAGTAGCACTAATACTATAATGAAAGCCATCAGGTTTATGTCAACAAACATCTATTTAAATTGCAAGCACTGATATTTTTTCAACTGTAGGCTATTTTTTTCCTCAAAATTTAAAGGGCAGTGGATTTAAATGACTTGACTGCTTGACAGCTCCACTGACCTGATCCACTTTTTATCTCTGTCAAACAGCAACTTTCCCTCTGCATCCAGTGGTGGGAACCGTCACAGGCAGGAATGGAAGGTTTGGAGAGGCAGCAACAAGTCCATTGACTTTTTGCATGTCTGGTAATCCCTGGCCCCAGTGAGACCAGAAAATCCTGCCTGAGTTTGCAGCTAATTCTCACTTTGATTGTTGAGAGAGAGAAATAGAAAGGACAAGGACCACTGGCCTGGTCTACTAACTCTGAACTTTGTAGCACCTGTTCTCTTCAAAACATTTTTCTGAATTGGTCTCATTGAATGTGTTAAGCTTGTCATATTATCAGAATTTTCACGACTTAGCCTCTGGCAAAACACAGGATCATTTTCAGGTCGGGAACCTGTTTGAATAATTAGCTGGCTCTTTCCCAGAACCACAGCATTATTATTCCCCCTCAGGGTTCCCTGACCAATCAGGCAGGATGGATGGGGTGACATGACTAAACAAGCAATAAAGAATCTGTGTTTAAAGGGGCCCTTGCACGGTTCATAATAACAACACCAAGTGAAGCATTTGAGATACAAGCAAGAAATGGTGCCGAATGGAGGCAAGATATGGGAGTACTGCCTTTCAGCTCCCTCAGATCCACCCTGCAGGTCATGTTGAACACAGCGAGGGAAAGAAGAGAGGCCCCATTCCTGAGGACAGGAGGAAAAGCTCGTCAAACAGGCACGGCTGCAAGCAGAAGATGTGAGTTGCAGGAGAGTGGTGCCAACGACCTGGATCCAGTGTCAAAAAAGGTTTAATGACCTTGTGTGGTCCGGCAAGGTGAGTGTCCTGCTGGCAGCCATCACCCGTCACCCGTAGCTATCTGGCAGAGAGACCTGGTGACAGCATTAAATGATGCACTGCCACGTGGCACTGAACTTTCAATCAGTTCGAATTGATGTCATCAACAGGTCACGATCTGTACCACGCTAACTTGCAATCCTATTTCGCCGACTGTCAGCTCTAACTCACGTCTTTCATTTCCCACAGGTAACATAGTGCGCAGAATTTTACACCCTGTGGATGGGTGTGCACCTGACCCGATTGGGTGTAAAATCGCACACACTGATGTCGGATGAGCATCCTGACGTCATCACGCACTAGCGTGATATTCTGCTTGGCGGGCGGGCACGTGTGAGAATTAGCAGCACATCTGCCGACGATTACGAGGCCTATTAAGGCTTTAATGTATTAATTAACCTGGATTATTCGCTGTCTGTCCAATGTTACGGTTGGCAGGTGGGCGAATCAGCCAGGTGGCCTTTGGATTTTTGAGGAGACCTCATCCAAGGGCAGGATGAGGTTCCCGATATTAATTTAAAAAAACGTTTGGGCAGAATTTTTACAATCTTTATGTTTAGGTGAGTGAGTCTGATGTGTGGACATTTTTTTCTGAATTTTAAAATCTTTATTTGTCGGTTTTAAATTCTTCAGCTCCCCGAGGCAGCTCCCTGCCTCAGGGAGTTTCCATTGCGGGCACCCCCATGCCCGCACTGACTTCAGCGCTTACCCTCCTCCTGCCCCTACCCTGGCAGTGCTGGGCCTTTACTGTGTGCTTTTCACACTGGATGGCCGTTAATTAACCAGCCAGTGTGAAATCGTGGTCAGGGGCCGATTGCGGGTGTAGGGCCGTTTCCCGGCTGCTCCCAAGCCTGCCCACCACGCCCGCTCGATAAGTTCAAAATTGTGGCAGTGTGTTCCGACAGAGGAGAGGAGGGCAGAGCCTGATGGATCCTCCTCTGAGGACCAGCACTCTGAGAATGCACATCACATAACTGCTGCGTGGCCTCCACCAATGCAGATACACACACCACGATGGGTCCAGCATCACAAATGGATAGGTTGGCACATCGCTAGGAGCACATCACATGTGGCTGGGAGCAGGTGCTGGAGTTGGTAACAGCAGTGGAGAGCCCCCTGTTGGAGGGTGTAGGAAACTCAAGCTCTGCTCAGCTGGGGATCATCCATGAAATGGAAACCAGTGAAGCAGCAATGGGAAATGTGTGTGCTTCTGTCGGCATTTCCAGAGACAATGTCCACCCTTGCAGAGAAAATGGAGGAGTTCATTTATAGCATGAGTCCCATGATGTCTCAGGCATTTGTGCTAATGACCACCTGCATTGGAAAAGTGGCCAACCTCATAGAGAATCAGACGTGACAGGCCACCAAGTGCATGCTGGTCCACACCAATGGCCTTAACATGGCTTCCAGTTTACAGAGGATCAATCAAAGTATCACCTTGACAACTGCTGCAAGTCAGTATGGCCAGTCAAAGTGGTCTCCATCTCTCGGCTAACAGGGAAGTGCAGGTGGACCATGAGATGGAGGATGAGGAAAGTGCACCTGGAAGCGTGGACTCTTTTCATGTTGTTCCCACTTCTCACTCTTTGTTCCCCCACCCACTTCATTCCGAGGCCCACATGCCGTGTCCTGTCCTGATGACTGACTCTGCTGACATACAGGTGCAGCTGAAGCAGTGTTTGATGGGGCTCTCACAGGTTCCAAAACCCAGAGGAGCTCTGCCACGAGCGCTGTAGCAGTCAGAGGAGGGGAATGAGCAGCCTGTCTCTAGCTCAGCTGAAACCACAGGGGTAACACTACCTAGAAATGATAGGAAGGGGAAGAAGATTTCACAGCTGCACAAGGGGATTCATTTGGGTGTTTGCAATTATGTAAGTGTTGCTTATTTTGTGAATGAGGAAAGTTTTTTTGTGTGTGTCTTGTCCTCTTTGCTGTATGCTAATTCCCTAATAGACAAGAGATTTCATCAGTATGGCACACCCAGAGTGCTGTCAGTGTGGACTGTGATGGAATGATTTCTGCTGGTTGATGGGGGCTCAGAGCATTTAGAATTACAGTTCCGTAAGGCCTAAGCCTTGTTTGTTATCTGAACTGTGCCTCATTGGTGCTGGTGAGGGCTTCTTTGGCAGCCATATGCACAGTTCCAGCCTCCCTGGCCACATTATGCTCCATTCCCTCTTCATCAGGAGATGATAAATGGTCTGCAGTGTCCTCCTCTCTGCAACGCCACATTGTGCAAGGCACAGCAGACCCCCACCGTTTTGTAGCCCCTTACTGGGGCATCCTGAAGGGCACTCCCAGATCTGCCACGGCATCGGAATCGGATTTTCTGCTAGCCAGTGGTTTGCTCAGTGATTAACCTTGTGGTGATGTGGCTCCTGCTGTATCACCTCAGCATCATTGGCAGGTGTCATCAGCCAGATCCTCAGGGGGCTGCCCTTCACCAAGGAGCCACCTGCTCTGAGGTACACTCAACTGGTAAGAGTCATGGCAACTTCCTGGAAACCTTGCTTACACGAGCATGATAAAATTATGGTGGTTGTAAACAACCTGCACATTGAGGTGGTGAAATCCCTTCCGGTTGATGAACACGGCAGAATTACCTAATGGCACATTGATTGCCACACATGTACAATCGATGACCCCCTGAACATTTGGAATTCCAGCCATTGCTGCAAAGGCAAGAGCTCTCTGTGTCTGACTGGCCTCAGTAATGTCAAAGTGCACATATTGGACAGCCTTGGCACACATGGCATTCGTCAATTGGGAGACTGTGGGCTGCAGACTTAGATCCTGCAGATGTCCCCAGCTAATGCCTAAAAGGAGCTGGAGGCGATGAAATTCAAGGTGGAGGTGGCCATGCTGGCCACTGGCAGTGCATCTCCACCTGGCCCCCTTGGAAGGAGGTCTTGTTCCAGGAGCTGTCAATGTCAGCTACAAGCTGCCACAGGGGCCTGAGCCTTCGCAAGCTCAGTCATGTTGAGGAAGCTGTACACCCTGTTTGAGGAGTATCACCTCCTTCTTTGTCTAGTCCCTCTGCCCTGTGGCTGTGGAGAAGGAAGAGGTTGTGACTGTTCCTGCTGCTGGTCCTCCTGTTCCCCTTCAGAGGTTGATGCAATGGCCGGATAAGCTGCTCTCACTCTGCAGCCAAGGCTATGAGCAGATAAGTTTACCAAAAGGTCCAAGGTAAGTCAAAACTTCCAAAAAGTGTTCCCATCTTGTGAATCAGGGAAATCACACTCTCAAAACATGTGATGGGAGCAAAGCCTTTCCCTGGCTGCAGCTTTTCCGTATCTCTGTTTAAATACCAAAAACAAAAATACCTGAAAAACTCAGCAGGTCTGGCAGCATCTGCGGAGAGGAACACAGTTAACGTTTCGAGTCCAAATGACCCTTCAACAGAACTAAGGAAAAATAGAAAAGGGGTGAAATATAAGCTGGTTTAAGGGGGGTGGGGTGGGGGTGGGACAAGTAGAGCTGGATAGAGGGCCAGTGATAGGTGGAGATAACCAAAAGATGTCACAGACAAAAAGACAAAGAGGTGTTGAAGGTGGTGATATTATCTAAGGAATGTGCTAATTAAGGGTAGAAAGCAGGACGAGCAATGTACAGATAGCCCTAGTGGGGGTGGGGTGGGGTGAAGGAATCGAAAAAGGCTAAAAGGTAGAGATAAAACAATGGATGGAAATACATTTAAAAATAATGGAAATAGGTGGGAAAAGAAAAATCTATATAAATTATTGGAAAAAACAAAAAGGAGGGGAAAAAACAGAAAGGGGGTGGGGATGGAGGAGAGAGTTCATGATCTAAAATTGTTGAACTCAATATTCAGTCCGGAAGGCTGCAAAGTGCCTAGTCGGAAGATGAGGTGCTGTTCCTCCAGTTTGCATTGAGCTTCACTGGAACAATGCAGCAAGCCAAGGATAGACATGTGAGCATGAGAGCAGGGTGGAGTGTTGAAATGGCAAGCGACAGGGAGGTCTGGGTAATGCTTGCGGACAGACCGAAGGTGTTCTGCAAAGCGGTCACCCAGTCTGCGTTTGGTCTCTCCAATGTAGAGGAAACCGCATTGGGAGCAACGAATGCATTAGAATAAATTGAGGGAAGTGCAAGTGAAATGCTGCTTCACTTGAAAAGAGTGTTTGGGCCCTTGGACGGTGAGGAGAGGGGAAGTCAAGGGGCAGGTGTTGCATCTTCTGCGGTTGCATGGGAAGGTGCCGTGGGAGGGGGTTGAGGAGTAGGGGGTGATGGAGGAGTGGACCAGGGTGTCACGGAGGGAACGATCCTTACCCTTAAACCAGCTTATATTTCACCCCTTTTCTATTTTTACTTAGTTCTGTTGAAGGGTCATGAGGACTCGAAACGTCAACTGTGTTCCTCTCCACCGATGCTGCCAGACCTGCTGAGTTTTTCCAGGTATTTTTGTTTTTGTTTTGGATTTCCAGCATCCGCAGTTCTTTGCTTTTATATCTATTTAAATACCCTCTAGTGTTTCATTGTCACTTTCATTGATCAATGACTTCCTGCCTTGTGAACCCTGACAAGATTGTTAAAGTGAGTTTGGAAGGTTAAATTGCCACTTGATTGCTATTTAACACATTTAAATATTTGACTCAACATCTTCAAGGGGGCTCCCTGCTTGCTTCTGAACACTCCTCTGTTAAACACAGAGCAGAACGGGAACATGTTGGGTTTTCCACATGTTGCAGCTTACCGGGGCTTTAACCCCACACGCACCTGAGTCTGCCCCCTGCCCCCTTCCCCCTAACCCCTTCATGGCAGACAACGTCCAACCCACCTACTCTACTCCTACTGCTACATAAACACATAAAAATGGACCTCAACGTATCGTCACTGTCCAATGGTACAGCTGATGTGTAACATGTACATAATAAATAAGCATCCAGTTTAATATCTTTTGAACTATTTTCATGAAAACATTGTGGACAGCACCTGTTCAGTGACAGTGTAAGTAAATACAATGAAACCTGTCTAAATGAATGCTACCAAAACACAGACACCTGCAAACATTCCTTATTTACAGTTTGAAATAACTTACTAAGGGCTCTGAAGAAATCGTATGGACTAGAAACATTAACTGTTTCTCTATCTACAGATGCTGCCAGACCTGCTGAGTTTTTCCCAACGTTTTCTGTTTTTATTTCAGATCTTCAGCATCTGCAGCATTTTCCTATTATTATAGCAGAGACTGAAGTCACCCTTTAAAATGTTCAAAGCACCAACTGTAGCTGAACCTGAAGATCGTGCTGGCTGGTGGATCCGTTACTGGATTCAGTTTTCATCATGCTATTATTGGGGTTTCAATGACCCTGTAACCACTCTCCCTACTTCCAAAAGCAACCTTGTTAACAGTTCATGCCAGAAGGCAGGGAGATGCGTACACACCCAATCCCACGTGATATGTTTGCCCTCGTCTGAGGGAACCATTAAAAACAGGTTCCATTGTGCTGGACTTGGCACAGCAGTTTTGTTGCTACATCTGCTTCCAAACTTAAATCCTTAGTTTTGTTGTAGGAGTATTGATGCTGATCATAATCTTAGCTGGTTCTTCAAGATTGTTGGGATAATTTTTACAATACTGTACATACAAGGACTATTCTGAAAATAGGGGCCTATAATTTAAAGGTTTCACTGTAAGGTTTCACTAATTTATCAACATAAAGATACTTTCTCTCTTAAACAATCTTTTAGTAAGCTAATTTCCATTCCATTTGAGACAAGTTGTCTGGGAATTTATCTGAAATCCTGGCAGGATGTAATCAATTTTATGACCAAGATTTTGCTCTCCTCGCACCTTGAGATCACTTCCCAGGTGCTATGAAAAGAAAACAAAGATGTTGGATTTTGGCCACTTTCACGCTGTCCTGGAATTTTCTTGGCTTTGGTGCCCCTAGGCCTAGGCATAGAACAGATGCAGGGTCAAGGCAGTCATGGTAATGAAACAGAAGGGCAGTTACACCCCAAGTAGCTGGCAGTGGGCCTTGCCCCTGGGACCCTTCAGATTATAGGACTTGAGGGCACAGGCATTAAGGGAGGGGAGTTAGCAAAAGGAAATGGCACATCTCTCTTGTAGCTTTCCAACAGAACCCTGGGCCCAGAAGCCTGTGTTATTAAACAAAATGTCATGATCCATAAAGACCAGCAACCAATACCACAACTGCAGACCTTTCAGGCTTGTAGCTGTGACTTGTCTCTGTCCATTCACTGATGCAACGCTCCGTAAGGGGAAGTGTAGCGCTGCGGGTGTGACTGCACTATGCTAATGAGTGGTTGCATTAAATTTTAGTTTTTGGAGGCCTGCACAGGTGGGAGGAATGTATTTGGGGGCCATATACCTTTTTGTTCATCAAATTTGACCAAAACCACAACACAATAAAGGCTTACATATTATAATCAGTGTGTGTGACCAGAAAATTAAATCCAGTCTAATCAAGTTATGTGTGAACCCCAGCCATTACAGCTCTCCTGTCTGGTACAGCAATACTAAAATTTATCCTCAGATTATCAGAAAATTGGGATCCACTTGATTAGTAGAAGACTATCAAGAAGTAAGAGCGTTTTTGTTAATTAAATTCTCTTGTAGTTCATCACCAGGATCTTGCTACAAATTATCAGACCAGGGAACTTTGGTGACATAGAAACACAAAAACATTGCAGTGCAGAAGAAGGCCATTTGGTCCATTGTGTCTGCACCAGCTCTCTTCATGCCATTCTCCCACCTTCTCTCCATGGCCCTGCACATTCTTTCATTACAGATAACTGTCTAATTCCCTTTCAAATGCTTCAATTGAATCTGACCCTACCACAATCTCAGGCAGTGCATTCCAGACCTTAACCACTTGCTGCATGAAAATGTTTATTCTCATGTTGCTTTTGCTTCTTCTACCAGTTACTTTAAATCTGTGCCCTCTTGTTGTCGAACAGTTTCTTCCTATACTGTCCAGAGCCCTCATGATTTTGAATGTCTCCATCAAATCTCCCCTCAGCCTATTTTTCTCCAAGGAGAACAGTCCTAACTTCTTCAATCTATCTTCATAACTGAAGTTTCTCATCCCTGGAACCATTTCCATGAATCTTTTCTGCGTTTTCTACAATGCCTTCACATCCTTTCTAAAGTGGGGTGCCTAGAACTGGATGCAATACTCCAGCTGAGGCTGAACGAGTATCCTATACAAGTTCGACATAACCTCCTTGCATTTGTACTCTGTGCCCAATTAATTAAGCCTGCCCTACCACCTTCAATACTGTCAGGCAGATATAATAATTGTCATAATATTATTGGAATTTATTGTAAATTAGAGTAATAATGGGATGTGTGTGTGTGTGTGTGTGTGTAACTTAATTGAGTTAGCCTGGGTGCTTTGATCTAAGAAGAGAGGTTAGGTTCGAAATGGTAATTAGATAAACATGGAGAAGTTTAGAAACATGGATGTCAAGGGAACATTTGCATTTTAAATAAACCAGACTAGATTGTTTTCAAAGGAGGGGTGAAATTTGTCACCTAGCCAGGTGAGGTTTAGAAACAGTGTGTTTATTTCCCCCAAAGATTATCGGTAAAACTTAGTGCTCTGAGAGGTTTTTATTATCAGGAAGATAAAGTCTAAAGACATAGTGAAACAATGGGTATTTGCATTCAAAGGGGAAAATATGTATAAAGGAGCAAAGGCTGTGTGTAAGGGAAGGCATTTTTAAGATCTTACAAGTGTGAAATGCCTTCAGCATTTATGCCTCAAGCTGCTGTCTTCAAAGGACTCAGAAAACTCAGTTTGAATTCGACTTATTCAGGGTATCATGATTCTTTGCCTGGGTCTTTTAAAATCTATGTGTCTTACTGTTGCCTTAACGAAAGTATAACTGGGAGTTAGATTGATTAGCGGATTTAGAAGTTATCATAGTAGTAATTTGTAGATCCAAGTATGTATTTAAAAATGATTTCTCTTATTAATAAATGTTTAATTTAATTTTGTAACACCTATAAGACTTGGTGGTCTTATTACTACTGAATTCAACGCACGCATCTTGAAATTTATACAAGCTACAAAACAAGTTGTTGCAGTTGTTTCAAGTTTCCCTTTGGGATTTGAACAACTCAACATTTACCATTGGCTGTCTCATAACACATACAAGTTCAACATAACCTCCTTGCACTTGTACTTTATGCCCAATTAATAAAGCCTAGGATACAGTATGCTTTATTAACCAGTCTCTCTCAACCTGTCCTGCCACCTTTAATGACTTATGCACATATACACCCATGTCCCTCTGCTCCTACACTACATTTAGAATTGTGCCCTTTAATTTATATTGTTTCTCCATGTTATTCCGATCAAAATAGATCACACCACATTTCTCTGCGTTGAACTTCATCTGACTCCTGCCCACCCATTCCACCAACTTGTCTATGTCCTTTTGAGGTTCTGCTCTATCCTCCTCACAGTTCACAGCTTCCGAGTTTCATATCATCTGCAAACTTTGAATTGTACACCAAGACCTAGGTTATTAAATATGTTAGGAAAAGCAAAGGTCTCAAAACTCACCTCTGGGGAACTCCATCACACACCTTTCTCCAGCCTGGAAAACATCCATGAAGCACTACTCTGTTTCCTGTCACTCAGCCAATTTTGTATCCATGTTGCTACTATCCCATTTATTTTGTGAGCTATAACTTTGCTTACAAGTTTGTTGTGTGGCACTGTATCAAATGCCTTTCGGAAATTCATGTATGCCACATCAACAGCATTGTCCTCATCAACCCTCCCTGTTACCTCTTCAAAAAAGTCCAACAAATTAGTTAAACATAATTTTCCCCTAACAAATCCATGCTGGCTTTATTTAATTAGTCCACATTTGTCTATCTGACTATTAATTTTGTTCCGAATTATGGTCCGGAATTTTCCAGTCCCCCACTGCAGTGGGTTCCCCCACGGTGGTGCAGGTGAGCCATTGAAATCTCTGCTCACATCGGCAGGACCGGAAGATCCCGCTGATGTGAGGTGCTGGAAATTCCGACCATTGTTTCTAGATGTTCTGAGGAAATGGGAACAGGAGGGCAGCTACTAACCACATCCACACCCATTGAGAGTGCAGCTAAACGCTAATGCTGACCACTCACACACCTCAGAGTAAGTAAGCTGGGTGGCACATTCAATGCAGAGTGGGTGTAAAACAGTAGCTAGCACATCGGCAGCCCATTCTATTTTTTGCGTGACTTTGCTTCCCACTGATGCTAATAGAAGAAAACTTAGACAGGGTGTAAAAAGGGGGCCTGACCCAAATCCAATTGAGGCTCAAATAAAACACCATGACACACAAAGGAGGAAATACAGTATCTAGCATTTCTAGATAAATCAATATAAATTGTAGCAATTTGAAGCCTTGCATTTAAGAGCGGCATTAAAGTTACTTCCTTCACATCTCTATTTTCCATGGATAAAATTGACAATCTTGTTATCAGAAAATGTTCTTGCACACACTGACATAACTTAGGATGTAATATATATTTTATGTAAATAATATGATTGCAGAGCTGCAAGACACTATACCCCAATATATGTATATTACAAAAACAAAAATAAAAATACCTGGAAAAACTCAGCAGGTCTGTGTCAGACCAGCTGAGTTTTTCCAGATATTTTTATTTTTGTTTTTGTTTTGGATTTCCAGCATCTGCAGTTTTTTGCTTTTATCGATGTATATTGCAGCTTTTCACAGTGACACAAGATGGCAGTCAAACACAGGTCCAAGGCAATAATACACACAAGAAATGAAAAGTGATTTGTGTGAGAAGAGAGTCAGGTTTGGGTTGGAACCTGTGAATTCCTAGATTGTGAGTTCTTGATTTTGTGCTGATACACAGAATCACTCAGTAGAGGCTAGTTGCTTCCCCATGGGAGGAAATGGAAAATTGACAGTGGAGCTAAACACTAAGACTGACGGCTCACATACCTCACAAGTGCAGCTGAGCACTGCCCTTTGCCATTTTTAAAGGCGGGGGGAGGTAGAGAGACACAGCAGTGCCCAATTTATATGTCTCTGATGGAACAAACACTAATCAAGATTGATGGCTGCATTTGAAGAGAATTTCTGAAATAAAGTTCATTGGGACCATATGACTATTTAAAGGCAAGGAATTGGAACTTGAAAATGGGACATGGGAAGCCAAATGGAGATGAACAAGGATGAGGGTGGTGGGAAAGATTAATGGGTGCTTGGGACTTGTTGATAAAGAACACAGACTTCAGAGTTTAAGAAAACTCATATCTCTACAGCAGCTTAACGTGTCTCTGAGGCAAATCAAGTATTACTTGAACAGTAAACATTCTGGGAACCTAAATGGATGAGCATAACATAGGGTGGGATTTTTCGGCCCTGTTGCGGCAGGGTCGAGGCCAGAAACTGTGGCGAGCCCTTCAAAAGTCATTGACCTCGGTGGGACCAGGAAATCTTGCCGGCGGGAGGCATTCATAGTTGATAGACCAAACGATTATTTGCTTTAAGGTTCACTAGGAGTAACAAACCTTTCATAATCAATAATAACCCAAAATTGGTTAATGGTTTCAACATAAATAAGATGAAAAAACAAGTTAAAAAGGATCAAACTGATAAATCTTCAGGGATGTACTTTTTTTCTTCTGGCGTACTGAAAGAGAAAGATAGATGCAAGTTGGGAGTCATTATAAGGCAGCTGGTGAACGCGGGAAGGTCTGAAGGAGAGAATCTATCTCCACTTGGAGAGGCAAGGTTTGATCAGGGATAGTCAGCATGGCTTTGTCAGAAGGAGGTCATGCGGAACAAATTTGATTGAATTTTTTGAGGAGGTGACCAGGTGTGTAGATGAGGGTAGTGCAGTTGATGTAGTTTATATGGATTTCAGCAAAGCCTTTGACAAGGTCCCACATGGGAGACTTTTAAAGAAGGCAAATGCACATGGGATACAGGGTAATTTGATGAGGTGGATTCAAAATTGGCTTAGTTGTAGGAGACAGAGGGCGATGGCAGAAGGATGCTTTAGTGACTAGAAGCCAGTGTCCAGTGGCGTACCACAGGGATCTGTGCTGAGTCGTTTATATAAACGACATAGATGGCTATGTGAGGGGTAGGATTATTAAGTTTGCGGATGACACAAAGATTGGCCGGGTGGTTAACAGTGAGGTTGGGTGTCTTGGGCTACAGGAAGATATAGATGGGATGGTCAAATGGGTAGATAAGTGGCAGATGGAATTTAACCCTGAAAAGTGTGAGGTGATACACTTTGGAAGGAATAATTTGACAAGGAAGTATTCAATGAACGGCATGACACTAGGAAGTTCTGAGGAACAAAGGGACCTTGGCGTGTGTGTCCATAGATCTCTGAAGGCAGAGGGGCATGTTAGTGGGGTGGTGAAAAAGGCATATGGTACACTTGCCTTTATCAATCGAGGCATAGATTACAAAAATAGGGAGGTCATGTTAGAGTTGTATAGAATCTTAGTGAGGCCAAAGCTGGAGTACTGTGTGCAGTTCTGGTCACCACATTATAGGAAGGATGTGATTGCACTGGAGGGGGTGCAGAGGAGATTCACCAGGATGTTGCCTGGGATGAAACATTTAAGTTATGAAGAGAGGTTGGATAGACTTGGGTTGTTTTCATTGGAGCAGAGAAGACTGAGGGGCGACCTGATTGAGGTGTACAAGATTATGAGGGACATGGACAGGGTGGATAGGGAGCAGCTGTTTCCCTTAGTTGAAGAGTCAGTCATGAGGGGACATAAGTTCAAGATGAGGGGCAGGAGGTTTAGGGGGATGTGAGGAAAAACGTTTTTACCCAGAGGGTGGTGACGGACTGGAATGCACTGCCTGGGAGGGTGGTGGAGGCAGGTTGCCTCACATCCTTTAAAAAGTACCTGGATGAGCACCTGGCCCGTCATAACATTCAAGGCTATGGGCCAAGTGCTGGTAAATGGGATTAGGTAGGTAGGTCAGGTGTTTCTCACGTGTTGGTGCAGACTCGATGGGCCGAAGGGCCTCTTCTGCACTGTGTGATTCCGTGATTCTGTGATTCTATATTGGAAACAAATGAATGAAGTACCCTTTCCAAAATACCCAACTAAACAGATCCAGGTAATTGCTCTGTGACACACCTAACTACACCATCCTTCCCCAATGCATCCCTCCTATTGTCTAACTGAGTGGGACTACCCTTGTTGGGTGCCACTCTTATCTTTCAGTCATAGCCAGAAAATTTGCAGCAATGGCTTCTCAACCTGCTCCTATACACCATTACCTTTGGAGCGCCCTCTAAATTAATTGTTGGCCCACTCCTTTTTCTCATCTACATCTGGAGACATCCATCAGGTTCCACATGAACTCTTGAAAAAAACAAGTCCTATCTCACCACCACCTCTCTCAATCCCTCCACTACTTCTGTGATGCCAAACTGCCTGTGCAACATCTCACCCTGACTGAGTTGCAATTTCCTCCAATTAAACATTTGAAGACAAAGCCATTGCCTTCATTCCCTGCTACAAAATCTGTCTTCTCTCCAGATTCTATTCCTCACCCTGCTCGCTGTCTCAGCTGAACTAGACTGTTTGTGATCCAGTGCCCTAACTGAGCCTGAGCTGAGTTTCTGATCCCATATCCTCTCCATCATAAAGACCACCTTCAACCTATGGAGCATCTCCTGCCTCCACACTTGCTTTACCAATGCTTTTGTTACCTCTGATTGTAATTCTCTCCTGGCCGGCCTCTCATTTTCCTCTCTCCAATAACTTGAACTCATCCAAAATCGCTGCCTCTATCTAGACACACCGAGTCACGCTCACTCATCACTCTTGTGCTCACCAGTGTACATTGACTTCTGGTCCACCAACATCTGCATTTTAAAATTCTTGTCCTCACGTTTAAATCCTTCCATGGTCTTGTCTCTCTGTTTTTTTAACTTATTCACTTCTGAAGCCCTCCAAGAACTCTGTGTACCACAAAATGGCCTCCATCCCTCTTTCTCTTTGCCTTGCTCTTGGCGACTGTGATTTTAATTGTCAGGGTCCCAAGCTCTGGGATTCCATCTAATGCCTTTCAACATTCTCATCAACTCAATTCAAAAAGTCAGTCATACACATAACTGAACTAATCATCCCACATTGTTCATGTTTCAATTATATGATTCGGTTCCTCTATATCACTGGGGATAATTTCCCTCCTGCTTCCTATATTGGTCCAACATCAGCAGAGTCGGATTTCAGCCTTTCCCATGCCTCTGGCTTCTGACCCCCAATTTCCTCAGGTGTGGCCATTTTAATACATTGGATGGACCCCTGGCAGGATCACCACTTATATGCTGGGCCCTACAGCTTAATATCGAGATTGGTGGCCTCTAAGCCAGTTGAAAATGTATACTTTTTCTGATTAGACAAAATCAGGGCATAGGAGCTTGTGTAAGAGCAAACGTAAATCAGCTTTCTTATTTATTATGAATCAATTTAAAGGGACAGCCACCAAGTCAAAACTAGACAAGAATATTTGATTTTTGTCACAGTGACTTGTTTAAGAGAGTTTGATCATAATATAGGAAAGGTAAATTTTAAAATACTCAAGCAAATGAAGCTGTAACTGTAGGACAAGGAGCATTACAGTCTCCAACTAATAAGAAATGCATTTAGTACTGATGCTGTGTTACGATTATGAGGTTTACAAGATTATTATGTTTTGCACTATGTCTTTAAATTTGGATCGAAATGAAGGAGTCCTGTGACTATTCCGAATCCTGATAACAAGCCCTGATAATAAGTCAAGGGTCCCGTTGAGCAAGGTGCAAAACTCTCACACCCAGGAACAAAGGGCAAGGGCAGCTGTGCTAACAGTAAATAAGCTTGCTGTCTCCAAGCTTTAGGGCAGAAGGAAGAGAGAGAGAAAGGAAAAGAACAGCAGGTGGTGTGGTCAGCAGAGAGGAGAGGCTGCAGGTTCTTTGCCAGCTACCAGATCGAGATGTGGGGAGGAGACGGTTTCTAGTCAAAGAGACGCAGTCTGTAGCCATCTAAGGAATCCGGGAGATTCATCCTGGTGTGGCCAGGGGGAAAGAGTAATCATTGGATTGGGCTTTATAGCTGGTGATGGATTTAAGAAACTCTGAAAACTGAGGGAAGCACATAATAATGGTCACTTGAAGTTATTACTTGGTAAAAGGAGGATATGGGAACCCATTGGAAGTTTGAAGTGACTGTGGACTGTTTGCCATAGGATTGTAATCCCTTAGAGAGTGTGAAGTGTAGTACTTATTAAAGGAAAATGTTCCTTTCTGTGGTTTAAAATATAAGTTGTCTACATAAATAGCCTTTAGTTAATAACATTTTTAGTCATTAGTTACAGTAAAAATCTTAAAACGTGAACTCTGGTCATGTCATCCTTTTCAGCTATTAACAGGAAGTTTGAATTTCTTTCTAAACGTTATTGCTCTCTACAGGAATTGTCTTCTTCATCTGTTCTTTGCCTGAAGGCAGGTCCTTGGCGATTACTCTCTAAGCCACAGCTAAGTGCCGTGATTTTTTTACTATGATTAGGGCAAGAAGGAAGACCCTGAGCCTGCCTGAACCGGTACAGGGATCAAACCCTCAGCTGTTGGTGTTAGAAGGGATTGGAACAATTAAAAATGTTTTTTTCCATATAAAAGAGTGATCACACAAGGGCCAATTTTACTGGAGTCACAGTGGTTCTGATGAACTTGGTGCATCATTCCGACTCCACTGTCATATTTACTGGGGCCTTCTGCCCACCTGAACCAGACTTAGTTTCATTCCAGTGTGCAAGGTGGAGTCCTGTGACATACATGGGGTTGTGAAGCAATTTTGAGGGACCACTGGGCACACATTCTGCCTGGTTATACTGGGCACTGATGAGGAAGAGGCCCCAAAAAGGAAAGTGAAAAATAATACTTGAGGGGGTTAGGAGGAGCAGGAGCTATTCCTTCAAAATTAATCATTAAATAAACAGTTGAATATCCCAGCAGGTGGACCATAGACTCTGAATGGGTGAAAGGAAGTGGGCTGAGGTGCTTTGTTCAGTATCTATTTTTAGATACTGCAATATACAGTAGAACCGTTCAAAATGCCACAAGTCAGTGCTGGGCAGTGCAGGTGGGTTATATTCCTGAGGTGCCCACCATCATAGAAGCCAATCTTCAGCAATTTGATTCAATCCATGAGATGTCAAGAAGTGGCTGAGTGCACTGGATACTGGACACCCTGTCTGTAGTGCTAAAGGCTTGTGCTCCAGAAATAGTTGTGCTTCTAGCCAAGCTGCTTCAGTACAGCTACAACACTGGCATCTACCTGACACAGTGAAAAATTGCCCAGGTGTGTCCTGTCCACAAAAAGGAGGACAAATCTAATCTGGCCAATTATAGCCCCATTAATACTCTCAATCATCAGCAAAGTGATGGAAGGAGTCATCAACAGTGCTATTAAGCAGTGCTTACTCACCAATAACCTGCTCACTGGTGCTTGGTTTGGGTTCTGCCAGGACCACCCGGCTCCAGATCTCATTACAGATTTGGTCCAAACATGGACAAAAGAGCTGAATTCTAGAGGTGATGCGAGAGTGACTGCCTTGATATCAATGCAGCATTTGACCAAAGGTGGCATCAAGGAGCCATTCTAACATTCAAGTCAATGGGAATCAGGGGGATATCTGGATTCCTACATAGCACAAGGGAAGATGGTTGCAGTTGTTGAAGGTGAATCATCTCAGTCCCACGCATTGCTGCAAGAATGCCTCAGGGCAGTGTCCTAGGTCCAACCATCTTCAGCTGCTTCAATGACCTTCCCTCAATCATCAGGTCAGAACTGGGATGTTCATTGATGATTGCAAGTATTTAGTTCCATTCAAAACTCCTCAGATAATTTAGGCTTGGGCTGATAAGTGGCAAAGTAACATTCGTGTTACTCAAGTGCCAGGCATTAATTCCATTAAGTGAGAGTCTAACTACCTTCCTTTGATATTCAATTGCATTATCATCATCAAATTTCTCATCATTAACTTCCAGGGATCGCCAGCCTCATAAATATTATGGCTTTAAGAGCAGGTCAGAAGCTGGGAATTCTGAAGAGAATGGCTCACTCCCTAGTTTCCTAAATCCTTTCACTACAAGGCCCCAATCAGGAGTGTGATGGAATACTCTCCACTTGCCTGGATAAATGTAGCGCCAACAACACTCACAAAGCTCATCTCCCTCCAGGACAAAGCCCCCTACTTGATTGGAACCCCACCTGCCACCATAAGCAGTCATTCCTTCTGCTACTGGCACATAGCGGCTGCTGTGCACCATCTACAGGATACAATGCAGCAACTCACCAAGGCTCCTTCGACAGAGCTTTGAAAACCAGCACCCTTTACTGCCCAGAAGGACAAGAACAGTTGGGTGCATGAGAAGATCAAGACCTCCAAGTTTCCCTCCAAGTCTCACACACAAATATATCTATCATTCCTTCATAGCCACGAGGTTAAACTCCTGGAACTCCCTCTCTAACTCCCATGGTGGGTGTACCTTCACCACATTGACTGCAGTGGTTTAATTCGGTGTCTTTTCACCATTTCAAGGTCAATGAGGGATGGATAATAAATGCTGGCCTTATCAGTGACCACATAATCCATAAATGAATTTTTAAAAAAGTATTGTCTTATTACCTACAGAACATGGGTTAGAAACCAGCCTAGATGCTTTCCTATAACTGATGACTGAATAGGTTCTAAGTAATGAGTTTACTCTCTGCCAAGTCCCTCAGTACAGATTTTCCCATGATTTGCGACTGATTGGCAACTTCAATCAAAGCTGCTGGTGTGAGAAATGTGAATCTCAGACTCGTGCAGTAGGGATGTTCTCTTGAGGCTGCTGTTGGGACAGTGTAAAGAACTTCACTCAATATGTAACTTACATTATTTTGCATTATTCTCTACTAGCATGTTCAGGCCCAAACATGGGAAAAAACAGTTTCCAACTTGTTCCTTTGTGTAAAAATTCATTTTCCTGTCTGAAATTGTTCCAAAATGTCTGTTTCTTTCAAAAAAAGAACAAAGCTTTTTAAGTCCAGAAGTAAAATAGCATTTTTAAGAGGAACAGACTGTGCCCATTTTCCTCACGTTAATGTATGAACTCTGTGGAAAGAGTAACACAATCACATTAAGATTTATGCTCTGGTATTGCCAATGGTCACTGCTACGCTATAATTTTACCAGTGAATGGTCAGGAGATTGCGGGTAAAGTGATTTCCTTTACTGAAAAATTGAGTAATGACCATGTGACATAGTAATAAAAATACAAGCAGCAAAAATGATCAGAAAGGTTAAAAATGGAACAATGCGTTGAAGAGAAGAAAATCTTGGCCCATTAACACTTCAATGACTTGTAGATTTTTTGCCTTTATTTATTGAACTGGCGCCAGAATTCTAATTTGTCTTTTATTTTACTGTGTTACAAATACTGAAACAAGTCTTTGCCTCAATTTCCTGATACTGGCCCAATTTAGGCTGGAGTGGTAATTGGCAGATTGAAATGGAAATGTGTTAATTGCATTCAATTTTCCCACGGTTAGCTCAGTTGCATAGTTTGAAGCACAAATCTGGAAAAGTGCAGGGAGCCCATAAGAAATGGGAGCAGAGCACTTCAATATACATTAATTTAAAGGTAAAAGGAACAATTGAAGATGAATATGGACCACGATTTTTGAAGCTTTGGAAAGACTCAGAAAGCCTCTCAATCTAATGTTACGATCCCAGCTGATGTTATTACTGGGCAAGAAAGATCCCAGAATGGAACCTGGCTTGATAGATCATCAGTTTTTTCCTTTCTTTTAAACCGTGGAGGGTACTTACTGAAACGGGAGTCTGCTGTTAACTTTTTAACAAAAAGATAACGGCCGGGATTTTCTGGCCCTGTTGTGGGCGGTGCCCCAGCCAGAAGCACATTAACTCGTGGTAGGACCGGAGGATCGCAGCAGCGGGAGAGTATGGAAAATCCCACCGAACACATTTATTAAACAAGAAACTTTAACTATATTACACCAGATTTCAATAAAGACGCCAAGAAAAAGAAGATTATAACTCACAATATCCCTTTTATCCCAGCAATACTCTTCCAGACCCAACACTCCAGTGAAGAGGTACCACTATTTCCACACCAAGGCTGGAGCTGGTTGAGTTGCAAAGAGGTTTATTTTCCAGTAGACTTCTGAATATTCACTAGGAGTCCTTCCACAATTGGTATCTCCCTTGAGATATCCAGAAAACTCACTCTAAATCTACTATTACTTTAACTTTAGAGAAATACAGATGAGTTCCTTAACAGTCTGGCATAATTTCCAGCTAGAGGGAGTTTTAGACTTTTTCTGTCTTAACTGTGGTATACACATACCAACTGAAACGAAAAAGCTGATTTCCTTGTCTCTCCCTGCATCTCTGTGGGGTTCTCTCTGATCTCTTGTTGCTAGGCAATAAGCAAAGATTTTTCTACTTTTTTTGGTTTTAACTCCTCTAATCTACTAACCCCTTGGTAACTCATTTCTTCACTTTAAGAGTCGTAAGACCTCATTAAAAATGCATATATACAAACAGGACCCCCCTCCCCCCCGCACCTGGCCCCCAGTAATGGTTTCCAATGGCTAAAGAAGAGCTCAAGTTTAAGGTGATTGGCAAAAGAACTGAAAGCAACATGAGGAGAAACTTTATTAAGCAAAGACTGATGGTTAGGATCTGGAATGCAAGGCTTGCCTTCTGGAGAGATTTGGACAGATACCTGAAAAGAAAGAAAAATGGCAGGGATAAGAGGAAAGGGAAGGAAGTAGGACTAATTGGTTGCTCTTTGAAAGAGCCAGCATAGACCTGATGGGCCAATTGGTCTCCTTCTCCACTGTATTATTTTATGATTCTATGGTGAGGATGTTGAACTTTTTATGGCACCAGTCTACAGTCCTAAAGGAGTTGCTCAGTGCCATGTGCTCCCCAGCTGG